>NC_000078.6:32135000-32735000 GCF_000001635.26 Mus musculus
ACTACAGAGACCTAAACTGTTTGGTGAGTGAATACACAGAATCTTTGGATAGAAACTGGGGATGGGACATATCTTTCATCCCAGCCCTTGGGAAGCAGAGACAGGCAGATCTCTGTGAGTTTGAACCTGGTCTACATTGCTAGTCCCAGGACAGCCAAGGCTCTACAGAAAACCCTGTTATGAAACCAAAAACAAAAAGCAAAACAAACAACAACAACAAAAGGTTCCTCTTCTCAGAAAAGCAGCTGTAAAGGGAAGCGGTTCAATGTGTCAGTGAAGCCCAAGGCCACAAAACTTGGAATCATGTCTGACAACTAATCCACATTCCATCACAAACTTGAAAGTCTCCTTCACAACCCTCCTAATGCTGTGACCCTTTAATGCACTTCCTCATGGTGTGGTGACGCCCTCCACCCATAAAATGCTACTTCATAACTCATTTTGCTACTGCCGTGAACTGTAATGTAAATATCTAATATACAAGATATCCCCCTCCCCCTGTGAAGAAAAGGGGTCACGACCCACAGGTTGAGAACTACTGGTCTACAGCATGGGCATGGTTAGACATATTAGGCCCTTAGTAGGAGATCTGCCACTAAGCAAGGGCCCAGAGCAAGTTTGCTCTTCAGATTGTAGAGAAAGGCATGTGCCGTCACCCAAAGGTCATGCTTAGGCTCTGTTGTCAAGGCCAGGAGACAGTGCCGTACATTTCTCCTGGGACAGCTAGCTATTCGGTTGCCATCTTGTGTCCACAGCATGAGGGTTGGAGTTAGCCATTGCGAATCTCTTAGCCAGGTGGGTAAGAACACACCAGTGGGGTTGGAATGGTGCTTACCATTCCTCCTCCTACTGAGCAGGACCCCGTTTCCCCCACAGCCAGTTTCCACGTGATCCTAGTGGGTCTTGTGCCATGTTCCCTTGAGTTCCATAATTTCTACTTATCTCAAGCTTGAGTAATTTTTTTAAAGTAGAATAGACTCTGGGCCCAATGGAGTCATTTTCTCTCCTGGGCATTTGAGTAAAGTCTAAGGGTTTGGAGTAAGTGAGGAGACATCTCGATGCAATTCACTCCCTCCTCATCTCTACCTCCCTTCCTCAGACGTACTCTGAGTGTCTGTGCCCTGGCTAACATGCTTCGAAGAAAAGAAATAAGGAATATTTAAAAGAGGAAAACTGAGGACAGGGATCTGGATGGGACAGGGTGGCTGGGAAGGAGCCACCATGGATAGACCTCAGGTGCCGATAGGCTAGTGCTCGGAGAAGGGACGATGGTGATGATGATGAGGTCAGAGCAGGCACTCTAGAGAGCACAAGGCATGCGTATTTACAGGGAGGGATTGTGGGTAACTGGTACCTCTGCTAGAGCATCCTGAATCTGTTTTATTCAGTTTATTCTTCCACACACCAAGGGTTCTGGGGCATCCTGGGCTCTGGCACTGATCTGGGTACTTGGTCTATATAGAACAAACTTGGTAGAGTTTATGTTCTAGCAGGATGGGAGCGAAAAGGAGCCACGGAAGCACGCACAGGTAAATTACATCCTATGTCAATAATAAGTGTTAGTGCTATAGAGAAAGGATGAGGTACGGAAGGGGGAGGGGAGAATAAAGGATACTTGTGGTGTGTGCTTGTGAGATGTGTGTGTGTGTGTGTGTGTGTGTGAGAGAGAGAGAGAGAGAGAGAGAGAGAGAGAGAGAGAGAGAGAGAGAGAGAGAGAGAGATTTAAAATAGATTTCCCACCAGAGGTTACATCAGAAGGTAAGCAGTGAAGACTTCTGCCTCTGGGTACCTGGGAGAGGGTGCGTTTACACTGAGCAGCAAGCATAAAGGTTCTACAGCGGGAGCTTACGTTCTACAGCCGTCTCCAATCAGCCAGGGATTTGATGGGCAAGTTAGCTGGGTTCTGTATTTCTAATCAGAACAACGTGATTAATATAACTAAATAATAATAATAAATGTATTCATAAAAAGGGTGAAGTAAAAAACATGTGATGATCTTAAGCGCCCCTCTTAGCCCCCTCTTTTTTCAAGATAGGATTTCTCCTGTATAGCCCTGGCTGTCCAGGACTCACTCTGTAGACCAGGCTGGCCTCAAACTCAGAAATCTGCCTGTTCCTGTCTCCTGAGTGCTGGGATTAAAGGTGTACACCACTTCTGCCTGCTTTTTCTTTTTCTTTTTCTTTTTCTTTTTCTTTTTCTTTTTCTTTTTCTTTTTCTTTTTCTTTTTCTTTTTCTTTTTCTTTTTCTTTTTCTTTTTCTTCTTCCTTTTCTTTTTCTTTTTCTTTTTCTTTTTCTTTTTCTTCTTCCTTTTCTTTTTCTTTTTCTTTTTTTCCCTCTCTCTTTCTTTTTCTTTTTCTTTTTCTCTTTCTTTTTTTCTTTGTAAAATTTGAGAACTTCATACATGATGCTGTATTTACACTCCCCACCCCTGTCTTAGTCAGCATTCTATTACTGCAGGGAGAACCATGACCAAGGCAACTCTTCAAGGCAAGCATTTAACGGGGGCTGGCTTACAGTTTCAGAGGTTTTGCCCATCATCACCGTGGAAGGAATCATGGCTGCATTCAGCAGTCACAGTGCTGGGGAAAGAGCTGGGAGTTCTACATTTGAATCTGCAGGCAGCAGGAAGACAGAGACACTGGGCCTGGTTTGTGTTTCTGAAATCTTAAAGCCCAACCCCTAGTGACACACTTCCTCCAATAAGGCTACATACTCTCCGAGGCTGCAATTCCTATCTCTCCCAGATAGTTGTCACTCCCTGATGACTAAGTAAATATATGAGCCTATGCTGACCATTCTTATTCAAACCACTGCACCTCCATTGTCTTCTTTCCATGCCCTCTCAAAAGCATGATCTTTTCTTCTGTAATGTTTTATACACATTATTTACATATATGTGTATATGTTTATATATGTATACATGCATGCACCTGAGTAAGTTCATTTAGTATTGCTCAGATGTGTTTGGGGCTGACCACTTGGGCCAGCCTATCGAGGGACTCATCCCTGGAAAACACTGATTCCCTCAAAAGCCATTAATTGCCTGTAGCTCTTCATCCAGTGGTCTTATGAGATCTCCCCATCGCACTGGCAGGTAAACTGATGTGGTCATTGCGCATGTCTTGTTTAGGACATGTTTGCTGGGGCAAAGGGCAAGTAGACGCCTTGGGCAGCTACCTGAGTAGGTGGAGAAGGAACAAAGACAGAATGAGGTTTCCTCTGAGATGCCACCTAATGGCCCAGATGCCATTATGCCTACTTCTGCGAGCTTCCAGAGAGCCCCACAAAGCTCCAGAAGGGCCTAGACTAGCGCAGACTCCTCCTTCCCGACCATCCTCGTTAGCTAAGGAGCACGGGAAAGAAGGTGCATCTGTCCTTTGTGCTGGGCTGCCGCAAGGTGGATTGTTTCCAGGATGCTGCACCAGGCCGGTTTTCCAGGGAGTGATGTAATCTATAGGGAAGCGGGGAGCCCAGCAATTCAGCAGGGGGAAGTGGGCTGGGCTCCCAGAACCTATAAGGCTGTTGCTGAGCAGGGCTCTGAGGGAAGAGAGGAAGAAAAGCATGGGCAGGCCACAGCTGGGGTACAGCTTGGCTTGCTGCAAAGAAGGAAGAAAGCTGTGTGCTCGGGGTGGGAGGGGTGTGGGTGGAGGTGAGGAAAACCAAGGCCAGGCCTGGCGCTCGCTCATCCAATACGAACACGTACGTGTTCTTGAGGGAAGGGGACATAATTGTCCAGCTGAACATCAGATACTTGATCTTTCCCTCATTTGTGGCATTATATTTGACTCTTAGAACCTCACAGGGTAAGAGGAACTGGTATTATCAAAAACACATTCTATAAAGAAGATCCACAGAAGTCAGACATTTGGGTCTGACTTTGCCCGGCACAAGCAAGAGTTAAACCCGTGGGTGATGACTTGGGGGCCATTTGGTGTTGGCACACATTTCATGTTTGCTTCTGTATGCTGCTGTGGAGTTGACATCAGGCCTCTGGACTGACTTTCCTTTACCCAGCCCCCAGACAGACTCACTGTGTGAGCACTTTGTGGCTTGGCTCCTATGGTGAGCCTGGGTGCTGGCTCCTGCTTCCTCTCTGCGCCTTGTGTATATTTAATCATGTTGACGGAATTTACTTTAGTCCAAATTCAGGCTCTTAGCCATTTTCTTCTCTTTGACTCTTCCCTATTTATGCAAACTCAGACCAAGAGCTTTGTCTTTTTCCGACCTTGATACACAGCCCACCACTCCCCTGTAACCCTCATAGTCGCAGGAGTTGAAAAGCTCCCCACTCCCTTTGAGGGGTCTCTGGCATTTTGAGTTCCTTTCCCCTTCTAAGCTGGATATTTGCTTGAGCCCACCTCTCCCCGTTTCCAGTTTTTCCAAGGTTTGCTGCTGGCCTGACTAGACACTTCCCCTGCTCATGTCGTCTGACAATTTCCTGCTGCTGGAAAACTGTCCTCATTTCATTATTTCAGCCAGAAGTTATGGTAACCTTTTTTTTTTTTTTCCTTTTCTTTTCTTCTGGATATAAAGGAGAACCAGGGGCAGGTATTCATAATGTTCAGACTCATAATGTTTTGACCCATAGGAATGGGGTCAAGGCTAGGCAGGGCTCACTGCTCAACACAACACTCAACTTCAAGGCACTACCATGTCTACAGGGAATCTTCTGGCATGTGGTCATCCTAACAGTGGCTGGAAGAGAGTGAGGACTTGACTCCTCCCCCCTTTTACAGAGGAGGAAAAACGGGACCATGGATTCCACATTTGTCCTTGAGCAATGATACCAAATTTTTTCATTAAAAAAAATTCCCCATTGGGTTAGAATCTACGGTAAAAGTTCAAATTAGAGCTGAAATCGACCTTGAGTCTGGCTCTGAGTACAATCTACATCTTAATGAATTCACTTTGGTCCAAGGGCTGACAAGTCCTTCTCTCTGAAATCTCACAGGCTCACTCTTGTCTGTGTTCCAGTGCCAAGCGGATGCCGATGGCTGGATGTACCTTACCTAAACTCATAAAGCATGTATTCTAAAGATTTATTCCATTTGTATTTATGTGTATGCGTGCCACGTGAGTGTGGGTGCCCGAGGAGGCCGGTAGAGGGCCTTGGGTCCTCTGGAGCTGGAGTTGTTATAGGTGGTTGTGACCCTCTGGACCTGGGTGATGGGAACTGAACTCAGTCTTTTGGAAAAGTAGCAAGCACTCATCACCACTTAGCCATCTCCCTAGGCCCCCAAGACGTGTAGTTTAAGACATTAGATTGCAGTCATATTGTATAGGTCTCAGAGCTGGCAGCTTTCCTTGTCTTATGTCTTGGCTTAACTTTACTCTTAGAGGGCAAACCTACTTTTTTTCTTATGGGACATGTCACCACCATTTCCATACGCCAGCTGTGGGGCCAAGGGACACCTGGTCATTCTCAGTGAAGCTTTGTTTCCCCATCTTCTTCCCTCCAGCCAGCTTCCTGTTTTGGGACTCTCATCTGTCTAGTGAGAAGGCAGATGCTACCCCTCACCTTCTGGCTTATGTAATAGAGTTCTCCCTGGTTTCTGTGAAAAGTCAGGGAAACTGCTGTCTACGTTGTAACTGGATATAGCTGGTTTTCTTGGGGGAGAGATTTCTAGTCAGACAGAACCTAACACAGTGGTAGCTTTCTTCTCTCAATAAATAGCTCTGAGGCTGAAGAAATGGCTCAGTGGTTAAGAGCACAGGCTGTTCTTGCTGAGGAGCCTGTGTTAGGTTCCCAGTAGCCATGTGGTCCCTCATAACCACTGGTAACCCTACTTCTATGGTGTCTAATGTGCCCTTTTTTGGCCTCCATGGGCTCCTGCATGTGGTGCACACACATTCACACACATACATAGAAAAATAAACTAACATTAAAAATTATATTTAAAATTACCTCCACAAGCGCTACCTGAAACACCCCACTTTTCTTACATTGACTCTGAGTGTATTGACTTCAGAGTCTACACAGCAAAATGTAAAAGTAATTTTAAATGATCTTAAAAATCAGTTAGGCAGCCATCTGTGCCAGATACTGTGTGTGTGCATCGGGATGGTAACATAGGGAAAGACTTTGATTATGTAGAAGTCACACACATGACTCCACTACTAAACAGACTGAGAGATCCTGTGAAGGAACACTGGACAAGATGGAGAGGATACAGGGTGGGGGTGGGCAGCCTGGTCCTGGAGTAGTTGCATCCCAACAGTAAGTGCTAATGATGGGCCTTCCTGTCTAGGAGACCAGATCTTCTGTTGTCAGGACTTTCTCCTTTTGCCCCTTCAGCCTTCGACAGTAGTCACTTACCATCATTTCTGGCCTGTGAGAACTGTGTGTACCTTCTCTTCTCTTCTCTTCTCTTCTCTTCTCTTCTCTTCTCTTCTCTTCTCTTCTCTTCTCTTCTCTTCTCTTCTCTTCCTCCCTCCCTCCCTCCCTCCCTCCCTCCCTCCCCCCCCTCTCTCTCTCTCTCTCTCTCTTTCTTTCTTTCTTTCTTTCTTTCTTTCTTTCTTTCTTTCTTTCTTTTCTTATCCCACTCTGCACTTCCCATGCCTTTGAATGTACTTCTTCACTTAAACCATCTTGGTTGTGTTTTACTGCTGTTATTGGTAGAAACACCAAAGTATGGAGATAGGGAATTTACACATTTGGAGAACTGAACTCAGTTCAATGGGCCCTAGCTAGTATAAGGTATAAGGTAGGAGGAGAGGCGATGAATGGGCAAAGGTTGGGTCAACAGGTGCTAGTTCATGAATGTTGAAGATTTAGGGGTTTTATTCTGAAAACTCTGATTATCCAGTGAAGAGTTTTAAGGACAGAGATAAAACTGGATTTCTATTTTATAAAAAGAGGTTACTGGCTACTGTATTTAGAGTGTCTTGCCAAGGTGACTGTGGCAGATTGCTTATGAGGTACAAGTTTCAGAAGCTGACTTAGTTAGTGGTGCTCCTTTGGTTTCTTATATCTGTAAGCCACTGGTTCCTGTTTTTCCAAAGGAACTGCCTGTGTGCCTTTGAACACACACACACACACACACATTCCAAAATATTGAGATCTAGTTTCTGTTTACAACCAACAACTGTAATCATGTAAGATTTGAATCAGGCTCATAGATTGTGTTCCTTAGATACTTGGGAATAAGTACAACTGGCCAAACTGAGAAGAACACATGGGGCTAGAGGAAAGAAAAGCATGAAGGACCACCCGTTTTCCTTAGAGACATTATGGAGATGATGTGCCATTCACTCCCTCGAAGGACACTAGAGGAAGATCACATTTCCCACTCCCACTGCAGAGGACTGATGAGTAAGTCAGTTTTGACAAGTTGAGTTTGAAACACTTTTTGGAATGCCCAGTAGACAGTTATGTGGCTCTGGGATTTACAGGACCACTCTGGCTGGAGATGGACATTTAGAAAGCATCCGTTTATTAGTGGCAGTCAGAACTGTGAGAGTAGATGAGGTCACTCAGGAAGAAAATGTGATGTAAAGACAGAAGGAGGAAGAGTTGAGAGAAGGAAGGGGAGGAGCAGGAATGGGTGAGGAATTGGATACAAGGAAACAGGTCAGAGGCAAAGAATTGAGTTGACTGAGCAGAGTCTAGGATGAAAAATGACAGCAGAGGCACACAGACTAATTTTGATGGGTTAGGGAGCAGGTGGGATCCAGCTGGCGGCTGCTGTCTGATTGGATGACACCTGTATTGACATCTGGAGGAACAAGATGTGGGGATGAGGGAGTTTTGGAGTATATACAGTTTCAGAAGTACAGCAATTCAGGGAAGTGATGAATTCAACTCAGCTTGTGGTCAGAAGAGGTCAAGGCATGGTGACAAAAGTGGGTAATGTAGAGATGAAAGTCCTAGGGGCTGGGACATAGTGACCCAAGTGGCTGACTTTACAGTGGATGTGTAGTGAGGTCAGAGGTGAGAATGACAGTGAGGGACTAAGGGGAGGATTAGTTAATGACTTGGAAAGAGGGACGGAAGAATTCTGCCCTCCTATAATACCAGCCCTCCAAAATACAGAACAGCTTGCCCTAGAGGACGTCCGAGAAGCTGTGTGCTTAGAAGAGTGAAGTCTCCCACTGTGCAGAAGGAAAAGAGTGTAGGCGTGGAGTGGAGGGGGTGGAGGGAATGGAGGGGATTCGGGATGGTTTGTGTCTACAAGACATCCACGGAAGGCAGGAAGGCAGTTTGGTTCCATTTAACAGTATTCAGTAGCCGCTGTTGGTTGGGAGTCTGTGTGATCTGGCCACACAGATAGCACCAACATCTCCAGCCTATTCACCACCTCTGCTCCCAGCCTTCTGGATGATATCAGGTTATGCATCCTTCCTTTGAAGGAACAACCCTGTGTGCTTATCACTCCAGGGTCCCCTCCAGGGTCCCCTAGTGCTTATCTGTAAGCACAAGGACTCCACGTCTCTAACAAGGGAAGGTAGGCACTTCCTTTGAGTTGGCTGAGAATAATGTCAAGCATTGTTTGTTATCTTGAAGAATGCAATGGCAGTAAGATTTCAGAAGGAGAGTTTTAGGAAGTTATGTCTTCAGAATAGACTGCGGAGGGCTTAGATGAATGATCTGCATGGTGGAAGCTGTGCTAGGCTGACAGAGGGATTGCTGGGAGTTGGAATTCCTCTAGTCTTCATGATTGTCCATTACCATAGTGGTGGCTTTTGCTTTTGTATATGTCCTTCCGCCGGGTAAAACTGAAGCCAATTGGATTATAGAAAACTCTGAGACATTTGTTTGTTCCTTAAGGAGGTAATATTCACTCCAATCTGAAGAAATAACTTTCTAATAGGAAAGTTCTTCTGAGGATGTGGGAGATGATATTAATTTGGACATTTAATACTGTAAGCATTTGTGTGTTTGGACACACACATGCACATACACACACATATGCACACACACACAGACAAATGTGAGTGCGCGCCTGTGTGAATACAGGGAAGGGCGTGAGATATCTTATGTGACACATGTGGAAGAAATTAACATCTAAAAGTCTGCACCTTTTTTTTTTTGAGACAGGCTCTCACGAAGTTAACTGTTTCAGTTAGACTGATTGGCCACCAGACCCATAGGAAACACCTGCCTCTGCCTCCCACCATGCCGAAATTGCAAGTATGTGCTACCCCACCTTGCACTTATTCTGGGCCTGAACTCAGTCTTTATGTTTTCACGGTAAGCACTTTACCCACTGAGCCATTCCCCAGCAATAATTAGATCTTATTATGTATTATTTTGGCCTTTACTATAATTCTGAGCTGAAATCAGATACAAATGTACTTCTGTAAAAATTGATTTTCTGAAGAGAGTTTGATCAGTTTTTTTAAAAAAAAAAAAGAATGATTTAGTTCTATAGCAATGCACATTAGGATTGTGAACATAGGACCTGCTTGGTCTAAGCTAGAACATCAGCAAAGAACTTTCTTGCTATAGGATTAGGAAGGTCTTTAAACAGATAATGTCAAAACTGTCAAGCCAGGAGCAGTCTCCTGTACAAAAGGCTCTACAACTGGCTCACCAGAAGCTCAGCATTACCTTCTAATTTGGCCATCCAGAGCCATTTTTACATCACTAGGTAAAGAGGAAAAGCCACATTCTCTCCTGGATGGGAAGAGACTGCTTGCTCCTCCAAGAAAGAGAGCTGAGGGCTGGGGAGTGGGTGCCAACTCGTCCAAGCCACTTCTAGTTTGTTAACTCTGACCCCTGGGGGTTGGACTCTGCAAGTGCAACTGCTGACGCCCACAAAGGCACTCCACAGACCATGACAGAGACGCTGGCATACCTGCAAGGAGAACTCTCAGGGAACCGACAAAACAGAGAGGAAAAGTCATTTAAAAGGCACCTAGAAAAAGAGAACCCATTAAAATAATAAACTCAAACGAAGAGCTTTGTAACTTACTGGTAATTTTCATCACTCAGATAAGAATGCATTAGTGACAAAAATCATACATGTTTGTCAATATTACTCATAAAACAAACATTTACCAGTGCATCACAGAACTAGTATACCAAGGACTTCCAGGTGGGTTGGTGGCACATGCCTTTAATCCCAGAACTTGGGGGACAAAGGCAGGCAAGTCTTTGAGTTCCAGGCCAGCCTGGTCAACAGAGAGAGTTCCAGAATAGTCAGGGACACCTAGACAAACCTTCTCTTAAAAAGGGAAGAAAGAAGGAAAGAAAAAGAAGGAAGGAAGGAAGGAAGGAAGGAAGGAAAGAAAGAAAGAAAGAAAGAAAGAAAGAGAGAGAGAGAGAAAGAGAGAAAGAAGGGGAGGAGGGAGGGAGGAAAGGGAGAAAGGAAGGAAGAAAAAGAAAGAAAGAAAGAAAGAAAGAAAGAAAGAAAGAGAGAGAGAGAGAAAGAAAGAAAGGAAAAGAAAAGGGAACATTAAGCACCTACTGTATGCCAGATAGAGATAACTGTACTGCCACAGGTCCATGTAAAATGGGCTAAAGGCTCTGGAGACACTTGCATTGACAATACAAAGAACTACTAGAAGTAAAAAATATTAACTTTAATAAAGGCAAAATAAGTGTAAGAATGTAAAGGTTCAAATATGAGAGCATACCAGGAGGACTACAGGAGAGTCTGTCCTGGAGAGCATAAGTATTCCTCTGTCTTCTGAAGGCTGAAGGTGAATTGCTCAGACGGCAGGTCTTCATAAGAGAATGAATGGCTGTCAGTTGAAATGACCAAAGCCCTTCCCATCAGATCCAAGCACAGATCACGGGAAGAGGGTCCTTACTTGAAAGCATCTTCTAAAACCCCTCAAAGAAAATTTCCCCTGCTAGTTCAAATGTTCAGCCATGGTTCACAGGACAAACCTGGCTACCCATAGAACGACCCCTGAGCTGGGGTATTTGGAGAACGGGTCTCATTGTGGGGAAAGGAGAGCAGGAAGAATTCTGATATGGATATAGACATGACAGGCAGAACTGTGTGGTTGCTGCTAGGGTATCTTTCATTTAGTTTGACCCCAGGCATTGAATAATGGACAATCAAATGGAAATTAATAAAAAAAATGCAAAGCCTTCCAGAACATTCTTTCAACCTTTAAAAGAATGTGTATTCATTGTATTAGGTATGGGTGTTACAATACATGACCAACTCTGATGAAACCAATACTGTGTTGAGGGAATGAAACAAATGACAGTGAACACCGACGAACAATACGACAGAAACAAGGAGAGAGAAGACTGGACAGGACGAACAGACTAGAATGATAAAATGGAGCGTGCATTGGGAAAGATCTTAGTGGATTCAAGATTTAGACATAAGGATCCTCAAAGTTAGAGGGAAGAAAATAAGATTTGGTTAGTGGGAAGCAAGACTGTACCTACCTGCTGTGACCAAAGTGGGACAGGCCATTCACCTAAGAGTTTCTACAGGCTGGCTCTAGACTAGACTCCGAATAGAAACAGATCAGACAGAACTTTTGCTCACAGGGCTCACACATTCTAAGGCATTGATTGATTATTTCAGTTTACAGTGCCTCATGTCGAAGATGCCGTGGGGGGTGGGGTGAGAAGCACAGGAGGGATGGAGTTGGGGAAAGGAGAGAAACTATTGGTTCAGGGTGGCAGGGGAAGCCTCCAGAGAGGGAGGGGGAGAGGGAGGAAGAGACAGACCCTAAGGAAAGAGTTTTGATCACCAGTCTCTGGCTTCCTTTTTATAGTTTCCTCTTTATTGTAGCTTTGCACTGTTCTTGCTCTCAGAGGACACTCCACCCATGGAAAGCAGATTTGAATACTGGAACATTAGAGGGTTCTTCACTGAGACCGGAAACTGGAGGAACCCATACCGACAATGTGTGGAGGCGTTGATATTTGCATTTTATTAAAATTCGCAGTCATTACAGTGACTACTAGACAGAGAAGGCAAGCTTTGGGAGATAAGTCACCATCTAACTGTGGATGCTGATGGACGATACTCTCGATGTCTTGTCTCCAAGTCATTTGTGTCCTTTGTCTCAGTAGTGTCTCAGATCCTCGGGTGCTGTTTCTGAGTCATCACCCTAACCCCCACGGCACTTCAGATGCTGTTCAGTAATCACTGTGCCAGAATGGAATTTCCTTTAAAGAAAAAAAAATGTCTCTATGTTAGGGAAAGTAGGATCCCATCAGCTCGGAGATCTGAAAGAGGCACAAAGTAGAACTATTCTAAAGAAAGCCTCTCAACATGATGAGCTCTTACTGAACTAAAATAACACGCAATAGCTCCATTATCTATTATTGAGTCTTAGGAAATGGAGAGCCAGCCAGGCCCGAACTTTCTAGAAGAGCTTTCTGAGGCCATTTAATATTAAATTCCAACCCATGGACAGACCACTATCTAAATATTCTGGGTGGAAGACAGGAAAAAGGATAGAATTCTTTTATGGTTTAAATCTTAAAATATCTCCCACAGGCTTATGTTTTGAATGCTTAGCCCTCAGCTTCTGGCTTATTTTGAAACCTGTGGAGCTTTTAGAAGGCAGGATCTGGCCAGTGGAAGCAGGTCTTTGGTTCTGGCCTTTCCATTGCTTCCTGGTATAGCCATCATATGAGGGACCTGGCTATACGCTCCTGTTGCCTTGGGTTGAGCTGTCCTGTTGCCATGACTTCACCTCTGGGATGGGTGGAAATCCAAAAAAACCGTTAGTCTAAAACAATCCCATTTTCACTTAAACTACTTCTGTTAGGCACTTGGTCACAGTGACACAAATGTTATCAACACAACCCCAACTAAAGAGAGACATACAACTGTCCTTAGCTGTTGTTGGCAGGGCAGGCCACCAATTCACTTTCTCGATAAAGATGATCCTGAAATTCTGATCCTCCCGATTTTACCTCCCAAGTACTGGAATTATAGGCATGCACCACCACACCCAGCTTGTGTTTGGCTTTTTGGAACAGGGTCTTACTATGTAGTCCAAGCTAGTCTCAAACCTCATAATCCTCCTGCCTTCACCTCCTAAGCATTGGGATTACAGACAGGCATGCCTTCTATTCTTTTCTACTATAGACCCTTCCACCCCAGATCTGCCCTCTCAGTCAGTCCCTTCCCGCCATACTGCAGTCATTTGCTTCAGATCTTCAGAAAGCTCTGATTATTTTAAAAATCTGCTAATAATAAAGTACAAGAAGTCAGACAAAGAGAAGGTAGGAAATTGCATGTAAGGACCTTAAAAATAAGCATGAGAAAGAGAGAAGGAGCTTTAGTGTCTGGAAATACTGTAAAATAGAAATTAATGTATCATTTGTATGTATGTATGTATGTATGTATGTATGTATGTATGTATGTATGTATGTTGTGTGTACATGTGTGGATGAAGGGGCATGTGCATGCACATGTATTCATGTGTGTGTGTGTAAGTCAAAGGATAACATTGGTTATATTTCTCAATCACTTCCTGCTTTATTTTTAAAAAGTGTTTGTTTGTTTTTATTCCTATGGGTATGGCTGTTCTCTTGCCCAGATTTCTATGTATGACTTGTGTTAGTACCTGCAGAGGCCAGAAGAGGGTACTGAATCCCCTGGAACTTGATTTGCAGATGGTTGTTGCAGTCATGCGGGTGCTGAGAAACAAACCTGGGTCCTCTAAAGGCGCACTGACTGCTCTTAAACTGTGGAGCCATCTTTGCAGCCTCTTCACTGGGTTTTTTTGAGACTGGGTCTCTCACTGAACCTGGAGCTCACCTCCTTGGCTAACTGAACTGGCTAGCAAGCCCTAAGGATCTTTCTGGGTCCACAGACATCCACTGCTTGGCTTTTCACATGGATGCTAGGGATCTGAACTCAGAACCTTAAGCTTGCAGGCAAGCACTTTACTTGCTGAGTCCTCTACCCAGGCTTGTATCATATCATTTTGAAATCAATACTATTGCTATTGATTAATACTTTTCCTTTGGAAGATTATCTCATTTATTTCATGATATGATTTATTAAATCAATAGGATCAGATAATCTCATTTTAGAAAATTTGACAGAAACGTAATTAACTCATATTGTTACCAAATTATTCTTGCCTTAAATTAAAATGTGAGACTTCTATTTATTACTAGTAGAAGCCAGTAGAGCCAAAGCACCATATTATTATTAGAGTCCATTTGAGAATAGAAGAGGATACTTAGAAAAATAACAACCACAGTAATTACTATACTAAACTTTATTCTTCAAGAGCAGTTAATCTTAGCCTAAAATTGAACAAGAAGCTGGTTCTATGGAAGACTGTGAATTTGCAAATTGAGTGAATTATAATGGTTTGTTGAAGTACTTTATGAATGTGTCTTATTGTAAGGGCCCCAAAGGACAGATTTTCAAGTAGTGTCATTACAGAGATGGTAAAGGCAAGATGGATGAATCAGCTTAAATTCCGAGTGACTCCCTCTGATTGAGATGGGAACTTGATGTTTCTTGGTGTTGTTTCTGACATCTTTAAAAAGGAAAAAAGGAATTGGCTGAGTGTGGCGGCATGTGCCTTTAATCCTAGCACTTGGGAGGCAGAGGTAAGTGGGTCTCTGTGACTTCAAGGCCAGTCTAGTCCATTATCCAGTTCCAGGTCAGTCAGAGTCAGAGCTACATAATAAGACCATGTCTTTTAAAAAATGTATTACGATATAACTGACTCACTATACAATTCTTTCACTCAAAATCTAAGGATTTTAGGACATTCACATGTGTCCATTACAATCAATTTAGAACATTTATGTTTTTTTTATTTTTATTAAACTAATAAAATTTATTTTAAAATATACAACTCAGTATTGACATATTTTAAGTCATCAAAATAATTTGTAATAGTTAAATGCCTCTTAAATATACATGATATCTTCTGAAGCTAAAAGTAATATTCACTCAACCAGTTTTTAAAATCTATTTGGAACATTAAACATGATAGTAGTAGAAAAAATCTCTTATGAAGTCCTCTATGAAAGGAAATTATGACAGGTTCCTTATTAGACAGAAACTGTTCCATCTCCAAGGGAGAATAGGCAGTGTAACTGTCTGTGGGCTCATAGGATGAACTGGGTAGTGTTCCTTCTGTTTCTATTTTGTGGAATAGTTTGAAGAGTATTGGTATTAGATTATCTTTGAAGGTTTGATAGAGTTCTGCACTAAACCCATCTGGTCCTGGGCTTTTTTTTTTTTTTTTTTTTTTTTTTTTTTTTTTTTTTTGGTTAGGAGACTTTTAATGACTGCTTCTATTTCTTTAGGGGTTATGGGACTGTTTGAATGGTTTATCTGATCCTGATTTAACTTTGGTATTTGGTATCTGTCTAGAAAATTGTCCATTTCATCCAGCTTTTCCAGTTTTGATGAATATAGGCTTCTGTAGTAGTAGGATCTAATGAGTTTTTTTGAATTTCTTCAGTTTCTGTTGTTATATTTCCCTTTTCATTTCTGATTTTGTTAATTTGGATTCTGTCTCTGTGCCCTCTGGTTAGTCTGGCTAAGGGCTCATCTATCTTTGTTTTCTCAAAGAACCAGCTCCTGGTTTTGTTAACTCTTTGAATAGTTCTTTTTGTTTCTACTTGGTTGGTTTCAGCCCTGAGTTTGATTATTTCCTGCAGTCTACTCCTCTTGGATGTATTTGCTTCTTTCTGTTCTATAGCTTTCAGATGTGCTGTTAAGCTGGTAGTGTATGCTTCTACAGTTTCTTTTTGGAGGCACTCAAAGCTGAGTTTTCCTCTTAGCACTGCTTTCATTGTGCTCCATAAATTTGGGTATGTTGTGCCTCCATTTTCATTAAATTTTAAAAAGTCTTTAATTTCTTCCTCCCTCCCTCCCTCCCTCCCTCCCTCCCTCCCTCCCTCCCTCCCTCCCTCCCTCCCTCCCTCCCTCTCTCTCTCTCTCTCTCTCTCTCTCTCTCTCTCTCTCTCTCTCTTTCTCTCTTTCTTTCTTTCTTTCTTTCTTTCTTTCTTTCTTTCTTTCTTTCTTTCTTTCTTTCTTTCTTTCTTTCTTTCTTTCTTTCTTCCTTGACCAAGTTATCATTGAGTAGGGTGTTGTTCAGCTTCCATGTGTATGTGGGCTTTCTGTTGTTTTTGTTGTTATTGAAGACCAGCCTTAGTCCGTGGTGATCTGATAGGATGCATGGTATTATTTCAATCTTCTTGTATCGTTTGAGGCCTATTTTGTGACTGAGTATATGGTCAATTTTGGAGAAGGTACATTCTTTTGGTTTAGGATAAAATGTTCTATACATATCTGTTAGATACATTTGGTCCATAACTTCTGTTAGTTTCACTGTGTCTCTGTTTAGTTTCTGTTTCCATGATCAGTCCATTGATGAGAGTGGGGTGTTGAAGTCTCCCAATATTATTGTGTGCTTTGTGCAATGTGTGCTTTGAGCTTCAGTAAAGTTTCTATTATGAGTGCGGGTGCCCTTGCATTTGGAGCATAGATGTTCAGAATTGAGAGTTCTTGGTAGATTATTCTTTGATGAGTATGAAAGTGTCCTTCCTTATCCTTTTTGATAACTTTTGATTTTATTCGATATTAGAATGGCTACTCCAGCTTGCTTCTTGGGACCATTTGCTTGGAAAATTGTTTTCCAGCCCTTTACTCTGAGGTAGTGTCTGTCTTTGACACTGAGGCATGTTTCCTGTTTATGTATCCACCTGGCTATTCTACATCTATTTATTTATTTATTTATTTATTTATTCATTCATTCATTCATTCATTCATTCATTCATTCATTCATTTATTCTCTGTATAGTCCTGGCTGTCCTGGATCTCACTTTGTAGACCAGGCTGGCCTTGAACTCAGAAATCCTCCTGCCTTTGCCTCCCGAGTGCTGGGATTAAAGGCGTGTGCCACCACTGCCCGGCTTATGTCTTTTTATTGGGGAAGTGAATCCATTGATGTTAAGAGCTATTAAGGAATAGTGATTGTTGCTTCCTAATATTTTTGATGTTATTTTCATGTTTGTGTGGCTATCTTCTTTTGGGTTTGTTGACAGAAGATTACTTTTTTGCTTTTTCTAGGGTGTAGTTTCCCTTCTTGTGTTGGTGTTTTCCATCTATTATTCTTTATAGGGCTGGATTTGTGGAAAGATATTGTGTAAATTTGTTTTTGTCATGGAATATCTTGGTTTCTCTATCTATGGCAATTGAGAGTTTTGCTGGGTTTAGTAGCCTGGGATGGCATTTGTGTTCTCTTAGTGTCTATATGACATCTGCCCAGGACTTTCATAGTCTCTGGTGAGAAGTCTGGTGTATTTCTGATAGGTCTGCCTTGATATGTTACTTGATCTTTTTCCCTTACTGTTTTTAATATTCTTTCTTTATTTTGTGCATTTGGTGTTTTGACTATTATGTGATGGGAGGAATTTCTTTTCTGGTACAATCTACTTGGAGTTCTGTAGTCTTCTTGTATGTTGATAGGCATTTCTTTCTTTAGGTTAGGGAAGTTTTCTTCTATAATTTTGTTGAAGATATTTACTGGCCCTTTGAGTTGGGACTCTTCACTCTTTTCTATAACTATTATCCTTAGGTTTGGTTTTCTCATTGTGTCCTGGATTTCCTGGATGTTTTGAGTTAGGAGCTTTTTGCATTTTGCATTTTCTTTGTTGTGCCCATGTTCTCTATGGAATCTTCTGCACCTGAGATTCTCTCTTCCATCTCTTGTATTCTGTTGCTGATGCTCACATCTGTGGTTCCAGATTTCTTTCCTAGGGTTTCTATCTCCAGGGTTGTCTCCATTTGTAATTTCTTTATTGTTTCTATTTCCATTTTTAGATCCTGGAAGGTTTTGTTCATTTATTTCACCTGTTTGTTTGTTTTTTTTTTTCCTGTAATTCTTTAAGGGATTTTTGTGTTTCCTCTTTAAGGGCTTCTAGTTGTTTACCTGTGTTTTCCTGTATTTCTTTAAGGGAGTTATTTATGTCCTTCTTAAAGTCTTCTCCCCTATCATCATCATGAGATGTGATTTTAAATCAGAATCTTGCTTTTCTGGTGTGTTGGGCTATCCAGGGCTTGCTGTGGTTGGTAAACTGGTTTCTGATGATGCCAAGTAGACTTGGTTTCTGTTGCTTATATCATTGCCCTTGCTTCTCGACATCTGGTTATCTCTGGTGTTAGCTGATCTTGCTGTCTCTGACTGTGGCTTGTCCTTCTGCAAGCCTGTGTGTCAGTACTCCTGGGAGACCAGTTCTCTCTGGGAGGAATTTGGGTATGGAGAGCTGTGGCACAGGATCAGCTCTGGGGTTCAGATGGAAACTGGAAGGATACTGTCCCCAGCTGTTACTTAGTTCCTGTGTCCTCATGGCTCTGGGTGATTCCCTCTTAGGCCAGGAATTTGAACTGAAGTTGTGGTCTTACCTGTGCTCACAAGTGTGTCGGCCCTCCTGGGAGACATGCTGTCTTCCAGTGGTACTTGGGTATGAATGTAGAACACTTATACTCTCCTGGAAACAAAGCTGGCATCATCAGTCAATTCCTATTTCTTTCTAGTCCCCATCAACTTCTGGTCTATTCAACTGCTAATGCACCTCTGTCTCCATACTTGTATCAATTCTGAACATTAATATAAATAATAATATCACACAATAAGTGGTCTGTTGTGGTGATATCCTTTTACTGTTTTCAAGGTACTTCATCCTTTTTATTTGTGAAGTACTGCTTTGTAAAGCTGTGCTACATTTTGTAACTCAGCAACTGATAAGCCTTTGGGTTTCTATTACTTTTGTTCTCATGAATAATGCTGCTGTTTCTGAAATAAAAGATAGGTTTTCCTTTTGTTTTAGGGTTTCTAGTTGTGAAGAGACACTATTTTAGTTAGAGTTTTACTGCTGTGAACAGATGATACCCTGACCAAGGCAGCTCTTATAAGGGACAACATTTAATTGGGACTGGCTTACAGGTTCAGAGGGTCAGTCCATTATCATCAAGGCAGGAGCATGGCAGCATCCAGGCAGGTAGAACTCTGGCAGAGCCTGAGTTCTACATCTGAAGCCCACTTAGAGAAGACTGTTATGCAAGCAGCTAGGAGGGTCTCAAAGCCCACCCCCACAATGATATACTTCCTCCAACAAGACCACACCTCATAGTACTATCATTCCATATCCATATTCAAAACATATTCAAACCACCTCAGACACCAAGACCAAGGTAACTCTTATAAAAGAAAACATTAAATTGGGCGGGGGGTGTTGCTTACAGTTTTTGAGGGTTATTCTATTATCATCACAGCAGGTAGCATGGTGGCCAGCATATAGACATGGTGCTGGAGAAGTAACTGAAAGCTGTACGTCATGATCCTCAGACAGTAGAGAGGAGGGCAGGGAGAGAGAGAGAAGAGACAGACAGAGACAAAGACACACAGAGAGACAGAGAATATGTGTCTGGCATGGGCCTTCAAAAACCCACCCCCAGCAACACATCCCCTCCAACAAAGTCACCCCTCTTAATCTTTCCAACACTCTACCAACTGGGATCCAAGCATCCCAATATATGAGCTTATGAGGCCACTCTTAGTCATAACATCATACATTTCTATTCCTATATATCCACAATTGCAATGGCTAGATCATAAGATAGCTTGATATTTTACCTTTTAAGGACCAGCTAGACTCTTCCAAAGTGTGAGTTTTATTTCTACTAGCCTCATCGCATCCTCATGAATACACATTGCTCTTTCAGTTACAGCCCTCCTGGTAGGTATGAAGTGGACACTTATCAGAGTTTGACTGACATTTCCCTGATGGCTAAGTATGTCACACATCTTTTATTTTACTTAATATTTTAATAATTTTGAGAACTATATGTTCAGATCCATTTTAATATTGAATTTCTTTATTATTGTTCTGAGAGATCCTCATATGTCTTAGATATAAGTTCTTTATAAAATCAACTATTTGAAAATATTTACTTTCTGGAGATATGGCTCAGTGGCTAAGAGCCCTTGTTCTTCCTGAGGACATGGGTTTGATTCTTAGCACCCACATGATGGTTCACAACCATTGTGAAGATAATTCAAGTTCCAGGAGATTCAATACCCTCTTCTGACCTTCACAGGTACTAAACTTGCATGTGGTGCACATACAAACATGCAGGCAAAATATATGCAAAGTAAAACGTGTAAATCTTTTTTAGGGGGCAGGAGTTCAAGACAGAGTTTCTCTGTGTATAGTTTTGACTATCCTGGAACTTATTCTGTAGACCAACCTGGTCTTGAAAAAAATGAATAAATCTTAAAAACTTAAAACAAGCACTGTCCTCTGTGTTGTCCTTTAAGTCTTGATGGCGTCATTAGAAGCAAATGTTCTATTTTTGATACATTTGTTCCTCTCTCTTTTGCTGTCAGAGTTAAAAGCCTGTACTAGCTGTAAGGCCATGAGGTTCTAGTTATGTTTCCTCCTTTGAACTTTATGTTTTTATTTCTTTCACTTAGTGGTTTGACACACTTGCATTTTTGGTGTATTTTTGAGGGACAGGTCCAATCATTATCTCCATGTGGATATCCAATTATTTGGGCACAATTTTGAGAGTACTGTTCTCTCCTCATAATTGTCTTAGCACCCTTGCTAGAAATCACTTAGACTCTTGATCGTAACCTGTTGATTTATCTGCCCATCTTTATTTCAGTACCACAGGGTTCTGATTTACTTTTGTAGTAGATTTTAAAGTCAAGAAATGTGGATCCTCCAAATTTGTTCCTCACAGTTATTGAAGTGATTTTGGGCTCATGCTTCTCTGTGCTGGTATCAGACTGAACTTTTTTGTGAGGTGTGTGTTGAACGTGCAGAGTTATTTCAGGACCACTGACAGCTAACCAATGAGTGTACTATCTATGAACGTGTATGCCTTTTCCCTTACTTAGGTTCTTTTAAAATTTCCTTTCAACACTGCTATGTGGTTTTAAGAGTTCAAGCTTTATGCTTCTGTACTGGCTAGTTTTGTGTCAACTTGACACAGTTGGAGTTATCACAGAAAAAGGAGCTTCAATTGAGGAAATGCCTCCATGAGATCCAACTGTAAAGCATTTTCTCAATTAGTGATCAAGGGGGAAAGGCCCCTTGTGGGTGGGACCATCTCTGGGCTGGTAATATTGGGGTCTATAAGAGAGCAGGCTGAGCAAGCCAGGGGAAGCAAGCCAGTAAAGAACATCCCTCCATGGCCTCTGCATCAGCTCCTGCTTTCTGACCTGCATGAGTTCCAGTCCTGACTTCCTTTGGTGATGAACAGCAGCATGGAAGTGTAAGCTGAATAAACCCTTTCCTCCCCAACTGCTTCTTGGTCATGATGTTTGTGCAGGAGTAGAAACTCTGACTAAGACAGCTTCCTAAACTTATTATTACTCTTTTATTCTTTGGGATGTTATTATCAAATTGTTTTCCTTTTCTTCTTTTCTTTTCTTTTCTTTTCTTTTCTTTTCTTTTCTTTTCTTTTCTTTTCCTTTCCTTTCCTTTCCTTTCCTTTCCTTTCCTTTCCTTTCCTTTCCTTTCCTTTCTTTTCTTTTCTTTTCTTTTCTTTTCCCCCAGAGCTGAGGACTGAACCCAGGGCCTTGCTCTTGCTAGGCAAGTGCTCTACCACTGAGCTAAATCTCCAACCCCATCAAATTGTTTTCTTTATATCGTTTTCAGATTGTTCATTGCAATTGATTTCTGTAACCCAACACAGTTTTGTTTTTGAAGTAACCCTTAGGCTGGTAACAGAAAACAGCTAACTACAAGAAATATTGTTTTAAATAGATTATACTAGTATAAATAATATAGTCCAGGCACTGACTTCATTTATCTGAAGATTAAAACATCTCATTAGAAAGCAGATTCAGAGATCAAAGGCGCATATCACAATTTTCTTACAGTTTCTGATGCCCATACTCTGGAAACTGTGGGTAATGCCATCTCTTCCCATATGCATTTCACTTCCCTTAGGAACAAGTGGACAATTAGTGGCCTGAGAATATTCTTCTTCGGGTCTCAACTCAGCACTTGATTCCTTTGAAATTCTTTCCCCTCATCCATTCATTTGTCCTATTTACAGCTAACAGGGCTCATTGCTAGTTTATTTCCTTAATCATACTTCTTAAAATTGGTAATCATCTTGTGATTTTGTTGTTATCTCCTTCAGAGTGAAAGAACAGAATGAAGACCTTTCCTAGTCACCGAGTAACATCTCATCCAGATTAATTAGGAAATAAGACTGAATTCCCCTAAAAGTGAGTCATGAAAGTATCCAGACCGGAGACCTAAATTGCTCCACATCCTGAGGAACTGTGTGTTGTTATTTCTGAATCCCAAACATCTCACAAGACTCCTGGCACATAGATGTCTTCTAATCGTACTGAAAGGGAAAAGATGTTTTTCTGAAAAAGTTGGGGACCTTCAGCAGTGCTTTATATAATCCTGCGAGTTGGGGATGGTTTCAAGCAGAAATGAGCACACACTTTTGAAGGATTAGCTTAATAGAGGAGCTGGGGCTACGTGGTGCTTGGGCTGATACGGATTCCCATTTCTGTGCATTCAGTGTTCTAGCTGCACCTCGGGTCCTGAGTTGTTCAGTGTCAGGCGGTACCTTCCATACCTGAGAACAAAGTCGCTCTTTTCCTTTGCGATTTGCCTGATTTTCAGCTGCTCTACTGATGTTGGACATGAGGACAATAATGGCAGGACCTACAGCTGATGCCTGAAAATGCCAGAGTTTCATGAAATAAAAATCCCAAATAAGGCTCCTGAGTGAAGAGGCACAGCTCACAGAGAAAGGCTGCTTTCTTCCTGACCAAACCTGAGTTGCTATGAAGAAGGAAATAAGACCAAGAGCCACCAGGTTTGCATGATTTAGGAGACTGTTGATTCCTTAGACTGAGAAGGAATGAGAAGGATGTGGTGTGGTGAACGAGGAGAACCTTATCGCTGCTGTCTGATGTTTGTGTCCTAACATAGACTGAAACTCGTCCTTAGAGTGATGGCAGTCAGAGATGCGGCATAAGTGACGATTTGGTCATCAAGTGGAGTCCTCATGAGTAATATTATTTCTTTTGTTGAGATAGTCTTACTATGTAACTGTGACTAGCCTGTACCTCTCTATGTAGACAGGCTGATCTCATATTAATCTGCCTCTAGTCTCTAAAATGCTGGCATTAAATTTGGGGGATTGAGAGATGGCTTTGTTAAAAGAATTGGCTGCTCTTGCTGAGGATCTGGGTTCGATGCCCAAACAGACATGATGGCTCACAACTGTGTAACTCTAGTTTCAGAGGATCCAATGCCCTCTCCCAGCTTCCATAGGTACCATGCATGCATATGGGGTACACAGACATACAAGCAGACAAAAAATTCACACCTGTGAAATAAAATAATATATATATTTAAAAGAAACAGATCTTGGGACTGATAGCTATTCAAGATTTTCTTTGTTCTGATCCACAATGCAATCTGAATATAACCACAGTGAGAAAAATAGATTAAAATAATTTTTTCCAGGCATGGCGGCACACACCTTTAATCCCAGCACTTGGGAGGCAGAGATCTCTGTGAGTTCAAGGTCAGCCTGGTCTACATAGTGAGTTCCAGGACAGCTAGGGCTGCATAGAAAGACCCTATCTCATAATAAAACAACAACAGAAAATCATTTTTATAATCAGTGAGTTACTGAATTCTGTGTCCTGAGGAATCCCTTTTTCTATTGTTCTACACAAAGCACTTTCTCCACTTCTCTGGCATAAATGTGTCAGAGCTCACAAATGCTTCAAAAGATGCTAAGAGGAAGCTGAGCACATTTTTCTCATTAAACCTACTGGTAAAGAGAGAGCTTATATTAAATAACCTTGAGCAACATAAACCCAATTATCGCTTCTGCAGAGACAGTGGAAGGGACGTGGCCTTGACCCTTTAATGAAGGGCCTAGGGCCCAGAAGCATCCCTGGGCTGCCTCACCGGCTTCTTGAGAGAATACACGTGCAAGCCCTGAAGAAAAGGTTTCCAGGGAAACCATGTAACTTCTCTTTCCTGCCCCCTTCCCTGAATATTATTAAGCACTAAACGTGCCTGTGTGAGCCTGGGGTTCTCATTTGGAATCAGAAGCTGCTGGGGTGGGGGGGGGGTAGTGTTTGCCTGAAACACACCCACATAGCCAGAGATCATCCTTCTCCTCACTAAATGTCAGCTGCACACTCAGCAGGGAAGAACTGGATGACCTGGGTTCATCTGTGGGAAGAAAGAGAGAGAGAATTAACTCCTGTTGGTGAATCGCTTTCTCCCTTGCTATTACGGTGGCTAGAATGAGTGTTAGTCATGCTGATTGAGAGACCGTATCTTTTCAGTTAGTCGATATATGGTAGGAAACGTGACTACCAGAGAATGTCTTTATATCTGATTAAAACAAAAACAAAACAAAACAAAACAAAACAAAACAAAAACCAGGGTTTCTCTGTGTAGCCCTGGCTGTCCTGGAACTCGCTTTGTAGACCAGGTTGGCTTTGAACTCTCATAGATCTGCCTGCCTCTGCATCCTGAGTGATGGAACTAAAGGCGTGTGTCACCATGCCTGGCTCTTTAAGTCCAAATTTGATATGCAGAGAAACACTGACATCTCAGTAGCATAGAGATGTAAGTATATATGTATAAGACCACAGAAAACTCAACCAAATTATTTTTATATGTACCCACTGATGGTGAATGATTTTTGAGAAACACGACCTGTCTTTATCTGTGTTTCCAGTGTAGGAGGAGGGTCGATCTTGGCAGCCTTTCCACTCATTGAGCGGACATCCAGATCTTAATGGAGTGGCCTTGAGGTAGATTCCTGACCAAATGGGTCTAAAGCGATTTGAATTGGAATAAAATGAAAATGGAGCATAAATAAGGCAGAGGGGAGCTGAGGGACAGTCACACTGAACTATCTGCTTGTCCTCGAAGAGGAAAGCTACTGTGCAGGAAAAAAGGACACCCAGAGAAAGATCAGGCCATGTAGGTGAGGGGCAATGAGCTAGGGACAAAGTTTGGAAACGGTTTCTATGGATTCTGTTTCCCACTTCTCCACCTACAAGCTGACATTTTTTTTTTTTTTTTTTGATTGAAGGTTTTGTGAATCCGAGTTTTGCCCATAAAGGAAATCCCTTTTTGTTCTTCATGAGAAAGACTTTCTAGTGCTTCCAGCCAAAAGGCCCCTCATAAAGACCCCGGCTTTTCCAGACTCAGCTTTAGTCTATTTGTCCCCAACTGGCCCTGGATTGTAAATTAATGTAGCCATTTCTGGTTTAAACTGGTATGTGATCAATGCCCATTTTGGGGTTATAAGGGTGTCCTCTACACTGGCCACTGGTTCTTCACACAGGAGTAGGAAGGTGACCTCCACAGGAAGACTGCTCTCTACACAGGTGATGGTTTCTGATTGGAATGTACCAGGCTTCTTATAGAGCGGACAGAGGAGGCTGACCATGCAAGGAAGCAATGGAGAGATACAAAGGCCATCCAAAGAGGGTCTCTCACACTTAAGTGGTCTCTTGTGTCACTAGAGAGGGACTCTACTGCAGAATCTACCTCCATCTATTGTTATTCCAGAGGAGAATCACGAAGCAGAGGGGAAGGCAGATGGGGCTTCTGACTCCCTACTCCTTGTTCTTTCCCTAACCACATTCATCTTTGAGTATCTTCTTAATGAAAACAGAGTTTCGAGTTCCAGGTTCTTCTGCTCTGGGCTAGTGCTGCAATATAAAAGATGTATGATCTTAAATATTGGGAATAAAATGTCTTGTAGCACACATGAGGCTATAGATTTCACATAAGGACATTATGAAGTGTTTAATTTTTAAAGCAACAGAGGGGGAATGAGAGTCCACAGTGAGGGAGCTTTTTTTCCTTTAGTAATCCCGATGGTAGAGTGTTTAACTTTAAACTGGTCAACATAAGCTGTATTTATTCTGATGCCCAGCAAACTCTGGTCACACAGTAATGTCACCTAAACTGTTGTCAGGAATATGACAAACAACAGCAATCTGAGTTTTGATCTTGCACAACCTCCCCCCTCCCCCGCCCCCTTGCATAAACCATTCCTATGTGTATCTCTGAGATCATCTCTTCTCCTGACAGCTGGGCTTGTGGCCAGATGCTTCTCTGAGCTTCTCCTACCACTGCATTCGTTTTTGTCTAAGCCGTTTTGAATTGAGCATCAGTCTTTTGCAGCCGAAATCACACTGCTATGGTTTGAACGTGTAACAGTGCTGAACGCTTGGCTCTCAGCTGGCTGTGCTGTTTGGGGAGGTGGGCCCAGCTGCAGGAAATGGGGTGGGTACTTGACGGTTATACCTGGCCAGCAGTCTCTACCTTTATTTTATGCTTCTGGGTCACCATGAGGCAGCCTTGGCTACATGTTCCCACTAGTACAAGGAACTTCGGCAGAATCTTTCCAGAAACATGGAACCAAGCGAGTGTGGATGGAGTCCTTGGATATTGTGAGCGTCTTTGAGTCACTTCTGTCAGGTGCTCTGTGCAACCAATGAGAAAGTAGCTAGCACAGGTACTCAGGTCCTGCTGCACCACCTTTGCCTTTGAAACCGAGCATGCTTTTCTTTCCTTCTTTGATCCTAAGCAGGACCATGCTTATTCACAGGGGTGTAGGTTGGGGGGGTTGGAGGGAGCATCGTCACCTCCATGTGTGGATGGCTAAAATGTCTGAAATTGCTCACATGTAAATGAATTAAATATTCTAGCTAGCCTGTAAAAAAGACAACCCAGGTAAACCTAGATTGGGCAGATTTTGGAGCTATTTTAGCTTACACCCCAGCCAGATGTCCCTTGTGACTTGCTGTTTCTCCTGGCCATGTGCTCATGGTCCCTCGTCCCTCATGGCGGCTTCCTCCTCTCTGCCTACTTGATTTCTCCTCATGGTCCATCCTGAGATCCCAAGCCCTGGAACCTTGCTCTGCCCCCCTTCCTTCTGCCCAGCCCAGGCTATCTTTATTGACCGATCAGGAATAACTTGGGTGTGAGGTTTATACAACAAAAGCTGGCACACAGAAGGATGTCTTTGTCCCTGAGGATCTCCTCATGGTTGGGAAACCAGGTCTTGGGGTACAGAATTTAGCATTTGAGTACAAGCAGCGTCAGACCAATCCCCTACACACATGCGTTTCAGTTTCCTGTCAAATAAATCCAACTTCCTCTGCTCAGCCAAGTGGTCTAGGACGTCCCCACCCCTTGTCCCCACTCTTCTGTCCCTCAGTCGACACTCCTGGCATGGCTCTTCACTTGTGTTTCTTGATTCCGTTTGCACTTCAGCTCTAAGTACCTATGTCTTGCCGCCTTGGCCATTATTCTTTCTGGATGTTTCAATCCTTTTAGAATCTTAAGAGCTATTCCAGACATCACTTTCCCTATAAAACCTTTTCTGGTCCCTTAGACAGAATGAACTTTTGCCACACTTGTATTTTATCAACTCTTTATTTAAACCTCTTTATTATGCACCACACTCTATGTTATAGAGTTTGTGTATGCTCAGCCTAGGGAGTGTAACTATTAGAAGGCGTGACCTTGTTGGAGTAGGTACGCCATTGTGGATATGGGCTTTAAGACCTTTATCCTAGCTGTCTGGAAGCCAGTATTTTGCTAGCAGCCTTCAGATGAAGATGTAGAACTCTCAGCTCCCCATGTACCATGCCTGCCTGGATGCTTCCATGTTCTTGCCTTGATGATAATGGACTGAACCTCTGAACCTGTAAGCCAGCCCCAATTAAATGTTGTCCTTATAAGAGTTGCCTTGGTCATGGTGTCTGTTCACAGCAGTAAGACCCTAACTAAGACACTCTATCTTGTTTTCCTAGTCTAGAGACCTGTCTGTGTATCCCTGGCCAAGGGTGTGTTAGGGGACATCTGAACACACTGGCTTCTCACAGGGTTTCCTCCTGTAGTCAGGGGTGAGTGCACTTGACACCTCTACCAGATGGTGCCTGCCTTATGTTTATTTTCCAGCATTTTCCAGCACAGCTGAGATCCATACACACAATAGACAGTGAGTTAAGGTCCTCTGAGGAGAATGGTTTCGGTCTCAGGAGCCATTTTCATGATACCGAACCACTCTCTGTCATTGGTCTCAATGTTCCTGTGACTTTATCTTCTACTCCTTCGGTACCACCTCTAAAATTAGCTCATAGCCTATTCTAGCTGCCTCTGAGAGATCTGTGGTAGTGTTGCCCAAACTCAAAATGAAGGCAAAAGCAGAAACATGGCCAGCAGTTGTTGAGAGTTGATCTTTGACCATGTATTGCAGTGCTCAATACTGTTTTACAAGGTCTGGTTGCCTCCAGGGATTAGGAGATCCTCATGTATATCCAATGAGGCTATGTAACCTTGCTCCCCAAGTTATCCCAGAATGGTCAATAAAGATGTCTACAGCCTGTAGTTGGGCAGAAGAGAGGTGGGCGTGCCTTTGGTTCCCAGGCTTGGGTTCTGAGGCAGAGGAGGAGAGAGGAGAAGAGAGAGAATGACACCATGGGGTAGGTGGAGCATTAGAGCATGGCCATTAGGGTGGCCAGTTGAAGTAGGAGCAGCCCAGGTGAGACATGACAAGTTATATCTCAGGGTTATCGACAGGGACATAGATGAAACAACACAGAGGGTTGATATCTGTCCAGTTCTAACGCCTTTAAGGCTTATCATAAATATAAAGGTTTTGTGTCTTTTATTTGAGAACTAAATAATAAAAGGTGGATAGAAACCCCAATTAATATTTACCACAACAAGCAATTCTTCAAGGTGTCAGCACATGGCTCAGATTGTCTTTCTCTCTTTTTAGATGAGAGTAAAGGGCAGTGCTCAGAGCCTGAGTGCCTTTAAATGTTTCTTGTTGGCTAACATTTGGTTTCATGCTTGCCAGTGAACTTGTATTTGACAAAACCAGAAGACAGAAGAGGAAGTACGACAGAGTGGAATGACCACTTTGAAAACATGACTCATTGTGTGCTTGCTGGACTGCCTGACTATATAGCCCCATGTCAGTCTGCTGTCTCTCGATCTGATTGACATCACCAGGCCACAGCTGTCCCAGGCCCTGTGCTGAGTTCTTTCACATTGCTTATTTACTTTGCTTTTTTAAAAAAAAGTTTCAAAACAGTTCTTAAATATATTAGCTATGTATTGACATGTAGCAGATTATCTCTAAACTTAATGGTTTGAAAGCACAACATTATCTCACCATTTCTTATTTCAATATATTCAAATTATTTCTTTACCTACTTGTGGAGCTGCAGAGGGAACCCAAGGCCTAGGGCTGACCCTCACTGCCAACCCCTCATTGTTTCTTTGGGTCAGGACTCTAAGCAGGCATTAGATGTACCCTGTGGCTCTTGATCTCTTAAGGCTTCTGCTTAATGATGCCCATGTTCTTACTTACTGATGCATTGAGTTCAGCCAGTGGCTAGAGACGTTTGGATTCCTAGTCACCCAGACCCTTCCACAGAGCAACTCATGACATGGAGGGCAACTCTATCAAGCTAAGCATGTAAGAATGAGAGGGCTGGAGAATGTCCACAGGATGAAAGGAACAGGTTTTTATGACCTAATTTGGAAATGACCTCATGTTACCTTTACCATAGTTCATTTGCCAGGGGCATGTTGCAAAGCATCATCCATATTGAAGGCAACAGGAGTCACACAAAGGCAGGAGGCAGAGACCGCTAAGGACCATAGTACTTGTAACTGAGGTAGATCTGTACTTACTGCCTTGGTACCATGCAGTTGACTATTTATCACGTGTGTCAAAAAGCATGTCTGTGAGTAGTGTTTCTTAAGCACAGAGTGGATATGTCTTCAACCTTGTTTGACTTTGTCCCTTCACAGAATCTGTTAGACATCTGGAGACTTGTGCTAAGTGTAGGAAAGCTGGAATAACCTTGGCTTTACCAAGGAGCCTGTGGGAAATCAGACTCTTGGGACTGACTCTCTCAGGACTCACCCCTAATATCCGAGTTGGTTGTGATGAACACTGACCAAGATCAACCTGGGGGAGGGGCGTTTACTTGACTTAGGTTAAAATAGTAACAACAGTTGTTTTGCAATGAAGAACCTAAGACTCTGGTAGCTGCTTGGTCCTCGAAGCTGGGTAACTAAGCTGGGTCACCTCACACTGGAAAGACCAACAACTTTGTAGTTGCTCAGTCCACAAGGCGGGTAACTCAACTGTCCTGATTAGGGACTAAAAACCTGGAGAGTTCTTGGAGAGCTGTACAAGGATGCAAGCCTGGTTCTGATATCAGTGAAGGGATTACTATCAGAAGCAACAGGTAAGTCAACAGCATCAGTCAGGGAAGCCCAAGTGGGCAAAGGGCAGTAACTTGCCTTCCATCACACCCTCTCAAAAATCTGGGCTTCGCTGGGTGGTAGTGGCACACACCTTTAATCCCAACACTTGGGAGGTGGAGACAGGTGGATCTCTGAGTTCAAGGTTATCCTGGACTACAGAGTGAGTTCCAGGACAGCCAGGACTACACAGAGAAACTTTGTCTCAGAACAAACAAACAAACAAACAAACAAACAAACAAACAAAAAACCAAAACAAAAAACAAAAACTGAGCTGTTGCTAGGTTGTTTGTGTTGGTTTTCCCATATCGATTTAGGCTACCAGGACAAGGAGGTGGTTCTAATTTGTGGCAAGCTGACATTAAAAACTATCATACCTGATCTGGGGGGAATCTAAATGTGCAGTGCAGGAGTTCATGAGCATGGTCTATGTTGTATAAACAGCAACAAAGTAAAAATATTAATGATATCCTTCTTAAGAATCTTAGACAGAGCACAGCCACTGCATGGCTTATGTCACACAGCAGGTGATTAAACCTGAAGGCTGGTGTTTGGCTCGAGAGTAAAGCTATGGAGAAGCGGGCTTTTCTAAATAATATTTCATTAGGAAACATAGATTAATCTAAAGCACTGCAGTATTTAAAAGAAGATGGGCATTAAAGATAATATGTTATAGGAGAATGTAGATATGAAATATTGGACAAAGCAAAACTGTAAATGACAGAAAGCAGTCCAGTGGTTGGTTCTTAAGTGTTAAGAGATAGGGAGATATGTGATTGGAGATGACTCAGCAGTTAAGAGCACTGGCTGCTCTTCCAGAGGACCTGGGTTCTATTCCTAGAACCTACATGGTGGCTCACAACCATCTGTAACTCCAGTTTCAGAAGATACAACGCCCACTTCTGGCACTCACTGGCATTGTATGCACATGATGTATAGACATACAGTGGTTAAAACACCCATACAATAAAATAAAAGTAAGTTTTTAAAAAGAGAGACATGGAAGAGGATTAACTGCAAAGAAGTATGAGAGAACATTCTGGAATAATGAAATTATTATTTTTTTAATCCTGACCATGGTTGCAAATACGTAAGCATATAGGTCTACCAACACTCACTCAAATTATACATTTAAAAATTAGTGAATTCCACATGGGTAAATCTTCCATCATGCTGATAAAAAAGGTGAAGAAGAGTAGCATTTAATACTAATTGCAGCGTCTCTGTTTAATCTGTAATAGGCCTAGAACCAGAAGCTAATTTGCATGGATTAGAATAGTTCTTCAGAGAAGCTTGACGCTATTTTGAAGATTTCTTATTATCTGATATTGAATGGAAATTATTTTTGCTTTGAAGTCTTATTGGAGAAACATCTGTAAAGAACTCCTGGAAGTCACACACCAAGGATGGACCCACCAAATACCCCAATTCCAGAGATTCTTCAGGCTTTCTTGGAAAAGAACAACCCAATAATAGGTAACATTATTGAGTGATAACTCCTGGCCAGACTGTAGACCCACCTACTCTTCTCATTTAGTCTTTCATTTAATTGGACAGCAAATCTGTAGAGTCAGTACTGTGTCTCTGTGCTTTACTGTAAATACGAGAGTCAACAGTGAAGAGATGGGATAACTTATTCAGGTGAAAATTGCCTCTTGGTTTTAGATGACCTAACACCAAAGTCTGTACCCACTCTTTATCCTGTCCCATCTATTTTAAATTGCTACTACCTCCCTTGCTCCAACTGGAAAATAAATTTTTCTAAATTGCTGTACTGTGTTCACAACCTAACCTGTTTACTCTGCATCGCTTCCTGGACCGGTGACTCTCGGAATCTTTTAGTTATTTTTTTCCTCATTAATTTATTTATTCATTTTGTATCCCAATTTCAGGCCCCTCCCTATTCTCTTCCCAGTCCCACCCTTACCAATCGCTCCCCCAATTGTCCCCTCTCCTTCCCTGATGAGAAGGGGAAGCTCCCCTTTGAGTACCATCTCCGCCTGAGACATCTAGTCCCAGCAAGACTAATCTTCTACTGAGACCCAACCAGGCAGTCCAGGTAGGGGAAGGGTACCCAATGGCAGGCAACAAAGTCAGAGACAGCCCCCATTTCGATTGTTAAGTAACCCACATGAAGACCAAGCTGCACATCTGCTCCAAATGTGTAGGGGGCCTAGGTACAGCCCCTGCATTCTCTTCGGCTGGTGAGGCAGTCACCGTGAGCCCCCAATGGGCCCAGGTTAGTTGACTCTGTAGGTCTTCTTGTGGTGTCCTTGACCCGTCTGGCTTGCTCAATTCTATCTCACACTCTTTCACAAGGTTTCTTTACCTCTGCCTGATGTTTGGCTGTGGGTCTCTGCATCTGTTTCCATCAGTTGCTGGAGGAAGCCTCTCAGGAGACACTTATACTAGGCTCCTGTCTGCAACCATAACAGAATATCATTAATAGCATCAGGGGCTGGCTCTCTCCCATGGGATGGGTCTCAAGTTGGGACAGACATTGGTTGGTCATTCCCTCAATCTCTGCTCTATCTTTATTCCTGCACATTTTGTAAGTAGGACAAATTTTGGGTTGAAGAAGGTTTTGTGGGTGGGTTGATGTCCCCTTCCCTCCACTGGAAGTCCTGCCTGGATACAAGAAGTGGCCACTTCAGTCTCCATATCTACCACTGATAGAAATCACAGCTAGGATCACCTCAATAGATTCCTCAGAGCTTCCTCCATCCAAGATCTCCAGCCAGTTCCAGAGATGCTCCTCATCGATTTCTGTTCTCACTACAAGCCCTCTCCTTCACCCCCTCCCCACATCTGAACCTCACCCCTGTTCCCCTCCTCACACCCTCTCTCACCCAGTTCCTTCTCTCCATTCACTACCCATGACTATTTTGTTTCTGCTTCTAAGGGCCTCCTTGTTACTTAGTTTCTTTGGGTCAACATGAGAATATCAAGATCCATTCACTTGCCTGCAAATTTCATGATGTCTTTGCTTTTAATAGCTGAATAGTATTCCATTGTGTAAATGTACCACATTTGCTTTATCCATTCTTCAGTTGAGGGGATCAGGTTGTTTTTAGTTTCTGGCTATTATGAATAACGCTGCTATGATCATAGTGGAGCACATACCCTTGTGCTGTAGTGGGGCATCTTTAGAGTATATGCCCAGGAGTGGTATAGCTGGGTCTTAGAGTAGAACTATTCCAAAGTTTCTGAAAAACTGCCAAATTGATTTCCAGAGTGGTTGTACAAATTTGCACTTCCACCAGCAATGGAGGAGTGTTCCTCCTTGTTCCACATCCTTGTCAGCATCTGCTGTCACTTGAGTTTTTGACCTTAGCCACTCTGACTGATGTAAGATGGAGTCTCAGAGTCGTTTGATTTGCATTTCCCTGATGGCTAAGGATGTTGAATATTTCTTAAGTGCTTCTTGGCCATTAAAGGTTCCTCTGTTAAGAATTCAGAATCTTTTAAATTTCTGGAGGTTTAAGGCGCCAAGCCTATTTACTTACTGAAAGCCGGCAAATGTGTCCATTCACGTTGAGCAATTAGTACCTGAGGAAGGAGTTGCTCTTAAAGTGAGAGGCTGTTTTCTCTGGTGTCTAGAACTGTGAAACTGTGGACTGAGCACAGCTGGGGTGAGAACGGGGTGGGGTGGGGGTAGTCAAGGGTTTGGTACTTCTTTGTGGCTATGAGACTTCCTCAGGGGAAGCCCTTTGTAGCCACAGGGCTGGTAGCTTAACAGAACAAGTGCTTTGTGATGGTGCAGAGGAAAGGTGGTGTGTGTGTGTGTGTGTGTGTGTGTGTGCAGTGGGGACTTGTGTAGACTTACCTACCAAACACATCAGGTTGCAGAAAGCACTGTTCAACCATAAACCTTGCAATGGTCGGAAATGGTGGGTGGCTTTCTGCCAGACAATAGGAAGCTATTTTAATTCTAAAGTAAAACTAGAAGATTCTGGGGTCGATTGCCAGGCGATTGTTCCTCTGCTGAGAGGCACATGGTGCTTGCTGCTCCACACTGCAAAGTGGCCTTGCATCCCTTGATAGGCCACAGGCCCCCTGACTCAGAACCACACCGAGCCCCGCTTAGGGGATAATTCCTACTAAAGCAGCAGGCAGCAAGATTTACTCAGTTGTGTTAATGAGCAAATGCTTAGAAAAGAATCTGACATTAACAAGGAGTGAAAACAGGCTGTTTGCACCTCCTCAGGGGACTTCAGATGCGAGCTGGAAAGCCCAGCAGGACCACACAGGCAGCACCAGGTCTGCAGTTGGGAAGAGCTGCAGCAAGCAGGACTCTCCTGACTGACTTAGTGGCAGGTGGCACCTTCTTCAAAGCACTGCTATTGTTGAACAGAGATCAAGGCCAGTTTTAGCAGTGACTGATCACCATCAGGTAGGGATAAGGCTGAAGATTTCAAGGTCCCTGTTTTCAAATCCCAACTTCCAACAATAGCTTTGAAGCCACTGCTTGATAATAAGGCCTTCAAATTTAGTCCCTCTGCCGCCCTTTGAGCTTTTAGTGCAGCATGATCTACGTTAAGAGACAAAGAGACGATTGTCATTTGGAATGCATCTTTTTTCCCCAGAAAATGAAAATATTAATTTCTCCTGGTTAAGAAACTCGAAACGTCCCCAAATCCAAATGAAAAAAAGTTAATGCACAGAAAAAACTATCACTATTAATAGTATAAGCTATAGCTCCCAGACACTCAGGAGGCTGAGGCAGAAAGATCCCAAGCTCAAGGTCTGCCTGGGTTACAGTGTGAGTTCAAGGCAAGCCCCTGTAACTTAGGGCTATATAGTGAAATAAAAATAAAAATAAAAATAAAAATGGCTGAAGATACAGCTTATTGGTAGTGTTTGTCTTCCATGTGTAAGGCCTTAGATTCAATTCCCTAGTACAAAAAAACAAAAACAAACACCAGTGTGAGTATATATATATATATATATATATATATATATACTCCCAAACTTTTTATGTATGCACATACTTACCACCACTTACATTTTTAAATTGATTTTTGAGACAGAGTATCTAGCATAGGCTGGCCTCAAACTCCTTAAGTATTAGAGAATAACCTAGAATGTCCTCCTGCCCTTAACTTTCACGTTGGGATTAGAGGTGTGCACCATCATATCTAGTTTATTCAGGGCAAGTGGTTGAAGCCTCACTTGTGTGCACTCTAGGCAAGCACTATCAATTAGAGCCACATCCCCAGCTCTTAATTCAATGGCACTTAGCTAATTGATCTCCTGTAGAGAGACTTTAAGGGCTGTTTGCAAATTTTAGTTATTATAAAGAAGTATGGTGACTATTTTTATTCTCTTTTATTATTATTATTATTTTAGTGTGTGTGTGTGTGCGCACGTGCACATGTGTAGACTAGAGTCTACACATCAGGTATCCTTTATTACTCTTCATCTTAATTTTTTTAGGCCAGGCCTTTTACAACCTGAAGCTTACAGATCTGCAGCAGGCAAAGGGGCCTGGTGCACACAGAGAAGCACTGGAGAAGCCAGGAAAGTTAAACGCACTGCTCACCTCTTCAATGGAATGAAGTGCACAACTGTTTCTTCCTAGAGTGCCAGGAATGATGGAGTTTTACAGCCTGGTGGTCCTTTGCTGTCTGATGAGACAGGCTCTGCCCATGTCTCCCAGTATTAACTTATCCCAGACCCTTTCCCACTAGATCTTAAGCATTGCTCTTAGACCATTAAACTCATTTTTATGCGTGATGTCACTTGCTCTTTACAACAGCCCAAGTGTCTTCTGTGTTATCTTCGAGCCAGACCAATCTTGGCCCCCACAGGCATTATGTATTACATCAATTGTTCTCCCTACAACTTTATCTTGAACATTGTTTCCAAGTCAACAAGAAGTCATCTTATGGATGAAGCCATATGTTCTTTGCAAAAAGCCTCAATACAAACATGTCTTAAAATTGTTGTGAACTTGGGACTGAGTTGTTATCTGAATACCTTTCTTCTCCCCCCACCCCTGCCCCCAATTGTGCTGGGCTTAAATATACCTAAAGTAAAACGATCTGAGCCAGACTCTAGAAGTTCTGGTTTAGCGCTGGTTACAATAAAATCAGGCTGAACCGAGTTCCATTCTTATCTAGTCCTGATCATTTTCCCCTGACCGCTGTGAAGCCTGCAAGGGACCACCACACAAATTCTGCTAAATTGGCTGGTTAACTGGCCCCAGAGAGAACTCTGTGTCCCTGCCTCTGCTCCTCAGCACTGGTCTTATAGACACACTCTGATGCCCAACTTTTATTTGGGTGCTGGGGGGCTGAGCAGGTCCTTATGTATGCACAGCATGCACTTTATCCACTGAGCCGTTTCCCCAGCTCCTTGTAACTATTTCTGATGATTAGTCTTCACACACTTCATCCTTTCTGATGGACAAATTCTTGGATGTGGACCGGCTGAAGCAGAGAATAGATAAATGTGATAAATGTCATTACTTTGTTGAGGTACCCTTCCCCTTAAGTCAGCACCAGACGTGGCCAGTAACTAATCGTTGCTGATGGAAGATGATCCTAAGTTATTTTGATTGTACATGTTTAATAAACAATGTATTGGGTTTGCTGTCATGGTTACTGGACACACACATTTTATTCTTCTGGAAATTCGATATTTTCAAGAAGTATTTATTTCTTACCCACTGAATTAGAGTTTCTCATCATTATTATCATGGTTTATATATGTTTAAATTGTTCTGACAGTAGCAGAAAACATCAATAACTTCTGGGATACTCATCCGATATGATTCCATGGAATGTTGTTATTCACTTGGAATCAGTACCCTAAGGATATCAGAACCAAGTATCCCAGACTGGGTGGCTTAAAATGATAGAAATAGATCTTGCTACAGTTCTAGAGGCCAGAACTCCAAAATCAAAATGTTGGCAGGGCCATGCATCCTAGGAAGGGTCTTAGGGAGGATCTTCTGTGTCTTTTCCCTCCAATTTCCTTGGTCTGCAGAAGGTTCATTCCAATATTGTGCTTGCCTCATGTGTCACTTCTCTGTATTTAAGGATATCAGTTATTTAAACACATCTTAACTTGAATATACATATATAATCTGTTTCCACGTAAGATTACACAGATACTAGAGCTAGGATTTCCATGTCTGTCTTGGGGGTGGGTCAAAATTCAACTCACAAAAAACCTACTAAGAAGTAAATTGCTCACTGGGATTGTTGCTTGGCCATAGAAAGCTTGCCGTGTGTGTGTGTGTGTGTGTGTGTGTGTGTGTGTGTGTGTGTGTGTGTGCATTCGGGTGCTGCCCCTCCCCAAAGAAAATCATTGACTTGAAACTCATTGCCAATACTACATTGGGGTTAGGGAGATGGTTTAGTCAGTAATGTGCTTGCCACACAAGCATGAACACTTGAGTTTGTATTCCCAGAAAGAAAAGCAGGGTGCAATAGTCTGCATGAATAACCCCAGCATCAGTTAAGAGGGTTGGAAAGGTTACAGCTACAGGAGGTCCTCTGCAGCTTGCTGGTCAACTATTTGAGCCAATTGGTGACCTACAGTTTCAGTGAGAGAGTCTGTCTTAAGAAAATTAATATGGAGTATAATAGAGGAAGGCACCCAGTGTTGACCACTGGCCTGTACATGCAGGTACACGTATGCATATGCACCAGAACATACATGTGCATATATCCACAGGAACCCATACACATGCACAAATATCACATACACGCACCAGTGCAGACACACACACACACACACACACACACACACACACACACACACACACACACGAGTAGGAACTGGGACTCAGTCCATCTTGTTGCGTCCTCAATTCCTCGGCACACTGTGCAGTTTCTCGTAGGCAATGAGCATTCAATAACGATTTCTTAAAATAAGTTTCAGTTTCAAAATGAGTTTCAGAAACATTTGGAAGTTTAAACATTAAAAGATACACAAGATGTCAAATTTCTTTTTTTTTTTCAATTTAAATTAACATTTGTAATTAAAATCCAGGAGACCGTCTTAGCTTCCAGTAGGGCTAGCCACGCTGTGCTTTAGAGTTCCCTGGCATCTGTCCTTAAATGAGCCTTTGAGAACATGTGAACAAGCACTAAGGCTAGAATCAAATGTGCTCAGAAGAATTATTCAGTTGGATAAAGATGGAAATAAGCCTACACAATCATTAAGAAATCCTAGCTCATTTTATTTTCTTCACGTTGTTAAACATAATTGCTGATGATTTCAGAAATGTTTTTTCTAATTTTTTTATTTAAGATTATATTCAATTGTCATTAATATAGGACTAACAGCTTCCAAATCATGCTATAGAATTCCCAAAATGACCCTTCATGACTTGCTGTTTTATCTATAGATTAGTATATCTCTCAGCCTGCATCAGAGCAGTGTCTGTTTGCATAGATGATGATCACCACTGAGATTCATAGCTAGTCCTGGTGCAGAGAGTAAGAGCCTGCAGAATACTCAGCCCTAAATGGAGCATCTATTACCTCCCCATCTCCTCCCAAGGCTCAGTGATCATTGGAAGAGGACCTGGAGAGACGGTGAGAGACAGAGGTGGTGAACGAATACGAGGAAGCAGGATCCTCTGGACATGGCAGGGCAGCTGCACATATGAACTCACAGCAGCTAGGACAAGCCCCAGGAAAGCTCAGGGCGCGTGCACCAAATCCCAGCATGGAGAGGGGAGGTGGATATGAAGTTCCACCCCTAGCCAAGAACTGTTGGCAATTGATAGCTGCGGAGAGAGGAAGTTTTCTTGAAGAGTGTTGCCATTGATGGACAAAAAGAAAAAAAAAGAGAGGACACAATTGGGTGGGCAGGGAAAGGGGGTGAATCTGGGAGATGTTGGGGAAGTGGGTGCATATGGTCAAAACTCTTTGTACACAATTCTCAAAGAACTAATAAAACCAAAACAACTTGTCTCCTGAAAAAGATGGACTTACTATACTTAATTTATTTGCAAGTCTAGAGCTTTTTTCTTTTTCTGGTTGATATATTTTATTCATAATGTCTTTCTGCATTTTTCAGAGCACCACCAAAACCAGTAGAGTCATATTGGACCAAGTCTACAACGGAAGCTTTGTGTCTTTTGTTGTCTTAAATACACACATAAGTTGCTTTAACCCGATCCATCTGACCTGTGATCTGTTTTCTTCACTCAGCACTGAAGGTAGAGATATTGGTATTTACCTGGAGACCCTAGGTCTAGATTATTTTCAAAGGTGTAGAAATCACTGGACAATATCACTCACAGGAATGGCAAGGTAGCATATGAAGGTGGCTTTTACTTATATGCAAGTCTATGGAGTTGAAATTGCATTCTTTGGGAAATGGAAGAATGAAACCCAGTCTACGGCGCCATGTAGTTCAGCCTTATGAAAAGACTGGCTCATTTAAAGAACTAATATGTATGCATGTGGTGTCGGAAGCTAAGTATAGATATACTCCGTAATTGTTTTATCATCAAGATCATCGTTTCAGCAATTCAAATGAAAGGCAGAGTCTGTGTATGGTTCTTTAGAAGCCTAAGCTTGCGTCCCATTTGTCCTGTTCTTAGATTAGCAGGAATCACACTCCAGAAATGCCATAAAATTACATTCATAGAGAGAAGCACAGTTTCAGCACAGGGCATGGCCTGTACAGGAGACAGCGTAGTTTTAGAACAGTTACTTCCCAGGGATGAGGAGATGTTTTTGTAGCTCGTTATGAGCCAGGGAAGGTCCAGTCCGCAAGGAGGCAGGGTTACCTATACCATCACGCACCAAATAAGCCTCCTTCCCCTGCATGTGTGTTAGATTCAGCCACAGTGCTTAGAAAACCATACCCAGGCTCATTCACACTAATGAAATTATAATCTGAAAGTGGGGTGACTTTAAAATGCAAGGCTATGTTGAAAGTGTCCCTGATGGTTCTTATTTGTAGCAGAATTAGGTGCTACTTGGCTTCTGGAGACACAAAGGGAATGTTGGGTTCCTTCTAATGGAAGTGTCTATTTTGACAATTTAAAAATCAGAAAGAATTATATCTGATTATATCTAAATATGGACATCTTTGACATCTTTCTTTCTATGGAATTAATGATAGCTAAAGATATTTGATTAAATAATTTACTGATTCCTCTCAAAGGTGGATCAACACTGATGACAAACAGCATAATATTTAAGAAATGAAAAAGTACTTCAAAGGAAATTGGTTCAATTGTCTTTATGAACTCTGGGATGCCTCAAAATTTAAAGTCCTTTAAACTGAAAAAATGAATACCTAATAAGTATTGTTATAAGCTTAGAATACATTTGATAGCAGGTATCTTCTATTAAAAAATAAAGAAAAACTTCTCAGATTTAAAATGTAAAATTAAAGCATTTAGAAACTAGTATTTTCTGGAACTCTTTTTTTTTTTAAAATAATATTCTTTTTAAAAATCCATGGAACGGCTCCACAAATACGTACCTATAACTCTCCTGAGCCTAGAGTAGACTTTCTTTTTCAAGTCATTTTGAGATGTCTTTGAAGAGTCCACAAGTCCAGGAAGAAGTACAGGAAGTGTTGCAGCATGGGTAAGGGGGAACAGAACAAGAGGGAAAGATGACATTTGTGGGCATCCAGGGGTCCAGCTAGCGACTTCCTGCTTTGTGCAGGAGAAGATGACACTGGCTGTAATAGGTTATTCGCTCTTGGTAAAAGGTGTCACCTCCACTTTTCACGTCCATAACCCTAGAGCCACAGCAGCTGGGGAGGGGCAAGGCTCAGGCTCAGAGCTTGTGTTCAGTGCCTGGGCATCTCAGTGGTATACTGTGGGAAACAAACTGCTGACAGTACTCTGGTATTCTATGAGCTAACTTGCATTCCTTGCTCTGTGGGCACTGAGGGGATGCTTAGAAACACCCTTTAAAGAATGCAGCAGAGCTTAGCAATGCTTGCACCTTTTTCTGCCAAGAGCTTAGAGAACACAAGGAGAGCCAAAATACATGGTGGACACACGAGAAAACAGGTATTGCCAGTTATTCTAACTAAAGGGCTTTCAGAGATACTCAATACGAGATCGTCAGGCATACTAAGCAAGGCTGCTCTAAGCTATTTAAACTGAGAATATTCTTCAACATCATGGAGACTGAGAGGAGGGAAAAGGAACAGAGAAGCCTCGCACTGAATATTAACCAAACCATCAGTAATGCCAACATTTTTTTCCCCCTCTGGTGAAGAGTTCAGCTGGGGAAAGAGCTGGATTTCTGAAGTACAGTGTTCAGAGAGTCTTATTGCGTTTTAAATCTTAACGCTGATGATTGACATGCTGATCTAAAAGCTCCAGAACACTACATTGCTTTGGGCCCTAGCACCACATATCAAGCGGAGTGCTTTTCTCCTTGTTTGATGCCAAGAACAAGATGTAGGAACCAGTTAAACTGCACAGTCCATCCTTTGTCTCTGCAGACTTCGATCTGATCAAGGAAATATTTCTTAGCGTCCTCCTCGCTTTTTCCCACGGTGAGGGCATCCCGGATATATTCAATGTCCTCTTTGCTTGTCAGCTGGGGCATTCCTGTCATCAGCATCATGGAGAACAAGATGATCAACAGGTTTGTGTGATGGCGAAGAGCTAGGTAAGCTCTAACACAGACATCCTGGACAAAGGAGAAGGACATGCCATTATCAGTGTGTTCTAGCTGGACTTTAAATGCTCTGGGTTGATTGTGCCTTTTGGCTGCGATCAAGGGCGGGTTCTGAAAACTTCAGGCTGTGCTGGAATTTACATGTTTCTGTTCATGCAAAGAACTCTTTGTGAACAAGGCAGGTCTCTGCTGCAGGTAAAAAGTGTGACAAGAACATAAACTATTTTTAGGATCTTGTCTACCCATCAGTGTGTTCCAGCCAGTGAGTGCAAGGAGAACCAGCTGACGCACAAATCTCATGCTATTGGTTGCTGTACCTTTCAGATTCAAGTTCCTTGCTAGGAGATCAAAGGTAGAAACAACTGTCCTATCTGAAGAGGGCTGAGACACTCACTTTTGAACACTATATTGGAATCAGTAAGCTTTATGTGAGTAAAAGTAATGTTTGCCAAGAGCTAATGAAATCCAAAGAAATGGGGGGACTTTAGCCATCTATCTATCTATCTATCTATCTATCTATCTATCTATCTATCTATCTATCTATCTTACAATTTATTGTATTTTAAGAAACAGGTGAATTTGCTTTTCACCATCTGATTTTCTAAACTCTTGAATGAGCTTAGGGATTTTAATTCAAATTCCAGCACTGAGCAAAAGAGAGTGCTTTAAAAACTGTGATGCTAGTTAGCCAAGCATTGGTGACTTTAAGTCTGTCATCTCAGCACTCTGGAGGTTGAGGCAGGAGGATCACTGCGAGTTCCGGGCAAGCTTAGGCTACAGAGTAAGTTCCAGATAAGCCTGGCCTACCGTGAGATCCTGCCTCAAGAAACTAAGAGAAAGAAGAACTAAACTAAAGCAAACAAAAGGAGAAAGGCAGACAGACTCGAAGGCTGTTGCCTCCATAACTGCCTTTGGCAGGCAACAAGTATTGCCTTCCTGTTAGGCAGCAGCCCATCTGTGTCATTGCATATTTTACAGCATAGGGAAAGGTAGAGGGTGCTCAGTCCCATAAAATCAGGACTCAACCTAAACATCAGGACCTGGAAGAGAACATGTACAGAAAACCAAGGCAGATGATTATAGATTAAATATTTCATATTAAGATACTGAAAAAAAAAGTAAAAGAAGGAAATGAACAAATAAACCAAAACCCTCCTACACCATACTAATAGGATCTATGCTCACACTTTAAGATTTTCTGACCATAACTATAGTCACAAAAAGCATCCATTTGTGATTTTTATAAACTATGAAAATGAATATGACATTAAAATGTAATAGTGTGAAGTACTGGATTTTATAAAAATAATTAAAAAATTTTAAATGCCAGAAAATTAAAAAAAAATAGAAAAAGAAATGAAGTATAAAGTCAGAAAAGTGGAGATAAAATGACTAGGATGTAAAAATGTTCATTTTCTTGGATCTCTGAGGGAAAGAAAATTCAAATATTATTATAATTAGCTTTTAGTAAATTATGTTTTGTGTATTTGTGTATGCATGTAGAGGCCAGATATCAGTGTCAAGACCTTGGGTGGCTTCCTCAGTCCCTTGCAGCCTTATTGCTTGAGACAGTCTCTCTTGGGTCCTGAGGCTCAGCAATTCATCTAGACCAGTTGGCCAGCAGACGCTAGAATCCATCCAACTCTTCCTCCTCAGCCCTGGGAAGTCATGGGCTTGTGCCACCATGATCATCTTTTATGTGGGTGCTAGGGGCTGAACTGCATCCTCAGTCTCCTGCAGCAAGTGCTTTCCAACTAAACCATCTATCCACTCATGCAAATGTTTTTATAAAAACAGATAGTAAGAAATGAAAAAATAATTTAAATAGTCGCCACCAGTTGGCAAGTATCATGAAAAACAAAAACAACAGCTGCTGTGAATATTGATAACAAGATGAATGCTATACCTAGAATAAACACATCACAAACTTGTGGAGAACCCACTGAAAGAAACTGTAGGATGGGGCTGGAGAGATGGCTCAGTGGTTAAGAGCACTGACTGCTGCTCTTCCAGCAAGTTCAATTCTCAGCAACTGCATGGTGGCTCACAATCATCTGCAATGGATCCGATTGAAGAGAATGACAGTGTACTCCGATATAGAAAATAAATAAATAAATAAATCTTAAAAATAAAAGAAACTGTAGAATTCTCTCGTGTTATATAAAGGAAAAATTGAATACACGAGATAACATAGCATGTTTCTCTGAAAGAAAACTCCTCTCAGGATATTTATTACGCTTGGGCTAATCTACAAGCGGTGATATTTCAGTAAATATCCTCACTAATTAAATTCAAGTATGAGTTTTAGTTCGTTCAGCTTAGTCAGGGTCTGAGAAGACATTTTTGGAGATCACAGTAATGAGACGCTGTGCTCGCTACAACAGATAGTAAAGCATTTTATGGGGCTGCAGAGATGGCTCAGTAGGTTAAGAACACTGTCCGCTCTTGAGAGGACCCGGATTCTGTTCCCAGCACCCACATGATGGCTCACAGCCATCCCTGTTTCTAATTCTAAGGGAGTAGAAACCCAACAACAAAACAAAACAAACAAAAAAACCCAAAATCATTTTTGAAGCTATTAAAAAAAAAGGTGAAATAGTACTTATTATTTAAAACAAAGGCAAGAGATTTTGTGGAACAGAGTAAAAAGTGTGAAGACACAACTGAGTGCCTAGCAATTATGGGATGTAACTAAGACAAGCTTGAAGATTAGTGGGGAAAAGGTCTATTCTTTGGTAAATGGGGTCTGGATAACCAATTCATTGTTCAGGGTAAATAAAATTAAAATTTCACTCCCTGAGACAAGACAAAAGAAATTCCATATGAAACAAAGGTTTGTACAGAAAGAGTCCAAATATTGAACTAATCAGGATGAGGAAGGTGCTTTACCAAGGTGGAAAAACATGGAGAAATTATAGAGATGTAAACACATACAATCAATTGTTAACAGGGACTCACAAAGAAAGCATTTATGCAATGTGACACATGACAGTCCTATCCTAAAGTACAGGCAAGGATATGCAAAAACTCACACTGAAAGACAGGAGAGCAGATGAAAAACCTTGAAGAATGTGAATTAGCAAGCCAACCAACAAACATGAAGTAAGGCAGAAACATTCCACAGGCAATGGAAAGGTTTTACTCTCTCAGTTTCTTACAGATAGAACCTGTTCACCTATAAGAAGTGATAGGAGGGCACAGCATGACTTTACGGACACGATAATATAGTTGCTGTTGTGATAGGGACTTAGCTGTGGAGGTCAAACGCCACATTGGTCAAACCTCAGAACTGTACACCTAAATTAGGTGAAAAGTTCTGGCTGAAATATGCTTCAAAGTTTGACGTTTAAAAGAATTTATATGACTGGGCAGTGGTGGCGCACGCCTTTAATCCCAGCACTTGGGAGGCAGAGGCAGGCAGATTTCTGAGTTCGAGGCCAGCCTGGTCTACAGAGTGAGTTCCATGACAGCCAGGGCTACACAGAGAAACCTTGTCTTGAAAAAAAATTCTCTATGCTTTCCCCCAGATACTTCTATGCTAGGAACTGAACTGTTAGCAATTTGGACACCTTTTCCATGAATTTACGTATAAAAGAAAGTTCTCAAGAACATCATGCAAGAAAGTGGCAACCTAGTGCCTGACAAATACAGAAATGGGTGCTCACAGCCATCCATTGGACTGAGCATAGGGTCCCCAATGAAGGAGCTAGAGAAAGGACCCAAGGAGCTGAAGGGGTTTGTGGCCCCATAGGAAGAACAACAATATGAACCAACCAGTACCCTCAGAGCTCCCAGGGACTAAACCACCAACCAAAGAGCACACATGGTGGAACTCATGGCTCTAGTTGCATATGTAGCAGAGGATGGCCTTGTCGGTCATCAATGGAAGGATAGACCCTTGCTCCTGTGAAGGTTCTATGCCCCAGTATAGGGGAATGCCAAGGCCAGGAAGAGCGAGTGGATGGGCTGGTGTGCAGGGGGAGCAGGGAGGGGATGAGGGGAGGGTGTTTTTTGGAGGGGGAAAGAGGAAAGGGGATAACATTTGAAATGTAAATAAAGAAAATATCCAATAAAAGTCCACTTAGTGCTGCCAGAAGAAGAAGAAGAAGAAGAAGAAGAAGAAGAAGAAGAAGAAGAAGAAGAAGAAGAAGGAGAAGAAGAAGAAGAAGAAGAAGAAGAAGAAGGCAACTTCAATGTCCTGTTATAAAAGATGGATAGGGAGGCTGAAGCACACTACCTCAACCATACTTCCTGAGTCTCTGAGCTAGTGGAGAATAAACAAGTGAAAGTGTGATATGAAGCAGGACTGAGAGGACATATGGCTATCCTCACATCTTTGTCAGTTAACACAAGATGACTTTGTATCTACTAGTCATTCTTTCCTTATTACTATGACAAGATGCCCACATCCTAAAGGAGAAAGGATTTGTTTCAGCTAATGGCTTCAGAGTGATAGTCTATCACTGTAAGTAAGAGAGCACAGCAGGAGCTTGAGGTGACTGCCTGGTCACACTGCGGCAGACAGGAATCTGAGAACTCAGCTTGGAACCAAAAACAGACATAACCTTCCAAGATATGTGTCCTCCAGCTGTACTGTGTGTCCTAAGGTTCTGCAACTTTACCCACACAGTGCTGTCAGCCCAGGACTGAGTATCAAGATGCATGTAGGTGTGGTCTCAAACCATAACACTGTAACATTTACATGTGGCACAGTGACCACAATGACAATAGAGGTCAGGCCTGCATCACACTGGACAGTGGAGGGTGGACATATTTACCCTAGCTTAATCAAATGACCCAGATCATTCTGATCCAACTAAGGCAATTTATATAAAATACAGGCACAGCAGGCTGCACAGCCTGAGTATGCCAGACATGTTAGTCCCTATCTTTCCTTCCTGAACTCAGAATCTCCTTTTTGCTCACTGTAGCAGAAGGGCTAACACAGTCCCCAAAGCATCTCAGGGATGTTTCAGCAGCAGCCCAGATTTTAACTGTTACCTGGTGGCAGCCCCAGTACATTAGTGCTCTTGCATTCCAAGTGACGCCTCTGATGCCCAGAAATCATTTTCTTTGCTTATCCAACGCCACCAAGGCATCTCGAGTTTCTTGGTAATTACAGAAGCTGAGTGCAGACTTCACCTCAGGCCACAGACTCATTAATTTGCCAACTCTTGTGCTTTTCACACAGACTTAGGGGGACGTCTTTTGATTTGGAACCAGAAGTACATTTTGATTTTTAATTATTTCCTATTCTTCTATACACTAGAGGCTCCAGGCAAATCTCCTGATGTGTGAGCCCACTGTGGGGGTCAATCTCTTTTTAATAGAAAAACTTCAAGGAGGTAAATTAAGTCCAGACAAAGTCACTGTTACCCTAATCCATAGGTGTTCATGAAATACTTTCAGTTGATGGTAAGTAAATCCAACAATCCCTGTGCCCAAAGAGATCCACAGTGGGAAAAGGACAGGGTCCTGTGTCTCTTGGAGGCCATCCCACCCATATGAGCTATCATCTTCTGGAGGTTGTTGAGGAGGGAACTCAGAACCTCGTGCATAGCCGGTGAGCATTGTATGAGTGAGCTGCATTCCCGGCTGCAAGACTGGGTTTTTGTTGGTTTTAGCTTGTTTGATGAGTGGTGACTTTCACATGCAGGCTCTTCTGTGAGAAAGGAGTGTCTTCCCTGAATTTAACTGCATGTTTCGTACTTGGCAGACAGAATGTCTAGATTCCAACTGACTCTAGAAACTTAAAACTTGAGGGCAGACATTACCATCCTCTGTTGAAGACAGAGTGGAACGGCAGCTAACAGCCGGCCTCACACCTAGTTGAATGAACTCAGATTTTGCCTTTCTTATTAACAATCAGAGAGGCCTTTTGGACCTCAGTGTTTTCATCTGTAGGGTGAGTACAATAGTATCGTCCATTTCCTGTGGCTGTGGTGAGATTTAAGTGCTGTGTAACTAGTTCCCTTTCATTACTAAATACTTCAAAGAATTGCATTATTGAGCACATTTCCCAATGCGAAATGCATCAGTTTCGTATGCAGACTGTCCACCAAATGATTCCACAGACAGTTCATTTAGCAGGTGAAGGGAGTGAGAGTGGGCGGCTACCTGTTTTTGCGACATGTATGGAAAGGGCTGTCTTCACACTGGCTCACGACGACGGACACACAGCATGCTGCACACTGGGCATCTACAGGTACTTCTTATCTTTTGGGGATCACGGTTGGGTACTGCTCCACCAACACAAGCCCCAGAAGTTTCATTTCTGTCCTTTATACTCAGTGACAAGGCTTGCGAGTGTGCCCTGGTCGCACTGCTTCAGCCCAGAGGTCCGTGGTTTGGAATGGCTAAAAGGATGTGGCTGGGGAGCTCAGGGAAAAACCCAGAACACAGAACTTACTGCCTGTTGAAAGTGACTTCTTTTTTTTCTTCCAGGGTCCAAACATTGCTCTTCTTAACTGCCTGTGAGAGGCTGTGTGTTATTGAGTGAAGAAAGTCTGACTGGGGGACTTGGTTTCATGTACTACTTACTGTCGAGAACATTCCACTACCAATGGTGGCATTAGCTGGCATACTCTCCATTAGTAGCTAATAAATAGGTTGAGCCTGTGTGGTACATCTGCTCCTAATTCCATTGCTGTCTAAATGCCTTAATTGTAGCATCTACGCCCTGAAAGAAAGAAATGTTTTTATAGGCTACCACCTCCGCACATCTTGGAAACAAAGGAATTCATTACCATTTCAGGGCTCAAACCTTGCCTTGATTTACATTCTAGTCACGGAACCAACTCATTTCATCTGTGCCACCAACTAATTCTTAACCACTGAAGAGCAGTTCTAGAGTGTTCAAGGTTCAAGGTCACATGGATACTTTTTCTAACAACTGAAACCCTCCAGTCTCCCTAGAGATGAACTGTGCATATTCAGTTAAGTAGAGAAATGACACTGGGACAATGAAACAGAAACTCCAGGGAGAGGTTCTGAGGCTGAGGGGTAGGAGAAAACTGTCAAATATTCATCACTGAAAAAAAAATAGCCTGTCTGTCTAAGAGACACAGTTGAGAAAATAATAGTCTAGTCCAAGGCATGCATTAAATATATTTTAAAATAAAAGTCAATGTATTGCCCCAGCCTACATTCTTAGTATTTATCTTAACAAACCAGAAAAGGTTGATTCATAGACTTAATGCAGGAAGAAACACTCTGTGGTATGTCTAAACACAGAGTGTCTGACCCTTCGCTACTTATTTATTGAGTTTAAATTAGTAGTTCCATATTTATGGACTTGAACATGAGTCACAAACTAGCTGTTTGCCAGGGAATGGGATATACCATTGTCTCTCAAATATTTAGATAAAAATTCATTAGGAATACAAAGGCTATAATTAATTTTTTTCAAAGTTTGTATTAAGAATGTGTACTCACTGATAAGTGGATATTAGCACAGAAACTTAGAATACCCAAGATATAAGATACAATTTGCAAAACACATGAAACTCAAGAAGAATGAAGACCAAAGTGTGAACACTTTGCCCCTTCTTAGAATTGGGAACAAAACACCCATGGAAGGAGTTACAGAGACAAAATTTGGAGCTGAGAAGAAAGGATGGACCATCTAGGGACTGCCATATCTGGGGATCCATCCCATAATCAGCTTCCAAACACTGACACCATTGCATACACTAGCAAGATTTTGCTGAAAGGACCCAGATATAGCTGTCTCTTGTGAGATTATGCTGGGGCCTGGCAAACACAGAAGTGGATGCTCACAGTCAGCTATTGGATGGATCACAGGGCCCCCAATGGAGGAGCTAGAGACAGTAATCTAGGAGCTAAAGGGATCAGCAACCCTATAGGTAGAACAACAATATGAACTAACCAGTACCCTCTGGAGCTCGTGTCTCTAGCTGCATATATATCAGAAGATGGCCTAGTTGGCCATCAGTGGAAAGAGAGGCCCATTGGTCGTGCAAACTTTATATGCCTCAGTACAGGGGAACGCCAGGGCCAAGAAGTCGGAGTGGAAGGGTGGAGGGTTGGGTCGGGGAGCGTGTGGGGGACTTTTGGGATAGCATTGGAAATGTAACTGAAATAAATACCTAAAAAAAAAAAAAAAAAAAAAAAGAAGTCACAACAGTAGTGAAAAAAAAAAAAAAAGAATGGTTTCTCTGTGTGTGTGTCTCTCTCTGTTTCTCTCTCTCCCTCCCCCTCATGTGTGTATGTGTGTGTGTATCTTTCAGCTTTGTACCAAAAAAATTTGAAGTGATGTATTTGGATATATAAAAGTAAAAATAATGTAACTTAAAGGTAGCTGATAAAAGGAAGGAAAATATTCACAATAGGCCAGAGATTAAAAAAAAAAAAACTACAGGTTTTTCATATTTACAAAGCACGATCTTCAACTACATTCCTAGCCAAAGGAACGGTCTAATCCATATTTTCATTCAACTTTGAGAAGTTAAAAACAAAACCAAACCTCATTTATGAGAAGCAGTGCTTTTATAGAAACTGAGACCAGTGGAAATTTCCCAAGAAGACTGTTATGGAGAGCACACTTGGAAGATAATGGAACACTTACCCCATAGTACTGTAAAGTAGACACAGCAATCCTTTAAAGGAAACCAAACATTAGAAGGATGCCTTTGTTGACATTCTGAGTAGTGCTTAAAATGACTGGGGCTCTACTATCTTGGGTGTTGAATAACATTTCATGCTGGTAGACTAACCCATAAATGACTTGATTGGTGTCCCAATGCCATGTCACCAGGCCTAGATTTGTATGAGTTCCAGATTAAATTTAACAGATAAACCAAGTCCCGAGAATCTGAAAACCCCATGAGAGTCTTCATCTGAGGGAAATACCTTAACATATTCAAACTCTTACTCTTTCCTATGTGTCTTCTTATAGGTAACATGGAGAGATGGAGACTACTCAATCTTCATGCTGCAATGGAGGAGGCTGAGCCTGGCCTTGTTAATTGGCCAGAGTGAAAAATCCCAAGACAGGTACACTTGTCATCTCCTACTTGACCTAATTAGTCATTAATTAGGGTAATTTGGCTTAACCAGTTGTGTTCCAAATGAGTTCTCTTTGCTCTGCTCCCTCCCTCCCTAGCCTGGGCTCTGTTTCGATTGAGGGACACTTCCCTTCCCAACTCCGATTCTAAGAGAAAAATCCACAGAGACCTGGCTTACTCCTAGACAGAGCAGTTGTACTTTGTGTTCCTAAACACTTATTGTGTGCACTTTGCCAACTGATGTACTTGCTCATGGCTTTCCCCCCCCCCCCCTGCTTAGATGCTCCTTCCTCTCCCTGCATCTATCAGCAAGATGAAATTGAATTCATCCCCAAAGGCTCCCTTCTAGGAACAGCCCTTTCTTATCTTCCAGGCAGGATTAATTATTCTCTCTGCAAACCACTTTCCATTCACTCGTCACACAAAGTATTCCTTGGCATGGCGTGGTGCCAGTCTGACTTACGAGGCTGCTGTGCCTCTGCTTTGGGTCACCTGTGCCCAGCATGATGTTCAACACACTGCCAATAACCTGCCCATGTGAGATGGCTGAAAGTTTTCTGTACAGAACACAAGTTAGATCTTGGGCAAGACTCACTGCTTTAAAATGACAAGGAATTGGAGAACAGTGACATTTGAAGGGGATTAAACTGGGAAGACCTGTTAGCCTCTTCAAGAACAACGCTGGAGTCTTTGTCCTATCCCAGTGGCGGTGTCCTGTCTCACATGTGCTGAACACTGTTTGATGATAACTACAGGATGGAGCCGGAGGCTGGGAAGTACAGTCAGCAGGTAACAGACATACACAGGCATGACCATCCCCCATAGACAGGAAAGGAAGCTCAAGTGGGAAGAACAGTAAGGTATCCACACAGAAGATTGTCAGATGGTAAGGTCTCCTTTATGCTGTGGCTGGGCTTAGAGAGGATAGCTGTGTCTCAGTGAAGCAAAGAAAGAGGAAGTCAGCATTCCACTCCTAGATGGAGGTTGAGGCAGGCGCTTCTGGTGGGGAGGATGGGGCAGAAGCAGTTAAAACAACCCAGGAGCCAGGGATTCGGCCTGACACTAGCAGACATGGACTTCAGTCAAGAACCTCCAGGTTCCTGGCCATCTTCTGAGTCAGGCCTCTGTCCTTGGACATGCACTTGGACCTGTAGGCTGAAGGCGTGCTGTACCTTGATATGAGGACAAGATAACAGCTGTAGGAAACAGAGCAGACTGGTAAGACTGGCAAGGTAGCTTCAACCGGTGTAGATCAAAGTAGCCGGTCCTGGACTTCCTAGGAAATGCTCCCTAACAGTGACATCTAGGGGCAAGTGGCTCTAGGGACACTCCTCAAATTGTCTCCTCTTTACAAATGAATGCCATTTGGTGCTCTAAATGATCAGCATTAGCTGACACATTTGCTCAGCACCCGAAGTGTGCCAAGACCGTCCTCCTTTACAAAGATCTGGCCTTGGGAGATCAAATTGCTCACGATCCATGAAATAAACTTGGATTGAACATGTCCTATAGGAATGCATCCCACATTCTGTTCTCTGGGCATAGATAGTTGCTTTGCTTCACACACACACACACACACACACACACACACACACACACACACACACACACACACATTCACGCAGGCACTATTCATTTCAGTAAAAAATTCTCCACAGGGGTGGGTGGGTATGGGGGACTTTTGGTATAGCATTGGAAATGTAAATGAGCTAAATACCTAATAAAAAATGGAAAAAAATTCTCCACAGAACATGGTAGGTAACACATGATATCCCCTATTTATATTACTAATAAAACACTAGATTTCCTCATAAGATTTGGTTGTCATTCCTTGCACGGGTAAGCTATTTGTGTGGTAAAGCTTTCTAGGTGGTTTGGTGTGGTGATGGTTATCAATGTGTGCCTGAGTCAATAGCTCATACACCCACAGAGTACAATGCATGGCAGGGAATCAGGCTCCTGGGGGGAGGGGCGGCAATTCAGTCTGATCAACTCCTCCTTTTGAAGGATTTGCCCTTTCACCCCCTGCCCTTTCACTAAGCAAACATCTTCCAAGTGTTTGCTGTATCACATGCAGCCCTGTTGACATTTGTAAAGGGAGAGGCATGCAGGACAAATAGCTATAAACATGATAGATGCAACGCAGGAGACCAGGTAGGCAGGAGGACCTGTGCCAGAAGTCGCTCTGTGCTATGACGTTTACATTGAGACCTAGAGGGCAGGGCAGGTCTTCTTAGTGGTAGGCCAGGCAATGGGACAGCATGGGGTGGTAGAAAACATGGAAGGCAACTACAAAACAGTGGAGCATGGGACTGCTATGGGTGAAGCTGCAGGAGCTGAGGTGCACAGCATGGGCCTTGCAGACCACTTGGACGCCCATCAAAGGGATGAATGTGCAGCACATAGAAGGCAGGAAGCCACCCTCAGTTCACCGTTTGCAGTTTACAGTAAGGAAGGACCCCACCTCCACCCTGTCCCACAAATGCACACATATGCACAGGATCTTAGGGTCTTAGTATTTAATCCGGATAGTCCAGGCTGACCTTAAAGCCATTCTTTGGCCCCAACCATTCACGTCTATTCTTATTTTAAGTTCTAAAGCGAATTCTGACTGACTTCGACTTTTGGAAACATAAATGTGAATCAGGAAGAAGCCTTGACAGCTGGCAGAGTTGTCTCTGGAAGGAGAGATAACAAGGCTTACGGATCTGACACTTAAAAGAAAGTTGCTTTTGGGTGGGCACAGTGGTAAATGACTTTAGTCCAGTACTTGGGAGGCAGAGGCTGGCTTGCTTCTGCAATATGAGGACAGTCTGCTCCATATAGGGAGACTTTGTTTCAAAAAGCAAAACAAATAAATCAAAAGGGTTTTTTTTTTCTTCTGCTGTTGTGGTTTTAATAAAAAAATTGCTGCTTAGGAAAAAAAATACAATTCTTATTAAAGAGATAGAAATCCAAATTTCATTTGGACTTGAATTAAATAAATTTGCATGTTACATATGTTTACAGCAAGTCACTGAAATTTGAAATATAGTGCTATTGAGACAGGATAGAAAGAAAGTAAATTACAGGACATAGGAACAAAGAGGGACTTCTCATCCGAGCATCTGATTGAAGCCTCTACATAGATGACAAGCAAGAAATGCAGCATGATTGACATCTGCTGCAAAGGTTGCTGGCTTGCTTTCATATGTAGAATTTTTATAGGAAAGCAAAGAGCTGGGTTGGAGACCCAGTGTACCATGTCGGAGCTAGCCTGGAGACCCAGTGTACCATGTCAGAGCTAGCCTGGAGACCCAGTGTACCATGTCAGAGCTAGCCTGGAGACCCAGTGTACCATGTCGGAGCTAGCTTCATTGCTGTCTCAACATCTTCTGGGAATCTTAAACAACACCGTTAAACCATGTTTCCAGTGAAGATGTCCTACCTTCCTGCATCCCATGATCTAGACTTTAACTTTATTGCCACACACAACCAGGAACCACCCTGTGATCTCAGATCATTTAGCAACCTTAGAACACAGCTACTTGAAGTATCACAGATTGTGTGTGTATGTGTGTGTGTGTGTTTGTGTGTGCAGCAGGAGAAAGAGAGAGAGAGAGAAGAAAAGAAAGAGAAAAGAAATGAAAGAAAAGGCAGATGATAATTTGTCCAAGTCTGGAGTTAAATGATGGAGCTCAGCTGCCCATTTTTGTCAAACCTTGGGAATTCTTCCTGTGGATAATTTCCTGCTTCAGTGGTTAGCTTTCTCTTGTGTGCGGAGGATGAATGGGCTTGGGGTGGGGGATGGGATAGTGTGAGAACAGGTAGAGGCGGGATTCAGTTCTCTCTTTAACTATAATAGGCTACTTGGCCATGTTTTCTATATTGCCCAAGATCTCATTTCAAAAAATGGATTCTTAAAATTTTCAATTTGGAAATTGTAAGAACATTTCCATTTCAAGTTGGGAGACTTGCCTGATGTCTAACGCAACGATAACAGAGTCTCTGCTGTGGTCTGAGATGAGCTACTCATTCTGTATTCTTCATTGCAATGATGCTGAGCAGCCGGCTCTTACCACTGCTATAGCCACAATGCTTTCTCTAGGTCTAGAGCAGTGGTTCTCAACCTTCCTGGTGACCCCCAGCAATAAAAGTCTTTTCATGGCTACGTCATAACTGTAATTTTTCTACTGTTATGAATTATAATGTAAATATCTGATATGCAGGATATCTGATATGTGACCCTTGATATGTGAAAGGGGGTCACAACCCACAGGTTGAGAGCCACTGGTTTAGAGTCATGGGGCTAATGGTCGTGGTTTGGAACCTTCAGAGCTGTGAGCTAAATAAAAGCTTTCTCTTTATAGTGCTAACTAGATCAATAGTATCTGGAAAAACCATAAGTAGGCCATGTTCCTTCTTTACAGATGAAGAAAGTAAGGTTCTAAAAGGCTAAGTGACTGCCATTGTGGACACAGCTGTTAGCATACTTAGATCTGTCGGCTACAAAGGCCACACCTTTGATCCCTGTGCTACTGGTTAGTATGTAGGTAATACTCAGAACACAGGTGTGTAAAGCACAACACAATTCACAGGAATGTGCTCTGGGCGGTGCATGCTGTATGGACATCATGTGACTGGAGGAGGTTTAATTGTTTAAGAAGCAAGCTTGATCGGAAAGGATAGAGAGATGTTACAGACTGTGAGAAAACCCCCACACGTGTTGCTCTGAGTTGATGTTGCTGGGTGGGGCAAGGATCCTCTCCTGGCTTCCTCATTATGAAGATCTTTTCATCACAAACGTTTTAAAACTGAAAACCATCGCAGAAGCAACAAAGAAAGCTAAAGGGGAAAACTGCTGGGATTTGGTGGTGTGACATGAACTCTGTGTGAGTCTGTAAGGACAAAGGGATGGACTTCTAGGAAATTTCACTCATTAGAAGAAGGAAGAGACCATGTATCTATAGGAAAGAAGAGACTCACGTCTAAGGTAGAATTCCATGCATTTATCTAACACATTCTGAGCTGTTGTCATGCCCTGTCTGAAGCTAGTCATATCAACCTCACTTTCAAGAGAGTAAAACTGAGCGCTTTCTCTTCTTTAAGTAGTAAAGTCCTTCTGCTCCCCCCATGAAATGTGTCCAGTTTTTGGAAACTGTCTGAAACCCAACTGAGTGTGTGCAAAAGAGCACATACCCAAACTCCTAAAACTGAGCCGAGAGTGTGAGTCATGCCATTACCAACAAGACAGCCAGCCAGTAGATCAAAGCACAAGTTACAAAACAACACGAGGAAGTAGCTCTTCCCCTATAGTTCAAGGCGCATGTCCTTTCCCAAGCTCATGCTGGATTTGAAGGAAAAGCCTTCTCCCTCAGATGTGGAGTGCAAATCAAACCACAGTGAAGGCACACTAAGGAAGGTGGCTGTGTTCAGACAAGGCAAGGCAAAGGTCACTCTTGGTTTCTGTTTTGTGACTCTGTTGTTATATATTCAGTATGCTTACAAATTTTCTGAATTGTATTCATTCACAGCTATTATAAGATGCTCTCATTGTGTGTTTATATCCAAATACTCCTGTGGGGGCTTGTTTGCAGGCTAGTGGAACCAGAGCTCACAGCAGAGCCTGTGGCCAAGCTGATGAGACTGCCAACAAGAAAAGGACTACTCTTAATACCAGCAAAATCAGTATGTGCAACAAGATTCCCCTGTTGGTATTATGATAAGTACACACACAGTACCAAAAATCAAGTGAAGCTCACGATTGTTTGCAAGCCCCGAAACATAGTTGAAGTTTGAATCTTCTACTCAAAGCCTTGAGTAGATCAGTCTCCATAACTGTCCTTCTTTGAAGCTGTCCTGAGCACCTAGCCTGCCCTCAGAGGTCTGTGGTCCCCGGGGCCACCCCTTATGGAGCATTTTTACTTGCTGTTTGGTTTTAGTGAGCAAATCCCTGAAAGCCTCACTTTGTATGTCCTTGTGGAATGAACAGAGGTGAGGAGGAGGAAGGAGGGCGGCCATATCATAAGGGTAGGGAGAGGCGATTTCTACAGTGTGATCGGTTTGTACTGGCAGGAGGTGAGGAGGACTGCGGTGACATACCTGGAATTTCTGGAAGGACTGCGGTGACATACCTGGAATTTCTGGAAGGACTGCGGTGACATACCTGGAATTTCTGGAAGGACTGCGGTGACATACCTGGAATTTCTGGAAGGACTGCGGTGACATACCTGGAATTTCTGGAAGTGTGGACTTGTCTTTTTTCCAGAAGATCCCATCACAAACAAGAAGTCTGGGGTTAGGACGAAGGGCACTCTCTCTTTATTGATGCCCAGGAAACTCTTGTAATTCCCAAGAATGTGTCCGAAGTCTATATGAAATAGGTTTCCTTAAGAGAAGAAAATGCCTGGTGTCATTACCTGGTGTAAGTGTTTATTAACATTTTGGTCTTTTTTTTTTTTGAAAAAAAATTCAGTTGCCTGAAAATGAACTATTTTGAGTGAGAGCACTTTATCCTCTTTTATTATTAGCGTTTGATATTTTCAGCCTTAACAGGTGCTTGAAAGCAGTAGCCACAAAGCTTTCAGACAAAACCAAGTGTGTTTTTTGATAGGTTTGTTCTTTAGATGATACCAAGATGTCATTAAAAACAAGCAAGCAAGCAAGCAATCTAACAAGCAAACTTGTCTCCAAAGTACTCTTAGACAGGCAAATCAAAACTCTCGCTAAGGTGTGACCATCATGCTAAAGAGACTTATGTCCTTCATGTAACCAACAAACTGGTGCTGTATTTTGTCTGCCAAGAGTGATGTTATTAATGTTTTACTTTTAAGTAGTGCTATAGAAATACCATTTTGAATCTTTTTGGGGTCAGCTTCTAACACTATTGCCAGCAGCACGACCATATTAGTTTTTGTTTATTTGGTCTTTTAGCATTTCTATAATCCGCAAATGGACTGTTCTTTTGTGTTGACCCTGTTCTTGCAAGGAATAGGTATTTCACACCAAGCTCCTTTGCTTGTTCCTAAACTCTACTCTTTAAAAATAATTTTTGTGTTAAAGTCTTTCTATGTAGCCCAGGCTAGCTTTGAACTTGTGTTCCTTTTCCTTAGGCCTCCTGAGTGTTGGACTTATAGACATTGCCTACCACGCCTAGAAGACTATAAAACTGGATTCAGATTTCATATATGACCATTTCATGGTATGGTGGCCATTACAGGCCACTGCCAGGGTAGTGTGAACCAGTATGGCTGCGAGAGTTAGGGACTCAGGTGTTTTAGAAGAGGGACAGCTCATGTGCTTTTATTATTTGGTCTAGTTGGATCTTGCAACATTTGACATTGCTGATGCCTCCTTCTGAGCTATGGTCCCCACTCTCTCTTTTTACTTCTCCCTGTAATTTTTTCCTTTATTTTAGTCTTTATTTCCTTTATTTCCTCCTTTTTCTTCCCTTACCCATTAACCCTCAAGATGGGTGGTCTGTCTACAGTAACCAGTGTCCCTATACACAATGACTTGTAAATCTGGGCTCCAGCTTAGACTCTCACTCTGTGCCAGGAGGATGGGGTAGTGGGGAGGCAACGTTTAAAGAGAAGAAGTGCTTCAGATGGACAGTGGTGATGGGTGCAAAATAATGTGATTGTGTTTAGTGTCCCTTGTCTGAACACGTAGGAATGATTAAAACAGAACCTCTTATGTTAAATGTATCTTACTACAATAAAAATGTTACTTTACAGTGGGCAAACTCACCTGTCTCTGAGATCATAATGTTGTCGTTGTGCCTGTCACCGATCCCAAGAACAAATGTGGCCACACAGTAGCCTGCACAGGAGTAAACAAACCTTTCCACTGCGGCCTGAAACTGAGGAGAATGGATCTGAATGTTGGTTGCTTTCCAGTGACAGAGAGCAGCCCAAGTCAATGGCAATGCCTCCCAGAAGAACAGTGTTCTCAGAACCACTTCAGACAGCAAGCAAGAAATTTGAGTCCAGCCTCATTAGTACGTCCCTCGTATCAAGGAAGTGCCAACTGTCACTTGTATTTTTAACTGTTGGCTTGTATTTTCAGTGAAGAGTCATCCAAATAGTACAACATGAGGAAGACCCAAGAAGGAAAGGGCCACAGAAATTTATCAAAATTTCCCATCCTTCCTTTTAACCACTTGCCCGCAACTGTACAGAACTCGTAGCAATTTCTGCAATTATGCTTTGCTTATAACCATTTAAGTGTATGGATGGTTTCACAAGCTTTCATGTATAACAGATTAATAAAGGCTACTAATTATATTTCCTCCACCAAAGGCTGCTGGCCATGCAAGTGTGAAGTGCTATTCTCGGGCAGTAGAACTTTAAACAGCACCCAGATGGCCCAGCCAAACAGTTTGTGAAGGATCCAGCATATGTTCTTCAGCAAGATAGACATTTTCAACATTCATAACTTACCATTTAGAGCCACAGTAGAAATTGTAAGTTTTTTGGTTTGGTATGAAAGAATGTATATATGGTAGCTAAATCTGTGGGTTAAACAACAAAAGTATCCATAAAAAGTGCTAACAGATTATTTCACAGAACCAAATTCTATGCAAAGCTTGACTGGTATTCAAAACTGAAGCAAATGTTTTCTGGGTCTAGAAGTAGGTGCTCTGTCTCACAGATAAGCTGTGTCATCAGGGGAAAACCCCTCACAAACCCCGACAGCCTCAGGAGTAAAACACTCAACCAGTATGTTGGGGAACAGAGACATCCATTAAAAGAGCCTGTTAGACCAGGAACCACTACTGTCCAACAGAAGACAAGCTGTATGGAGAAGTGAGCCTGGGCTGAGGAGGGGAGAGCAAGAACTCACCTTTTCTTCAATAGGACATTTTTCCTTGAGCCAGTGATTCAGGACTTCATCTTTGAATGCCCCCGTGTTACCCACTGTGCTTTGCTGAATTTGAGCGATCGTTGTGGCATCCTTTACAATCTCGATCATTCCTACATGAAGAGACAGAATTCAGGAGAGGCCGATGCTGCTATAAGTCTTGGTGGAGCAGAGAATGGAAGATTTTTTTATTAGGCCAAAGATCTGTTTTCCAGTTCTGAGCTATTTTCTTGTTGTTTGCTTGCTTGCTTTTAGGGAAGATAATAACAGCAAGGCTCCAGAAATCGTAAAGAATACTTTCTCAATATTCCTGACTAAGGAGAGCAAAGGGCTGCTTTGGGGAAGTGACAAATAAAGCCATCTATGTGCCAACCTTAGCCTTCCTTGCTCGGAGATTGGAACTGACTTTTCCTTTATAGGTAACAAGGCCAAATGTTTTGTACATTTCTCATATCAGAACCTTGAATAAAAATAAGTGTGATTAAGACTAAACTGTTAAATGTCTATAAAAGTACCTGAGTGGAGTGTGTAATAGCTTCAGTAATGTGAATCCTGGAATTTAAAAAGAACTGACAGTTCCTTCTGTTTAATTTTAAATGTTATTTGTGAGAGAAACGCTGAATGTGCAAAGAGATGAGTTGCGCTTTAGAGGCCGAGAAGAGCAGGGGAGGGAGCAAGTTCTTGGGAAGGCTGTTCCCGTGTAAGGGCCCAGGCCCGAGACAGGCATCCCTGCATCGTCATCATGTTCTTATTGAACCGAGAGTCTCTTTCCAGCCTGGGAACATTTCCTCCTCTTGCCTATGACTATAATTTTCCCGTTAAGGACTGCTTTCTTTCCCTGAGGGAGTGATGTCCTTTTAAAGCCAGCAGAGTGCTGTGCCGCTCATCTCCTGATGTAACTACAAACCTATTTTGTCACCAGTTGAGATGCAACCGTAAGGCAGAAGGCACAGGTCCAGAGATTCAGTCTCCCAAATGGACTCCATGATGCGTAGAATCTAGGAACCAAGGCACAGGCACTACTATTACACATAGATGTTGGCCAATGCATTTTCCTTCTCTCTTAAAAAGCTAGTAATCTTATCTGGTTGCATACAATATATGAGTAGATGCAAAACACATAAGCAATAATTTTCACTCTTCAGACTGATACTCAGAAATTTCCTGTCACTGCAAATCTGTTAATTTCAGCCCCTGGGGTATATGTTGAAGAAAAGTATGAAGAATCTTTACTTGTGGGAGGCTTTTTGCCAGGTTTCAGTATCTATCTTATCAAAACATTCCACTTTGTTATGTATTTTTTCACACAATAACTGTAATGTCCTTATACATGTTTAATAGTGTGATATCACATGATCTATGCTACAACCAAGGCAATGAAATCAATAATGGTTGATTGACTAACCCCAAACATTAACTGGTTGCTCTTTTATGTGTGATTCTTGTAGTAACCTTGTATCGGGTATATAACTGCTATTTCCATTCAGTGGTACAGGAACAAAGTCTTGGAGAGTTTCAGTGCATAGTGGGCTCCAATAATAAAATGAAGTCTAAGCGCAGACTGTCTCTCGGGATTAAAGGACCAGCAGAGCGCTGTTGTGTGGCTTTGAAATGCTCATCTTTGAACAATCCAAGGGATTCTGCAGATTTATTTAAAACTAAATTGATCTTTAAAAATATTAAGGGATTTCTTTCATTCTTTTAAAAAATATTTCTTGGACAAAAAGGAAAACAACAATATTAAGGCAACCAATCCATCCTGGAAGGGAACCTGAGTACTATGTTAGAAATAAGTCAAAACAGAATCTTAAGATGAATGGAAAACATTGTGTTTTTAAATAGGCTGCCCTTAACTTAGTACACTTTGTCATCTAAATAAACTGTGTTAGGTTTTAGTCACCCTCACCTCCTTCTTTGATGAGGCACTAAAATCTGGATAGAAAAGACTTATAGACTCGTGATGCTGTCTGCACAGAAATGTCAAAAAACCTGACACAGACAGTGTTGGTACCTTGCTGTTCACCTTTTTCTCACCGTTCACCTGCATAATCACCTGCCTTCTGGTCTTTTTTGCATCAGATCATTACATGAGTTTGAGTATGAATACTAAAGGATATGTATTTAGGCAGTATGCCTACTGGTGTGTTGATATGTCTGTGAACAGGAAAGAAAACTGGGTACTGTAGGCAAATAATCCCATAGTCTATGCTTCCATGCATAGAATGGAGTGCTTAAAAAGAGGGTAGGAGAGTCAAGTGTATATGGCTACTAGGGAATGTTGAATACACATCTTTGAAAGGACAGAGAGAACTAAGGCGCTAGTAAAACTTATCTATTAGGTACCTTTTGATTGCTGTTTATCATATGGAAAACGAAACAAAACAAAACCCACAGAAGGCAGGCATGTTTGAGACCAGCACAGCACTCTCTCATCAGATAATTGCATAAGCCCACTCCCTTCGCATTAACCTACCTGCAAGATCAACATGTCTTGGCGCAGATCATCACCATGTTTAAAGATGATTCCAATGGTTTCGTTGGATAGGACTGTGGGATCAGCACACTTAAACTCAAGCCACAGGGGCTTCTTCTTGGAGGCCATCACTTTGCATTTCTCGATCTGTAAGGCCGTGGTCACACCATCACATACAATGAACACACATGGAGGAGATACAGATTCTCTCATAGAGCATTGCTAAACACAGGGGCCGTGAACTGGCTGGAAAATGATTTTCAATGTTTGGATAAAAGTATAGAAGGCATTCTCACCCAAACTGGAAATGGGTGAGAAAAATCCATAACCCTGGAAACAATGGCTCTCAGACTCTAAGTTTAACTCTAAGTTTCTGTGAAGGCCTGTGGGGTACAGCAGGTACCATTTTAATCACCCTACTCCATGGGCCTCGGTATGTCCGCTAGAAGTGCATCGTTCAGAGCACTTTCTACCATCTGTTTATGCATTCCCTTCCTCAGATTTAATTTGAAAAATGAGGTCCAGTGCTTCCACAGTGTCTGAAATATTATTACTACAGAACCCAATGTAGGCCAAATCTAACTCAGGGAAATTTAACAGAAATAAGTGGAAAATCTGGCACCTGATCACAGGGCTTCCAGCCCCAGCCCCTCACATCTAAGCAGAGCACTGTGAAAGCAGTCATAAGAATATGACTTTCATGGGTTTTAGACAAAAGTGAGTGCACTATGAATCACAAATATAGCGTAGAGATGGAGAGAAGGCTCAGCGTACTGTTCGGGGCTGTTTCTTGCTTAAAGCATGGAAAAAAGGCATCCATGCTGAGCTTAGGGTCCAGCAATCTAGAGTATAGTAGCTGTCTCAGAAAGAAAGGCCAGACGAGAACAACAAAAAATAATAACAGTCAAACAATTTCCAAATATGATAGAAGATACCCACAAGCCCAAAGACCTGGCACCTTATACAAGAAACCGTGCCAACACACACTGTAATCAAACCACTGAAAAACAGGGAGGGAAGAGGTCGGAAAAGATATAGGGGGAAAATGACGTATTATAGATAGAACATCAAAGACAAAGCCAGAGTGTTATCAGGACATAGGCAAGGCAGAAGAAATGGTACTACAAGAGAAAAACAGTAAGCTAGGATTCTCTGTCTAGTGAAAATATTGCTAAAAAATAAATGCATAGTAAAATATTTTAGCTAAGTAAATTTTGAAAGAATATATTGCCACCAGCTTGCAGGATAACATGTTAAAGATCAGAAGTACTCATATCCAGCATAATAATATGTGGGCAAACATTTAAAATGGTTTAATCTAGTATACATACATTTTTTTGTTTAGAACAAAAATAATATATACATTTATAATACATGCAGAAGAGGTGTATTAGTGTAAGTATACCTCTGTACAATTCTAACATGCATGCAAAGTGGTCTCTTACACTATATGGTATATGCACATAGACATTTAAATCAACAGAAGGGGTCAGAGATGAGTCACAGATGCACCTACAATATGGACAGCTGATATTGACATAAAGAACTTCTGTTATATTTTTAGAAGAATGTTCAGTGTTTTGATTTTTGCTGGTGGCTGCATAGAAGCATTTATCTGTGAAAACTCAGGGAACTTCACCTATGGACAACTCTTTGTATAAAGAATACATCGATAAATCGATTTAAAACACAATGGGAGGCAATTACCCTTCCATTGGTGTGTCATTTTGGGTGTTGGGATGTCTGGTGCTAGTGATGAGAGGGTGACTTGACCGAAGCCCATCTGGGGATGCTCTTGATTCTGTGTCTACTGAAGATCCATTGTGAAGGTCCTGGCTCTATAAAGTATGCTAGACATTTGCAGGACATAAGGAACATCCAGAGAAATCCCACTGATACCTACCACCAGGGTACCGGCTTTTAGTCCAGGATCATAGGGAACTCTAAAGCTCTCGGGGAGATTGGAGTTCTGAAGGCTTTCAAGCTTTTGCTTAAGCTGTGAAATAACTGCAATTATCAAAAGCATACAGGAGTTAAGTGAGCACAAGACATTATCAGTACTGTCGATGATATCAGCACTTCCTGACGTCACACCCCTTAGAAGTCCATGTATATCATTTGGGAAATTAGTAGTAGGAAAAGGGATATAGCGCTCTGCCTTTGGGGATCTAACCATTCCAAGTAGGCAAAGTAAGTCAGAATCACTGTGAACAACAACTTAAGTGTAAATGTCCCTTCAAAGGCAGAGGGCATATGTGAACACATGTGTAAAACCTCCAGTCAAGAGAGTGTGCTGAGAGTGAACCTACGCAATTGGTGCTGCCATCATCTTTCTAGCCTGTGAGACTTTCAACAGCCCTCTGGTTTGTGGAGCAGACATTTGAACACATTCTTAACTAGAGTTCGGTTACAGTTCTGCAAATTCTCAAAGGAGGAAGTTAGGGTGTGTACAAAAGATGGGGCAACTTCGAAATTCTCAAGGCAAAACACACAGAGTACAGATTACTGGCTGGATAACAGTCAGAGGCCAGCCCAAACATAAGATTGTTACTGCTATCGTTAGTAGCTTTGGGGGTAGCATGCTCAATGAACTAGAAAATGATCCAAAGGGAAGGTTATAAATGTAAAATATTCAAAAGCTTTAACCACTGGGCAGGGATGTTAGTGCCCGTTTTAAGTTGGCGTGCTTCTAGGTTCAAGCTTCATACACTTTATTGTGTCAAAAAAGATGTGCCAATGGTATCAACCCAAACCTTATAAGAGTGGTTAATTTTCCTAGAGCAGAAGAGACAAGAGGTTGGGGATGACTACAGAGAGGAGGGGCACACACATACACACACACCCATGTGTGAAGGTGACATACATTTATCTATGTGTATTATTCTGAGATGCAAATGTATGTATATGATGAAATTTTAAAATCAACCTAACCTCTCAATATTACCTTCAAATTCTGACTATTTGAAATCAGCACGAAAGTATTTAAAGATGAGGAAAAGGATATTTGGAAAAGGAGTTCCACATACTTCTTGTGTGTGGAACTGTTATTGAAAATTATGTTTTCTGTTCACACAAAGTTCTTCAATTTCTCCAAGTTTCACATGCACAGCTTCACTTGTAAGAACATATACATTTATGGTCACAAAACATCATGTCTTATAGAAGGAGAACTTTAAATCTATTTACTTCATTGAAGATAAGAGACCAAAATGTTTTCTTGGTCACCTTTTGCAAAATACTACTTGGATTCCAGAAAGAAGATTCAAAACAATTATGGCATTTGGAAGGAGAACTGAGAAAACGCAACCACGGTACCTTGGGAACTGACGTCATACTTCTCTGCCGAGAGCGATTTAATATCAATGGTGACTTTCTGTAACATCTCAATCACATGGACCTGCTGTGTGAAGTCCTGCAACATGGCTGTGCCACAGCCTCGCAGGTACGCCTCCAGGATCACAGCGAACCTCTGCTGATAGTGTCTGGACTGTGCGATCTCACTTCGCAGGAACCAGAACAAGAAGTGACCGATTCTTTTGTTCTGAGATGGGTGCAAGATGGTTGAGATCATGGTGACTAATGCTGTAGGTTTACTGGGCAATTCCTGGTAGCCTAAACGGTCAGACTGTTATCAAAGTGGAAGTACTTACCCTCAAGCCACGCTTCAGCAGGAATCTGGCCAGCGCACTGTCGTGGTACGGTTCAAATTTCACAGCCTAAAGGAAGAGCACATTGACATTTGAAGGTCTGTGCTCTGTGGTGGTCAGTCAGAAGAAAGGCAATGGGGGAAACCCACAGTTCTGCTTCAGTGGGTCTTTCAGCTAAGGTGGTGAGAATCTCCCCAGCTACTCAAATCCAGTTCCCTGTTTAGCAGGCACTGAGGACAGGAGGAGGAGGCACTTGCTTAGCATTCTATAATAGGTGAGGACCAAGCTGGGGCTGGAGGCCAGAACTTGTGATGCACAGCGCTGTGATCTGGATCATGGCAGAACTGAAGTTGCGAAGGCTTTTCCTCTGAGTTAGAATGGCTTGGGTTATTGGAAGGGGAGAAGGGAGAGGTGGATGTGGCTATGCTAATTCTTTAAAGTGAAAGGTAAGGGTGGTTGTTACAAAGCAAATGGACCATGAACAGCACGTATCAGAAGACCAGCAGATGCAAACGGGTCAAGTGTGAAGATCCTAAAACCCCGTAGCCTCCCTTTTGAGCAGCTCCCATCTGCTTACTGTAGGTAAACAGCAGCCCCCACCCTGCCACACTGCAGTACAGAGTGCTGTGTCAGACTATCCCTAATTTTCTATGCTTCTCTAGGCAGAGCTCGATCTTCATTGCTAGTGCTTGATCATATTCACAGTGTTGGTTCTGGGTTGGGTGTTGGCTTAAGTGAAATGGCAGCTCTATTTTGAAGAAAGCCAATAAAATGGAAGAAGAATAAATTAAATCTTGGTGGGTCCCGGTATATTTTTCATATTTTATTTTTCAATAAGCTTGAAATAGCTAATAGTTTTGAAGGCGACAAATATTATTTAATTATCAATGCATATATTAAGTTAGAAGGTGGGTAGTATATGTGGGTCTAATAGTAAGCTAGAAGATAGGTAATGTATATAAGTCTAATATGGACTATCTTAGAACAGTTCCTTTATAAATAGAAATGATCTTTTCCTCCAAAGAATAGAAGACATTTCCACTGTAGCCCATATTATGGGGCCTGAAGTCTTGTTATGGTCATGGTTCTTCACACTCTGGGTTTCTAATTTGCTGTGATCAGTACTGACCTTAATGTTTCAATGTTAGCCCTCCTTCCAAAAGTACTCCTTTTGGGTGTGGTCAGGTAGGTGCCGTAGAACTGCATGTCAGTCGAGTTCTGAGAATGCGGTTACTCAGTCAACAGAACTCACTTTAAATGTGTTTTAGGTTTCTAATCTGATAGCTGGTCTTTCTTCATGTTTCACTTCTACAACAAATGATGCAGATCGCAACCGAGAGACCATTTTAGCCAGCAATGAGTCATTTAGTTGGAGCTGAAAATGTTTCAAATCGCTGCACAAATGAATATCACTCTTCAAATATAAGCCAACGCATCCAAAGTTAATAAGACTGATTGACCTCTTTCACCTAAAATATTTCTAAGGAAAATCTTACTTATCTTTGAATTCTGCAATTTTCTTTGGAAAATGACAAGGAAAAGATTGTTAGACCAAGCATTGCCTACTCTGAACTTTCCCTAGATGCTTTAATCACAATTAAGTGTCACCTGATCCCCTATTTGCTATTGGTATTCTTTGGTATTCCCAGAAGCCCTTGCCATAATTTCATAATTTTATATTAAACACATGGTGTGTATTTGTGTGTGCGGTAGCAAATCTAAACGTTTGTCTTCTTACTGAAGACATTTTTGAACTGAGGACTGAGCAATCTGTGCTGTACAATACCATTCCCCTCCCCCGCCCCCACCTCTTACTTTCCATTCCCTTGTCAAGCAACACAGTGTAAGATGAGAATTACTAAAGTGAGCAGAACTATCGATCTTTAACAGCCCAGCTAAATCTCAGGCATATGGCTTACTGACCCCACAGAACCCCAGAGAGCATCATGGGAACTGATGAAACTAGTTTCCTGCCTGTTTAAAGAGGGCAGCTACCAAGATCCTACTCAGCACAATTCTTTAGCAAAATAGCAATAGCTTGCTCTACCCTAGGGCCTATGACCTCCCCAGCCATGGGCTTTTGACGAGGATTACGTTACCAAGCGTGACATTTCCCTCTGTGGAGTAGACCTGAAAGCCATCATGAACTCAGAGTAACTGTGGTCACCTGTGCAGGATCAACCCATTCAAAGTTCTGCCATAGATGGGGTAGATAGGTCTCTAGGCCCTACCTCTCATTGAGGAGCTAGTGGCAGTGGAAAGTTGCTAGGAGAAAAAAAATCATCCTTTTTCGAAGATGTGGCTACTGGTAGGATTCCTCTGCTCTCGTGGAAGGTTCTACACCCATGAACATGTGGATAGTGCTAGTTGGACTTAGCAGTTATTAGGGGGAAATGGCATTAACTTGAGAGGGAGACATATTAATAAGGACAGGAAGAGAATCTGAAGTGGAAATAGGAGGTATGTATAATCATTTTTCAATGTATACCTATATATAATACTCAAGAATTAAAAACAAGTATTTAAAAGATTCTACCCAGAATTTGTTGTTCTACAAAGATTTAAAATATCTCTAGCCTGTATTATCCTGCTGCTTGATTCCTGCAAGATATTTGAGGCTGTAAAAAGGACAAAGCCTGGAGTCAGTCAGCCCTTTCATTTCACCCATTGCCCTTTAAAATAAAATATGTGGCCCTGGACACACAGCTTAGTGTCCTTGTATCTCAATTTCCATATGTATAAAATGCAAATCCAGACTCTAACTTGACCACCGTCAGTCGCAGTTAATAGTGGAATCAAATGACACAATACACAGCAGTCCATGTAAATCATGAGCCTCGGCCCAAGGAAGTTTGCAACGAGTTCAATCTATCATTAAAATAATTAATGAGGACTATGTAATTTCCACTGTGACAATTCTCCTAAAACGTGAAGGGCAGCACTGGTGTCTTTCAAATGCTCACTGCCAAACTCTCAAACACAGTAAAAAAAAAAAAGGTCAATGGAAGCATTTACTACTTTTTTGACGTGGCTTCATCGGCACTAGGCTGACTGATCATGAAACTGAACAAAGGGTACCGGATGACTCCTGAAAGGGGTGCCTGTGTACATGCAAATGAGCTCTCTGAGAGAGCAGTTCCTGCTAACCAGCAGCCCCTACCTGTACCAGCTGGAGAAGGTAATGTAAAACGTCATCGTCCTCTAAGCTCTCCAGTTTCTGAACTGCAATGGCCCGGACATTCTCGTCTGAAAAGTTGCAGTCCAGGAGCTGCATGGTTAAGCCAACGTCCAAAGCACTTTGATCCCAGATCTCCCTTCTGGCTAACAGCTGGTACGTTTTGGCAACAATTTCTTGCTGCCCCCATTTCACTGAGCTGAATAGCTTAGGGTAAGCCTTCGGATGCTTCAGGCTTTCATATCGAAAATGCCAGAGCAATTCTTTGTCCTCTGCTGTGAGGGGGTTAAGTGGATCTGTGGCTATGATCGCCTCCAATTGCTTTCGAAGCTGATTGGGCATTTCAGCCCGAACCCTGTCTCCCTCTGGGTCAGGGGTGGGCCGGTGCTTAGGCAAAGCTATGGGGTGACAGTAATTGTCCAGCAGGATGGAAATGGACATTGAGTTCTCCTTGTCAGGATTGGTTGCGGATGTGAGCTTGTCAGCATTGAAGCTGCCCTGCTCCTCTGCCTTGCCAGATATCTGCCACATGTGGAGCACATAGTCCCCGTGGCGGAGGAGGAAACGGTGGTCTATTAACAGCAAGTTCACGTAATAGAGAAGCTGGGCTTTGCCCTTGGACTCGGAGCCTGGAGTCTCTGCAGAAGCCTTGCTGGACAGTGATGGGGTTTTGCAGCAGTAGATCTGTAGGTTCAATAGAGCCCCTTTGGGCAAGTCTTTGATTTTGATGCCAAACTCCAGCCACACATTCCAGAGTACCTCTTCTGCGAAGGGCTTAGGGCTGGTTCTCCTTTGGCAGAGGACTTGTTGCCCGTGCTGGATGTTCGCTTCCACAAACACAGTGAGGTCGGTGTTCCGAGGCAGGACAGGGATATCAATGCCTCTGATCTTGACCCTGAACTTTCGGTCGCAGTCCCACAAAGACACTGTGAACACACTCTCGTGGTCCTTGCCATGGATGGTCAGCTGCTCGTGGTAGCCGGTGACTCCAGTGCAGTCATCCACCAGCGGCCATTCTTCCTTCCTCACCTCATCAAGGGCTGGGTCTGGAGGCGTGTCGAGCACCAGGTGTATTTCATCTCCGTTCTTGAGGCACTGCCTCACCCACTGGAAATTTTTGAGGGGTGTTTCACCCACCAGGTACTCATCGCGGCCACAAACCCGCAATACAAAATCCTGCTCACTTTGACTTTCTGAGATATTCATTAGGGACTTCTTCTTGGCCATCTTGGTGAAGAAGCTCTGGAGGATGGTACCAGGAGTATCATCTGCGGAGACCTTGATGGTTTGGCTGGTGGTACCGCGGTGGATGACGATGAAGATGCAGTTGTTGGCAATCTTTTTTGACAGGTAGTCTGGGAGAGGTTTGGACGTTACCCAAGGGTGCATAGCATAGAGTTTGGCATCCCGGCCAGCCACTTCAGCCATGCGGGGCGTAACCAGACGGCGGCGAGTGAACTCTAGCTCATCATCGTGCACATTGCTGATGTCAGTGACGTCATAGCCAATCAGGGAGGTGAGCTGCTTCTGGAAAGCCAAGGTCTCCTCAGAAGGTACGTGTCGCTGTACCACGTGGATCTGGCCAGGGCTCTTGTGCATCAACTTCCAGTAATGCAGGCAGTCTAGGGTCTGCACCACTTGGTACCTGTCATAGATCTCATACCATTGTCCTTTCTTCTGGTAGAGCAGGAGGAATTGGTCCGGGCCCAATCGGTGGTAGAACTCCGCAGCCACACTGGTCTCCAGTGCGCGCAGCCACACCTGAGCTTTCATCTGTTCCACATTGCCATGGCCAGCCACATGCAGCAGCGCTGTTTCTGGAGTCTTGCTGATGCGCTGGCTGGTGGGCAGTACGAACTCAATGGGGATGAGCTCCATGGAAGACAGGCTGCCTGCTGCGCTGCGTGGCTTCATCCTCCGGCGCCGGCGGAGGTTGTCCTCTCTTAGAACCACCGGTTGTTCATAGTTCTCCAGCTCCATGCCCTATGCGACCTGGGAGTGGAGAAACAGAGCTTTGTCAAGAGACACTGCTTCCTGCACATTCCTGTATGATGGCAGAGAGAAGGTGTGGTGGGCTGATGTGAGCACAAGGCCTGGAGGGACCAAGAAAGATGGAGGCAGCGCTGACTTTAGCAGCGCTGGTCAGAACATGAATCCCTGCCAGCTACTTACTGTTTGAGTGATGTAGCCTACCTAATATCCGAGCCTGATTTTTATATGTAAATTTGATTATTTACAAATAGAAGATGGAGGTAAAAGTTAAATAAGGCAGCGCAGCTTTTTAAAAAACCATGCTGACACCGTTTCTTTAGTTTTGTGTGTGTGTATGTGTGTGTGTGTGTGTGTGTGTGTGTGTGTGTGTGTATGATGTTTTCATTTAATGCACCATGGGCCTGGAGAGATGGCTCAGTGGATAAAAGTGCTTCCTGTACAAACATAAGGTCAGAGTTCATACCCTACCTCCCATATAAGCATTACCATTGTCCCCATGGACCTGTAACCCCAGGGGTGGGTCTCTCTCTCTTTCTGTCTCTGTCTGTCTGTCTCTAACGTTTTCTCTCTGTCTCTGTCTGTCTCTGTCTGTCTGTCTGTCTGTCTCTCTCTCTCTCTGTGTTGGGAGGAGAGCAGAGATGAGAAAACTTACTGGGGCTTGCTGTCTGTCTCCCAGCCTAGCTCCAGGTTCAGTGAGAGACCCAGTCTGAAAGGAATAAGGTGGAGAGAGTCTCCTCTGTCCTCTGCAGGTATACTTGCACACCTGCACACACATATGCTCACACCACACAATATACCGCCCTCACATGTGCACAAAAATATGTTAAACCCTCATCTAGCACAGTGTCTGTCATTTACTGGCTCAAAATGGCAACTGTTTGTAAGTACCCTGAAACTCACAGATGCATAAGACAGTACAGTGGAGGGCAAAGGCTGAGTCCCTAAGGTGCGGTGTGAGACCCTGAACATCACTTTGAGAACAAGCCAATGCCGATGCATTTCCTCTGTTCAGTCTCACACTTCTCTAACCTAGACACCCAATCTTGCTTCATCTTCTCTATTTTCAAACTGTCTGAACCCAGTCTCCCTAGTCAACTTCCTGTCTTCTTTCTTTTCATTTTTTCTTTCTATATAAGAAAGCTAGTCATTCCATTCATAAAACTCAAGTGTAGTAAAACTGGTGAAGATTGTAATCAAAGCCGTGTCCCCACACATACCATTTTGGTCATGGAATGCAGAGCATTCCAGCTATCACTGCTATATTAGGGCAGGGGGAGGTGCTAACATACATGGACTTTACCAATATGAACTTTTAGGTAATTTTAACTGAGCCAGTTGGTTTGGCCTGCCTCTGCTTTAGAGGGGACACAGTAGAAGACGTGATTCCTGCCCTCCCATGACCCGAAACAATAATTCAGTTTCCTTATGTCCTAATATTTTCATCTCCATAGCAGGAATTTACAAATTTGTTCCCATCATATTACCTATATTTAGGTATTTGCCCTCTACAAGGTATTTAAGCATAACTATGAACCCATCAACTAATGACTGAAATGCTCAGAGTTCCAAAACTAAAAAATAATCCATAAAAATGATTCATAAAAATTTTGATTTTAATATTTAACATTGCTACATTGGTACTACATTATATTCTAAACCACATTCAAATATTGAAACAAAATATTTCAGAAAATATCATTTACTCTCTAATTGATGTTAATGAGATCCATAATTAGTTTTTCCTGAAGAACAGTGGAGTGTTAATTATATACCCCAAAGGAGATCTTGATTAAAAGCTATAAAAGACAAGTTACATTGGATCTCAACTTATGTACAATTCTTGGGTTAAACTATTTTAAAAGTCAATTCTCCCTCCTTTTAAAATATAATGAAGCTATACTTAGTAAATAAATGAAACCAACTGTCCCAAACAACTGTTGCTTGGTAGCTTAAAGCATTCACTTTGGTCTTTTGGTATAGTATAGAATAACCAACAAAGAAAAGAACCATAAACTATTTTGATACTGACATGAACTTAAAATAAAACATGTCCAAATTTAAGCATACAAATATAACTCAGTTATCTGCCTCAGTGACAGCAGGAACTCACGCTATATAGCACGATACAAGGTACAGAAGAGAAAAGGCTGACCAAATACTCACTGGGTTTCCTCATGGCTGGGACTAAGTAGCTTTGTCCTCTTACAAAAACACTGTCTGGACAGAATTCCCAAGCAAGCACTTGGTCGACTCTGGAGCCTGTCCGTCACGGGCTCTGTGGCCGCCCCTTTCCGCACAAACAAAAACAGAAAGAACTAGTGCACCTGCAAGCCCTTGCTGGACGGAACTTTGTGGATGTACACAGTCTAAGCGCGCCGAGACAAGGAAACTCAGACGCTCGGGGGTTGGCTCAGCTTGAACCGGCAATGGATCCAGACAAAAAGATTCTAGCTGAGAAGGAAGGTGTTACTGTTCCAAGTCATACCAAGCAAAGAGCAAACAACAGAAAGCAGTCGTACCTGAGGCAGCCCTGGAGGTGATGCGGAGGAGGATCATTTGTTTACTTTAGGAAAAAAAAAAAAAAAACGAATCTAGACCTACCCGGGGCACCTCGTCTCTTCCTCTTTTCTGGGGCTCCCTTCATATCCAGATGCAGAGGAAGTGTTGCAGTTACCAGGAAGGAAGTTTTAACCAAGTTGATTATACATGTGATTGCTCATTTTAAAAGTGTCAGAAATGCATTTCCTGCTGAAGCACACACAGAGCAGAGCGGAACAGAGAACGGTGTTTGCCTTACTATTTCTCTCACTCTTTGAATTAACTCTTCAAAGATTGTGAGAGACTCAGACAAACCAAAAATATACCCAAGGCATAAACAAATGAAGCGTGTGTGTAGCTAGCAATAAGTAGAAGAAAGGGCTGCGTAGCCACAGTATTGGATTGCTTGTAGTGAAATCTATTTCCCTTTGAGAATTCGAATAAGCCCTAGTGTGTGTGTGTGTGTGTGTGTGTGTGTGTGTGTGTTGTAACTGTGGACTGTTGGGCTCAGTCTGGATGCTTGCAAGAGCAAAGCCTGGGAACTCACTTCCTTACATTGGTGAGACCTCCCCCTGCCTCCCTTCTAGACCATTCAAGTCTCAAAATATCACAAACTGAAAGTCCTGCAGCATGCAATGTGTGTGCCTGTTGCTGATATGCTGAGTGTGTGTGTGTGTGTGTGTGTGTGTGTGTGTGAAAATGAATTAGTCAGACAAAACAGGAGGACATTGCTCTCCTGGCGACATTAGGGAGCTAGAAACTGCCTGCTCCAGGCAGGTAATCACTGAGAGATGGCTTCCAGTTTCCACAGGCTTGGAGAACAGGGAGGAGGCAGGCTCTGAATTCTTCTTAAAGCAGTCCTATATTTTCCAAGTAACCTCAATTCCTTCTACAACCCTAAGCATAGCCAGTCGTCCCCTGTTCCAGGGGTCTCTATACCAGGGCTTATTCTCCCCCACTAGGCTGTCAAGGATTCCAGCTGGAACAGCAAGAAGGATAGAGGAGCCTCACACAGCCCTCCGAAGCACAGCCTCATGAGTTTCTTTGAGCTTCGTGGATATTGAGATAGAGTCTCTGACCTGTTCTATTTCCTCTCACACAGTCCTTGTGATGGTTCGTACAGATTGTAAACGTGACAGGATCTGGAATCTAAGAGACAAATCTCTGTGCATCCCTATAAGCCTGTCTCTAGACTGGCTTAGGTGAAGTATATAAAGGTCCACTCTAAACATGGGAGCTGCAGTTCTGGATGGGAGAAAGCCAGAGAACGGCAGGCCCTGTTCATCTGCTTCCTGATGGCAGATGCAATGTTAGCAGCTGCTCTATGATCCTGCCGGCATGACTTTCCTGCCACGATGCACTGTACCCTCAAATTGGGAACCAAAATAACTCCCGTTCTGCCTTAAATTGCTTCTGTTGGATGCTTTGTCACAGCAACAAGGAAAACAGTACATAAAAGATAAAGTCCTTTGGGTCTTAGCTTTAAAATAGTGGTTTAAGAGTCAATAGCAGTGGTCAAGTCTTGATTCAAAGGCTGCTGAATTTCAGATATGTAAAGGGGGTATTTCAGCTTTCCAAAGCATATTTCTATGTAAGCATACTTCCTTGAGAGGTTGGTATCTTTACAAGTCTCAGGGTAGCTTGAATTGTTTAGGGGGGAAGACTTACCAAGTTATGCTTCACTCAGTGTGTGTGTGTGTGTGTGTGTGTGTGTTTGGGGGGGCCCTGACAGCAGGTGAAGTGAGTAGGGCTCTTCAGAGGGGACGCTGACCTGAGGGGACTGTGAGCTGACTAATTCTCAGCTTTCCAGCTTTACACACACATGCATATGCACGCTTTCAGAAATGCTAGACTCAGGCTCTTGGGTCCTTTTTCTTTTGAAAGGACTATTCAGCTAAGTTCACTCATGTGAAAAAAATGTCAATTCTCTGACTAAACTTTCAAATACTTTAGGCTTACCGGTGGTTTGAGATTAAACGTCCTATGATCGTCTTCAATTGCTCATACAGCCACTAAAATTTACTATTTGTAGTGAATATTGTTAGGCAGAAGTAATGAGACATGCCTGGTGCCTCTTTTCTCTGTGTGTACTTCTCCATATGGAACCTCATTTTCCTAATAAGGAAATTTTATCCCCAGAAATTTGGGGTCAGCCGATCTCCAGGCTACGTCACTTATGGTAGTGATAGCGTGCTGCTGTTTTGTCCATTCTGAGAGTCTCATGCATCTAGCACTATATTCTCAATGGAATAATCAGGTTACATTTAGAATATAGCTATCGTAGGAATGACAAGATGGAATCAATTCAAAGCAGAAGACAGAGTAGGCAGTGCTCATGGAGAAACAGATTAAGAAATTAGTTGTTCCATCTGAGGGATGCTCTTTGCATTTGGTCCTCCGAGATTATCCACAGTATTGTTGGCAAGCAGAGCACCATGCATAGGCATTTTCTGTTTCATCATGAAGCAGAAAAGGGTCTGTGCAATGTCACTACTACAGTAGTCCAACCATCATGGCACCATAGAGGCACAGACTTTTCTGTTATATATGTTTACTCTTGTTCATTTGGGGGACCTAATATATGCCAATTCATCTGCCTTAGCTTTCTAATCTGCTCAAAATGTCACAACCGCCCCCCATTTTAGAAAGTTGTTAGAAATCGTTTATTTTCAACTGAACAAAACTACTAGCTATATTATATACGTATGCAATATCTTACACATTTTGAGTGTGCTAACGGCCATGTGATGCTTGGAGTCATTGTGGAGAGAGAGAAAGAAAACATCATGGCATCTTGTGTTTTGTTTTCAGTGAGAAACAGTTTTTCCAGCAGCCTCCTTTGTTCCCTCATAGCTCTGGTGAGAGTTTTGGCAAGTGCACATCCTACGGCAGCCAATCAATGGGAAGAGTGGAGAATTATTCAAATGGTTTGAGTTCATCAGGAGCCGTCCCCTGGGTGACCAGCTGTCCAAATCATTAGAATATATGACAATGACTGCTGGAGAAGCAGACTATAATCCTGGCATGTGGGTTGAGGGGAGCCACTTCAAATCCCAACAACAGCAGCAGCAACGAAAAAAATCTCAGAGGAGAACAGTTATTATCAACCAAACCCCAGAGATCTGCAGTAGCCAAGGTGTGCCTCCGAACATCAGACACACTTAACTCTCCATTGTTATTAGCAGAAACTGACTATGGGGTAGACTGTTCTTTGTTTCCTTGTTCAGCTCACTTTTCCTATGACAGCTTAAAGAGCACCTCAGAAATAATTGTTTTGTAAGAGGATTTTTAAAAATCCAAATTCCTTAACACGAGCCATTAGACTCTATGATGTATCTTTGGCCCTTTGCCTCAACTTCAAAATCACCTCTACAACTAAAGGAAACTGGTCTCTGCTTTCTACTTGCTGGGCTCAGCCATATGCCACCTGTGTGTGCAACCTCTGTCCCCCCTTTCCTTTCTCTTCTCCCCACCCCAGGTCCTATAATGCCCCTAGCCATTTGTCATGCTCAGGTTGGGTTACCTCCTCTGGGAGGGCTCTCTGGTTTGGCAAAACACACTTTTAAAGAATATCTTCCTCACTGGTGGTCAACACAGTCACAGTAATGCCAATATCGCAAGAGCAAACACTTCTGACTGGACGTGTCCTGCTCAGTTATGAGCACTTTATATGCCCATTCATGTAACCCTTGCACCATCCCAAGGGCAGCAGTGCTACCGTGGTTTCATTTATGATGAAAACCAGGCACAGAGAGGTCAAGTGGCCACTCCAGGCTCTGCAGTGGATCAATGGCACTCACCCTACTGATTTCCCATGAGAAGCCATCTCCTTACTCCGCTGCTAACATCCTCCCATCCTCACCAGATCCTTGAGCACTTTACGAGAAATGACTGCTGTGCTCGTGGCTGTTTCCCAGGGCTTGGTACAAAGCAAACAACAAGGACATAGATAAATATTTCCAGAATGAGTAGTTTGTATTTCTGGAAGGTCACCAGACTTCTCTGTATTTACAAGACTGTTGAGGGATTGTGAAGGATATTTCCATATCTTTCAGACCAATCAAAATCCAGATAGTTCCTTCTTTCCTTCCAACTATCTGACCTAAGCCCCAGTATGTACCCCCTTTCCAGGGACAGAACATGGAACTCAGGAAGAGAGTGTGGAATTAGGAGGGAACATAGTTGGACTAAATCTATGAGGAGCGACAAGCCCTTCAGAGCCTTTCTGTTGATCCCGTCTAACGTTTAATGCTGTTCTCTTGTTATTATTGACTGAGTTTAAAGACTCCAAACTGCAGCTCTCATATCCTGTGGGCAAGAGCTACTTCTTCTTGTAAAGGCTTCCCCACAGACTCCCCTGGGACCTTGTCTTCATGATTGTCTACAGCATGCTAAGGGTTTTACTGTCTGCTTACATGCCTCTCTAACCCACTTCCTGTCTCTCCTTCTCATATATTCCCCCAACAGACAAAACTGCGGGACGGGTCTATAGTTTCCAAACCCACTATGGGTTCTCCATGAGTGGTTCCCTGCACACCCCCCCCCCCCCCATATTCATTGTCATTGGCAACAGGATGACAGGATGGAGCCTGCACTAAGAACCCTGGTAGCATGGTAACAGCAGTTGCTGTTCTTTCTAAACCCCTGGATTCTCAGCTTTGATTATAGCAGGAGTCACATCCCACTGGAAGGAAGCCAGCCAGATCCTCTCCAGGTTCAAAGAAGGGGCTCTAGAACGTGGCTGAGGCTCAGGCTGAGGTGTGCAGAGTGGTGCTAGCTAGAGCTGCACTTTCCTGGTCTTGAGAAGATGACAGCTCCCCCATCCCTATTATTCCACAGCCAGCTTGGCCTTCTGCAACACAGTAGGCTGTGAGATCTACCCCGAAAGAGCCACTCATTGAGGGGTAGCTAAGGTCCAAGCAAGGCCTTCTCTGTACTTGCTTGCTATGTGCTGTACCGAGGATGAGTCCTCTTCATGTCCAAGAACAGATAGACAAATATTCTTTGTCTATCAGATCACAAGAAAGTTGTGAAGATCAGGAAATACCATGTGTGAGTGCATGCCTGCGAGTGTGCGGGCATTGGCCTCCTGCAACTACAATTCCTCTTCTCTCTTTGAAATATCCTCCTTTCTCCTTTCTCCTCCCTTCTTGCATCTCTTCCCTTTCAATTAAAGTGGTATGTTCTGATTTGAAGGGGAAGGGGCCTTTGGGTCACCAGTCCTATGGTTTCTTGCTGGGATGCTGCTGTCACTGTTGATGAGTGAGACTCATCTGACCACACTTATAATGGTCACTTTCTCTATGAGTAGTAGATACAAAGCCATTTTACCAGGTCTTTTTACTAACAGTGGCCCAATCAGTAAGCCACTTCTAAAATTCCTTAAGCATCTGGGTACCCCCTATTCTTGCAGATTCCTATATGAATCCTCTTTTAATTGGGGCAGTTCTTACCCACTCTGACCCCTCTACCATTGATCCATCTTTGTATTAGCTGTAGACCCATAGGGCCAGGAAAGGTTTTATAAAAGGAACAGGATTACTTTGGGGGCTCATCTGAAGGGGAATGGGGTCTTATTCAAGCTGATGCTGAAGATCTCCACCCACATATACATTGACATGTGCATTCATTTCCTTTTGTCCATGAATTCTTTTTAGTATTGGTTATTGAATACCTCTAATATGTTAGCAAGTTTTTGCAACAACATTGTGAGTCCGCTGGGCAGAGATGTTCTAGTGTCATCACCACCCAGTATAGGACATGAGATGTGCCCTTGGAGCCACCCAGGGAAAAGGCTGGGGATGCAGAGCAGGGCTCTGTCGATTTTAGTCAACCCATCCTGAAGGGAATCCTCCAGGGCATCAAAGAAAGCAGGTAGAATGTGAGTAGGTGGAGGAGGTGGGAAAGAACATTCAGGCAGAGTGAATCATGAAAGACAGCCAGTTCCTGAAAGAAAAAAAAATCACATAAGAAATCCATAATCTAGGGGAAGGCAAAAGAGGGGGGATTATAGACAAGTCACCAGTTTTGTTTTTTTTTTAAATTGTGTTTTTAATTATGTGTCTATGTGTGTCTATGTGCATGTGGGTAAAGCTTCCGGTGAAGGCCAGAAGATGGTGTCAGATGGATGTGTCGAGGTCACCAGTTCTTGACAAAGCCTGGCAAGACCTGTGGCCTTCACATTCTAGGATACAGGGGTCCACAGAACTCCCAGACTGGCTCGTGTTTAACACATCTACAAGGGAAAGAAAATGTATTCAAGCATGTGGAGCTACTAGAATCTTGGGTTGTCTTGAAACTGCAGTCTAATTTAACATGTGACATGATAGGTTGTTTCTTCTCAAAGAACTAGGCTGGCAAGGTTGGGATCAACTTTTATAAGGTTATTCTTCCTTTGGTGAGATTTAAAGTGGTTTTGTTAAAATTGGCATTAAGGGATATAAAAAATGTTTATTCATTACATAAAACACCTTGTTTCAAATACATCAGAAAGTGCTATAAATATCTTTATTATTTGATATTTACAGCATAGAAACAGACATTTTATGTGGCATTTAAGGCATATGTTTTTATAAAAATAATTAGCAAATGCCTTTCACCAGCAGCTTTTTAAAAAGAGTAAACATTTTCAGGTTTTGATAGCTTTTAGCAGGATTGCGTTAAACCAAACTCTTTTTTTCCCCTTTGTGATATTTGTTCCCCTTCCTTACAAAGATTTTGTGTGTGGTTTTTCTCAGAACCTCCTCTTCCTGTCCATTCTCCTTTTGTCTCCTCAGTTCTGCTTTGGAAATCCTACTACTGTCTGCAAATTGCAGTGTCAGAGGCGGACAAGATGGTGACTACAGAAGATCCTCCCCACGGGAGCATGAAGTTCAACATCTGCTTATGCACCAAATGGTCGCCACAGCTGCCGAGGAAATCAAGGACGTAGTAGAAGGAAATGAAGGGACATCTGGAAGAAGGCAGAAAGGATTGCCTGCAACATCCCTTCTTCAACCATAGGCAGTCCAGCATGCTACTTAGCAAGAGGGAGGGAGGACTGAGTTCAGGTTTTAGATTTGACTCACTTCCAGGCTGTCCATCAGTATTGAGAAGATGCCTGGAACCCTCTACCATCAGACCAATACCCATAGACCCATCCACTGGAATAGCATTAGGCCTCCTTTTCTTGGTAGAAGAGCTAAGGAGTGGGGTACTTAAGCTAGCCTATGCTTTGTTTTGGAGCCCAGTGAGGCCCGTCATGCTGAGACTTGGTGCTGGTAGAAACTAAGGACCTGTGTGCAGTATGGGCTGCATAGATGGAGTCTCTCAGCTCCCCTGGCATTCTGCAGAGACCTGTGTAGCAGGACTTGAGTACTATTCTCATAACTTCTGGCTTTAGAGTAAGTCTGGGACATATCTCCTCTATTTATGAGATAGCATAAACCTCCATGACAGTGAGAATGAGCCAGTTTAGTGTCAGCCTTCATGGCTAAGGAACCGTCTGTATCACCTGTCCTCTAACCTCAAGCAGCACAGCTTTTGCCAAGTTAGTGGTCCCCGGGTACATCTCTAGAACAGTACCAGTCAGAAGCCTGTGCTCAGTGCAAGTGACTCTGGTTTCCATCTATTTCATGTCCAGCTGCCATATGGGGACTCTGTGTACCCCAGGGACTGGACAAGTCACTGAAGCTGTGAGGGTTGGGTAGAACCCAGTCAGGGGTCAGATTAGCATGGAGAGGAGCTGACTGCTTTAACTAACACTGCTCAAAACTCAGAAATGTAAGCATGATGCAAGATCCTGTGGGCAGGGCAGTCAGCACCAGGCATGAGTTCCAGGCTGATGTAGGCTTAACACTTGGCAGATCCTAAAGGCCTAGGAGTTCCTAGGAGTACCTGGATAACAAACTTCTAGAACATATCCAGGCCTAGGAGAAGGCACACAAATGAAGTTTACCAGGCTTCCATTCCAGAAAGCATCACCAGTGGCAGGCATTAAAGGTCCTGGTTCATGAGTTTTGCTCTGCCCAGCCCTGCATGAACCTTCCTTACTACCAGTGTTTAGTTGGTCTTAGAGGCTTGTCGATCATCCAACTGAACTCAATCTTTAATGCCAGCTTGGTTTACTTGGGTCTTAGTGTGAATTTTCCTTCAGGAGCATAAGAACAGATACTGCTGCTGATGTTTTGTGGGACTTGGGAGGGGGCATCTCTCAACACCCATAACATTTGATGCTGTGACTTCAGAGATGGGAAAATGAACTCCATATATGGTCAAGACCTTGTGCCTCTGTGCTCTTTGGCCTTTGGCAAAGACCGTGCTCGCCTCTTACATCTTCTCACTAGTCTCACATGTCCTGTGTGTACTCTTTGTCTCCCAGCTGTGTCCTCTGGCACAAGTACTCCTGTCCCTCTGTTTGTCCTACTTTGCCACCACCTATAGCCCCAGTCTGGACTTCACCACCACCTAGCATTGTGTTTCACTTCTTTCTTAGATCCGAGGACTTAAGGACTGTTGACTTATTATCTTTTTTTTTAAACAAAGGATAGCATTTAATTGCGGCTAGCTTACAGGTTCTGAGGTTTAGTTGATTATCATCAAGGTATGAGCGTGGCAGTGTCCAGATGTGGGGCTGGAGGAGCTGAGAGTTCTACATCTTTATCCAAAGGCAGACAGACATGAGAAGACTGACTTCCAGGCAGCTAAGAGGAGGGTCTCTCAAAGTCCATCCCTATAGTCACACACTTCCTCCCATCAAAGCCACACCTCCTAATAGTACCACTCCTTGGGTCAAGCATATTCAAACCACCACACTCTCCCTGTGTAGCCTAGGCTGCTTTGAGCATTCACCCTCTCTTTTCTTCCTGAGAGCTTGGATTACTGGGGGTTCCTAGATACCTTTGTGAACCAATCTTAAGTTGTTTTATAAGATCACCAGAGATGAAACAGGGATGGTTGGTCTCTGCAGCATTGAGTTACAATACAGCCGGTCTGTGAACCATTTTCTTCTCTTTCTCTTGGCTTCCAGAACACTATGCACAACTAGTTTATCTCCTACGTTTCTCTTTTTGTGTATTTTCTTTTCTTCTTGGCTTCCAAATATTGGGGTGTCTCATACCTCCGTCTTTGGCTTTCTTCTTATTTTCATGCTATTTAATCTGTCTTTTAGGTACTGTACTGGCTAGTTTTGTGTCAACTTGACACAGCTGGAGTTATCACAGAGAAAGGAGCTTCAGTTGAGGAAATGCCTCCATGAGATGCAATTGTAAGGCATTTTCTCAATTAGTGATCAAGGGGGAAAGGCCCCTTGTGGGTGGGACCATCTCAGGGCTGGTAGTCTTGGTTCTATAAGAAAGCAGGCTGAGCAAGCCAGGTGAGGCAAGCCAGTAAAGAACATCCCTCCATGGCCTCTGCATCAGCTCCTGCTTCCTGACCCGCTTGAGTTCCAGTCCTGACTTCCTTGGTGATGAACAGCAGTATGGAAGTGTAAGCCGAATAAACCCTTTCCTCCCCAACTTGTTTCTTGGTCATGATGTTTGTGCAGGAATAGAAACCCTGACTAAGACAAATTGGTACCAGCAGAGTGGGGTATTCCTGTGACAACCTGACCATGTTTTGGGGAGGACTGTGGAAGGACTTTGGAACTTTGGGCTTGAAGATCCATCCGTTGTTAAGAGCTCTGTCGGATGTTGTGTAGGAGCTTAGAAGATAATGTTGAGAACAGTGCAGAAGATGGAGGCCTGGCTTGTGAAGTTTCAGAGGGAAAATTAAAGACTCTTTTCAGGGATATTGCTATTTTGGAGTTTGATTATTCTGTGGTTCTGGTTAGCTGGGACTGAAGAATCAGTTGTGATTAACAAGATACCAGAACTACTAAAGCAAAACCTTTGCATTACTGGGACTATTGATGCTGGTTAGCTGGAGCTAAGAAATTAGCGGTGATTAAGAAGAGACCAGCATCATTGAGGTGACAACTTCTGGGAAGTGTTTTCTGAAAGCACAAAGAGGCTGTGTTCCAGAGATGGCCAAGGTTGTACTCCTGCTGCAGCAGGACTTGGTAATATGTAAGGGTCACCCAGGTGGTACTGGTTTTGAAGGCATGAAGGGGTCACGCAAAGCAGCTGAGGCTTGGCACTGTGAGAGGCCATGGAAGGCCATTGGTGAGGGTGCAGCCTCAGTTGCAAATGAAGGCCCAGGACTGAAGGGGTCATGCAGTGTTTTGGAGATGCCAGTACCATGAGATGACCACCAAGAGCAGCAGCAGCAGTGGAGTACAGGCATCTGGAGCCTAGAGGATGATGTGTGTGCTACAAAGGGCCTGGCTGGAGAAGTGACCCAAGCCCTTGGAGGAGCCCAGAAGATCGTGAGTTGTATCCCAGACATTGGACAGTTGGAGATTGACTTTTGCTTTTGATTGTGACTGTGCCCTGATATTTTCCCTCTTGAAGGAAGAAACTGTTTTAGTGGAGCCCACAGTTAAGAGACTTTTAATTGTAAAAAGACTTTGAATTTTAAAAGAGATGGATATTTTAAAGAGATTGAAAATTTAAGAATATATAAAGACTTTTAAAGTTATTTAGAATGGGGAGGAATAAGATTGTAAGGGTTGAGGCTTACTAGTGATGTTTTTGTGTGTCAAGTTGACAAGGGGTCAATTGTACTGGCTAGTTTTGTGTCAACTTGACACAGCTGGAGTTATCACAGAGAAAGGAGCTTCAGTTGAGGAAATGCCTCCATGAGATGCAATTGTAAGGCATTTTCTCAATTAGTGATCAAGGGGGAAAGGCCCCTTGTGGGTGGGACCATCTCAGGGCTGGTAGTCTTGGTTCTATAAGAAAACAGGCTGAGCAAGCCAGGTGAGGCAAGCCAGTAAAGAACATCCCTCCATGGCCTCTGCATCAGCTCCTGCTTCCTGACCCGCTTGAGTTCCAGTCCTGGCTTCCTTGGTGATGAACAGCAGTATGGAAGTGTAAGCCGAATAAACCCTTTCCTCCCCAACTTGTTTCTTGGTCATGATGTTTGTGCAGGAATAGAAACCCTGACTAAGACAGGTACAATCTGAGCGCTGGTGATACCATAATTCCATATCCAGCATGAATCTCTTCACACAACACAAGGCCCACAAATCTGGGCACCTTCGTGTAGAAGCCCAGCAGACATTTTAAACCTTATGTGTCCTGAGGTTGGCACCATATCATCTTTTTGTACTCACTTGGCTTGATGATAATTTCATTCTTCTATGTGGCTTTCTCTTTTTATGCAGAGACGACTGCAAGACTGAGCTCTCCTGAGCTGGGTCAGGAGGTCAAGCTCCAGCTCCTATAGCGATCAGATGGGAACCTGGCCAGTGCTCTGGCAAGCTTGCAGGCCATCCATAGGGGACAGCCCTAACGTTCTTCTGTTATAGGTGAACTGGGGGTGAAGATGTTTGTCCCTGTCACTTGATAAGGCTCTGGCACGTGTCTTACAGCTTCAGGAGTATCATCTATGGCTGGGATTTTTCTAGTTTGACCAAAAATAACATGACCAAAAAAATAAGTGTATGGCTTTCATGAAGCATAGTGTATTGGTGTCAGATTGTAAAAATGCAGTATCACTAATAGCCTACTCTCAGGATGGTAGGCACTGTGCTCACACTGATATTTTAGCATACAAGGCAGTAGTGAGCAGCCTTCTCAAACATTGCCATGTCTGATAGACCCGGTCCAGGTAATAGAGGTTATGAGTGTAAGCCTTCCTACATCCTTTCCCCTTTTCTTCCTTTGTAACTTTTTATTCTTCAAGAAGAAAATGCTCAGCAGGGGCAAGAAGAGGACACCCAGTATTCTTCCTATGCTGACTATACAGTGCTCCTGATGGTGCTAGAAAACCTGTGCAGTTTCAATGTCTTCTCCTTAAGACCACAAGACACCCAGGTTATTCTGTGTCTGTGAGACTTGGCTGGGTAGGACAGGTATTTACACAGTTGCCATAGGCACATCCTCAGGTTCTGCTCAATGTCTACATGCTTTACATGAATGGGCAGCCCCAGAGTGTGCTTCTAGCACCCAAGCAGCTGCCAGCCTTAGGCATGTGGCCAGGAGTGGGGCCAAGCCACACCTGGACCCCTTCCAGCAGCTGCAGAGTGCTGTATTTAGATGGTGCATCTCCTCTTCTGATATTTCTTAATGCAGAAAAATATTCAAAGTTGCTACCAGGAGTTTCCTTCAGATCCTGACCTTCAAAATACTCTTCATAGCAGCTCCCACAGCCGGAATAGCTTCTTACAAGGGCTACTGTTTTAGTGCAATTATCCCTGTAAGGTGATGCCCTGAATCCTTGGCCTGTAGATGGGGCGCTGTTTGGAAAGTTTTCAGTACTTTAAGATGTGGGACATGCCTCAGGATGTAAGTAACTGGGGAGTAGAGCAGTCTCCTCTCTATGTGTCTCTGCTTCCTGTCCACTCTGAGGCATGAGAAGAAGCCTTTCACAGCCACACGTTTCTGCTTCTGTGGTGGAGACACCAAGTGCAGCCTGAGACGTTTGAAACTGTGCACTGGTAAACATTCTTTCAAGTTGTTTGTGTTAGGTATCTGGTCAAAATAATGATACAACTAACACTGCAAACCAAGATGCTTCCTCTCGGTAAAGGACATCAGAAAGAGTGACCTGTAAAATGGGTAAAAAGTATTTGTAAAGTTTTGAGAAAAGTTTGGTATCCGGACTATATAAAGAATTTTAAAAGCTTCAACAGAAAGTTAATAAAACCTGATTTTAAAGGGGCATAGGTCTAAGCAGATGTACAAGTAGCCAATAGAGATATGAAAAATGCAAATAACAGGCACAATGAAAACATCATCTCACCCAGGAAAGGGTGAAAGACAAGGAACAAAGGGCATTCATTCCCATTGGTGGGAAGGCAAATTAGTACAGCTGCTATGGAAAACAGTATGGAAGCTCCACAAAGATCAAAAATGTAACTGTCTCATGATGGAGAAATGCTACTACGTATATCTAGAGTAAATGAAACTGTATGTCAAAGAGAAATCTGCATGCACATGGTCAATGTGGCACCATTCCTAATAGCCAATTTCCAGCATTAACCTAGCAGTTTATCAATGTGTAACAAAGGAAATGTAGTAAATGAATATAATGGAATACTATTCATCCGTAAGGATGAGATCCCACGCTGGGGAGATAGCTTTGTTGGTAAAGTGCTTGCCACCCAAGTATTAGGTCATGAGTTTGATCCCCAGAGCCAATGTAAAACGCTGGGGCTTACTGGCCAGCCTGCCTAGTCTAATTGGTTAGTCCTACTGACAGATTCTGTCTTTAAAAAAAGGTGGAAGGCTCCTAAGGACTGGCACCTGAGGTTGACCTCTGGTTTACATATATGGCATGCACGCGTGCACACACACACACACACACACACACACACACACACATACACACACTCTCTCTCTCTCTCTCTCTCTCTCTCTCTCTCTCTCTCTCTCTCTCTCTCACACACACACACACACAAACACATAAATGCCCTAAAATGAAAACAAGGAAAAATCCATGCAACACCATATATAGAAGTAGAAATCATTATGTTGAGTGAAATATGCCAGACACAAAAGACACATACTGCAGCATCTCACACGTGGGCTCTCAACACATTGATCTCACAGGAGTGTAGATGAGGATGGTGATACACCAGAGACTGGGAAGACTGCAGGGCCAAGGAGTAGATTTACCAATGGTTACTACATCACAGTCATACAGAATAGGGAACATAGCAAAGGCAGTTGCCTATAGATTAAAAGAATTTCAAAAAGAGAGAGGCAGCATTTTGAATGTTTTCAGCATAAAAGATGATAAATATTTGAGGAATTGAATATGTGTAACCTGATTTAACATATGTATGTGTAGTGATAATATATACTGCTCCATTAGAATTGTATGTGTTAAGTTAAAAATCCAAGGGAAAAATCAGTTGCAGTATTATATTTGTCAGTTGTGCAAAGGTTTGTCAAGGGTGGCTGCCTTACATCCTGGACTCCAGGAAGCCTTAGTCAATATACCTGACAGCAATCCCAAGGTTCTCCTGTGTTAATGGAAAAGCTTGACGTTCCGGGCTCAGTTGGAGACAGAATGGGATCTGCTAGGGGCTTCCAACTATCTATCTTTGTTCATGTTATGGCAGAATTCTCTTGGTCTCAGGTGTCATCTCAACCTTCCTGAACCAAAACACCTAAGGAAGTATATAGGAATCTGCTCCATCTAGACATCTCTGCTGGATACTGGGTCTTTCTCAGCTAAGGTCATTCTATCTGTTTTTCATTGTTAGGATAAAATATTTGAGGCTATATCACTTCACAAAGAGGCTTATTTATCTAAAGTTTCAGAAGGTCCGGGGACGTGGTTGTTGTCTTCAGTTGGACCAAAGCCATGGATGATGAGTGTGAGAGTAAGACGTGGCACGAGGCCAGAGAATGATCCAGAATGGGGACTTGAGGCTTTAGAACCACCACTTTCATGAAAGTGAAGTCCAGGTCCTATGAGGACTCCAATGGATTCTGGGGCAGTCAGTGTCCTTAGTGACCCAAGGACCCTAACTTGTTCCTTCCTCTGAGGTTCCTTCCACATGAGCTGCAGGGCTGTAGAACCCCTCAGAGCCAATCAGCTGAGGAAGGCCCTGCAGGAGTCAGAACACATAACTGTCCAGCTCTTTGTCCCTGAGAATTCAGACATTAACCTCCATCCAGAGCCACCTGGGAGCCGAGCGGTGGGAGCCCGTGGGAGCAAAGAAACAACTTTGGTGGCCATTTGAATGTTGAGTTAGTGAAATATTTTTCCAAAAGAGACTCTTTCAAAGTTCCTACAACTGAGGTTCTTTAGTGAATGTAATACTTCCCTGTCAGTAGACTCAAGAGCGAGATATGGCTGGTGATGGACACCATTTATTCTCCCAACAGAAGGATCATGGGAGTCAGGGTACTCTCTCACTCTCCAAGCCATCTTGCTTTTCCACCCTTTTTTTGGTATTAAGATGATACCTTAATAAAAGTGGTTAAAATTATGTGGGAATGACTGTTTCCCAGAATATATTTTGAAAATTCTCTCTCTCTCTCTCTCTCTCTCTCTCTCTCTCTCTCTCTCTCTCTCTGTGTGTGTGTGTGTGTGTGTGTGTGTGTGTATGTCTCTTTGTGTATGCATGTGTCTGCTTATGTACACCCCCCCCCCCTTATCTGTGGTTTTGTGTTTTGTTTTTTTTAGCTATCCATGGTCAACCACAACTTTACCCTCACTTATATCCTAGCGGCCTCCTAAAGGACTTACTATCTCCTAACACTATTGTGGTTAGAATTCACCAGAAGAGGCTGGGTCTGAGGACACAACATTCACCATGTTATTGGGGCAAGAAGATAAGTTGTCTTAGAGAAAGTAGAGATGATTGCTGATGGGGGGGGGTGGTGGAGGGGAAAGCAGAATCCAGAGTTTATTGACCTTAGTGAGGAAGTATTTCATTCTTATGTGGATACAGCAGTTTCAGCAGCGAGACAGGACATCCCTGTGAGGCAAGAGTGGACATAGGTGAGTGGCTATGAGAGAGCAGAGGAAAAAAGAAAGATGGCTGCAACTCTGAAACCATCTTACCACCTTTAGCCCAGATTCAAGGGAATCACTGGGTAAACAACCTGGAAATGCTCCATTTACTTCAATCAATGACAATCAGACTAGCCCTATCTGTAAATCATACTCAAAACAATGACTCCACATATTATTCCCATTAGTTATTGAAGATAGCAGCTTATTGGGTAGAGACTACACACTAGTGATCTGCACATGGAATTGCCGGAGTGGTGTTATTAAAACAACTTGGGTACTACACTTTGATTTGAACATGTCTGTTCATGGAGATAGCAGAGCTTTCCAACTTCCAAAATAGATTTCTTCCCTCTAGATCTAAGTTCAGAAGGAGACATTTAAATGGAAACAAGATACAGAGATTGCAGCAATTCTGTAAATTGTATGCAATGCTAAATAAGAGTTCCATTGGGGTATTGTAGAAATTATCTTTGGATTCCCTCACCAGCCCTTCTATGACATTCTTCTACTGCACCTGAATCATTGGCCATGTTCTCAATTAAAACACATCTGGGCATGTGTTTAATCCTTTACTTAGGAGGCAGAGGCAGGCACATCTCTGCAAGTTCAAGGTCAGCCTGGTCTGCAGAGATAGTTCCAGGGATACACAAAGAAACTCTGTCTTGAAAAAACAAAACAACAAACAAAAAAGAAAGCAAGGACACTGTCTGGAGCCACATGTGCCAGCCCTCTCTGGTTTCCTTCTGTTCTGAGGCCTCCATGAAGTCCTGTGGCTCTTTTCACTGCCCACTCCTCAGAGAAAACTTGCTTCCTGATGGCAGAGTCTCCGCTTTCTTCTCCTTTCAAGCATTTTTCCAGAACATCACATAGTTTTGCCTGAGATTTGAAATCAGGTGATCTCTATATGGCAAGTTGTAGAGTCCCAACCAAGCCTGGCTCTGGGCATGTGTAAACTCACCTCTAGAGCAATGGAAACCAGAGAATTAAAAATTCAAGCTCATTTCTGCTACATAGTGATTTCAAGGCCAGTGTGGGCTATGTGAGACCCCCACCCCATTGCAAAAACAAAACAAAACAAAACAAAACAAAACAAAACAACAAAAACCAAAAAACCTAAGCCAACAATAGCAAGAACCCATAATCTATCCACATTTCTGGCTGCACATTGAACTACTCCCCTTAAAGCAACCTGAATATGATTAAGACCAAAACTGAACACAGTCTCTACTTGCTTGATGCCTCATTTCCTCTCAAACCTGTTCTACTTCTCTTGGTTGATGACATTCAACATCAACTTAAACAACTGAGCTAGAAGCTGGCATGATCTTTTAGGTGTTCTCCTTCCCACCACCCACGTTTGTCTCCAAGTTCTTCCTAATTGGCCTTAATATTTTTCTACAGTTGCCTCCACATCTGTTATCTCATTGATCTCGTACCTCATAAATAATAGAGATACAGAGAGATGGCTGTAGAAAAAGATTAAAGCCATATATATGCTTTATTATATTATTTATATGTAAGAATTATAATTTATATTATATATTTAATATGTTTTATAATTGTATATACATACACATATATGTATACATACATACATACATACATATATATATATATATATATATATATATATATATATATATATATATATACACACACATATATGTATGTATATGTAAAATGAAGGAAGTCCTTGGAAGAAAAATGAAACAGTAAGAGGGTACAAAGAGAATGATAGAAGGGGTTGCCACTTCTAATCAGGTGAATCGATTGGAAAGGACTGCTCTGATGAGGTAATAAATGAAGATGTCTATAGTGAGTGAGGGGAGGCTCCTGCATCTGTGTTGCCCCTGCCTGGGTTTAGTCATACCTGTGCTGCTAAGTAGTTTTCAGGATCTGTGCGTCAAACTCCATTTTTCTTGGTATCTATTGACCTCTCACTCCTTTTCTGCCTTAGAACATAAACCATGTTTATACACAGGGAGAATAAATGGATCTGACAACACATCCACTTTGAAGTGAGTTTGTAGAGGACACATTGTTGCTTCTAATCCGAAGGTTATTGATTGATCAAATTGTTCTATTCATGATTTAACACCAAAATATTGCTATCCTTTCCCTACCAAATACCATCAGAATGGTTTTCAGGGTTTGTGAAGTTTCAATTTCAGCAAAATAGTGGTTCCTAGTGTCAGGATAATTGTCCACACAGGGACCATTGCCGTTGAGGATGTCACAGACAACATAATGTACACTATTTATTAATCAACATTGAGCCTCATCTTTTCTTGGATTTGTGCTCCATGGAAGATGTATACCTCTGCTCTCATGCACTTAATCCACAATCAGCCAGCCATCCTTCAGAGGCTTCTGTGGCTGCTGAGAACAGGGGAGAATGTAGTGCATCTGTTCTCACATAGCTATCTGCCCCTTCAGGATTCACAGCAGTGTCCTGGAGATTTGCTGGGGTGTAGCACAGGCCTCTCAAAATCAATGCTCCAAAGCTGAATGCACCACGCCCCACTCTCAGACCCTCTCCTCCTCCTGTGTTTCCCGTGTAGTCTATTGTACCAACCTCAGTCCAGATGGACATGGCAGAACCTAGAGGGTCTCCAAATCCTGTTCCCCAAGATCCACACCAAACTGACCCCAGGTTTAGTTGATTCTAACTCTAAAATAATTCTTGAACCATGTCCATTTCATTGTGTCCCACAGCAAAAACTCCAGTTCAGACTGATAGATTTGTTGAACAGTGACAACTTGATCGCCTTGCATCTTTTATTCCTCTATTGTCCTCTTTCTCCCTCCCCATTTAATCATGCATGACAATATTAATGGCAATATCTACCTTAAAGAATGGGAAAAGCAATGTCTGAAAACTTAAAATGTAAGCTGTTGAGTTTCCTGCTGGCCCATGAAATGTCTAGAGTGCGTACCCCAGCTGGTGAGCAATCCCCTGGTTCTAACTGATGGACCTGGTGGTGGTGGTTGTTTATTATAACTCAGTACAGTGGGACCATTTGTGTCCTAAACCTGACCAAAACGTCCAGGTCTACAACAGTGCAGCTGGGGCCTGGTGATACAGCATGGTTGGTAGAGCACTCACTTGTCATGCAGAAAGTCCTGGGTTCAACCTCCAGCCCCACGTGAAGCTGGGCTTGGTAGTTTATGCCTGTGAGTCGCACTGGGAAACAGGACAATCAGAAATTCAAAGTCAACCTGGTGTATCTGATCCTATCTCCAAAACAAAAGTCGTGACTGTGGAACTTTTCAGGTGTGTTGGAAGAACTCTATCATGTTTCCCTCTGTCCTCTGCTTTAGGGTGACGTACTCCACCCATCAGTTTGCTCTTCCTTCTGTGGTGTTCTCTATCCATCACCGTAGGAAGTTGCTATGAGCAATCTACCGTAGTTTGGGAAGACTAGTAGAAGACCTGAAGTTCATGGTCGTCAGGTTATGGCAAAATGATAATATGACAGGGCACAACACCATGGATTTTCCTCTTTGATTTGCAGCCTTGGGCTTGGATGGGAAGTGAGAGAAAGAGTGGCTTTCCTGGCTCTCCAGAGCCCCCCACACCTCACCTTTGTGGAGATCAGCCAACTAAGGTTCCTTTTTCCTCCAGCATCAGTCACTCTAACACTTTCTCCTCTGATGTGCAACTCCCAGGGAGATGGGGTTGCTCCGTGAACAAATCACTTTTGACATGAGTCACTGTGGTTGGTGACAAGATGTGTGCCAGAAAATTAAAGAAGTAAGTTATATTAGTTAAAACAAAAGACTAATCCAATTAAAAACACTTATATGGCATTTCTGAGTCAATATGTTCTTCTGGAGCTTTAAGAGCCATGGTGTTCTCGGTTGTGAGAGGCCTGGATATTTTTAGCCAGTGTTTGTCAAATTACAAGAAGAGTAAATGAAAATAAATCTTGGTGTAATTTTGTACCTTGTGACCTAGTTTCCTGAAAATGCCTCCAATAAGTCTTAAATCTATAAATCTTGGTTATAGGCTCACGAAAAGATGAGAATCTTAAGGGTAAAGGTAAGATTGCTTGTGTGAAACAGGTACTACCTACAGCTTGCCTTACTAATGGCTGTTTGTATACAGTATGCATATGTGTAAAGGTAGGCAAATATATGTGACATATAGCAATAATTTCTAGATATACCTATATTTTCATTTTTAGTTTGTTATTTGTGAGTGTGGGTGTAAGAGAGAGTGTATGTGAGTGTGCATATGTGTATGTGTGTGAGAGAGAGTATGTGTGAGCATGTATGTGAGTATGTATATGTGTAAGTATGTGAGTGTGTGTGTATGAGTATGTGTGAGTGTATGTGTGTGTGTGAGTGTATGTGTGTGTGTATATAGTGTTTGTGTATGTGGTGTGTGGTTTGTATGTGTATGTATGTATTGTATGTGTGTTTGTGTTGTGTATATGTGTGTGTACATGCATATGTTCCTGCCATGGAGTATATGTAAATATCAAAGGAAAACTTTGTGGAATTGGTTCTCTCCTTTTACCTTTCATGTGTTTCGGAGATCAAAGCATCAAATTCAAGTGGCCAGGCTTAAGCCTTTACTCATTGAGCTAGCTGGCTGACCTGCTTATAACTTTGCATTAATGAGAAAAATGATGTAAAAAAAAAGAAACAAAATATGTATATACTATTATAAACATTTCCTTCCAAACAACTTCCTTTAGTCCTGGATCCCAAACACTTTGAAATTACTAAGCTGGCTCACGTCAGTTCTCAGTTTCAGTGAGTTCCTAGCTCTGAATCACAGGGAGTGGCAGGGTGTCCCACCTGGTGACAGGGAAGCCCTTGAGCCTGAATGACTGAATCATGTCATCTAGTGTCTTCAGGGACCAATAGTAGGAATAATTCCTTTCATAAGAAGTGCAATTTAACTTAAAAATTAAATTGAAAAAAAAGGAAGGATATTTTAAACAGTTTGAATTACCTGGAGAAGCTTGGAGCTATATTAAATGTCTGGAGACATCTTGAATAAAAAGCAAGTCACTGTGGACTGCTGGAGACAACTCAAACCTAGAGGTGGCATTTACAGAGCAAATGTGGTATTCAGAGAGTGTGAATTAATCAAAATTAGCCATGCAAATGTGTGTGCAGCTTTGCTAACAACGCTCTGGAGGCCACAAAGTAAACTTATTTTACCTACGTTTTGACTAAGAAATGAAGGTGTCAGCAGGAAGCCGTGAGCAGCAGACAGATTCAAAGCCAATGTGTTGAAAACGTCCCAGGTTATATTTCTACTGGTAAAAGAGCAAGGGTTTTCAAATCATAAGCTTAATCCAAAGGAACCTAACTTCCCCCAACTGGTTTATAATTACTGTTTTTGAAATTACGTATGAAACTGATCCCTTCCCAAAAAAATGTTCTCTTGGTAGCACAGATCCAGTGGTAAGTCTCAATCCTTTAGTGCTTTGAACAGAATGGAGAGAAAGGGGATGGAAGAATTTGTTATCATTGAGACAATTTCAAGGGATAATTTGAGTTTGTGTGAAATCTTACAGTGCATGCACCCAGTCACTCAGTGTCTCAGACCAGGTGCCCCAGGAGCAGAGAGAACCTATGGGTAAGAGTGTAGAATTCTTAAATTCCTAAATCAGACACTGGCTGCAGGTAGCCCAGGGGAGTTGTAAGTGTCCTGGCACTCTGAGAGAGGTGGCATGAAGTTCCAGAAGCCCCAGTGCTCCGTTACTAAGACAGATTGGATGGAGGGAGGTTGTACTGGCTAGTTTTGTGTCAACTTGACACAGCTGGAGTTATTACAGAGAAAGGAGCTTCAGTTGAGGAAATGCCTCCATGAGATCCAACTGTAAGGCATTTTCTCAAGTAGTGATCAAGGGGGAAAGGCTGCTTGTGGGTGGGACCATCTCTGGGCTGGTAGTCTTGGTTCTATAAGAGAGCAGGCTGAGCAAGCCAGGGGAAGCAAGCCAGTGAAGAACATCCCTCCATGGCCTCTGCATCGGCTCCTGCTTTCTGACCTGCTTGAGTTCCAGTCCTGACTTCCTTGGTGATGAACAGCAGTATGGAAGTGTAAGCCGAATAAACCCTTTCCTCCCCAACTTGCTTCTTGGTCATGATGTTTTGTCCAGGAATAGAAACCCTGACTAAGACAGAGGTTTTGCAACCAAATAGTGAAAAAAAGGGACAGAGAGACATTGCAAGGAGAACAAGACACAGTCCAATCAGGAAAGAGGACTGAGGGCATTTGCTGGACTCAGTAACCACACAGTTCTCAGTCTCTGTGTGTTCTTCACCCTTGTATTTAACCAGCCTACCCCAAAGAAACCTATGCAAAGTGTCAGTAGCTCTGGACATGGGCTGACTCCTTTCTTGTCATTATACCCCAAAGCACAGAGCTCTATACATTGTACTAAATACAATAAATAAAGCAGAGAAGATGTCTGCACACAGGAGGATGTACGTAGGTTAGATGCAAATGCCATACCATGTTATATAGGCACCTGAGCATCCTGGAATTTTGAGATCTGTCTGAGGTCATGGAACTAATCCACCAAGGGAACTAAGGCATGATTGTGTTGAGCACCTCCTGTGCTGTGATCTGTGCCATGGCAACCGAATAGCAACCAGGGGAGGGAAGAAAGAGCAATTAGACGTTCTATGTCACAGAGTAATTAGGGAAGGTCAAACAAACAAATTCTATAAAAAGTGCTTCAGGCTTTCATGGGACTCTTCCATGGGGAAGTACGGGCATTGTGTATTGTTCCTTCTGAGCCCTGGGAACTTCTCTCACTCGAGCTGGTGGAAGGGAAGTGAACCGTCCACTGAATAAAGCCTTCACAATAGGTATTCTTGACATAGAACAATAAACACGAGATGCACAGCACTCACCTCCACACAGGTTTGCTTCTAAATGTTTCGATATTTGGGGCAGTAATGGAAAAGGTTACAGGTTTTCTATGTTAAACATTCGGAATGTGTCCACTAGTAGTCACCACGGCCGTGTTTAAGAACACACAAAGGACTGTTGTGTGTAGGGAATAAGAACAGATAGCAAAGAGGGAGGCACTGTACTGACCTGACTTGGGGCATGAAAATATCTTTGGATTTTCTTTGGGGAGAGGGAGGATGGCCATAGTGGGGATCGGACCCAGAGCACTGCGCATAATAGGCAAGCACCGAACTATATCCCTAGCCCCATCTTTCATGTATTTCAATTAAAAAATCCAAGCGTCTAAGTGACAGACCCAACCGTAAGAAAAGTATGCTGTTGCAGAAGTGATCGCCAAGACCAATCCTGGAACTTCTTTCAGAGGTGACTGGATTCACTAGGACTTATAAATGACAAGCAGTCTGTTAGCGTCTAGACTTATATTTGTGGGACATTTTACTGAAAAGTGACATTTTACATTTCTTTTCCCCTTCAAATTATTTTGCCAGAAGTCATTCCAGTAACTTCAGACATTGCATCCCCTATCACTCCTTAATTTCTCTCTGGCTTTTGGGTCAGGGAGATAAGCAAGGTGCAGCAGCTGATAGACCCAAGCAGTTAGCAGGGACTGATGCTGGCTCCCCTTATCCTTCTGCTTCATACTGAACATTTCAGAATCCTTCTAGTAGAGAAGGGGGGGAGATGGAACACAGGCAAAAATTGTCTCATGGTGTCAGTTTTCATAGGAAACTTGTTCCAGCTTTGTTTTGTTTTGTTTTTTCAAACATACATTTTATGTTATAGAACACTACTGTTTCAACTGCTCTGCAATTGAGGCAGGAAAATAGCCAGGGATAATGAATATGTGAATGAATGTGCATGACTGTGTTCCGTTAATATTTTATTTATAATAAAAAAATAAAATCTTAGCCTGGGAAGAGAGTGCAATAGGTTAAGTGATTTTTAAACCTCATCAATGGAAATTCACCACCGCTATCAACATATTAATAATTCATAATTCTAAAATTAAATAGCATCCAATCAATTGAGATAATCAAGCCTCTGATGAAGAGGAATTGTCGGGCAATGCATACCATCCTAACCTGTTAATAACCATGTTAGGAGGCTAACATGCACAACGGTACCCAGCTCTGCTTAGCGCTGCTGTGACAGAATACTTCAAACCGAGTCGTTAGTGAAAAGCCAAAACTCAAACTTACTTTCTCACAGTTTAGGAGCCCGAGCAGCCAGGAAGAAGGCACTGACAGGTTGGGTAGTCTGGTGTGCTTCCTGCTTTCATGGAAAGCAGAGGGTACGCTAGCCAAATGCTGAGTGAATCTCTGTATAGGGCTCTGAATTGCCTCCTTGAGAGGAACCTCATGATCTAACCACTGCTCAAAGGACTCATCTTTCTTGTAAATTAGTAACTTCTGGATCTGGACTGCCCACATTCATATCCTAACTGTAAAGGGGTCAGCTATCTGCCTGCTTTGGTCTATCTGACTTTTTGAAAACAGAAAATTGCTAGAGGTTTGTGAAGCCAGAGTAGATTAATTCAGTTATCCCTCAACAAATGTTTATCATTGACCTATTATTGATCAAGGTGCTGTGCATACAGCGGTGAAGACAGCAGCTGGTAAGACTGCTAAATAATTGTGAATGTCAGAATCCAAAGGGAGCCTCCGTGTCAACCCCAACACAGCACCCATAAAGGAAATGACCAGACATGACCCTCAGAAGAGACTGCTACAGCTACAGCCTGTACAGAGGCCGCCACAACCGTACACAAAAGTACCATGCATCCTTACTGTTTGAGAACTGTTTGTTTAATCTAGGGCTGACACTGCGGTTGCTACTAGTTACCATGCCTAAGGATTATTATCTCAAATCATCTGATGCAGGCTCCCTCCTGTTCTGAAAAGTCCCTTTGCCTCAACCTCTTGGATAGACCCAGTTTCCCAGACACGTCTTCTCAATGCAATGCATTCTGGCCCTGCTGTGCCGCTATGCCCAGGTACCACCATTTGGATGTTCTCGCTCAGACAGTTTTTTCTTTGAATTGTCAAAGTTCTGCCCTCATGGAGCTTACATTGCAGAGTTAGAATATAGACACTCGTGAACATTTTGGCAAGTGTGATAAAACAAGCGGAGCACTAGGGTAAGGCTTGACAAACATTTTCTATTAAGGGCCAGGCAGTAAACACCAGGGCTTCTGGTCCTATACTTTTGTTTCAACTACTCAGCAACCGAGGCAAAAACATCACTATGGACAATGTATGAGATGCTCCAGGCAGCGTTCCAATAATCCTCATATTACTATTATATCAATATATCTATATCTATGCTTAGTCTGAGCTTAAGCAATCATTCTATAAGTGTGAGAACCTGCGTTTGATCTCCAAAATTAAAAACAAACAAGAAGATGTGGTAGTGCTTGCTTGCATGCTGGTAATCCTAGCCCTGGGGACGAAAATGTAGACCTATCCCAGGGCTTCCCAGCCAAGCAGCCTAACTCAGCCAGCAAGTTCCAGGTCAGAGAAAGACCATGTCTCAGACAGTAAAGTGGATTAGCACCTAACACTTGAGGTTTGACCTCTGGCCTTTGCATACATATGCACATATGATACCTGAACACATATGAGCACACACACACACACACACACACACACACCACCCCTCAGAATTTTACCTGAATGTTGAAATTATCTGACTCCTGAAGCAGGAATACATACAGATCTTAAAGTTGCCATCCTCTGCACACCTGAGAGAGAGAGCATGCTAGTGTATGATAAGTTCAAATGTAAAGTACACTTGATTGATAAGCCACTTAAATTTCAATTTATGATTCAAGCTTTATGCTAGGAGATTGTCATGTTAGTGACATTTGGACATGATTGAAGCCATCAGGCAGGAGTATCCGTACTCAGGGATTCATTGCTGGAATTGGATGTTCAAGCTCTGATTTCATCCTTGGTGAGGCAGCCCTGGCAAGTGATACAGGATAACTTGCTACATAAAGCCAAGAAGGCAGAGTGGGTTATTCGCCTCCTTGGCAGACATCCAGAAAACATGCCTGCACTTTAACTGTCCTCCCAAGAAAGCCTTGTCCTTGGCACAAGCTAACTCCAAGGAGCAATGAATTCATTTAACAGGGTGAGAGGCAATCAGAGACGAGTTCTAGCTTAGGGGATGCTGATTGCAAGGCAGAGCCCGGAGCAAGTGTTTACCTTTATAGCCACAGCCCATTTCTGTTCAGTGGCTTGACATAACACCCACATAAAGCCCTGTTTTGAGAACTGCAGTCTCTATCATCAGTCATCATACCCGCTTCCATCTCTCTTGACTCACACTCCCTGCCCAGCAAAACCACAGCCCTGGATGGCGGCAACCATGCCCCACGCATGCTCAGCTGACTGTGGTGGGGGAATGTCATGCTCCACAGCAATGCTCGTGGGATGGACGAACACAACTGAAGGCAGTCCGTCGGAGCACACTTCTCCATCCTTTCCCTGGGTGAGTTTTCCTCCCCCTCCATCTCATGGTGCATCTCATTTCTTTGGAACGGAGATGTGCTTGACACTCAATGACTTGCACAGAGGATAAAGTATGTAGTTTGACAAATTTGAAAGACATGGAGCCCACATCTTGAGTCAAAAGAGAGAACACCACCATCACACTGGAGAGTTCTCTGAGCTCCCTTTCCACTCAGTCTTGCTCCACTGTAGACACTCAGTCCCGCCAAGCCTCATTCTCTGCTGGCAATTTCATTTCAGTGGTCCCACACCATTCCCTGCCCACTCCTATGCATGCACCAGCTTTGTTGGGTATGTAGCTTTTTAAGAGAGGGTTTCTCTGTGTAACCCTGGCTTTCCTGGAAATAGCTCTATAGACCACACTGGCCTTGAACTCACAGATCCCCTTGCCTCTGCCTCCTAAGTTCTGGGACCAAAGGTGTGTGCCACACTGCCTGGCTCCACGTACCAGCATTTGCGTGCATATACTTCCTGCCTGCAAGTAGGCATTTGTCTATGTCTTAACTAAGCAGGACCCTTCCATCCAACTCTGTGTAGTCAAAAGTTATACACTAGCAACTTTTTCCTCTCTTTTATACAGTTTTAATAGATGGTTATATCCACTCCCATCAGCCTGATTGATTGATTGATTGATTGATTGAGACAGGGTTTCTCTGTGTAGCACTGGCTGTTCTGGAACTCACTCGGTACACCAGACTAGCCTTGAGCTCACAGATCCTCCTGCCTCTGCCTCCAATGCTGGGATTAAAGGCATGCACAGCCACCCCTACCTGGATCCCATCTTAAATCAAAAATAAATCAATGTCCCCTAGCTCCACTTTTTGTACTAGTATCATGTCTCTGTCCCTTCTTTTTCACAAACTTTCACAAAGTGCTTGCTCCCTCAGGCTTTAATCTTACCTATTTGCTCTTAAGTCCATCTAATGTGGGCTTTCTCGGTACTCCATATAGACCTCTCATCTCAAGGCCACCCAGTGACCTCCAGGATGCTAAATCAATGGCAAAATCATTGGTCTTCAGTAGGAGATGAGGCAATTGATGTTCCTATCCTTCTATAAAATGTTATCACTGGGCCTTCATAATGCCCTGGGTTAATTCACTGCTCTGTCTTCAGTATTATTTCCTCCTGTGAGTTCCACAGCTTTCTCTATTCTTCCTGTTGTTGCTTCAGGCCCAGCCATTTCTCTGCTAGCTTTATCCATTCTTAAGGATCACATCCATCACTGGTGGACAATGTTCTGCAAACATCTATCTCTACTCCAGTTACTGTGTTATCATTAGGTGAAAGCTGTGGAATCTCAGAGACAGATAGAATGAGACCTCTATTTATCCAGTGTTTCCAGGTTCTTGTCTGTATCGAAGGAATAATTCAAAGATGACACAAAGTTACCACTAGGGGTAGTGACATCACTGTACAGGTGGTCCTCAGCTGTATAAAAAGCAAGCTAAGTGAGCCCTGAAGAACAAGCCAGTAAACAGCATCCCTCTATCGTCTCTGTTTAGGTTCCTGCTTAGGCTCCTACCCTGGTTGTTACTGTAATTTGTAAATGTATGTCAAATAAACCCATCTTGCCTTTGGGTGTGGTATTATCAGCTTTGAAACATTGTTTCATCTGAGGAATAGAAAGTACACAAGCCTGCCTCTATATGACACCAAATCCACAAGGTATTATTCAATTCCTTCCCATAAGACATCTTAATTGAATCGTTGTGAACAGCTTGGTCAGGATATGTCCCGAACAAACTCCTGGTCATCCACTGTAACTTCTGTCACTCGTGAGACTGCTCAGACTCAGATCCTTAAACATATGTCTCTTTGTTATATTAACTTTCCATGGACATACATCTTAAAAAAGCATAATATAAAAGATCATGTTGAACTTTCTAGTTTAGCAGCAGTCCAGCAAGGGTCCCAGGGATTAGATAGAATGGGTTGAGGAAGGATTAATGACTCCTCTCGACCTTGGGACTTATGCGGGGAGGATGATTAAGAAACAGGAGGGAGAGACACAATGTTCTGAGAGCCTCTGGTCATCTGAAAGAGTAAAAACAAAACCAGGACACCAACAAGAGTATCGGTTGACCAGCAGATATCTGAGCACCTGTGATATGTAAATGACAGTATGCATAAATAGCATGCATACTGGAAATTAGCTCTGACTCAGATTATGTATGTCCCCCTGTCACATGCAAGGTTCAGGGAAACTAGCCCTTACAGTAAGTGGCTTTTTTCCTTTCTTCCTTCCTTCTTTTCTTTCTTTCTTTCTTTCTTTCTTTCTTTCTTTCTTTCTTTTTTTTTTTTCTGAGGCAGGGTTTCTCTTTATAGCACTGGCTGTCCTCGACCTGGCTCTGTAGACCAGGCTGGCCTTGAATTCACAGTAATCTATTTGCTTCTGCCTGCCAAGTGGTGGGATTAAAGGCATGTTCCACCAATAACCAGCAGTGCATTATTTATTAAAATAGGCTTGTATATTTTAAGATTATAACATAATTACACCATTTTCTTCATCCCTGCCCTTCACCCACCATAGCACTTGGGAGAATGGGCTCTACAACTCACTTGAGCAGCAGAGTAGAGCTGGCCTTGGTAGTGTGTGTAGTGTGTGTGTGTGTGTGTGTGTGTGTAAACTGACCCTGAGGAGTGAGGGTGGGAGGGAGGGAGAGCTGTCTCTGACACTCCTCTGCCATGAGGTTGGTAGGGGGAAGAGGTATGCCCTCTGCTCCCTTGCCCCTTGACATCTGAGGCAGTTGGGAGAGCCGACCCTGCCTCCTGCCTGATTGAGCCATTTGGCAAGCTAGCCAGAGCAGTGCTGGAGTGCTTGCCCTGGAGGGATAAGGAAGAACACACATGTTGAGCAGCAGAGACAACACCCAGGTGCAGATCCAGCACTCTGAACTGGCCTACCCCAAAATCTCTATCATCAGTGAACAGTTGGGATGTGTGCAAGGGTCCCACTGTCCCAAAGCTAAGAAAGATCTCCATAAATGCTCACCATCACTAGAAATTAGAAAAATGTGAATCAAGACCACTTTGAGATTTCATCTTACCCTACTCAGAAAGGTGTGTTCTTCTCGAGGACCCCTGTTACGGGCCAAGCACATTGGGGACATTCTGTTGACTACTGTTCTAGTTTGCTTTCTGTTGCTGAGCTAGAACTCTGACCAGAAGCAACCTCTGGAGGAAAGGGCTTATTTCTCTTATAGGTTACAGGCAATCATCAAGGAAGACAAAACAAAGATGGGGAGAGAACTGAAGTGAGACCGCTGTAGAAGAAATTACTTACTGCCTTGCTTCTCCTGGCTTGCTCAGCTATCTTTTTAAATTCAGCCCAGGCCCATCTGCCTCGGGGGATGGGGGAGGAGGCAGCATCCACAGTGGGCTGCACCTTCCTACATCAATCAACAATTAAGAAGCTGCGTCAAAAGCACAGCCATAGGCTAATCAGATGGAGACAGTTACTCAATTAAGACTTTGTCTTCCCAGGTGTGTCAAGTTGCCAACTATGATTAGCCAACAGAAACATGAGAATGCAGACTGCAGGCTGGTCTATGTCTGCCGTCCAGAATGGCTACAGTCTGAAACCAAGGCACTCGTCTTCTAGCCAAGCACACCAAGTAATTCTAATGCACAGCTCACACCACTAGAATCCCTGCTATGTGAGTGCAATGTGAATTAAGATCGGAATTACTTTTGGTCCAAGTGGTAATGGAGACAGATAGTTTCATGGGGGGATAATTTGAACTGAGGCTGTAGCCAGGTTGTCTTAAGTAGGACATCCACCAGGAAGTGTTCCAGGATGGAGGAGTGGCTGGCCAGGTGAAGAAGCACAGAGGGCCAGTCGTTGTCCCACAGAGGAAGCTCTGTTCTGGGTTGCAATCAGCAAGTCACCTACTTCAAGAACTGCCAGGGCCCAGTCCTCCTTCCTGCATGGTCTATTCTGCAGTCCTCCAGGCTACCCTCTCACGTGATATTGGAGAGGGACTGAGGTATGCAAAGCTGATTTTTCTTTCTGCTCCCTTGTCAGAGAGTTAGCTAAACTCGCTGGCTTTTTGCCTTCTGTCAAGTCGGCTGTTCTCTGAATCCAAGCAGAAGTATGAGAATTTTTTTTTCCACTCTGGCTGGAATTCTGCTGTTCTCACCACTTTGAGAAAGCCACAAGCTAGCAGACTCAATTTCCAAACGAAAAGCAGCGCTCTCCACAGTACCCCTGCAGTGTATCCAGGAGGCCAGCATATGGCCTAAACAGCACATTTTGTAGCTCTGCAGCCTTTGGGGTGAGCATGTGACATGTAGTAGTTAAGTTGTCACAAAGAACTCAAACGCCTGAACCAATAGTTGCACCCGGGATGGGTTCATACTGCCCTTTCTAGGCTACACGGAGACTGCCATTAAAATAAATGCAAGTCTTTAATGATTGGCTTGGCAGCTTCTCACTAGTTTTCAGCTAATGTTATGTGAGACACTGAAGGAGGCAGAGGCATTCATGTCCCTGTGGAGTCTAGGGACTGGTCTCACTGTCTTAGTTAGGGGTTTATTGCTATGAACAGACACCATGACCAAGGTAAGTCTTACAAATGATAACATTTAATGGGGCTGGCTTACAGGTTCAGAGGTTCAGTCCATTATTATTAAGGCAGGAACATGGCAGCATCAAGGCAGACATGGTGCATGGGGAGCTGAGAGTTCTATATCTTCATCTGAAGGCTGCTAGCAGAATACTGACTTTCAGGCAGCTAGGATGAGAGTCTTAAAGGCCACGCCCACAGTGACACGTCTACTCCAAAAAGGGCCACACCTACTCTAACAGGGCCATACCTTCTAATAGTGCCACTCCCTGGGCCAAGCATATACAAACTATCACACTCACCATTCATCAGACCAGCCCTACCCTTCTCTATAATTCCACCAAACACTGCTGCTTCCCTGATAGCCCTCCCTCCACACATAGAAGGTTGCAGCAGAAAGACCACGGTGAGTCTGCCTGGACCAAGATGTAGGCCCTGGTGTGATGGACACTGTGGTGCACTGTTGCATGTTCTCCCAGGAAGAATTTATCCTGATTCCAGGAGTGCAGCCAGTTATCAGCTGCCAGCTCTGCAAGAACTGCTGTAGTTCCATGCCCCCCAGCTCCAGCCCTAGCCCCGTGCATGCTTTGTGGTCCATAGCCAGTAATCAATACTGGTGAGCCTCTGGCCCTGCTTCCCACCCCTGCTTCTCTGGTGCTATCCAAGAGAATTCACGTATTGCCTTCATAGCCTTAGCTTGCAGAGAGCCCAACTCCTGACACACAGTGGTTTACACTGAGGCTGGCAGGCTCCTAAGCCCCATGACCCAAAAAGCAGTACTTAACTCCCTCATTTTCAAATTGGCATTACTAATTTCTAGACTGGCTTGTTGTGAACATGCATGACTTTATATATGGTGCAGAATAATCCTTCATGATTTTTAGATACCATAGTTCTTGGTCAAGTTCCTCAACTTGTTTGAGGGTCTTTATCAACCCAAACTTGCAAATATGCTGGTAGCTCAGTGGTAGAACATGTACCTAGTACGCATGAGTCAATTCCTGCATCAAAAATAAAACTCAAGTCTGCAAACAGTGCCACTTGAAACTGAGAGTTTTTGTAAGGATTAAATGGCATAAAGCATGAATATGTCACACACTGAACAGACACGCCCATACACTTACATGTGTGACATTCTGAACAGATACCCTCCTTATATATGTGACACTCTAAACAGACACACCCCACCCTTACAAATGCCACACTCTGAAAAGATACGCCCACACCCTTACATATGTGATACACTGAACAGACATGACTCCACTCTTACATATGTGACACACTGAACAGACATGCTCACACCTTTACATAGGTCACACACTGAACAGACATGGCCCCACCCTGCATATGTGACACACTGAACAGACATGGCCCCAACCTTACATAAGTGATACACTGAATAGACTGGCCCTACCCTTACATATGTGACACACTGAAAAGACATGCCCACACCCTAACAATTGTGACACACTGAATAGATAAGGCCCCACCCTTACATATGTCACACACTGAACAGACATGTCCCCACCCTGTATATGTGATACACTGAACAGACATGCCCACAACCTGCATATATCACAATCGGAACAGAGATGCTCACGACTTTATTTGTGACACACTGAACAGACATGCCCCCCACACTTGCATATGTCACACACTGAACAGACATGGCCCCACACTTACATATGTGACACACTGAACAGACATGGACCACCCTTACATATGTGACACATTGAACAGACATATCCCCACCATTGCATATGTCACACACTGAACAGACATGCCCACACAGTTATATATGTGACACACTGAACAGACATGGCCCCACACATACATATGTGACACACTGAACAGACACGCCCCCACCCTTACAAATGTGACCAACTGAAAAGACATTCCCACACCCTAACATTTGTGACACACTGAATAGACATGGCTCCACCCTTACATATGTGACACACTGAGTAGACATGTCCCCATCCTGCATATGTGATACACTGAACAGACATGGCCCCACCATTACATATGTGACACCTGAACAGAAATGCCCACACCCTAACATTTGTGACACACTGAATAGACATGGCTCCACCCTTACATATGTGATACACTGAACAGACATGGCCCCACCCTTACATATGTCACACACTGAATAGACATGCCCACACCCTTGCATAGGTCACACACTGAACAGACATGCTCTTACCCTTACATAGGTCACACCCTGAAAAGACATGGCCACACCCTTCCAAATGTCACACACTGAACAGACATGGTCCCACCCTTACATTTGTGACACACTGAAAAGACATGATCACACTCTGCATATGTCATACTCTGAACAGACATGACCCCACCCTTGCATATGTCACACACTGAACAGACACACCCATACACTTACATTTGTCACACACTGAGCAGACATGGCCCTACACTTACATATGTCACACACTGAACAGACATGCCCACACCCTAACATTTGTGACACACTAAATAGACATGGCCCCACCCTTACACATGTCACAAACTGAACAGACATGGCCCCACCCTTACATCTGTGACACACTGAAAGGACATGATCACAACCTGCATATGTCATACTCTGAACAGACATGACCCCACCCTTGCATATGTCACACACTGAACAGACACACCCATACACTTACATTTGTCACACACTGAGCAGACATGGCCCTACACTTACATATGTCACACACTGAACAGACATGCCCACACCCTAACATTTGTGACACACTGAATAGACATGGCCCCACCCTTACACATGTCACAAACTGAACAGACATGGCCCCACCCTTACATCTGTGACACACTGAAAGGACATGATCACAACCTGCATATGTCATACTCTGAACAGACATGACCCACCCTTTCATGTCACACACTGAAAAGACACGCCCACACCCTTACATTTGTCACACACTGAGCAAACATGCTTAAACCCTTACATATGTGACAGACTGAACAGACATGGCCCCACTTTTACATATGTGACACACTGAACAGATATGCCCACACCCTAACATTTGTGACACACTGAATAGACATGGCTCCATCATTACATATGTCACACAATGAATAGACATGTCCCCACCCTGCATATGTAATACACTGAGCAGACATGGCCACACCTTTACATAGGTCATACGCTGAACAGACATGGCTCAACCCTTACATATGTCACACACTGATCGACATGGCCCCACCCTTACAATTGTGACACACTGAATAGACATGACCCCACCCTTGCATAGGTCACATACTGAACAGACACGTCCCGCCCTAACATTTGTGAAACACTGAATAGATATGCCCACGCTCTAATATTTGTGACACAACGAATAGACATGGCCCCACCCTTACATATGTGTCACACTGAACAGACATGTCCCACACCCTGCATATGTGACATACTGAAAAGACATGGCCCCACCCTTACATATGTGATACACTGAACAGACATGCCCTCCACCCTTGCATATGTCACACACAGAGCAGACATGGCCCCACCCTGCATATGTGATACATTGAACAGACATGCTCACACCTTTACATAGGTCACACAATGAACAGACATGGCCCCACCCTTATATTTGTGACACACTGAAAAGACATGCCCACACCCTGCATATGTCATACTCTGAACATGCATGACCCCACCCTTGCATATGCCACACACTGAACAGACATGGCCCCACTTTTACATATGTGACACACTGAACAGGCCTTTCCACACCCTAACTTTTGTGACACACTGAATAGACATGGCTCCACCCTTACATATGTCACACACTGAATAGATATGTCCCCACCATGCATATGTGATACACTGAGCAGACATGGCCACACCCTTACATATGTCTCACACTGATCTACATGGTCCCACCCTTACATTTGTGACACACTGAATAGACATGCCCATACCCTGCATATGTGACACACTGAGTAGACATGACCCCACCCTTGCATATGTCACACACTGAACAGACATGCCCACACCCTAACATTTGTGACACACTGAATAGATATGCCCACACTTCACCATTTGTGACACACTGAACAGACATGCCCCTACCCTTACATATGTGACACAATGAACAGACATGGCCCCAACCTTACATTTGTGACACACTGAAAAGACATGCTCACACCCTGCATATGTCATACTCTGAACATGGATGACCTCACCCTTGCATATGTCACACACTGAACAGACACGCCCACACCCTTACATTTGTCACACATTGAACAGACATGGGCCCACCCTTACATATGTCACACACTGAACAGACATGCCTACACACTTACATATGTGACAGATTGAATAGACATGGCCCCACTCTTACATATGTGACACACTGAACAGGCCTTCCCACCTCCTAACATTTGTGACACACTGAATAGACATGGCTCCACCCTAACATATGTGATACACTGAACATACCTGGCCCCACCCTTACATATGTCACCCACTGAATAGGCATGTCCCCAACCTGCATATGTGATACACTGAACAGGCATGGCCACACCCTTGCATATGTCACACACTGAACAGACATGGCCACACCCTTATATTTGTGACACACTGAACAGACATGTCCACACCTTTACAATGGTCACACACTGAACAGATATGCCCACATCCTTGCATATGTCACACACTGAACAGACACGCCCCCACCCTTACATATGTGACACCCTGAAAAGACATGCCCACACCATTGCAAATGTGACACACTGAACAGACATGGCCCCACCCTTACATTTGTGACACTCTGAAAAGACTTGGCCCCACCCTTACATATGTCACACACTGAATAGACATGTCCCCACCCTGTATATGTGACACACTGAACAGACATGGCCCCACCCTTATATATATCACACTCTGCCCCTTTTACACATGGGACATACTGAACACCCCTGCCCAAGCCAACACCAGCAATAGCACTGAAGAGTGGATTTTTGAAAAATTTTCATTTCTTTCTCTTTATCGCTCACTTCTCATTGAGATACCAGCACTAATGTTTGAAGGAGGAATTCTGGGTACAGAGAAGAAAGATGAGGCAGAACAGAGCCCAGCTTTGTGCCTTGGTTCACTTTCTTCATCAACTCTGTGTCCAATCCCTCCAGGAAGTTCTCCCAAGCTGTCTCACTTTCCTCCTCCAACTGCTCCCAAAACCATTGATTGCCTTCTCATTTTCCTTAATTTGCTTTTGTAATCCCTAGGGTGGTATACTGACTGTGTCAGAGGTCTCTGTTTTCATACTGCAAACTCCCGAGAAGCAGAGACACGATCTTTTCTTCTTAAAAAGTTGTGCAACAACATGTGTTGCTGAAATTCCTTCCCAGGAGGAAACAGAAGCATCTACCCGTCTTCCTAGGGTTCCACTGACAAACGGAGACACCATCACCGTGATTCTCTGGGGTCCTAAGAATTTTATTGAGTTTCCTTACAGGGGTTATGTAGAAGGGTGTGAGTGTACCTCCCTTCCACAGGGCACACCTGGAAAGCCTTTACCCAGCAGGAATAAGGGCTTCCCGGGAGCATAGACAGAGTCGCTCTCTCCCTTAGACTATCCCAGTCCGTATATCCTATAGTCCCTTTCAAGGTCACGTGCAGTTAAAGCAGAATAGCAAGGAAAAGGTGGTAGAGAGATGGATACTGGATACTGGATACTCGCTGGATACTGGGCGAGGATTCTGTGACACGCCCCACCCCCAAGCTAGAACAATTCATTTGCAAGAGTGCCTAGCCCATCTCTCTAAGATGGTGGTTGCTTGTCGCAGAGAAGGCAGATACAACACTTGCTATACTCACTCCCCGGGGATGGTCACTGGATGCTGCCCAACCATCTGTAATGGGGTCTGATGCCCCTTTCTGGTATGTCTGAAGACAGCTACAGTGTACTCACATACATTAAATAAATAAATAAATAAATAAATATTAAAACAAAACAAAATCTCTGGCTTATTTACAACACCTCATACCAGGGAATGCTATGTAAATAACTCTATACTTTTGTCATCTGTGCAACCATCCTGGCAGGAAAGAAGATATTATAAAGCAATACCCATGTCTCTCCTGTCAGCTACCAGATAATGGATCTCAAGAAATTGCAGTTTCCCCAGAAATCGTATGCTGGAGGAAGGGAAAGACTGAAGCCTGAAGCTACCGGAGGAAGAGATTTCCCATGGTTCTGACAACTTGTCAGACCATCTTGCAGGGCAGATAGAGCCTAGACACTAACGGGCCAATGAAGTCAACCTTGAACAGAACTGCTTAGTTAGGCATGCCTTCGCCCTCTAAGCCCAAACCTGATGTCAAGACCCTGCAGATGGATCTGGGAGCCACTGGACTTCCTTATTTGTTCTTCCCTTTTCTGTTTTCCAGTCCTACTTGTTAGTGTAATTGACCTAGTGAAGACAGGTGACTGAAACCAAGGTTTTTGGGGCCGCCAGAATCCCAGGCTTTGACGCTAACATCTCCAGAAATGTTTAGAGAACGAAGTGTGTGTGTGTGTGTGTGTGTGTGTGTGTGTGTGTGTGTGTGTTTAGTGCAGTTATAACTTTCTCCCAACACCTTTAACCCATGTCCCTGGAGTCTGAGGGAACAGTGCCCAGTGTGTTTGCTGACACAACTGATTGTAGCTTTGCTGAGTCCTGCTGGGTCACTGACAAGCTCCGGGAACTCCTGGAAAGACAAAAGCCAGATTTTTGTTTCCAGTCACCTCATTTTATCTCTTATAATCTTACTTGGAATTGAACATAGATCCCTTTAAAAGTTACACCTTTAAAGGCTCATGTGTAAATTTTGCCACCCTGCCTTCAATACTCATCTTAAAACTGGAGACTTTCTAATGTGATTAGTAAATTAGTCTGTCAGAGTCCTAGGAACATTGTCTTATGCTGACACCTGCTGGGCAGGTGGAGAATAACAGATACCTGTAACTTTCTAGAAGCAGGAAATTTCTCTCTCCCATTACCTTCATCATAGCTTTAGGCTTGCCTAAAGCTTTTACTCTTTCTCCTCTTAAACCTGGGGTATACATTGGAGTTTGGAGTTTGGGTTTCTGGAGTGTAGCAATTCTATTGACACGATTATTGTATTGTTGCATGCCTGCCTTTCAGAACCATTGCCCCAGTGACGTGGGCCCAGAGAAAGTTCTGGAACCACTCTTCATATTAGATTCACCTGGCTGGTTGGCACTGTGAAGAGTTACTAGATCTGGGCGAAGCCTCCTAAGGGCAGAAGAAGCAGCCAGGGTTAGAAGCTATTTTCTTCAGGTTCTTCCAGGGAGCCACTGACCCACAGATGGCTTCGAGTGTTTTACCGCCCAAATAAGACCTTTGTTACAAACCATCTGACTGCTTCTATTTAAACATGTCATCTTTCATTTTCTCCTTAATGTCAATATCCTATTAATTCAATTCACAAAAAGTGGGATTCTGTGTGCCAGTTGGCTATATTTTGATGAACTCTCTTGTATGGCACTTTTTGCTTATTTAGTAAATTTAATAATGAAGTGTAGTTTCTAGAAGTTTCTGGAGAAAAGGAAGATCGATTTGGAGAAGAAGACAGTAGCCATCCTGTGAGCCAGTGGTGTGAAATTGTGAAATTGTTTAATGTGTAACTGGGCATGAATTGACCCTGCTGTTATCTGGGGCTTGGAGAAATGGGCTTTAGCTGAAAACCAAATGTACAGTCTGAGTGTGTCAAGTTTGGGCAGGCCATCTCAGGGGAGGAAAGGACATGGGGTTTGCATCCAATCAGATCCAGGTGTGAAAGCTGCCTGCTTACTAATTAGGGGACCCTGCAGCTACCTAAGTCTGTCGCTTCTGTTTCTTCACCCGAGTGTGGGTGAACAGCAGCACCCTGTTGTATAGTATTCTTGGTAATTCAGTGGTATCCTGCCTGGTGCATCAATAATATAAAGTTGTTTCCGTTCCTGTTTCAAAATACAACGTTTGTTTTTTGTTTTTTTTTTTTTTCTTCTTTTGTCTGTGCCTGGGCATTTTGTCCCCTACTTAAAATGCTAGATGCCATTTTTGAAAGGTCTGAACTCCCTACTCTTCTAGGTTTCTGCTCGCTACATTTTTTGCTGCAAATATTTCCTTGCTCTTGTCTTCTCAGACTTGAATTGAACTTAATAATGTCTGTTTATAGACTTTAAAAACTCGTCCTGGGGATTTGTTGATTAAGCAAATATTCATTAAAAGTAATCCTACACAGCACTAGCACCACAACTAGAGCAGTGAGCACAACAGAGCTCAATTCCTACTTTTATAGACTCGGGGTACAGAAATACAGGAAAATAAAACATATGGTTTGTCAAATGCTCATTAGGTGTTATGTGAAAAATAAGGTGGAAAGGGGGATGGGGAGGGAAAGAGGGAGGGAGGGAGACAGAGAAGAGAGAGAAGAAAAAGGAGAGAGAGAGAGAAGAAAGAGAGGAGAGAGAAGAAAGGGAAGAGTGAGAGAGAAGAGGAGAGAAGAGAGAGAGTGTGTGTGTGAATGTGTCTTTTGGAAGGTGGCTCACAGAGAGCTGTAGGCTCACCTGTGAGTCCCACATTTGCTGTGGTGACGTACACAGGCTAAGAAGTCCACTGAGTTCGACCCTGTTGGCATCAAGTGCTATTGGAGTGTGAGGCTGAGGAACTTCTACATTGTGTCCTGGCCAGGAGCGCACGCACTCCAGTCTTCATTCCTGGCAAAGGTGACTTGGGAGAGCATGTGGGAAAGGAGTTACTGATATGGCAGGGTCCTAAAGAACCCGTGGGCTTTCCTCCTCATTCCCCTCTTTATTTCTTATGATAGAACAGTGCATGAAGACTGTCAGGAAGATACATGCTTGACTAACAGGAAAAGGGCAGAGAGGCTCTCGGGCCCTTTGAGACTGCTTTTTGTGAGACAGGGCCATGCTGTTTTGTAAACTCCTCCATTTTGGTTGAACTGCGACAACTCCAGTAACTACAGTCATTTGATTCCTAGAAGAAAAATAACCTGTTTTTCTAGACCAGTGTCTCTCAACCTGTGGGTCACGACCTCCTTTTAAAGGGTCACATGACCCTTTCACAGGCATTGCATATCAGATATCTTTCTTATTAGGCACGTGCGTTATGATTCATAACAGCAAAATTACAGTTATGAAAGAGCAACAAAAATAATTTTATGGGTGGGGGGAGTCACCTCAACATGAGGAACTGTATTAAAGGGCTGCAGCATTAGGAAGATCGAGAACCTCTGCTGTACACTCTGGACTGCCCTGCCTCATGGATCTTAGTGATGGTTACCAGGAAGGATGCTGTTCAGTCACTTAACACTCTTTAACTGATGTCTCACCATTACTCTTAGGAATGGACAACAGCCAGCTAGAAAAGGAAACTTCTGACCTCCTTGCCCAGCTCCTCCTTCTGCCCTATGGCTACCCCACTGTGTTAGGCATCGATACCCAACCAACTGTGGATCCCCCTCCCCACAATAAAAGCCTGCACTGTCTTAAGCGTCTGGTTCCCATGTCTTTTTTTTTTTTTTTTTTTTTTTTTGGTTGTTTTTTTTTCTGCTGACCTTTCAGTTTTGGACAGAGCCCAGGGTTTAGGAAAGAAAGAAAACACAGCCTAAAGAAGGCAGAGGTCATGTAGGGACTTTTGGCCCTGGGGGAGTTGGCTTCCAAAGATTTTTTGGAAAGCTTGAAACAGCTTTAATGTTTTGCTTTTTTGAATTTGGGGCATTAGAATAGCTTTTGAGGGAGATGAAATCACGGGACGTGAGGCCATGACCACCATGCCTCCTCTGTCTCTTGTTTTTCTGTGTACTCTTCCAGGCCTCTCCTGGGGACCACTCTGCTACGTATAACCCTCCTGGCAAGCTCCTATGTCCTAAAATAAAGGAAAAAGAAAAACACAAAGAAAAAGAAGGCAAACTAATACAAAACCCCAAGGCTGGAGGTAGCCTGCATCCTGGCGAGGGCTGGAGTTCATTGCCTCTCCCATGCAAACAGACCCTGCTCTCAAAACGGGTTAGGGATGCTGTTATTTTGATCCTTTTGTTCTCAGTGTAAAAGGTACAGCCCTGACATCCTTATGACAGCCTTATGACCCATTTAATCCATATAAACCACAGGCCCTATTCCCAAATATAGCAGCACTGAGGATTAGGGCTGCAGCATGAGTTGGGGGACACACAGTCCAGTATACAGCACTAGGTTTCAGTAACGTAACAGGTATGTTACAGGCTATTTTCCAAATGACCCATTTGACAGACCTGGATGGTTCTTTTCTTTTTTATTAGCATACACACACACACACACACACACACACACACACACACACACACACACACACATTTACAAAATAATGGGTGCCATTGTAATACTCTCCTAAATGCATATTATGTATTTTGATTTTATTCATCCCTCCTCATTACCCTCTCCTGTCCAAACTCCTTTTCCAATGGCCTCCTTACTCTTCCCCAAAACTCTCTACTTTCCTGTCTTACGATTTTAAAGTCTAGATTCTGCATATGATAAAAAAAAGTACATGTCTTTCTGAGTTTGGCTTATTTTGCTTAACATGGTAGCCTTCCGATCCATTCATTTCCCTGAATATGACATGTTTATTTCTTATTTATGCCTGAGTAATATCCATTCATCTCTGGATACACACCTAAGCTGATTCTATAACTTAACTAAATGATGACACAATAAACATGGCACGCGACTACCTGTATGGTGTGCTGGCGTGGATTCTCATGGGCACATACTGAAGAGTGGTATGGTTGTCTCCTGGGCTATTTCTAGATGTAGTGTTTTGAGGAACCTCTGCACTGATTTGCAAAGTTATTTTTCTCATTTACATCCCCACCAGCACTAGAAGGGCTCTTTTTCCTCCTGCATCCTCACCAGCATCTACTATTGTTTGATTTTTCTCGTGATAGCCATTCTGACTAGGGTGAGATGAAATTCCAATTTAGCTTCAATTTGCATTACCCAGATGGCTAAGGATGTTGAACACATTTTCAAATACTTACTGACTGTTTTTTTTAAAAATTAGGACCTTTGATTGATTACTTTGTTTATTTATTAATTAGATTTTGTCTGTTATAAATTCTGGGTATTAATCCCCTGTCAGATGAAGACAGGGTTTCTTTTCATCTTTTCACTCCATTGTTTGCTTTGCTGTGTAGAGTTATTCAATTCCATACAATCACATTTGTCATTTCTTGTTCTTTCTTTCTAGACCACTGGGGTCCTCGCCTAAGCTAATGAGCTTGCATCTTGAAGTGTTTCCTGCAGCTTTGAAGTTTCATGACTTCCATCATCTTTGGTCTACTGTAAATTGACTTCTGTGAGGAGCAAGAGGCATTTTTCCAGATAGATATTCCATTTTCCCAGCATCATTTGCTGAAGACATTTTCTTTCCCGCCTTTATTAGAAAGCTAGATAGCCTCAGTTCATGTGCCTATCTCTGAGTCCTCTATTCTATATTGGTCCTTGCTTCTGTTTCCATGCTGGTCCAAGCTGATTTTGTGTCTGTGGCTCTGTAGAGTAATTTTATATCAAGTACTGTTATACATTTCTTTAGATAATCAAGATGTTTGTGGTTCCTCATGAGTTATATACATATTTTTTTTCAATTTCTATGAAGAATGTCATTGAATGTTTATAGGAGATTACATTGAGTCTGTGGATTGCCTTCAGTAGCATAGCATTTCACAATATTAATTCTGATGGTACATGGATGAAGGAAGTCTTTCCTTCATCTAGTGTCTTTTTCAATTTCTTCATGTAGAGGGCTTTCACCTCCTTGGTTAGGTTTATTCCTAGATTTGTTCCCCCTCAGGGTACTATGAATGGGATTGTTTTCTTGACTTTGTTCTTAGCATGTTCATTATTGATGTATAGAGAAGTTACTAGTTTTGCATATCTTTTAAGTGTAGGATCACATTGATTGGAAATATAGATAAATTGATTTCTTCCTTTCTTATTTGTATACACAGTATTTCTTTCTCTTTCATTATTGTTCAAGAAGTATATTTAAAGAGTTGTGAGGTACAGCCTGTGAGATTACTTATTGGGTAAAAATCTTACTGACAAGTCTGAAAGCCCAAATCTGATCGTGTGTGTGTGTGTGTGTGTGTGTGTGTGTGTGAGACAAGTAAATATAAAAAGAAACAAATTAAGTTAAAAACAGAAGTGCTGAGAATGGATATATGTGTTTGTCAGTGTTCTATTGAGGAGAGACATCATGACCACAACAGCTCCTCTAAAGCTGAGGCTGGCTTACACATTCAGAGGCTTAGTCCAGTATCATCATAATAAGAAGCATGGTGTCGGAGGAGTTGAGTGTTATGGATTTGGTTCAATGCTTGCATTATGGGTTCCCCCAAAATTGCACAAGAATTCTGCATGTGAGATGCTGAGGGTCCCTGTTCCCAGCTGGTTCTGGTTGGCAAATAAAGTTTCCAGTGGCCAATGGCCAATGACTGGGCAGAGAGACAGAGGCGGGACTTTAGGATTTATAGGCAAGGGAACCAAGGAAGCAGCAAGACCAGACTTGAGAGCTGCAGGAGGGAAAGCATATGATCATGGAAGAGTGGGGTTGGAGGGTAGGGTGGAAGGTAGGGTAGGGGGGTAGGGGATGGGGGGGCCTCAGGGGCCACCCCGATTGGGCCTAGGGTAGCAAAGATGGAATATAGATTTTAGTAAGTAATAATTCAGGAGTATCAGAGGGGAGGCGCTAGCAACATGGAAGTTTGAGTGTGTGTGTGTGTGTGTGTGTGTGTGTGTGTGTGTGTGTCTTCCATTCAAGAATCCAGGGCATTGGGGTGGCTAGTGAGGAACCCAGTCAGCCACTGCTGGGGAGGTAGAATGGACTAATCAACTGCGCAACAGTTGAGAGTTCTATATCTGGCTCCACAGGCAGCAGGAATAGAGTCTGGGCCTGATTTTGACTTCTGAACTCTCAGAGCCCTCTCCCAGGACATATTTCCCTTAATAAGGCCATATGTACTAATCCCTTCAAACATTGCCACTCCCTAAGCATTCAAATATATGAGCTTATGGGGGCCATTTTTTCTTCAAACCACTACATTCACTCCCTGACAACTCCCCCTCAGTCTTGTAGCAATATCATACTGGAAAAACACATCAAGTCTAACTTCAAAAGTTCCCATGGTCTATAACATTCTTAACCCTGTTTAAAAGTCCAAAGTTCAAAGTCTCCTTTGAGACTCAAGGCAATTTCTTAACTTTAACCTCTACAAAAATGAAAATAAAAAAAAAAATCATTACATAAACTTCCAACATACAATAGCATGGGATATACATTACCATTCCACACTGGACCAAAACAAGTCCCGAAACCAGATAGACAAACTCCAAACTCTGTATCTTCATGTACAATGTCAAAGCACTTTTCATCTCCAACCTTTTTCCGCTTTGCTGACTGCAATAAAACTCAGTCAGGTCCCGTGTTAATAACGGACCAAGCTTCCGATTCTGTAAGCCAGCCTTAGTTAAGTGTTTCCTTTAGAGGAACTGCCGTGCTTATGGTTTCTTCACAGCAATAGAACACTGACCAAGACACATGTCCATTCTGGGAACTCCTTTTTTAAAATTTAATTTATTTCCCTTTTTATTTTGAGTTGTTTCCACACCTAGTTCACAGATCTCTTGGCAGCTATCCCATGACTTTGGCATCTCTAACATCTTGGGGTCTCCAGGAAACTCCGGGCTTCACTTTGACAGCTTCATGTCATGGCCTCTCTGGGCCTCCCTTGCAGGGAGAGCTTGGCTACACACCTGGCCTTAGGGACTTTCCTTAGCCATAGAGGAAGAGTCCACGGTCCCTTTTGGTATCCTTGACTCTAAAATCAGACCCATGTAACCAAAGCTGCCAAGTGCTGCTGCTTGCTGGGACTGGGACTTGGCCCCTCATTCAGTCACACGTTCACCACCTTACTGTGTTCAATGCTTCCTTCACAGCTTAAGCTTTGCTTTAATTTCTTTCCACAGGTAGGAAGCTTAGCTGGTGGGGTCTCAACCTGAGGTCACCATGCCCTTTATTCCATTTAGCACCAGGCTTTTCTTTCATCTTTTTATCTCCTTGAGAAATGAACTTAGTTCCATTACACTTCCTGGTGCTTCTTTTCTCTTCAGCTTAAACATTTTGTATTTTTCCTTGTTCAGCTTGCTCCTTTTCATTGTAGATCTGTATAAATGTGCCACTAAGAAGCATGTGACATAGTAACATTCTCCCTCCAACCAGGCTAATTCTTTCCAGTAGTGCCACTCCCTAAGCATTAAAATATGAGCCTATGGGAGCCGTTCTAATTCAAACCATCACAGCACAGATGTCTAGCTCCTTATTTTAGAGGAAATGCTTTAGGTTTCTCCACATTTGGATTATTATTGGCATTAGTTTTGCCACATTTAGCTTTTCCTATGTTATGTTTCTTCTATTTCTACTGTCTTTAGGCCTTTTACCTGAAGGAGTGTTAAATTTTGTCAAGAAACTTTTCTGAATATATTGAAGAGAGTATGAGATTTTGACTGTGGTTCTATTTTGGTCCTATATTATACTTATTGAATTATATATGTTGAAATATCTTTCGAACCCTAGAGTAAAGGTAACATTATCATAGTATATTATATTTTTTCATGTGTTGTTGAATTTGATTTGTGATTATTTTGTTGAGAAATTATGTATCTATTCATGAGGAACATTTGTTTATCTTTTCTATCATATCTTTATTTTATATTGGTATTTGATTGATACTGGCTCTGAGCAATGAGTTTTCACACTCTTTCCCTTTATATTTGTGTATTAATTTTGAGGAACATTGGTCTTAGGGTTTTTGTTCGTTTGCTTTTTGCTTTGTTTGATTTTTGCTTTTTTGAGACAGAATTTCACTGTGTAACCTTGACTATCTTGGAACTCACTCTGAAGACCAGGGTGGCCTCAAACTCACACCTGCCTTGGCCTCTCCCGTGCTAGAATTGAAGACATGTGTTACCATGCTGGACTGGTGTTATCTCTTTTTTAATAGTCTGGAAGATTCAGCAGAAAATCTCTCCCATGTTGCTCTGGCTTTTCTTAGCTGCCAGACTGTACTTCTGCTCCACAGTACTGCTCTTTATAGATCTACTGAGGTTGTTTATATCCCTGTGGCTTAATTTTCAAAAGTTCCATGTGTCAACAAATTTATCCGTGTCTTTTCAATTTATTGAAATATAAGTTTTCAAATTATTATTTTTTCATTGTCTTCTGAACTTCATTGGTTACTGTGTAATGTTCCCCTTTCCACTTCTAATTTTATTAGCTTGGATCTATTCTTTTGGTTATTTTTCTAAGGCTCTATCAATCTTATTTATGCTGTCAAAGAACTGGCTCTTTGCTTAGTTATTTACTTGTATTGTTAATTTGGACTCTGTTTCATTATTTTTTACCCTGATATTTATTATCTGTTTTCATCTTCTGGTTTGAGTTGGTGGGTTCTTGCATTGCAAGTCCTTGGGCTGATTGTTATTTGTGTTGTCTCTGATCTTTTACTTGGGTATTCACAGCTACACTCTCACTTCTTAGAACTGCCTTTGCTGTACCTCAAAGCTTCTGACAAGTAGTGTTTTCTCTTTTGTTTGAAGTTTTCCAATGACCCAGATCGTCCAAGAGTTTATTCTTCATTCCTCACCTTAATGTGCTTTTCTTATAAGCCTGTAGTCAGTAGGGGCCAAGTCCTTTCTCTTGTTGACAATCTACACAGACATTTAAATTGCAGGGCTAAAAGAAGAACATTTATTTAAGTTAAAAAACGAATAAAAAATCCTGGCTCACATCCTTCCAAAAGATTCCTGCTATAGTTACTGGAGACCATGCCAGCACTAGAAACTCCAGAGCTCAAGCTGGTATCAGAACCCAATAGGTCACATAAGTACCTGGAACCCCAGAGACCACACCAGTATCCAGAACCCCAAAGACCATGCCAACCCTAAGAAACACAGAATTCCAGAGGAAACATGGACACCCAAAACCACAGAGGTCATACAGACTGACAAAATACCAGTGGAGACACTCTACTGGACTTGAAGATTTGCTGGTCTCTAGAACTAGATAGAGGTCACTCAAGCCAGAAGACCAGAGTGGAAACAGAAATCAATGGGAAAAAAAAATCCATCCAACGAAGATAAACTTAGAAATAGGCACCTAAACCTAAACCTATAATAACCCCAAACATAGATGACTGGAGGATAGTGTAAGAAAAACAACAGCCAGGGCAACAATAGCCTATGGCATTACCAGAGCCCAGCTGTCCCAAGTTCTGGATATTCCAAAATAGCTGAGGTACAAGAAAATGACCTTAAAGTCAATCTTATGAATATGATAGAGGCCCTTAAAGAAGAAATGAATGAATCCCTTAAAGAAATCCAGGAAAACACAAACAGGTGAAGGAGATGAATAAAACTATTTAGGACCTGAAATGGAAATAGAAGTGATAAAGAGAATCTTGGAGATGGAAAACCTAGGTAAGAGAACTGAAACTCCAGACACAAGCCTGGCCAACAGAATATAAGAGATAGAGGAGAGAATCTCAGACATAGAAGATATGATTGAAGAAATCAATACACCTGTCTGAGAAAATGTTAAATCTAAAAAGTTTCTGACACAAAACATCCAGAAAATTTGGAACACTATTAAAAACAAAACAAAACAAAACAAAACAAAACAAAACAAAAAAACCACAAAACCTAAGAATAATAGGAATAGGACAAAATTCCTAGGTCAAAGGCCCAGAAAATATTTTCATCAATATCATAAAAGAAAAAAAAATCTAACCTAAAGAAGGAGGTGCCTATCAAGGTATAAGAAGTTTATAGAACAACAAATATATTGGACCAGGAAAGGAAGTCCCCTCCCCACTAACCACATAATAATCAAAAGACCAAACCTACAGAACGAAAGAAAGAATATTAAAAGCTGCAAGGGGGAAAAGGCCAAGTAACATATAAAGGCAGACATATCAGAGTTACACCTGACTTCTCAATGAAGGCTCTCAAAGCCATAAGGCCAAGACAGATGTCTTGCAAACTGTAAGAGACCACAGATGCCAGTCCTGACTACTATACCCAGCAAAACTTTCAATCACCATAGATGGGGAAAACAAGATATTTCATGACAAAGTCAAATTTAAACAATATCTATCCACAATTCCAGCCCTACAAAAGGTACTAAAAGAAAAACTCAAACACAAGGTTAACTACACCCATGAAAGCTTAGGGAATTAACATGTCACATGAGTATAACCAAAAGAAGGGCAAAACACACACACACACACACACACACACACACACACACACACACACACACACAAACACACACTACCAACACTGGCACCAGCAGAACCACCAAAATATCAGGAATTAAAAATCATTAGTCATTAATATGTCTCAATACCAATGGACTCAATTTCTCAATAAAAACACATAGGCTAAGAGAATGGATGCAAAAACAGGATCTATCATTCTGTTGCATACAAGAAACACACCTCAACATAAAAAACAGACATTACTTCAAAGTAAAAAGTTGGACAAAGATATTCTAAGCAGTTGGACCAAAGATGCAAGCAGGTATATCATTCTAATATCTAGCAAAATAGATTTTCAACCAAAATTAATCAAAAGAGGCAAGGAAAAATCCACCAAGATAATGCCTCAATTCTAAACATCTATGCCTCAAATGTAAGGTTACCCATATTTGTAAAAGAAACATTACTAAATCTTAAATCATACATTGACCACTACACATTAATAGTGAAAGACTTCAACACCTCACTCTTTTTGTGGATTTGCCTTGGTGCTGTTTGCATTTCAATGCTAATCCTGCCCCCTGTGAAGAGTTGTTTCTTTGAGAAAATCAACAAGATAAACAAACCATTAGCTACACTAGTTAAAAGGCAGAGAGACAAATTAACAAAATCAGAAATGAAACGAGGACATAACAACAGACACTGAGGAAATCCAAAGAATCATTAGGTCTTACTTCAAAAGATTGTACTCCACAAAATTAAAAAATCTAAAAGAAATGGACAATTTTCTCAAAAGATACAACTTACCAAAGTTAAATCAAGATCAGTTAAACAACTTTAATAACAACCTATAACCCCTAATGAAATAGAAACAGTCATTAAAAGTTTCACAACCAAAAAAAACCCCAGGGTCAGACAGTTTAAGTGGAGAATTCTACCAGATTTTCAAAGAGATAATACCAATACTCTTCAAACTCTTCCACAATCTAGAAACAGAAGGAACATTGTTAAATTTATATTATGAGGCCACAGCCACCCTAATACTCAAATCACACAAAGATTCAACAAAGAAAGAGAATTGTAGACTAATTTCCCTCGTAGACATTTACTCAATAAAATACTCACAAACAGAATCCAAGAATACTTCAAAAAGATCATCCATTATGACCAAGTATGCTGTATCCGAGAGATGAAGGAATGGTTCAACATACAAAAATCCACCAATGTAATCTATTGTATACACAAACTGAAAGAAAATAAACACATGACCATCTCACTAGATGTTGAAAAGCCTTTAACAAAATCCAACACCTCTTCATGACAAAAGTCTTGTAGAGATTCGGGATACAAGGTACAGACCTAAACATAACAAAGGCAATATTCAGCAAGCCAGTAGTCAACATCAAATTAAATGGAATGAAACTCAAAGCAATTCCACTAAAAGGACAAGGCTGTCTACTCTATATCTATTCAACATTGTACATGAAGTTCTACCTAGAGTAATACGATAACTAGAGATCAAGGAGATACAAATTAGAAGGAAGATGTCAAAAGTATTGCTATTTGCAGGTGATATGATAGTATACAAAAGTAACTCCAAGAATTCTACCAGAGAACACCTTCAGCTGATAACCACCTTTCGTGAAGGGCAGGATAAAAGACTAACTCAAGAAAAAAATAGGCCTGAGCATCGGCAGCAGACATCTTGGTTCCAGGACCCCGCCGAGAGCATTCTGCACAGGCCCCAGATATCCAGCCACTTTCCTGGCCGGCCACTTTCCTGGCCAGAGGATAGGGGTTCACCTGGCCCGGGAGCACATTGCCTGAGCATCGGCAGCAGATATCTTGGCTCCGGGACCCCTCTGAGAGTATTCTGCACAGGTGAGTGTGCGAAATACAGAAGCTAACAGCTTCTGGGAAAGGCGGGAGCCACAGAGCTTCTAAGGCAGCCCCCTTTTCGGGCCCCAGACATCCGGCCACTTTCTCAGCTAGAGGATAGGGTCCGCCCAGCCCGGGAGCACTTTGCCTGAGCATCGGCAGCAGACATCTTGGTTCCGGGACCCCGCCAAGAGTATTCTGCACAGGCCCCAGACATCCGGCCACTTTCCCGGCCAGAGGATAGGGGTCCACCTGGCCTGGGAGTGCTTTGCCTGAGCATCGGCAGCAGACATCTTGGTTCTGGGACCCCGCCGAGAGTATTCTTCACAGGTGAGAGTGTAGAATACAGAAGCTAACAGCTTCTGGGATAGGCCAAAGCAACTCAGTCGCGGGACAGGTCCTGTTTTGGGCCTTTGTCTTCGGCCAGGAGGGAGGTCCTAATGCCAGATATCTGTGCACCTTCCCTGTAAGAGGAGAGCTTGCCTGCAAAGAGTGCTCTGACCACTGAAACTCAGAGGAGAGATCTAGTCTCCCAGGTCTGCTGATAGAGGCTAACAGAATCAACTGAGGAACAAGCTCTAACCAAAGACAACTAAATCAACTAAGTCCAGAGATTACCAGATGGCGAAAGGTAAATGTAAGAATCCTACTGACAGAAACCAAGACCACTCATCATCACCAGAACCCAGCACTCCCACCTCGCCCAGCCCAGGGCACCCCAACACACCCAAAAAGCTAGACCTGGATCTAAAAGAATATCTCATGATGATGGTAGAGGACATCAAGAAGGACCTTAATAACTCACTCAAAGAAATACAGGAGAACACTGCTAAACTGGTAGAACTTAAAGAGGAAGCACAAAAATCCCTTAGAGAATTGCAGGAAAACATGACCAAAAGGGTGATGGAATTGAATCAAACCATCCAAGACCTAAAAAGGGAAGTAGACACAATAAAGAAAACCCAAAGTGAGGCAACGCTGGAGATAGAAACCCTAGGAAAGAAATCTGGAACCATAGATGCGAGCATCAGCAACAGAATACAAGAGATGGAAGAGAGAATCTAAGGTGCCGAAGTTTCCATAGAGAACATCGGCACAACAATCAAAGAAAATACAAAACGCAAAAAGATCCTAACTCAAAACATCCAGGAAATCCAGGACACAAGGAGAAGACCAAACCTACAGATAATAGGAGTAGATGAGAATGAAGATTTTCAACTCAAAGAACTGGCAAATATCTTCAACAAAATTATAGAAGAAAACTTCCCAAACCTAAAGAAAGAGATGCCCATGAACATACAAGAAGCCTACAGAACCCCAAATAGACTGGACCAGAAAAGAAATTCCTCCCGACACATAGTAATCAGAACAACAAATGCACTAAATAAAGATAGAATATTAAAAGCAGTGAGGGAAAAGGGGCAAGTAACATATAAAGGCAAGCCTATCAGAATTACACCAGATTTTTCACCAGACACTATGAAAGCCAGAAGAGCTTGGACAGATGTTATACAGACACTAAGAGAACACAAATGCCAACCCAGGATACTATACCCAGCCAAACTTTCAATAACCTTAGATGGAGAAACAAAAGTATTCCATGACAGAACCAAATTCACACATTATCTTTCCATGAATCCAGCCCTTCAAAGGATAATAACAGAAAAAAACCAATATAAGGATGGAAACCGAGTCCTAGAAAAAGCAAGAAGGTAATCCCTCAACAAACCTAAAACAAGACAGTCACAAGAACAGAATGCAAACTTTAACAACAAAAATAATAGGAAGCAACAATTACTTTTCCTTAATATCTCTTAATATCAATGGACTCAACTCCCCAATAAAAAGATGTAGACTAATAGACTGGCTACACAAACAGGATCCAACATTTTGCTGCTTACAGGAAACCCATCTCAGGGAAAAAGATAGACACTACCTCAGAATGAAAGGCTGGAAAACAATTTTCCAAGCAAATGGTCTGAAGAAACAAGCTGGAGTAGCCATTCTAATATCTAATAAAATTGACTTCCAACCCAAGGTTATCAAAAAAGACAAGGAGGGGCACTTCATACTCATCAAAGGTAAAATCTTCCAAGAGAAACTCTACATTCTGAATGTCTATGCTCCAAATACAAGGGCAGCCACATTCATTAAAGACACTTTAGTAAAGCTTAAAGCACACATTGTACCTCACACAATAATAGTGGGGGACTTCAACACACCACTTTCACCAATGGACATATCATGGAAAGAGAAATTAAACAGGGACACAGTGAAACTAACAGAAGTTATGAAACAAATGGATCTAACATATCTACAGAACATTTTATCCTAAAAAAAAGGATATACCTTCTTCTCAGCACCTTATGGTACCTTCTCCAAAATTGACCACATAATTGGACATGAAAAAAGCCTCAACAGATACAAAAATATTGAAATCCTCCCATGCATCTTATCAGATCACCATGGACTAGGGCTGATCTTCAATAACAAAATAAATAATAGAAAGCCAACATTCATGTGGAAACTGAACAACACTCTCCTCAATGATACCTTGGTCAAGGAAGGAATAAAGAAAGAAATTAAGGACTTTTTAGAGTTTAATGAAAATGAAGCCACAGCATACCCAAACTTATGGGACACAATGAAAGCATTTCTAAGAGGGAAACTCATAGCTCTGAGTGCCTCCAAAAAGAAACTAGAGAGAGCACACATTAGCAGCTTGACAACACACCTAAAAGCTAAGCTCTAGAACAAAAGGAAGCAAGTTCACCCAAGAGGAGTAGATGGCAGGAAATAATCAAACTCAGGGGCGAAATCAACCAAGTGGAAACAAGAAGAACTATTCAAAGAATCAACCAAACGAGGAGCTGGTTCTTTGAGAAAATCAACAAGATAGACAAACCCTTAGCCAGACTCACTAGAGGGCCCAGGGAAAGCATTCTAATTAACAAAATCAGAAATGAAAAGGGAGACATAACAACAGATCCTGAAGAAATCCAAAACACCATCAGATCCTTCTACAAAAGGCTATACTCAACAAAACTGGAGAACCTGGATGAAATGGACAAGTTTCTAGACAAATACCAGGTACCAAAGTTAAATCAGGATCAGGTTAATGATCTAAACAGTCCTATATCCCCTAAGAAATAGAAGCAGTCATTAATAGTCTCCATACCAAAAAAAGCCCAGGACCAGATGGGTTTAGTGCAGAGTTCTATCAGATCTTCAAAGAAGATCTAATCCCGGTTCTACACAAACTATTCCACAAAATAGAAGTAGAAGGTAGTCTACCCAACTCATTCTATGAAGCCACAATTACTCTGATACCTAAACCACAAAAAGACCCAACAAAGACAGAGAACTTCAGACCAATTTCCCTTATGAATATCGATGCAAAAATCCTCAATAAAGTTCTCGCTAACCGAATCCAAGAACACATCAAAACAATCATCCATCCTGACCAAGTAGGTTTCATCCCTGGGATGCAGGGATGGTTCAATATATGGAAATTCATCAACATAATCCAGTATATAAACAAACTCAAAGACAAAAACCACATGATCATCTCCTTAGATGCAGAAAAAGCATTTGAGAAAATCCAACACCCATTCATGATATAAGTCTTGGAAAGATCAGGAATTCAAGGCCCATACCTAAACGTGATAAAAGCAATCAACAGCAAACCAGTAGCCAACATCAAAGTAAATGGTGAGAAGCTGGAAGCAATCCCACTAAAATCAAGGACTAAACAAGGCTGTCCACTTTCTCCCTACCTATTCAACATAGTACTTGAAGTCCTAGCCAGAGCAATTCGACAACAAAAGGAGATCAAGGGGATACAAATTGGAAAAGAGGAAGTCAAAATATCACTTTTTGCAGATGGTATGTTAGTATATATAAGTGACCCTAAAAATTCTACCAGAGAACTCCTAAACCTGATAAACAGCTTAAGTGAAGTAGCTGGATATAAAATTAACTCAAACAAGTCAATGACCTTTCTCTACACAAAGAATAAACAGGCTGAGAAAGAAATTAGGGAAACAACATCCTTCTCAATAGTCACAAATTATATAAAATAGCTTGGGGTGACTCTAACTAAGGAAGTGAAAGATCTGTATGATAAGAACTTCAAGTCTCTGAAGAAAGAAATTAAAGAAGATCTCAGAAGATGGAAAGATCTCCCAGGATTGGCAGGATCAATATAGTAAAAATGGCTATCTTGTCAAAAGCAATCTACAGATTCAATGCAATCCCCATCAAAATTCCAATTCTTCAACGAATTAGAAAGGGCAATCGGCAAATTCATCTGGAATAACAAAAAACCTAAAAATAGCAAAAACTCTTCTCAAGGATAAAAGAACCTCTGGTGGAATGACCTAAAGCTGTACTACAGAGCAATTGTGATAAAAACTGCATGGTACTGGTATAGCGACAGACAGGTAGACGAATGGAATAGAATTGAAGACCCAGAAATGAACCCACACACCTATGGTCACTTGATCTTTGACAAGGGAGCAAAAACCATCCAGTGGAAAAAAGACAGCATCTTCAACAAATGGTGCTGGCACAACTGGCGGTTATCATGTAGAAGAATGTGAATTGATCCATTCCTATCTCCTTGTACTAAGGTCAAATCTAAGTTGATTAAGTAACTCCACATAAAACTAGAGACACTGAAACTTATTGAGGAGAAAGTAGGGAAAACCCTCGAAGATATGGGCACAGGGGAAAAATTCCTGAATAGAACAGCAATGGCTTGTGCTGTAAGATCGAAAATTGACGAATGGGACCTCATGAAACTGCAAGGCTTCTGCAAAGCAAAAGACACAGTCAATAAGACAAAAAGGCCACCAAAAGATTGGGAAAGGATCTTTACCTATCCTAAATCGGATAGGGGACTAATATCCAATATATATACAGAACTCAAGAAGGTCGACTCCAGAAAATCAAATAACCCCATTAAAAAATGGGGCTCAGAGCTAAACAAAGAATTCTCACCTGAGGAATACCGAATGGCTGAGAAGCACCTGAAAAAATGTTCAGCATCCTTAATCATCAGAGAAATGCAAATCAAAACAACCATGAGATTGCACCTCACACCAGTCAGAATGGCTAAGATCAAAAATTCAGGTGACAGCAGATGCTGGTGAGGATGTGGAGAAAGAGGGACACTCCTTCATTGCTGGTGGGATTGCAAGCTTATACAACCACTCTGGAAATCAGTCTGGCGGTTCCTCAGAAAACTGGACATAGTACTACTGGAGTATCTCACAATACCTCTCCTGGGCATATACCCAGAAGATGTCCCAACCGGTAAGAAGGAAACATGCTCCACTATGTTCATAGCAGCCTTATTTATAATAGCCAGATGCTGGAAAGAACCCAGATGCCCCTTAACAGAGGAATGGATACAGAAAATGTGGTACATTTACACAATGGAGTACTACTCAGCTATTAAAAAGAATGAATTTATGAAATTCCTAGGCAAATCGATGGACCTGGGGGGGGCATCATCCTGAGTGAGGTAACCCAATCACAAAGGAACTCACACAATATGTACTCACTGATAAGTGGATATTAGCCCAGAAACTTAGGATGCCCAAGATATAAGATACAATTTGCTAAATGCATGAAACTCAAGAAGAACGAAGACCAAAGTGTGGACACTTTGCCCCTTCTTAGAATTGGGAACAAAACACCCATGGAAGGAGTTACAGAGACAAAGTTTGGAGCTGTGACGATAGGATGGACCATCTAGAGACTGCCATATCCGGGAATCCATCCCATAATCAGCTTCCAAACGCTGACACCGTTGTATACACTAAAAAGATTTTGCTGAAATGACCCAGATAGAGCTGTCTCTTGTGAGACTATGCCGGGGCCTACCAAACACAGAAGTGGATGCTCACAGTCAGCTATTGGATGGATCATAGGGCCCCCAATGGAGGAGCTAGAGAAAGTACCCAAGGAGCTAAAGGGATCTGCAACCCTATAAGTAGAACAACATTATGAACTAATTAGTACCCTGGAGCTCTTGACTCTAGCTGTATATGTATCAAAAGATGGCCTAGTTGGCCATCACTTGAAAGAGAGGCCCATTGGACTTGCAAACTTTATATGCCCCAGTACAGGGGAACGCCAGGGCCAAAAAGTGGGAGTGGGTGGGTAGGGGAGTGGTTGGGAGGGTATTGGGGACTTTTGGAATAGCATTGGAAATGTAAATGAGGTAAATACCTAATAAAAAGTATAAAAAAAGAAGAAGGCATATGTGTTATAAGAATTAAAAAAAAAAAGAAAAAAAATATCAGTAGCCCTCCTAAATACAAACAATAAATGGGTCGAGAAAGAAGTTAGGGAAACAACACCCTTCACAATAGCCACATATATAAAATATCTTGGTATAACTCTAACCAAGCAAATTAAAGACCTGTATAACAAGAACTTCAAGTCTTGTAAGAAAAAAAGAGAAGACATCAGAAGATGGAAAGATCTCCCATACTCATAAATCAACAGAATATACATAGTAAAAAAGGCCATCTTACCAAAACCAATCTACAGATTCAACACAATGTTCGTTAAAATTCAGTTCAAAACACAATTCTTTACAGACCTTGAAAGATTAATACTCAACTTCATATGAAAAAACAAAAAGCTAAAATAGCTAAAAAACAATCTTGTAAAATAAAATAACTTCCAGAGGTATCAACATCCCTGATTTCAAGCTCTAATACAGAGCTATAGTAATAAAATACATATGGTATTGCCATAAAAATAGACAGGTTGGTCAATGTACCAACCCCATATTTGACAGATGGCTGATATTCAAAATATATAAAGAACTTGTCTTAGTTAGGGTTTTATTGCTGTGAAGAGACACCATGACCAAGGCAACTCTTATAAAGGCAAACATTTAATTGAGGCTGGCTCATAGTTCAGAGGTTCAGTCCATTATCATCATGGTGGGAAGCATGACCTCATGCAGTCAGACATGGTGCTGGAGGTGCTGAGAGTTCTAAATCTTGATCTGAAGCAGCCATGAGGAGACTGTTCCACACTGAGCAGAGCTTAAGTACAACAGCACACTAGCAGACCTCAAAATCCACCCCCACATTGGCATGTTCTCCAACAAGGTTACACCTATTCCAATACGGCCACACTTCTTAATATGCTCCCTATGGCTAAGTGTTGAAACACATGAATCTATGGAGGCCAAATCTATATTCAAGCCACCACAGAACTCAAGAAACTAGACATCAACAAACCAAATAATCTAATTAAAAAATTGGATACAGGTCTAAACAGAGGATTCTCAATAGAGTAATCACTAATGATGAGAAGCACTTAAAGATATGTTTTCATCTTTAGCCGTCGGAGAACTACAAATCAAAATGACTCTGAGAGTCCATCATCCACCTGTCAGAATGGCTAAGATCAAACCCACAAGTGACAGCTCATGCTGGTGAGGATGTGGAACAAAGGGAAAATTTCTTCAGTGGTGGTGGGAATGTAAAGGAATATTGTCGATTTGGAAATCAGTATGGTGGTATTTCATAAATTGATCTACCTTAAGACCCAGTCATACACTGGGGGGGGCGGGGGCGGGGCAAATACCATCCCACCACAAGGACACTTTCTCAGCTATGCTTATAACAGCTTTATTTGTAATAGTTAGAAATTGGAAACAATCTAAATGTCCCTCAACCAAAGAATGGATAAAGAAAATGTGGTACATTTACATAATGGAGTATTACTCAGCTGTTAATAAAAACGACATCATGAGATTTGCCCACAAATGAATGGAACTAAAAAAAAAAAAGATAACCCTGAGTGAGGTAACCTAGACCCAGAAAGACAAACAAGGCATGTATTTACTTATAAGAGGGTATTAGCCATAAAGGATACAATCCATAATCCCAAAGAAGCTAAGTAATAAAGAGAGTTCAAGGAGGGACATGTGCATCTCCCTGGGAAAGAGAAATAGAACAGACATGGAGATGGATATAGGGTGGGATGGGGATGGGAACAGGAGGGATCAGTTTGGGGTTGGAGGGAGGGAGAGAGTACTGGGAGAGACAAAAGGAACTGGGGGCTGGGGGAAGAGCTAGAAATCTAACACAATGAAAATTCCCAGGAATCTATGAGCATGACCCTAGCTAAGATTCCTAGCAATTGGAGACACAGAGCCTGAACTGGAATGTCTACTGTAACTAACTAGTGGAGGGATTGCTGAGCCACAAAACCTTTGACCTACTATATGCCAAGGGCCTAAGTCAGATCCATGTAGGCTCCCTGGTTATTGGTTCAGTCTGTAAGTCCCCGTAAGCCCAAGTTATTTGATTCTTGGGTTTTGCTGTGATGTCCTTGACCCCTCTGCACCCTACGACCCTTCTCCCTCTTCCTCAGGATTTATGCTGCCTACAAGATGGGCTGAGGAAAAGGAAGTACAGAAATTTTGGGAGTGGTCAACCAATAACTGGTCCATTTTGAGACTCATACCACAAGAAGGAGACCACCCATGACATTGCTTAGAGAGCTAGGACCCAGTGGCTGAATGGTCCAGAGACTTCGGATAGAAGCAAACACAACTGGAAAGAAAGCCAATGAAATGACTCATAATGATATTCTGCTATACTCATAGATTGGTGCCTAGCCTAATTGCCATCAGAGAGGCTTCATCCATCAACTGATGCAAACAGATACAGAGACTCACAGCCAAACACTAGTGGGAGCTTGGTGGAATCCTGAGGAAGAGGGAGAAGGGTTGTAGGGTGGAGAGGGGCCAAGGACATCACAACAAAACCGAAGAATCAAATAACTTGGGCTCACAGGGACTTACAGACTGAACCAATAACCAGGGAGCCTACATGGATCTGACTTAGGCCCTTGGAATATATGTTATAGTTGTCTAGCTTGGTCTTCTTACAAGACTCCTTACAGTGGGAGCAGGGGCTATCTGAGGCTCTTTTGCTTGCTTTTGAGACCCTTTTTGTTACACCGGGTTGCCCCATCCAGCCTTAATATGAAGGGAGGTACTTAGTCTTACTACAACTTGATATGCTGTGTTTGGTTGTTGTACATGGGGGGGGGTGTCCTTTTCTGAAGAGAAACAGACGCAACAGAGTGGTTGGAGGCAAGGGTGGGGTGTGGCGTGGGGGATAGGAGCTGGTGGAGTGAAGGGGGGAGGGAAGGCTGTGGGGAGGGACTGGGTGGAGAGGAGAGAGGGGAAACTGTGGTCAGGATGTAATATATGAGAGGACACTTTAAAAAAAAAAACGAACAAATAAATTCCCAAATGCAAATCTAGTATTCTGTGACTGTATTAGACAACTGGCACGGTTTAATCAGGCTTAATCTTTCCATTTCAGATGTTAATATGCTGATTCCAATTCTTTCAAGTACATAATTATATAAATCTAATTGTCTTCAATCATCTTTCAGGAGAAATTACTGACACATGTAGACTTGTCCTCAGCTGTCAGTATTTGTCCTGCTTGTCACATAAAGATGATGCATTTTGAAATGTTCTCTAAGAATGAACTTTGGCACTGTGCCCAACTTACAAGTCCATGTTTTGTTTTTATCTCTAGCTCCATCTAGTTTAGGCCTGTAAGCAAGATGCTTGCAAGTAAAAGGAGACCAACACACTCAACGCTCACACACCGGGACTCGGGGCTTTCTTCTTTTTTCTGTTTTGCGGATAGAATCTAGAGCCTTGGGCAAGATAGGCACGTACTTTACCACTGAAACACACTCTGAACTTGAAACAGAAAGTAACAACACTTTAATGGCTAGCAAATATTTATATCATCTATCTATCTATCTATCTATCTATCTATCTATCTATCTATCTATCTATCATCTATCTATCTATCTATCTATCTATCCATCTATCATCTATCACATCTATCATCTACTTACCTTAGAAATTAGATGCTTATCAATTTTTTATTTTCATCAAAATTCAAAGAAGACCTAACCAACTTGTCAATGAATATGTAATTTAAAATATTTTGGTAACTATGCATCTTTTGATTTTTTTTTTTTTTTACCAAGAACTAATATAAAAGAATAAGTAAGCAAAAAACTAACACTCCCGTAGGAAATGCCTGACATCCTGGCTACTTGTTTAGTTGAATAGGCTTTCTTAAGACTTCTGTGTATAAAAGGAAAAATGGAAGCAGGATTGATAATGACTTCTGTTTAACTTTTACCATGTATAGACATAAATACACAAACTGATAAAAAAAGGTATGTCTACTCATTTAGTTTGATTTTCTAATAAAACTACTAAGCTTAAAAATAATTAGTTGCCAAATTCTCTATATATTTGTGTTGATTTTTGTCAGTTGGGTACTAAAATTTATTGTAAAGATACTCTATAAAACTTTAAAATTCCTAACAAACAAGGCATAAATGTTTCAGTTTTCAAGAAAGTATCTGATCATGAATTTTTATTATTACTTTATTTATTTACAATCCAGCCATTGCCCTCCCAGTCCCTCCTCCTCCAATTCCTCAATCCATTCCTCCTCCCCCTTGACTCTGAGAGGGTGCTCCTCTCCAACCAGGCCTATCCACTCCCTAGAGCCTCAAATCTCTGGAGAATTTGTTGCTTCTCCCACTGAGGCCAGACTAGCCAGGCAGTCCTCTGCTATATATGTACTGGAGGCATTGTATCAGCCCGTGTAGTGTATGCAGGCCTGGTTGGTGGCTCAGTCTCTGGGAGCTCCCTGGGATCTGGGTTAGTTGAGACTGCTGGTCTTCCTATGGAGTCGCTCTCCCCTTCAGCTTCTTCAATCCTTTCCCTAATTCAACCTTAGGGGCCCCCCCAACTTCAGTCCAATGGTTGGGTGTAAGTATCTGCATCTGTCTCAGTCAGCAGAGGAGAGCCATGTCTGTCTCAGTCAGCAGAGGACAGCTATGCTAGGCGTCTGTCTGTAAGCACATCATAGCATCAGTAATAATGTCTGACCTTTGCTGAAATGCCCAATTTTAGCGAGGAGAGGGAACTTGAAGAATTCAGCTTCGGTAGCTAGACAGGACCTCAGGTGGAGGGACAGAGTTACCAACCCATAGTCAACATTTCTGACCCAGAATTGTTCCTGTCTAAAAGAACTGCCCGGACAAATAGGGAGAAGAGACTGAAGGGAAGGTTGTCCAATAACCTGTTCAACTTGGGATCCATCTACTATTGTTGAGAATTGATTTTGCTCTCCTGGGTTTTTTGTTTTTCCATGTGAAGTTGAGAATTGCTTTTCCCATGTCTGTGGAGAATTGTGTAGGAATTTTGGTGGAGATTGGGTTGAATCTGTAGATTGCTTTTGGTAAGCGGGCCATTTTTCTATGTTAATCCTACCAAACCATGAGCATGGGAAGAACCCATCTTCTGAGGTCTTCTTTGATTTCTTATTTTAGAGACATGAGATTCTTGTCATACAGATCTTTCACCTGTTTGGTTAGAGTTTCACCAAGATAGTTTATATTATTTGTGATTATTGTGAAGGGTGTTGTTCCCGTATTTTCTTTCTCAGCTCGTTTAGTTTATCATTTGTATAAAGGAAGGCTACTGATTTGTTTGAATTCATTTATATCCAGCCACTTTGCTGAAGTTTATCAGCTATAGAAGTTCTCTGGTAGAATTTTTGGGCTTGCTTATGTATACTATCATATCATCTGCAAATAGATACCTTGACTTCTTTTCTTGAATCCTCTTGATATCCTTTTGTGGTATTATTGCTCTAACTAGAATGCCAGGTTCTATATTGAATAGATACAGGGAGAGTGGGAATCCTTGTTCCTGATTTTAGTGGGATTGTTTCAAGTATCTCTCCATTTAATTTGATATTGGCTGTTGGTTTGCTGCATATTGCTTTTATTATGTTTAGCTATGGGCCTTGAATTTATGATCTCTAGAAGACTTTTAATACGAAGGGGTGTTGTATCTTGTCAATGCTTTTTCAGCATCTAATAAGATGATCATGTGATTGTTTTTCTTTGAGTTAGTTTATATAGTGGATTAGGTTAATGGATTGTCATATATTGAGCAATCCCTGCACCCCTGAGATGAAGCCTACTTGAATGAGGTGAATGATGGTTTTGATGTGTTCTTTAATTCAGTTTGTGAGAATTGTATTGAGTATTTTTCATGATATTCACAAGCAAAATTGGTCTGACGTTCTCTTTATTTGTCAGATCTTTGTGTGGTTCAGGTATCAGGGTTTCTGTGGCTTCATCAAAGGAGTTAGGCAGTGTTCCTTCTGCTTCTTTTTTATGAAATAGTTTGAGGAGTGTTGGTATTAGTTCTTTGAAGGTCTGGTAGAATTATGCACTAAAACCATCTGGCCCTGGACTCTTTTTGATTGTGACACTTTTAATGACTGCTGCTATTTCCTTAGGGGTTATGGGACTGTTTAGATGGTTTAGCCAATCCTGATTTAACTTTGACATATGGTATCTGTCTAGAAAATCGTCCATTTCATCTTGATTTTCCAGTTTTGTTGAATATAGGCTTTTGTAGTAGGACCTGAATGTCCTCAGTTTCTGTTGTTATGTCTCCCTTTTCATTTCTGATTTTGTTAATTTGGATTCTGTCTCTGTCTTTTAATTTGACTAAGGGTTTATCTATCTTGTTGATCTTCTCAAAGAACCAGTCTTTGGTTTTTGACTCTATTTGTATCTTTCTCTTTGTTTTTAACTGGTTGTTTTCCACCCTGAGTTTGAGTATTTCCTGCTGTCTACTCCACTTGTGTGCATTTGCTTTTGTTTGTTCTAGAGTTTTCATGTGCTGTTAAGTTGCTAGTGTAGGATCTCTCCAATTTCTTTAGGAGGGGACTTAGTGATATGCATTTTCCTCTTAGCACTGCTTTATTTTGTGTCCATAAGTTTGAGTATGATGTGTCTTCATTTTCATTGAATTGCAGAAAGTCTTTAATTTCTTATTTCTTCCCTGACCAAGTTATCATTGAGTAGAGAGTTTCAATTTCTGTGGGTATGTGAGCTTTCTGTTGTTTTTGTCATGATTGAAGTCTATCATTCATCTGTGGTGATCTGATAGTATACATGGGATTATTTCAGATTTCTTGTGTCTGTTGAGGCTTGTTTTGTGATCAATTATATGGTTGGTTTTAGAGAAGGTATCATGAGGTGCTGAGAAGAAGGTATATTCTTTTGTTTTAGTGTAAAATGTCCTGATTATGTCTGTTAAATCCATTTGGTTCATAATTTCTTAGTTTTATTGTGTTTCTGTTTAGTTTTTATTTCAATGATCTGTCCATTGGTGAGTGTTGAAGTTTACCACTATTATTGCATTAGATTCAATGTGTGTTCTGAGCTTTAGTAAAATTTCTTTTATAAATGTTGTTGCCCTTGCATGTGGGGCAGAGATGTTCAGAACTGAGACTTCATCCTGGTGGATTTTACTTTTGATGAGTATGAAATGTCTTTCCCCATCTTCTTTGATAAGCTTTGGTTGAAAGTCTATTTTAGTGGTATTAGAATACCTACTACAGCTTGTTTCTTGGGGCCATTTGCTTGGAAAACTTTTTCCCAGCCTTTTAGTCTGAGGTAGTGTCTGTCTTTGTCACTGAGACGTGTTTCCTGTATACAGCAAAATGCTTGATCCCACTTGCATATCCAGTCTGTTAGCTTATGTCTAACATTTATTGGGGAATTGAGTCCATTGATGTTGAGAGGTATTATGATAGGTGATATGTTTGTATGATTCTCTCCCTTTGGGTTTGTTGTGAGACGTTTAATTTCTTGTTTTTTCCTTTGGTGTAGATACCCTCCTTGTGTTGTAGTTTTCCTTATAGAATCCTCTGTAGGGCTGGATTAGTAAATTGATATTGTATAAATTTGGTTTTGTCAGGGAATATTTTCATTTCTCCATCTATGAATATTGAGAGTTTTGTAGGGTATAGTAGCCTGGGCTGGCATTTTTGTCATCTTAAGTCTGTATGATATCTGTCCAGGATCTCCTGGCTTTTACAGGTTTGTTGAGAGAAAGAAATTTGAAGACCACAGATTTAGTCTTCAATTTTGCAATTTTCAGAGTTGATGGTGACAGACTTCCTAGAAAGGGAGATGTACAATGAAAAACTAGTACATAAAAGGAAGATGTAAATATATTATTGATAACAATTCTTATGATAGAAAAGTGGACCTGAATATTTCTTTAAATTACAAAATAGCACATAATTTCCAGTTTTTAGTTTTGGCTAGCAGCTAGAGGTAGTCTGTCATCTATGAACTTTGCCAAACATATTTGTGAGATCACTTTTCTGATGAGTTCAATTATGTTGAAACCAAAAGTCTATTATTAAAGTTATGATTACTACTGCATGTGCTGGCTTTGTGCTCATTACTAGAAATATGGGAATGCCTGAGAAAAGAAGAAACTCTTAAAAATTAAAGGGTCAGAAGAAAGTAGAGGTTAATATAAATGGGAAGGAAATGGGAAGGAAATGTATGCAGAAGCCTGAGGTCTATGCCAGGTGTGATTCTTACCTTTTGGACTAATTTACCTCACTGAACCTGAAAATTGCCCCAGGGACCCTTCTGCCTCTACTTTCACAGTGCTGAGATCATAGGCATGCACTTTCTGCCACACCTAGCTTTTTACTGTAGGTTCCAGGTATTGAGCTCATATCTTATACGTGTGTGATGAGTACTTTACTAACTGAAGCTCTCTTCAGTCCTAACAAGGAGTTTTGAATGAAAGAATTTTTTTCATTTCTTTCCCATAGTTGTGTTATAAGGAGTTTGAAACAATAAAGAAAACCATCCTGTGGTGGTTTGAATATGCTTGACCCATGAGAAGAGACATGGGAGGTATGATCTTATTAGAGAAGGTGTAGCCTTGTTAAAGGAAGTGTGTCACTGTGGGGATGGGCTTTGAGGTCTTCTCCTATGCTTAAACTTTGCCCAGTGGGGAAGAAAGCCTCTTTCTGACTGTCTCATATCAAGATGTAGAACTCTTGGCTTTTCCAACCCCAAGTCTGCCTTCATGATTCCATGCTTTCCACCATGATGATAATGTAAGCCATCCCCAAACCTAATATATGCTTTTATAAGAGTTGCCTTGCTCATGGCGTCTCTTCACAGTGATAAAACCCAAACTAAAGACACACCCTCACCCCATGTGTGGATAGCACTCACTCTGTAGAGAGACTAGATAGATAAAAGCAGTGGAGGAAAGCTGAGTTTAATCGGGACACTTTTCCTGTTCTGTTGGTGCTTCTAGTCCTTAGTTACTTGGTCTAACAATTTATAAAGCTGTTCCACTTCAGTTGAGAGGCTGTGGGTTCCTGGAAGAGCTCTCCCACCAGGAGGCTACAGAATTTCCAGGAAACTGTATGGGGGAACTGGCTAGGGAAACAGCATGTTGAGTTGTCTGACAGCTTGCCAGGAATTTGGTTATAGGTCTCCTGGAACTGCAGAGCAGGTGTGACCAGTGTTTACTGTGAAGAGTCCAGGCCAAGAACCACACTGGTTCCACACTGGGCAGAGCTTAGACATAGGAGACCTCAAATCCCACCCCCACAGTGATGCAGTTCCTTTGGCAAGGCCACACCTCCTGATAGAGCCACTTCCTATGCTCTAGCATTCAAATTTGTGAATCTGTGGGGACCAAACCTATTCAAACCACCATAGAGTGTAAGATGAAGATCCACTGACGTGGCTGCTGAGGGGGAAAAGGCCATGGGTATTGCTTCTTCATGGGTTACAAGAGCACACACCACCCTGATGCTGTATTCATAATGTAATAAATGAACTGTTTACTGTTTTACCCATATTTTCTGTTTTATTATACATATATAAAACAGATTTTTTTCTTTAAATGTACTATGACATTTATGCTGGCTGTTTGTGCTATGTTCTCTTCATCATGAAAACCTAAGAAGATAACCTTCATTCTTAAGTGTGGAAGGCACCACATGGGAATATGAGCTAGAGAAAGTCTAGGAATTCGTAAGAACTCAATGACAGTATGATGCTCTTCATGGTAGTATTGCAGGCACACATTCATTTCTGTCTATTCGTACTCTGCAGCTGATAGTGGAAGTAACTGTAAGATGGCTTTTCTCCTCTGAAGGTAGACTGACATTTGAGAAGTGGAAGACTTGTTATAGGTAGCTGGCCTCTCTTTGTCCTGGGAGAAAACTAAAGATGCCAAGTCGTGCTGAGAAGTCATGCAGTATGGTCCCTGGGCCCTCATGTTAATTATTTTCATTGCACCATAAAAGCAAATAATTCAAATTGTGAATAATTACAGGTGTTTGGTCCAGAGCATACGGACTCAGCTAAAGGTACAATTAGCTGATGACAGTGGTGTCTGGACAGTATATGACACTGTTAATATGGGTCCCTGTTGCCATTTTTCACATTCTGTTTACTATACTATAGCATGATCTCTCTCTCTCTCTCTCTCTCTCTCTCTCTCTCTCTCTCTCTCTCTCTCTCTCTCTCTCTCCTGTTTATAATCAATTCCTCTTCTGTTTTCTGTATGTTTCAATACATTTCCTTCCCATTATTCTCTAGGAAGGATATATAAAAACAAGCTTGGTACTTTCATCTTTAAATGTTTACAAACAAGGACAATCCTTTTCTAGGGTGTTAAAGTGTTCAAGAATAAAGGAAATCCTACAGTATGCAGATACTAATTATTTCCATGAAAGCCATGGGGTTAGTGCCATGGAAATAACAACAATGCAAACTTGGGGGAGGGGGGAAGGGGAGGAAGAGGTGAAGAGGGGAGGGGGAGGGGAGGGGGAGAGGGGGGCAAAGGTGAGGCCATGTTTCTAGGATCATCTCCTTTCAGCCCTCCCGAGGAAGCTTTGCTTCTCTTTTGACACTTAAAACATTGAAGACTTCATTTTTCTTTTTTTGTGAAGACCAATTGTAAAGTCAATGGGTTTCATCACCACCCTTTCATGTACAAACTATTCTCTGTCCTACTGGGATCCCTCGTTTCTCCTCCCCCAGATTGTATGTCTATGAGAAATGTCATACTTCACCTTCTGATTCTGGCTTATTTTACTTACTATTACTTTAAAAAGAAGAGGGAATAGGAACAGAGAACTGTAGTTGCTGCTGCTATAAACCTCTTTTGGAACCTCTTTTAGGCTTTTGGAACCTCTGTACTCCCATTTTTACTGTACTCAGACACAGACAAAGAAGATGTAGCTAATGTACACAGTGGATAATACTATCCGGCTACAAAAGAAAGGACTGCTGTCATTTTCAGCTGAGTGGATGAAGCTGGAGGTCATTAGGTTAAGTAAAGTGAGCCAGGGACAAGTGGACAGATGCCATTTCACATTGTCTGTGGAATCTAAAAACATTGATTTCAGAGTCACCCAGAGAAAATGGCAGATACCAGAGGCTGAGAAGAGTAAAGAGGAGGCAAGAAGGAGAAAAAGCGGATTAAGGTCACCGAGAGGTGCTATAGTTAGATGAGAAATATTCTGGAGTTTTCCTTAGCATCAGGGTGACTACAGGTGTGGCTATCGTAACATATGTAGACAGATCTACAGATATGTCAGCTTATCTATTAATGCAACAGGTTAAGAAAGGAATAACTGAGAAAGAACATTTGAAAAACTCATCATTCATTTATAATACTACTTATAACAACAAAATAACCATGTCTAAACCAGGAATGCAGGGACTCCACCCATGCAGTAAACATTGTGGACTCGACATGAGTAGTGAAGTCCAGGATCATCTTCTCTAGACACACAACAAGCTTAGTGTCTCTGCCTCCAATTAATATTTTGTTGGGCTTTATAAAACACAAATAAAAACGGAATAATGTTGGAAAGAAAGAGTCACCATTTGCATGTGATATTTTCATATCCAGAAAATTCATGAGGCTTAATGGCAAAGCTACTTAAATTAATATAAAAGTCCAAAATACAAGAAAGAAATCAAGGGACAAAACACAATTAACAATAATAATTACAAAATTATGATGGGAAAAAAATCCCATCAGCATCAAAGTCTCTCAGACTGAGAATAGAGATATAAGTACCATGTCATACCCTTATGAAGACAACAAGGAAATTCAGACTCCGAGTAAGTGGAGGGGCACAGTCTAGCATGTGGATGAAATGTAATTTGGACTGTAGCACATGTTCCAAATCCCAGCACTTGGGAGGCAGAGGCAGGGATATGCTGCAAGTTCAAGGCAAGCTTGGTCTACAAAGATAGTTCTAGGCCAGCCAGAGCTGCATAATGGGATCCTGTATCAATTAAGTAATTAATCATTGATTAATTAAAGAAAAGAAAAAAGAAAGCACTAGAAAGATGGCCCAGGGGAAAAACACTTGTTGAATATGTGTGAGGAGCTGAGTTTGGATCCTAGATCCCTTGCAAACAGTCAAAGCTGTGTATGTGCCTGTAACTCCTGTTGTCCAGGCAGGCAGGAAGATCTGTGGGGCTTCTGGGCTACAAGCCTAGCTTCAGGTTACAAGTGATGAAGCAGGGCACCAAAGGTCCTTCTCTGGCCTTCAGGCACACATGGGCATGGTCAACTGTACACACACACACACACACACACACACACACACACACCTACACGCAAACACATGTACATACACACTTAAACTACACACATATACCACATTTACACATACACATAAAGAAAAATAGACAAAGACAAATAAATGAAAAGTGAACATAAGACATAAATTTCATAAGTACAGCAATAAAATTTTGAGTGAGTTCTTTTGATTATTAGAATGGCAAATATTAAAAATCATGGCTATGATCAAGAGCTGGCAGGGTACAGGAGAATGAGCCCACTTATGTTGTTGGAATTCTTGGTTTAGGGAGGCAATTTGGTATGATCTATCCAAATTTTAAGTGTGAGCAGCTGAGGTAGCATCATAAAGTTAAAAATCTGTCCCACAGAAACATATACAAAGATATGTACAAAAGTATTCGCTGACATATTTTAAAATATTTATTTTTAGTATTTTAAACTATATGTATATATGTGTACATACATAATACACATATTTATTTGTATATGTATGTGTGGTGTGTGTATGCACATGTACACATATATGTATATGTGTGTATTGGTGAGGTATGGAGTAGAGGAGTGCAGATGCCTGCATAGACCAGAGAGAGACATGGGATCCCCTGAGAACTGGAGTTACTGGCAATTGTGAGCCCCCTACCTGGGTCCTGCAAATGGAACTCAGGTCCTCTGCAAAAGTGGCAGGTACTCTTAGCTGCTGAGTGCCTAGCCCCTCACTGTAATTTAATTGAATTATAAATTAATGAAAGGCAATTCTGTTGAGGCTCAGAGTGAGTTTGTGTGCTAGGAATAAGTGACTTTTGCTTGCAGCTCTAAATGGGCCATCAGTCTCATCCCATGTGGTGGAGTGAATGCGGATGGGCTCATAAGCTCACGTATTTGAATGCTTGGTTCCCAGGTGATGAACTAGAGGTGTGGTCTTCTTGGATGTGTGTCATTGGGGATGGGCTTTGAGGCTTTTAAAGCTCCTGCCAGGCCCAGTCTCTGCCTCTCTGCCTGCTGCTTGTGGATCAGGATGTAAAGCTTTCAGTCACCACTCCAGTAACATGCCTGGTTGCTCCCTGCCATGAAGCTCATGGACTCACCAACCTTCTAAAACTAAAAGCAAACCCCAGTGTCATAGTGTCACTTCACAGCAACAGAACTGAGACACCTCCTACTCAACTCATGGGAAGTAGGGTGTTGTAGGATGCTGTCTTCTGGGTATGACAAGGCTATTGCACTCCTAAACTCAGCCATACAAGATTAGCCTCTCAACATTTCATCATAAATGACAGGTTAGGCCTTCTCATAGTGTCGCATCTCCCATGTTCTGTTTGCATTTTTTGAACTTCTCATTGATCTTTATTTGATTCCTCTACTTTACTTCTGTCCCTCACTCTATCTTTGATGGACTCCATCCTCTTGATGAGGCTTTCCACTGCAGTTTTAATTGGCTTGTTGAGTTGTTTTCATTATTAACACTGTTCCAATTGGGGTTTTCTTTAAAAATTCAAATTCTGTTTTTGTGGGGTGATGAGCTGTATAGACAGCCTGGTCCCCATTGAGCATAGGCCTGGAACTCCGGAGACCTGGTGGGCGGTGACTTCTGTCTTCGTGGGACTGTAGGAGTTCGTCCACATCTCCTAGGCCCCTGGCTCTTGTCATAGCTACAGCCTCCAACAACCCCCCTGCAGAGAGGTGTGTGGCCATCAGCCCCAAGCTCCTGGTATTCTGTCTGGACTCTACCCCCACAGTTACCTGGCAACAGCCAGGTAGCCCCAGCCCACTATAAAAGGAACTGCTTGCCCCCTCCTCTCTCTCTTGCCTCTCTTACATCTTGCTCTTACTCTTGCTCCCTTCCCCCCTCTCTTCACATGGCTAGGGCCAGCCTCTGCTACTCTACTCTCTCCCTTTCTCTGCCTTTCTACAATAAAGGCCTTAAAGCCACGGACTGTCTTATCTCATCAGGAAATGCTGTGTTGGAGCAATGGAGCAAGTCTCCCCCTGGGAAGCCTCCCTGTAATCCAGCCACAGCCAAACCAAGCAGCATGCTGGAGCTAGCTGCCTAAGCTAGCCACTCTCTTCCCTGTCATAACCTGTCAGAACTCTCCTCCTACCCTTCTCCCTTCGGCCCTAGGGACCCCAGAACCAGCTCTTCCATGGTGCCCACTGGTGTCCAGTCTGTGGTGCCTGAGAGTTGGAGCCAGACTCCAGAAGTTCCATGGGGACCCCAGACTGCACCTTTTCCCACCCCTGGAACATGATCCCGTGACTTCTCAAAGTCCAACGCCTACCCAGTGGCCACACAGCAGCGGCCTGGGGTCCATGCAGTCAAACTCCCCTTGTCTGCCTTGCCCAGTGGCCCTAGACCTGAGCGGATGCAGGATCCCATTTTTACCCCACATGCCTTGGACTTCTTTATTTTCTCTATCCCTTTGTGTTGGTCTTCGTTGAGTTGTTTGATCACAATTACAGTTGTTCTTTTGCATTTTAGTTTTTCCCAGGACATTTTCCATAGGAGTCATTTCTTTAACAGTTGTAGTTTTTGGAGGACACACATTGTTTTGATCTTTCATGTTGTTTTGCTTCCTCATCTGGATTTGTGCATCTGGAGAAAATGCTTTCTTTTTCCTTTTTTGTTTGAGGGACTTTTCTTCTTTCTGCAGATGTGTCTACAGTGTTCAGGAGTAGGACTAATTCATAGCAGGGCTGGGATGTCAATTTCCTCTGTATCTCAGTTAGGCTTAACGTTGCTGTAATGAAGCACCATGACCGAAGGAATCTTGAAGAGAACAGGGTTTATTGGATGTATGATTCTACAGTACTGTTCATTGAAGCAAGGCAGGGCAGGAACTTGGAGGCAGGAGTTGATGCAGAGGCCATAGAGAAGGGTTGCTTACTGGCTTGTTCCTCATGGCTTGCTCAGTCCTTATTCTTATACAATTCAGGACCACCACTCACAAGGGTCTGGGCCCTGTCATATCGATCACTAATTAAGAAAATCCCTACAGGCTTACTTCCTGCAGTCCAGCCTTCTGGAGATATTTTCTCAGTTGAGGTTCCCTCTTCTTAATAACTTTAGCTTCTGTCAAGTTGACACAAAACTAGTCAGCACACGTTGTTTTTCTAGAATTTGGGTCGACGATTTCCTTCTCAGGTGTTTATTTGCTACAGTCTGGTACCTTCAATAGCTTGGTCACCTGGCAGTGTGCCTAGTCTTGGTTCTCAGAGCCAAACAGAGCAACAGGAAAGTCCAGTCGGGAAGCTGGCAGGGCTTTAGTGAGTCTTGATGGGAGGCAATGATCTGGGTCTCCCAGCCACAAGAGTGTTGTCCAGAGAGCCCCCTGTTGGAGAGCAAGCTGAGAACTGCTGAGTCCCAAGAGGAGGGGAAGAGACCAGGAGGAGGAGGAGGAGGAGGAGGAGGAGGAGGAGGAGGAGGAGGAAGAGGAAGAGGAAGAGAAGAAGGAGGAAGTGGAGGAGGGAAAGAAGGAAGTTGTAATTATTTGCAATAGCCTTGGAATGATCAGAGGGAAGGGAGGCTGAAGGGGAATTCACGTAGTTTACCTACGTCTTCATTATAGGGACAGATTAGAGGGCATCTTGTTGAGAGACATTTGGGGTCTGGCAAGTGTCAAAGGGAGGGAGAAAGGCTGGAAGAATGCCATGATCCCTGGCAAGCATCCACAGGGTAACCAGAATGGAGAGAGGCTTTGGGAATAGGGTGAGGAAGAAGGCCCATCATGAACTAGAGAGAAGAGAGGCTTGTGACTCCCTGTTTCTAACAGAAGGTCTGTAGTTAGTTATGTAAGGTGCAGTTTGCTCAGTAAGTTGATACATTTTTCATCTTTTCTTGCTTCCTCCCTCCCTCCCTTCCTCCCTGCCTCCTGCTTTTGTAATAAGCATCCCAATTTAACTAATTGGATTACAAACACACATCATGACGGCAGGAGAGGAACTTGTTGGAAAGAGGGAAAAGATTGGAAGGAGTGGAAGGGGTCACAGTAGGTAATGGGACCAAAATATACCATGTACATGTGTGAAAATATCAGTGAAATCTATCCCATGTGTAATTAATACATGCTAATAACATTTTTTTTAAAGGAGAAGAAGTAGCCGGTCATTTTAGCTTAATAAAAGACAAGAGATTTGTGCTATGGGGTGCACAAATCCAGGAAGTGGAAATAGCTTTAGCACATATTGTATGTGAAAAGCTATGTCAAAACAGTGCTCACAGTGGGATCCCATTTACCTCGAGCCAGTGGTCATGTGTATGCATAAGCAGTAAGGATCTGGAGTACTGCTCATGAAACCATATGTATTTAATTTGTTGTTATGCAGGATGCTATGCCCTCCTGCATGTATGTCTGTGCACAGTGTGGTTGTACTGCTAAAGGAGCCCGGAAGATGACATCAGATTCCCTAGGACTGAGTTACAGGCTGTTGTGAGCTGTCATGTTGGTGCTGGGAATCAAACCTGGGTCTGTTACAAGACCAGCCAGCTGCAGATAGTTTTACTTCAGGGCTCTCCCATTTACACCCTCTCCAGAGTCTCCAGAATTAAACTATCTGCAGTCGGCAAATCATAACCCTCCGAGTGCATGAGATGATCATAGCAGCTGTGGACAATCTGAAGCAGCCTTATACCCCACACCTGGGATTAAAACAAAAAAAAAACATATTCATGTATCGTAACTGGATTTTTTAAGAAACCAAGATTCTCACTACAAAAAGTAATGATGTCTGTTAAGTGTTTAGAAGATAGGATGGGTAGGCAAGGAGGCATGCAACAAGAAGATTCATAGATTGCCTAAATATTTGAAATCTTATTTTCTTAAACTACTAGTAATTCACAAAAACTCAAGATGGTAAACTGGGAGTTTTCAGCAATTAATCTTTTCTTTCTAGTCCCTACTAAAATTACAGAAAAATTAACTTTAAATAAACAAAATCAATTGGGACGTACTGATTATATGTATTTGTGGGATGTGGTGTGAAGCAGGTGATTGGTATGTAATACATAATGATGAAACAAAATCAAATCTATGCTCCAGGCATTTGTCATGTGTTTGGGGAACATTTAAAATCCTCTCCTACAACTATTTTGAAATATATAATAAATAAACTACTGTCTTCCCACTGCTCTGTGGGATGTGAGAATATTCCCCCTTTTCTAACTCTGTATTCCCTCATCCCAGTCCTCCTAGGCTCTAGTAACCTAGTTCACTCTCTATTCCTGTGAGATCAATTAAACTTCCATGTTTGGAAAAAAACATAAAAAGGATGAAATCATAATAGCACAACAGAGAAAGAGACAGAACTGAGGTAGACCAGATAGACAATCAGATAAAGTCCTAGAACTTAGAAATCAGACAGGTCAACATATAAATTGAAAGAGACAGCAGAATAAGAAAAATCAAGCTAAGTTCAGAGATGCTGGAGAGCCTTCCTAAAGATACCAGGGAAGGTCTAAAGTCAGAATTTATGAACATGACCAGTGGAATGGTTTATAAAGTTGTCACGGGGCATGAAAAACAAAGAGGATCACCCTGATTCCAGACTTGTCCCCCACTCCCGCCACCCATTAGATCCATGGAATGTTTCCCTGTGCCTAACCCTCCAAGGAGGCTCCCCTCTGAAGAATGTAGAGGGTCAGGATGGCGAGGAAGGGGGAAGCACTGGATGGAAGCAAGGGTCTGATGAATATGCAGAGCTGAGCTTGAGTTAATCAATACCAGGTGCCCATGACAGCAGCCAAGGAAAAGCAAACTCACCAGAAACGGTTTGCTCAAGATTCTCTTGCTTTGTATCCTTCACCATAGCCTTGCAGGGGAGTCAATCTAATGGAAGTCAGAGGCAGGGAACCTGAACTCAGCCATTTGGGGAGACATAAGACTGTCTCCTCTGAGGAAATCCAGATGACCAACCGCTGCCAGTCTACCCAGCCTTCCATGTCCATAGCCACAGACAAATGTGAGCTCCCTAGCAGGTGTTTGGAGTATGGAAACTGGACTGACCATGTCAGCCAGTGTGTAATATCCAAGAGAATGAACAAGTAAAGGTGCAACCAAATCTGTAGCAACACAGGAGTTGCTTGGGTACAGTGAGCTCATGTCTGCAAACTCCCAGCATTAAAGACTCAAGCAATCCTGTGTGCACTGATGCAGAAAAACATCTGCACTGTGTTAGTGGGAAATGGAAAGCAGCTTTTGAGATAGCATGCATGTTTTGTGATACTTTAAAAATTATTTGTTTATTGTGTGTGTGTGTGTATGTGGTGTGTGTGTGTGTGTATCTGTGTGGTGCATGTGCGTGTGTGTGTGTGTGTGTGTGTGTGTGTGTGCAGCAGTGTGTCACAGCACAGGGTGGATGGAAGTCATGGGACAATTTTACAGCAGTTGGTGTGTGGCAGGGTCCCATTTGTTTCTGTGGCTGTGCTGCTTATGGGAGCTTCTAGCAGATCCTCCTGACTCCAGGTATCATCTTGTAGAAGTGATGAGATTACAGATGTGCACCACTGCATCTGGCTTCTTATGTGGGTTCCTGGGATTTAACTGATGCTGTCAGACTTGTGCAACAAGTGATTTTACTGGCTGAATATTCTTCCTGGCTTGACACTGCTTTTATTTCTAAGAATAAAAGAAACCTATCTGGAAAGAGCAGAAAGAGCGTGCCACAGACCTGGACACTACTGAGAGGATTTCCATTAGTAAGTGCTGCTTATGTAAAAAAATTGAAATAATGATAGCACTAGAATATAGATACTGACACACACACACACACACACACACACACACCTGGAAAGATACACAAAAATGCCAGTAGGACTTATCTTTAAATCAGTACATTAAGTAACTATACTTGCTCCACTTTTCTGTATTGTGGGATTTTGGGAACTCTGTTTTTAGAAATAGCGATTGGGACTTTTAGAGGCTGCCAGTCAAAAACAGAATAAAATTCATGAAGTCCTGGTGCTTGGAGATGGGAGGATGCAGAGCCAGAACCCTGGGAAGGCAGGGGATGAGACTAGCAAGAGCAATACCTCTAACCTCATTAGTCTGATTGATAACAGTACTAATTTCAGTATAAATATCCTCACCTTTGGGTCCCACACTAGTAATGGAGGAGTTGAGCAGCCTGGCTGGAAACAGCCCCTCCCACACTCATCTGATGACACCGCTGGTGGGAAAGTTCTAGGAAGGTTGGATTCTCTCTGCAGCATACCAGACTTGAGCTCAGCCTTTAAACTGGCCCCTTGGTTATGTGGAGCACAGCTCTGAAGAAGAGGCAGAGATGGGAGGTGAGTGTGGAAGAGGCAGGAGGCAGCTGCACCTCTGGCCTCATCACATGGACAGAATGACTGCTCTGGATTATCTTGAAGGTAGGGGTGGGTGTCCATTTTATTATTTTATTTCATCTATGGGTGTTTGCCAGAAAGCGTCAGTGCACCATGTGCATGAAGCTCCTTCAGAGGCCAGAAGTGTGAGCTGGGAATTGAACCCAGGTCCTCTGGAGGAGAAGCCAGTGCTCTTTATCAGTGAGCCTCTTCAGCCCCCATCTTATTTCTATTAGGAAGCAATTAGTGATTGACCTTTCTTCTCACAACCCTGCTTCTAGATTTCAGCACCTTGGGGCTCTGCTGCAGACAAGGTTGTCTGTGCTTAGGAAGTTGAACCGGGCACTTGTTTTGTCATATGACTAAAAGGACTTAAGGGGAGAAGAGTTAAGTTTAGTTTACAGTTTCAGGGTTCAGTCCTTCATGACAAGGGAGTCATCTGGCCACATCCCATTAACAGAAAGAAGGAAGAGGGAGAGAGGGAGGAGGGAGGCAGTCATGGAGGTAAAGAGGCAGGGAGGGAGAGAGGGGGTTGGGTAGGTCTAGGATCCTAGCCTATAGATGGGAACTGCCCACGATTAAGGTGACTCTTCACACCTCAGTAAACCTAAATCTATTTAATTCCTCACAGGTGTACCTGGAGGCTTGATTTTACATCTTGTCAAGTTGACAGCATTAACTACCACAGTTGGGGTGAGAACGCTGTTAGGAGCAGACAGATGAAAACGAGGCGATGACAAGGTCCACCTTTCCATCCCTGCAAAGGCAGTCTGCTCCAAACACGATTCTCCCTCTCCTGATTTCATTTTGATTGTGTCCAGTTCCTGGCCACATTCTCATCATGTTTATCTTTGCAGTTGCCTTTTGTTTAAATGGACCGAACTGGAAAGTCAGGCTGTGCCCTTCAAAACTATAAAAGTCAGGAAAAGAAGAGTTTTCTCCCTGCATTACAGTCCCTGGGGTGGACATTTTATTGTGTGTCCCTTGACATGGGGTAAGTCAGCATTCCCCAGGGGCTGGTAGTTTCTTCCGTGTAGCTAAAGGATAAGAAACCATAGCTGTGGTTGCAGAGCAACAGTGAGAGAAGGCTATGAGGGTGTGATCACCTACAGAGAAGAGACCACAGGAGGAAGTGTGTGGCTGACTTCTGCAGTTTTGTAGTTCAAGTCTAGAATAACTTTGCTTTTTAAAATAAAAGCCTTGTAGAGCTGGGGAGATGGCATTGGCTTGTTCTTCCAATCCAGTTTCAGGTCACAGCATCCACATGACTACCTGTAATGGTCTTCTGTACCAGGGGATTTGGCATCCTCTTCTGGCCTCCTGGGCACAAGGGATGCAGGTGATGAACTTAAATACATGTAAACAGAACACTCATACACTTAATAAATAAATCTTTAAAAGAAAAGCTTTGCATCTTTAACACATAGATAACATTAAAAGCTTTATTGAGTCAGTACCTGCTAGTTTTAACTCTTTCGTTCTGTTATTCTTTAAAATAATATTTTTGTTAATTATTGGAGAAATCCACACAATGTATTTTAATCATACTCACACCCCTCTCCTAACTCCTCCAAGATCCTCCCCCATATTTCTACCCACCACACTTCATGTTCTCCTTGCCCCCATGTGAGTCTAGTTTGTGTTGGCTGACTGACTACGCCTGAGAGTGGGGTCTGCCATGAAGTGTGGTCAACATACCAGGTGTTACACCATTAAAGAAAACCTATTTCCCCTCTCCAGTAGCAATTAAATACCAATAGCTCCTGACTAGTGTTGAAACATCATGCCTATCTCCTCTTCTCTGTACTGGGATTTTTCTGACTTAACTTGTACATTGCTGAGTGGGTATTTGCCCTATTGTGTCTGGAGAACACTGGCTTTTTTGAAGCTACCCACCATCTTTTAGCTCTTAGCATCTTTTCTCCCCTGTTCCACTTACATCCCTAAGCTTTGAGTGGGCTGGGCACTCTTAAGTCTCTATTCTATGAACATTGGCCAGAGGTGGTCTCCATGAATTGCCATCACTGCAAGAAACTCTTCTGGTGAGAGCTGAGAGATGCTCTGGTCTATGGGGAGAGCAGTAAGTCAGTAGGAATCAGTTTATTGTTATGTCTATTTAGAAGAAAAAGAGTAGTAGGTTTCCCTCTCTTAAGCTGCAGGTTCATGGCTTCATTAAAAAGGTCAGGTATGGGTTCCATCTGCTAGAGCTGGCTTTATATTCAATAAAAAGTGACAGGTTACTCTGGTGACACTGTTGCACCAGTGGGCATGTCGTTCCAGGCCCTTATCAGAGCTCTGAGCATTTATAGCTGGGTAGGATTGATTATTGCTTTTCTCTTTAGTAGAGTGCATAACACCTTCTAAGGACCATGAATAGCTTTGTTAATTTTTTTAAAGGGGGAAGCATAGATGAATTGAAAAACATCTATCTATCTATCTATCTATCTATCTATCTATCTATCTATCATCTATCTATCTATCTATCTATCATCTATCTATCTATCTGCGAGGATATTAGAAACTTTTTTTTTTGTTTAGATACATTTTATGTCAAGTATGAATATTTTTACATATAAATGTGTTTTTTCCCCTAATTACTATTTTGGGTTTTAGTAAATTCATTATCACTGAATGATGGGAGAGGCCAAGATGTTTTTGCAGTTTAGAAATAGAATTCTATAGAACAGCTGTGTTTCCTTGATAGGAACAGTAGATCATTTGTGGGCTGGGCTGGGCTGGCAAAAAACAACCAAGTTCTGAATTAGTAAAGCTTATATTTCTCCTGCTGAGCAGAGAGACAGCTTGTTAGGATGGTTCTCAAGGGTGGCGCGTCGGGTGATGGAGGGTGGGGGGTTGAGGGGGGGGGTGGGGGTGGGGGGGCACGTCACAGCAAGGGTTTCTTAGGAGCTGGTGCTCAGGCTGGGTGTAGTGGCCCTGTTTAAGGATACAGTGGTGGAGAGGGATGAGAAGGACACATTTTAGGATTGCAATTCATCCTGTGCATGAACCTAGACCCCAAAAGACAAACATCACATATTCTTTCTTATTTGTAGCTATTATCTCCAAATATTCAGATGTGAATGTACACCATGAAGTCACACAGAAACCTGGTAAGTAAAAAGAGAGTATGTGTTGGGGAGAAAGAGCTCTAGAGAGGGCGATGGTGTGGTATAGGAGAACTTGGGGAAACTAGGGGCTCTTTAACTGCGGAGAGCTTAAGGAGAAGAAGAATAAATGACACTACCGATGTTTTAAAGAGCCATAGAAAAACACATTAATTTATGATTATTTAAATCAAATATATATTTTATATTATTATATTAAAATATATTGTATTATATTAATGTATGCAATATTTATGATATCTATATATCAATATATAATGATGATATGTTACTTGGGATTAATAATGCTTCCTTCAAGACAATCTAATAAAATCCTCCAGTGCTAAGTATGGGAAATCTTTCAAGTTGTTGATCAGGGGGATCCAAGACTCTCACAACAATATAGGCGATTGCTGCTGATTCTGATAGCCTATCAGAGGTAAGGTAAGACCCTATTGCTGAAGACACCATCCTCCCCAGACACAGGACTTGGAGAAGTAAGCTGGAATTGGCCTGAAAGTCTCCCTGAGGACTGGCTCTCATAATATCTAAAGGTGCTACACAAGCTGCCAAAGGAGATAAGCAGTGAAGGGTCCTTTCCAGCTATAAAGCCTGTGTTTCGCAATAGCAAGGTATGCTCAGCACAGCAAGGTATCCCTGAGAGTGCAATCGTGGCACTTACATATTCTGAATAATCAATAGCTATCCTACTAGACTGAGGGTCCACTTAATAGCAAGACAAACATACTAACAGGGTAGAAATTAATACAGATGAGACTAGGAGAACAGAGCGTAGAACTCAGTCAATCACAGTTGGTTCTTTGAAAACTAAATGGGATTGACAACTCTCTAACCAACAAAAGGGAAAGGGGGCTGAGTTAATAAATTAGAAGTGACCAAGAGAAGGAAAGGTACTGGAGCCTCCAGTGAGACCTAACCGTTAAAGAAAACTCCAATTTCATGGCCCCAAAGACTGAAAGATGGAAAAGAAGTTGATAAATCCTAGATGCATGCAACCTACAAAACTGAAATCTAGAGCATGTAAACAAGAATTAGAGCAGAAATGAAGTGCTGCCACACAAAGAAAAGTTAGGAATGGAAGAACCCAGTGCCAGCTTCTACCAAAGCCTAAAAGGGTTAACACGAATGCTTTCTGACCTAAGGAAAAATTTTAGCCGCCCTCCCCCCCCCCCCGCATGTCTTAGTTAGGGTTTTACTGCTGTGAACAGACACCATGACCAAGGCATCTCTTTTTTTTTCATTTTTTTATTAGATATTTTCTTCATTTACATTGCAAATGCTATCCTGAAAGTCCCCTATACCCTCTCCCTGCCCAGCTTCCCAACCCACCCACTCCCACTTCCTGGCCCTGGCATTCTCCTGTACTGGGGCATATGATCTTTGCAAGCCAAGGGCCTCTCCTTCCATTGCTGGCTGACTAGGCTATCTTCTGCTATATATGCAGCTAGAGACACGAGCTCTGGGGGTACTGGTTAGTTCATATTGTTGATCCACCTATAGGGTTGCAGACCCCTTTAGCTCCTTGGGTACTTTCTCTAGCTCCTTCATTAGGGGTCCTGTGTTCCATCTAATAGATGGCTGTGAGCATCCACTTCTGTATTTGCCAGGCACTGGCATAGCCTCACAAGAGGTAGCTATACAAGGGTCCTGTCAGCATAATCTTGCTGGCATATGCAATAGTATCTGGGTTTGGTGGTTGTATATGGGATGGATCCCCAGGTGGGACAGTCTCTGGATGGTCCAAGGCATCTCTTATAAAAACAACATTTAATTGGGGCTGGCTTACAGGTTCAGAGGTTCAGTCCGTTGTCATCAAGGTGGGGCATGGCAGTGTCTAGGCAGATGGTGGGATGGGAAGAACTGGGAGTTCTATATCTTCATCTGATGACTGCTATGAGAAGACTGACTTCCAGGCAGCTAGGAGGAGGGTATTAAAGCCTAAGCCCACAGTGACATACCTACTCCAACAAGGCCACACCTCCAAATAGTGCCACTCCCTGGGTCAAGCATATACAAACCATCACACACCACATAACATTTTAATTAATTCTCTGGGAGTTTCATATCATATACCCCAATCACAATACCTTTCCAGTCCTTCCATGTCTGCCCTCTATTATCTCCCCCACCAAAGAAGTAAAAAAGAAAAAAAAAACAAAACAAACAAACAAAAAAATACAACAAAAACCAAGTCCACTTTGTGTTATCTATATACTCACTGGAACACGGTCAAATCCTTAGTGGCGTGCACCTTAAATAGAACTGAGTCCTTTCCTCACCTGCACCCTGGCCAGAAGCCATCAATTATGGAGGGCTACATTTCAGCATCCCATCACACTTTTTAAGAGTTCTCTTCAGTGCCTTCCTGTCTAGGCTGTTACTGTTTGGGGGGTGGGGTGGAGGTTGGGGTGGGTGTAGGGGTTGTCATAGAAGATTGTATGTCCTCCCTCTCCACTGTGGGTATGCAGTCATCCATCTAACAGCAAAAGTAGCTTCCTTGCTCTTCACAGTCAATGGGAACAAAGATCATGGGCTTCTACACAGTTTCCAGTGACGTCATAGACCATGAACAAGGTCCTTGTTGCAGTAGGACCCCAGACCCAAACAAGACCCTTGCAGGCTGCCCCAACTGCCTGTGGACATATCACCTTAGGTGGCTGTGCAGGCTACTCAGACCAGTATGTACTCCTTCCCTGCTTCCCCCCCCCCCCCCCACGCTGGGGACAGCATGACCCAAGGAGATCAACATGGCTCCGGGTAGTAGACCACAAACCACAGACCTCTGCCTGGCCTTTGATGGTAAATTAGACCATGAACATCAACACACACCTTGGTGGCAATAGGACCTTTGTCCCAGATGTGGCCCTCAATGGCAGCAAGGACCCAGCATGGGTGGTTGCAGGCCTGGCTGGCTTATCAGACTGTTGGCTCTTCTGCCTGCACATCAGCCCCAGGTGGGGGGGGGTGTTCAATTTTTTTTTCCTGATGAATACTGATGCAAAAGTTTTCAATTAAATTATTCCTAACTTGACCTGGCTTGGAGGCACAAACCTTTAATCACAGCAGCTGGGAGAGAGAGACAGGCATATCTGTGAGCTTGAGGCCAGCCTACTTTACAGAGTGAGTTCTGGACTACACAGAGAGACCGTGTGTGTGTGTGTGTGTGTGTGTGTGTGTGTGTGTGTGTGTGTGTGTGTGAGCGTGCATGCTCTCTCGTGCACATGTACACACACACACACACACACACACACACAGAGCTATTGAAAACTGAATTCAAGAACACACCAAGGAGATTATGCACTGTGACTTAGTTGTTTTTACCCTGAGATGCAGAATGGTTCAACATACATAGCCCAAAACTTATAATGCAAGATATAAATAGACTTGAGGTAAAAACAGAATCACATGGTCATTTCTATCAATGCTAGTCAGACCCTTGGCAACACTCAACATCACTTTGTGATAAAATCCCAGAACAAGCTAGGAATAGAAAGAACATAGTTAAACACAACAGAGGTTGTATATGACCAACCCATAGTTAATCTTATAATAAATGAGGAAAAGCTCAGAGCACTTTTCTTATAGTCTGGGTGGAGTGAAGGATACACACTCCTTCCATCCTTATTGCATACAGTACACAATGGTTTAACCAGAGGAATAAGACAAGAGAATTATGTTTGCTATAACTATTCGTCTACAAGACTCTGTGTGAATAGAAGTCCTTACTACCCTTGAAGCATACACCCAGGACTAAAATTGCTGGGTCACAGAATGGCTCTGTCTATCTTACATGGATTTTGAATATGACAGGGAAACTGGTTACCTGGAGAATAATGAACAGGGTGATTGAATACAGTGGACAAAACGCTGTAACCATGGGTCTCCTAAATTCTACAGTGCACACCGCTGAGTAAGGAGTCAGGAGTGATTAATCCATAGACTGGTGAAATATTCCCTCACAGAAATACCAGTTTATCAGGTTCACATTGCTAGGGTGTGGTGTAACCTAGACCTGCTAGAGATGATGCAATATTTGAATTTCAGCAACCCCCCCCCCCAAAAAAAAACCAAAAACAAAAAACGGATGGAAATTCCCCACATGAAAATGAAGCAGGGCTGGTGAGGTGGCTCCCTTGACAAAGCATTTGCTTCAGGACATGATGACCTGAGTTCGATCCCCAGTACCCACAAGGTGGAGGGAGCCAATCTGCTCCTGCAATTGTCGTTTGATCACAAGGACAGCACAACACCCAGTGAATAACAGATAAGTGGAAAGCAAAATGAAGGAAGTAAAAAGCAGCTGTTTAGTGGTAGTAGTTTGATGTCCATTGCAGTGGACTATGAGTTCTTTACTAACTCAAAAACTTCTATATAGCTAGAAGAAACGAACAAACAAAAACAAAACAAAGAAAGAAAGAAAAAGGAGACAAGGTTAAATCACTAAGTGCCCACAGAAGCCAGAGAAATGATGAATGAGTTAACAAATCAGGCCTCTCTGGGTGCCCTGCTTCAAAGAACCTTGGCGAATGTGGTAGTCTCCAGAATATGTCACTTAAATCCAGACTTCGTAAAAACACAAAATGACAACCACGGAAAATGTACTGACATTTAAACCAAGCCCTGGGCGACGATGGGTAAGCTCCTGTAATAAAGAAAAGAGAAAAGAGACCGAGAAAGAAAGGGCGAGGGAAATCGGCTACAGGAAAAAACCCCAGACTTTCAAGCTGATAAACTTGAAGAGCAGGGAGTGTGATCTAAGGCGCCTCGTTTTAAAATACCTCAAAATTACCACAAGGTGGCGCTCTCGGGAATTTGACGCTCCAGACAATCCTGCTTCCCTGAAGTCCCGCTTTGTAGAAGGGTGGGCTGAAGGAGATGAGCCAGGCAAGGCTGCTGTGCCCTCTTCAAGGCCTGGGGTAGCTCTTTGACTTCCAAGCCTAATCTTACTCTCAGCGCGAGATCCATTAAAAACAGATCTTGGTGAGGCAGTCTGAGTCGGTGCTGCTGACCCCTACAGGCCACACTTGGAGTAGCAAAGGCTTAAACAACTGGAGAAATGAAGACTCGAATCTATCATGTTTAGAAAATTGTTTACAGAACAGCCTCTGTTCTGACCAATGGGATGATTCCATTACTAAGGTATAATGTTTGGGTTGTGACTTCAAAATACACGAGTATCTTCTACGTATTTCTGGATAGAATATCGACACAGGGATTAGTTCTTTTGGTTCGCCTAAAAGAGGACATTAACCTTGGAATGACTAAGCAAAACCACGAAAGCAACTTCCTCTCCTTCTCTCTCTCTCCCTCCCTGCCTCCCTTCCATCTTTTCCTCCTCACTCTCTCTCTGTTCCTCTCTTCCTTCTTAACAGAGTCTCACTAGGCTGCCCAGTCTGACCCCAAACCCAAGATTCTCACGCCTCACCCTTCTGAGGGGTTTGTTTGTTAATAGAGAAACCTAAAGCTGCAACCTTTTAAAACTCCTGCTATCCAGAGCCCAGCAAATGGAAGCGAGTCTCCTCTGCCAAAGCCAGGCTGCTAATTTATTAAGTCCAGTTAGAGGGACAGAATTCACGTGACTTAGGAAGCTGAGCGGCTTGTGGAAATGTTGACAGTGTGCCGAGGACCAGACACTAGGTGGAGCTTTCAGAAATGACTCTTGAAACCACAGTACAAAATGGTGTCACTGGGCAGCTGCTGTGTTGGCCATGTCCTGGTGAGGACGTCACTCTGAGCAGGAAGTTGTCAGGATTGCTGTGTGCTCCACAGGTCTGCCCCTGCTGCAGTGTGTACCAGGAAAACCAGGCCCTGTGGACTCATAACAGTCAAAATAGCAGTGACTGGCACTGAGACCTCTGCCCATCTAGTGGCAGAGAGGGCCAGTTCCAGAGGTGCCTGCCAGCTAAGGCTTGTACTGATGCATCGGGTTGGCTACATCTAAGTCTAACTTAAAACCAAATCTAGGTCCAGTACCTGGGAGATGGAGGCAGGGGGATGGATGAGGATCCAAGATCACACTTGGCTATGTGGGAAGTTTGAGACCAGCCTGGGCTACCAGAGACCCTATGTGAAAAAAAAAAACATCTAAATAATATATCTACTGTGGAATATGGAAAACGTAGTTTTCAGCTTTCTGGACTCAAAGGCTCAAGAAAATACTGTAAGCAAGGGAAGTCTGGAACCCTCTGCCCTCAAACTTCACCAGAATCCAGAGAAAATAGAGAAGAGCAATAATGAAATTGTGGAGCTTTGAATAAGAAGGGGCCCATAGGCTCATATTTGGATGCTTAGGGAATGGCACTAGGAGGCGTGGCCTTGTTGGAGGAAGTGTGTTATGGAAGTTGGAGTGGGGTTGGGGAGGTTCAGGGGTGGGGATAGGTGGGTAGTGGGTGAGTAGTGGGTGATTGGTATTTCAAATACTCAAGCCAGGCCCAGTGGCTCTCTCTGTTCCTGTTGTCTGCTGTTCCAGATCTCAGCTACCTCTCCAGCACCACATCTGTCTGCATGCTGCCAAGTTTCCTTCCATGGTGATAATTGGACTAAACCTCTGAACATAAGGCATTGCCAATCAAATGCTTCCCTTTATAAGAGTTGCTGTGGTCGTGGTGTCTCTTCACAGCAATAGAAACCCTAACCAAGACAACTATTTCTGACAGTTCAGTATGTGCAAATCAGCATGTTAACACAACGGGATAGAAAGGGCCTTTCAGTAACTAACAGCCTGGGAACTGGCTTATCATTTTGGAAATGTTTAGAGAACATACCAGGTGAATTCTGCATAGATCAATACTGTAAATGTGAACTGCACAAGCATAAAATATGTACTGCGTATATGGTATAGGTATTTCTAAGATTACTTGAGAATTTGGGTGGAAATTTTGGAATGGTTTATGAGACAGTTTCATACTCTAGTACAGGCTGGTCTGGAACTTTCTGTGGAGGCCAGGATGGTCTCTAACTTCTAATTTCAATACCTCGTTTTCAAAAATGGCTAGAATCTATAGATAGAAAATCAGTAAGAAACAGTGAACTTGAACATAAATGTAGACAAATTGATGATGGCCACATAGCAGACATTACACCCTAAGAGAATAGAGTGCCCATGTTCTCCAAGTACACAGACCATTTTCCAGGACAGATCACAGATCAGGTCTCAGAATAAGTCTCAAAAATGTAGGAAGACTGAAGTTACACCAGGAATCTTTCCTGACCACAGAGGACAAACTAAAACCCATTAATAGAAGCAACACCACAAAATCCTCACTTGCGAATGCATTTGGGAGACAATGCAGGGACTATTTGTCTTCTTCCCTGTACAACTCTTAATCTTAATGACCATTAAACACTATAAATCAAGTTATTTAGGATATAAGATATTTGAAGGCAGAATCGGAAGTAATTTTGTATTCTCCGTGTCTCACAAGCAGCAGCTGGTAGGATCCAGTAACTGTCTGGGGAACAAAAGAATCGTTCTTATTGTTAAATCCCACCATCCTGTGTAAGACCTCTAAAGTTCATTTTATCCATTTCAAAAATTCTACCATTATCCCAAACTCAGAACTAATGTCTAGGGGGCCTGGTAGCCCATTTAAATCTCTAAGCCTATTTAGAATTGATCCTTTGGTAAGTTGGAGAATTCCTTTAAGGGCATTTAAAGTTTTAGGTTTTTTTTTTTTTTTTTTTTTTTTTTTTTTTTTTTTTTTAGTAATTTTTAGTTATATTTTTAAAAGCCACAGGATTCAAAGTTTGCCATCGTAACAACGTTGGAATGGTTTGTTGGAACTCAGTATTTTCATATTCTTGTGTGATAGATTTCAAGAATCTTTTGCTTTAGAAAACTGAACCTTGATTATACTTGATTAAAAATAAAACACATTTTCTCCATTTCTTTCCTCCATGCTGCCCTGACTACCATTATTCTACATCCTGAGTATCTGACTACTTTAAAGACTTCACATGAGCAGAATCAGATGGTATGTATCATATCTTGGCTGGCAAAAATCACTATCGCAGAATCCTCAAGCTTGTCCAGTTTTGCCCTATTTAAAGGCTGTATAATATTCTCTTATGTGGATGCTCTGTTCTTTGCTCCTCTGTCTGTAGATAGACATCTCTTCAGGCTGCTTTCACCTCTGGCTACCATGAATGACGCTACCCTGTGCGTCGTATATCTAGATATCCCTTTGAGATCTTGTTTTCAACAGTTTGCAAAGAAAAGGAATAATTTTTAAAAAACAAACCCTCTGCAAATCAAATAGATTTCAGCCAACGGCCGTTAGCTGTCAATTTGCAGCCCAAATTATTCCTTTGTAGTTTATTTCTATAGTAGAAGATAGTAGGAAAGCCACAGTAGGAGTGACAAGGAAGAGAGAGCTCCAAACCAAGTCTGATGAGGTGAGGTAACAAAGCAAATTATCTATGGGTATTTTACTCAAGGCAAAATCAACAGCATCAAGAATAATGGATTGAGGGATGGGCTCAGTTATAAAATCACTTGCTGCTCTTGCAGAGAACCCACTGTTCAGTTCCCAGCACCCAGGTCAGATGGCTCATCAGTGCTGCAACTGTTGCTCAAGGGGCCTCTTCTGGCTTCCACAGGTACCTGTGCATGCACACACACACAGACACAGTCCTAGACATGTAAACAAAAGTGAAAGTGACACCTTTGTAAAGAAAAGAATAAATTATAGAAGACTGGTGATTGGAGGCTTCTGAATTTGAGCTGGCAGTGATCCCAGTGATGAGAGAAAGGATAAAGATGTTAAACAAAAGTGGGATTAAATGTCTTGAATAAGATTATAGCCACTCATATCCTCAAGATAAAGGATTGTTTAAATTAGGTGAAAGTGCAGAAGACAGGCATCAAACCCCCAAAGAGGGACACAGAGGAAGTGATAGAGTTCACAGAAGTGGGAGGTACAGGACGGGATGGTCAGATAAGGACAGTTCTCATGGTCGGAAGGTAACGATCTGTATTTGGGTAAGGGTAACTTGCTTTCTGGAGCCATGTGCTCTGAAAGGAACCTTCCTCTGGCAAAGCAAAGCCCTGGCTAAGCGAACCCAACCTTGTTTTGCCAAGAAACCAACTTTCCTATGGGGTAAAAACTCATCACTCTGCCTTGCTGGTGTCAATAGGTGGGAACAGGGGTCCTGAGACAGAACACGGAGTTGCCTGAGCCTGGCATGCAAACACCGATAGCAGACACTGAGCGCAGTACTATGTACACGTATGTACCCAGGTTAAGATGGGCTTGACACACAGTTCAGACCGTGAGATGCATGAAACCACACATACGTGAGACAGCATGGAAGAGTTGTCAGTCACTAAGGAAGCTGTCATGGGGATCAAGGGAGGTTCCTTCAGGTGTGGATATGCCTTGAGAGTTCAGGGAGAGGAGATTTGCGGGCCGTGGGTGTGGGGGAAAGAGGGGAGTGGGAGAGAACCTGCATCCCGCCAGAGTTCTGGTGCTCTAGGCGAGCGGACACGGGAAGACTGCACATGCTTTCCACGTGGCCCTGGATGGGCATCTGGCTATGTTAAGCCACTGACCCCACACAGTGGGTGGTGGACAAGGGGCAGCCTCAGGTACCAGGTTCTCAGCCCCTGGCATCCCACGCAGGAGCTGAGAACATAATAAGGGCTCTGGGGCGGCACTTGGTCTGGGGATGAAGTGATGAGAGGGTAGGGGGAGAGGGGGTGCTGGATGTTCCTGCGCGGTTGAGAGTCCTTGGTCAATTCCGTGGCTGGAGCACAGGATGGCTTTCTTGCTCGTTAGGAGAAAGCCTATCTCATCGTTCAAGCATGGTGGACCTTGATGATCAGAGACAGTCTATGGTTCTAGAGCTTTATTGTAGAAAGGCAGGGAGAAAGGAGAGAAGGTAGAAAGAGAGAGGCCAGCCATGGGACGTGGAGAGAGGGGGGGAGGGAGAGAGAGAAGGAGGGCTAGAAGGTAAGAAAGGTGAGGGCTTAAAGAGAGCAAGGAGGGGCCAAGCAGCCCCTCTTATAGTGGGCTGGTCTATCAGGTAACTGTGGGGAGGAGCATACCTGGCTATAGTCAGGTAACTGTGGGGGTGGAATCTAGCCAGAATGCTAGAAGCTTGGGACATTGTCTGTGTGACTGAGTCACAGAATTATGGACAGGCACCTGATTCTGGGAACGTGGCTCGCCTTTCCGTCTCTTGTAGATTTCTCTATTGGGTCATCAGAAGCCCCATTCAACCAAAATAGGCTGCCTATCACAGTCTCACAGAGATTCAGTCAGGAGGTTTGGGTGAGAGTTCCCTCATGTTGACCAAGGCTTGCATCACGAGAGTCAAAGGAGGGCGTGTCCGAACTTTCTTATTCATAGCTCTGATGTGAGCCTGATGGGAGAGGGAGTGGTGGGGTATGACCACTCTGATCAGCTAGACAATGGAGTCAGAGTCTAGCTCTGCTGTGGAGCAGACTCTCCACTCTTGTGGAGTTTTAGAGGTTCAGTTCATTATGGCAAGAAGCAAAGCAGCATGCAGGCAGACATGGTGCCGGAGGAGCTGAGAGTTCTACATTTTGATCCACAGGCAGCAGAGTCTATCACAGAGTGCTAGAACGCATCAATGGACTGGTCTAGCAGGAGAACTGAGAGTCTAGGGTCTTACAGAGCACACCGCTTCCTTTTCTTTGAAGAAATCAGCACCCAGGGACTTTTGAGGTGAAGACTCCCCAGTCTTGTGAAATGTTGGAGAATTTCTCATTTCGTATGTGTCTTAGGGTTTTATTGCTGTGAAGAGACACCATGACCAAGGCAACTCTTATAAAAAAAAAAACCATTTAATTGGGACTGGCTTATAGTTTTAGAGGTTTAGTCCATTATCATTATGGTGCAAAGCAAGGCCGCATGCAGGCAGACGTGGTGCTGGAGGAGATGAGAGTTCTACATTTTGATTCACAGGCAGCAGAAGGGGACTGTCTTCCTTAGGCAGCCAGGAGGAGGCTCTGACTCCACACTGGGCAGAGTCTGAGCATACGAGATCTCAAAGTCTGCCTACACAGTGGCACACTTCTTCTAACAAAGGCACACCTACTCCAATAAGGCCACATCTCCTAACAGTGCCACTTAACTATGCTTAAGCACTGAAATACATGAATGTCTTTCATGTATAGAGGCCTCAACTATTCAAAGCACCACAGCATGTTTGGCATTTATATTGTTTCCCATTAGGAATACCAAAACGTTTTTTTACACAACAAAAAGGCTGATAATCTCATAAGCTAGGGCAATGAGCACATTTGTGTTGGATGTGCCTGCTTGCTATACACTAGGTATTTTAAAATTATTTTTATTTACATGTATGCTTATATTTCTATGTAGGTGAATTTCACAGAGGCCAGAAGAGGTCATCAGAGATGGAATTACAGGGGCTTGTGAGCCAGAGTGGAACTGGGGTCCTCTTCAAGAACAGCAAGTGTTCTTAACCTCTAGGCCATCTCTCTGGCCACACAGTGGCTACTTTTTAATGCTTATTGACCCTGTACCTAGATGGGAAGCTGGAAACACTTATTTCCTTGACTTTTCAGACTATATTTGTTATGTACACTTTGGATTAAGCCTGGGGAACAGAAGACATTCTTCTCATGGTTAATTATTTTTCTCCGGCTGAACAAGATCATGGACCATGCCCAAGACCTTGAGCTTTTCCTAAAATGGCGTTCTGGTATCCAGCCACACAGTTTGTGGATGTTGAGATGCAGATGTAGTTTCTGGGTCCTGACTCCCTGATGTTAGACAGTAGCTTTTCTGGACACTTCAGCTCTGCATTGTTTGAGGACATGTCCCTGGTATCCTAGCTTAATGTCCCCTCCTCCAGATATGCGGTTAACTTGTAAACTCTACTCCTGTTAAATTCCTTTGTTTTTAATATAACCAAACTGCTTTCCATATTCTGCCTTGAATTCTGTTATTGTGTATTTTGACAGAAGGTCAGAATCATATTGGAGAAATGCTAGACTCTAAGCTATGTTTAGAGGTGAGGGACCATGGGGGACCCAATAGGTAACAGAAAATGCTGACATCTCAGTTATAAGATCTGAAAAATTCATATGGGTGATGTGAAGGAGAAAGTCTTTTGAGGTTCCTTTGATCCTACCAGCCTTGGGACTGTAAAAGGAGAGGATCTCAGGTGGGCAGGGTTCTTGAATCAGTAGACAAAGGTACTCAGAATTGTTCTGTACGTTCATTTGCTTCTAGATTTCTGAAAGCTAATATGCCTAAGGAGCACAGACAACTCAGCACAACTGTACACATCTGGAACACCTCTGTTCTTTCCCTCCGTTTCTCTGCTTCAGGGAAGAGCTGGCTAGTGGATGGCCTCCATTTTTACTTGCATATCCACCCCTGAAATTAGTAAGATAAAAGGAAGTTTTCTTAGGGCAAGCACAGTGGCAATTACTAAGATTGAAAAGCTGTTATCAATGTCATCTGACACGTCATTTGCAAAGGAGTGATTCATTCTAGATTCACAAATGCATTTGATGGGCACTAAGCTTATGACTTCCTATGACTATTGCACCCCACCTTTACTCCACCTTGGACACACACTCTCATGACACACCTTGACATTTTTTATTACTTGGAACTAAGGAACTTCTGCAGTCCTTGCTTCTCACACCATTATGGCTGTAAACTCCTTCCCAGTAGATGGCGTTGCCCTCTAATTCAGTGGGAAGTTAGATGTTATACTGGCTGGTTTTGTGTGTTAACTTGACACAAGCTGGAGTCATTGGAGAGGAAGGTGCCTCAGTTGAGGAAATGCTTCCATGAGATCCAGCTGTGAGGTATCTTCTCAATTAGTGATCAATGGGTGGGGTCACAGCCTATTATGGGTGGTACCTTCCCTGAGTTGGTGGTCCTAGATTCTATAAGAAAGCAGGCAGAGCAAGCCATGGTGAGCAAGCCAGTAAGCAGCATCCACCCCAACACCAGCCTCTGCATCAGCTCCTGACTCTAGATTACAGCCCTGCTTGAGTTCCTGTCCTGATTTCCTTCAATGATGGACTATGACTCTGGAAGTGTAAGCTGAATCAACCTTTTCCTCCCCAACTTGCTTTCTGGTTATGGTGTTTCATTGCATCAACAGAAGCCCTGACTAAGAGATATATTCATTTGAGAATCTCTTCAGTGTGTTTACTTCAACCCCTCAAATTACTTATAGTCACTACTTCTTCCATGTCTGTCGCTCAGTACCAGGAAGCAACTATTTAGAATAAGTTAGTAATAAATACACAAAAAGGCATCAGGGAATTAAAAATTAAAACTACATCGAAATTTCATCTTACCTCAGTCATCAAGGAAACAAACAAACAAACAAAAAACAATTTTGGAAAATGGGACTGGGCAGGTACCCTGATACAGATAGAGTTGGCAACTATGAAAATTCTTCAAGGAAACCGAAAAGTTTTATTATTAATTAATTTAATGTAAATTTATTAATATACGAATATTAACATAATACTAGTTTTATTAATAATTATTTTTATTCTTATTAATACTTTATGGTTTATCTATACCACTCCTGGCTATATTCCCAAAGGAATCCAAGTCCGCATCACAACACTGAGACCTGCTTATAACAGTAGGTCCTGCATGCCCATGACTGACACACAGTCATAAGAGCTAAGTTGAATGTTCTCTCTCATTTGTGGAGTTCAAGAGGAAACATAAAAGATGTGAAGGTAAAATGGGACTAATAGAACTGTGAAGGGGAAAAGTAGAAGTGAGAGGAGCAGTGATTAGAAAGGATTAAGGAGGTGAATATAATAAAAGCTTCATATATGCATGTATGGCAAGGTCATCACCACCACATTTCTTTAAAAATTATTATTGTTTATTTATTTATTTCTTATATATTACATCTAACCACAGTTTCTTCTCCTTCTTCTCCTCCCAGTCCCTCTTCCCAACTCCCTTCTTTCCCAGATCTACTGCTCCCCTCGTTCCCTTAAGAAATCCCTAGGATATCAGCCAAATGTGGCACATCAAGTTACAACAAGACTAGGCACATCTCCTGAATATGCTGGCCGAGGCAACCCAGTAGAAGGAAAAGAGTCCCCAAAGCCTGCACAAAAGTCAGACAGTTCCTGCTTCCAGAGTTAGGAGTCTCATAAGAAGACCAAGCTATACAACCATAACATACATGCAGAGGGCCCAGGTCAGGGCCATGTAGGCCCCCTGGTTGTTGGTTCAGTCTCTGTGAGTCCTGTTAGTTGAGTCTGTGATTTTCTTGTGGTGTCCTTGACCCTCCTGGCTCCTTCACTTCTTCCTCCCTTATTCTGAAGGTTCCTGAGCTCTGCATACTGTTTGGCTGTGGGTCTCTGCATCTGTTTCCATCAGTTGCTGGGTGAAACTTCTTTGATGAGGGTTATGTTACTCTCTGGTATAGCAAGGTATCATTAGGAATCATTTCATTGACTTCTTTTTTTCTCTCCAGGGAGGATTTGATTCTGTTCTAGGTCTCCAGGTTATCCAAGTTCTGGTTCCTGGCCCTCCAGGCAGTGCTAGGCATGGGCTCCTTCTAGTCACATGGGTCTCAAGTTGGACTAGTCATTGGTTGGCCACTCTCAGGGGTTCTGAGCTTCCACTTCTTACAGGCAGAGCAAATTGTAGGTTGCATGTTCTGTGGCTGGGTTAAAGTCCCAGTTCCTTCACTGGAAGCCTAGTTAGAGAAGACGGCTGGCCGGGCTCAGGGTCTATATGCCCCGTTACTAAGACTATTCACCAGGGCCACCTTTGTGGATTCCAGGGAGTTTCCATTACACTAGGTTTCTACATCACCCCTGAAATGCTCCCACCACAAATTCCAGTTGTCTCTCTCAGTATTCTCTCCTCCCCACAACTGGATCCCTTCTAATCCCATCCGCACTCACCCCCAGTCCACCTCCATTTTTCTTTCCCAGGGACATTCATGTATCTTCCCTTGAGCCCTCTTTGTGACTTAGCCCCTTTGGGTCTGTGAACCGTAGCATGATAATCCTTCACTTCAAAGCTAATGCCCACTTATAAGTGAATGCATAGCATGTCTGTCTTTCTGGGTCTAGGTTACCTCACTCAAGATTCTTTTCCCCAGTTCCATCCATTTGCCTGAAAAATTTCATGACTTTCTTTAACAGCCAAATAATACTTCATTGTGTGAATGTACCATGTTTTCTGCAACCATTTTTCAGTTGAGGGACATCTACGTTGGTTCCAGTTTTTGGCTAGTACAAATAAAGTTGCTATGAACATAGTTGAGCAAGTGTCCTTGTGTTAAGATGGTGCTCAGGAGTGGTTTGGCTGGCTGGATCTTAAGGTAGATAAATTCCCAGTTTACTGAGAAACTGCTATATTGATTTTCAACATGGCTAAATTAGTTTGCATTCCTATCAGTGATAGTGTTGCCTTTGCTCCACATCCTTGCTAGGATGTGCTGTTTCTTGAGTTTTTGATCTTAGCCATTTTGACAGATGTAAAATAGAATCTCAGAGTCATTTTTGATTTGCATTGCCCTGAGAGCTAAGGATGTTGAATAGTTCTTTAAGTTTTTAGTCATTTGAGATTCTTGTATTGAGAATTCTCTGTTTAGATCTTTACCCAATTTTTCAACTGGATTTTTGGTTTGTTGATGTCTAGTTTCTTGAGTTCTTCATATATTTTGGATATTACTTCCCTGTCAGATATGAAACTAGTGAAATCTTTTCCTATTCTGTAGGCTGCAGTTTTGTCCTATTGACAGTGTCCTTTCCCTTACGAAGCTTTTCAGTTTCATGTGGTCCCATTTATTAATTATTGATTTTAGTGCCTGTGCTATTAGAAACCCATCTATTTTTACAATTGGTATAAGTGATAAAAATAAGTTCATTTTAAAGAAAAAGATCCTTTTGAGGCATTATTTAAATACTTATAATTCACCAATGTTAAGAGCACAATTAAATGGCTTCAAGTATATTCAGAGTTGTTCAAGCACCACCACAATGGATTTATAGAAACGTCATCACCACCAAAAGGAACCTCTTGGTTCTTGCTCTGGTTCCCCTGATTCTAACCAGAGGAAAACAGTACTCTGCCCTATCTCTTTAGATTTTCTGATTTTATGCAATGAATAGGTTGCCTTCTGGGACTGTCTTCTCTTATTTAGTATAATGTTGTTACGGTCCATACATGCTGGAGCAGGCCAGTTCTTCATTCCTTCTATGGCAGGTTATATTCTCATGCAGGATTAGCCAACATTTTCTTTACCCACTCATCAAGGGATGAAGATTGCAGTTGTATCCATCTTTGACGATTATGAATAATGCTACTGTCAACATTCAAACTAGGTTTGTGTGAGACATGTGCTTTCACCCTTCTTGGTTATATTTATACCTATGAGTCATACAGTAATGCCACGTGGACCATTTGAGGATCTGCCATACTGTTTATATCAAAATAATCGTAGCCTTTTACATTTCTACCATTAGGTATGCGCTTTCCATTTTGGTGACCTTTTTACCAATTCCTCTTAATATGACTTTCTATGTTTACATGAATATTTTAATAAGCATAGTAGAACAGTAGAACGAAATGGGAGAAGGGACATCCTTTACAGTACAAAAGTATTGCACAGAGATTTAAAAACATCTAATTCATAATTTTGAGTGCCTACTTAAATATTACTTTAAATACATTTTAAAGTTCAACTGACTGACATTGAGCTGAGCTGCGGGTTCTGAACCTTGTTGAGACTATGTCATAAATATCATACTTTCCACATGAAAGTGACATTGTCTTGCTAGGGACTAAATGTCTACTAACAAAGGGTTTCAGTGATGAGACAGTGTCTATTATTCTAGGCTGGACTCAAACTTATTATGTAGTTGAGGATGGCTTTGAACTTCCAATTCTCCTGCCTCCACTTCCCAAGTGCCAAGATTAGACCCTCCCCCCTAGTTTATGCAGTACTGGGGACGGAACACGGGGCTTCATGCATGCTGGACAAACATTGAGCCAAATGAGCTACATCTCCTGCCCATATCAAAGACTTCTTTTTCTCAACTCAATTTATTAAGAGCACAAGAGTTAAGAAATGTACGAGATCTTAAGCAAATTAAATTCATAATATTACCAAGATGTTTAACTAGTACAGTGACTTCTTAAGTCATACCGGTTGCCCTGTGAAGAACCAAGTGTGAAATACCTGTAGACGCCCAGAATATAATGAAGAATTTAGGGAAAGCAGAGCATCCTGTCTTAGAGGAATGCTTTATGTTATACATAGTTCTCAAAGAAAAGTAAAAACCTTATTAACATTTATACATGTGCCACGTTTGCCACCATGCCTGAGAATGCCACTGAGACATTCCAGTAACAATCCTTTCAAGAACTCAACAAACATGAACCCCAGAAGCATCTTTAAAGAGGTGGACATAGCACTTCCAGTGTAGAAATGATTAAAATGCACACCACTGTTCTCATAAAACATTTCCGTGGATAATCTGTAACAAAGAGCGAGGACGGCCTGGACTCATTTCATAAAACCTGCTTTAGAAAATGGCTACAGCCAGGTGTGGTGGAAAACACCTCCAGTCTTAGCACTTAGGGGCTGAAGGGAGAAATGTAAGTTCCAGGCCTGCCTGGGCTACATCGTGAGACTATGTCTTAAAAAACAAAAACAAAAACAAAAACAGTGGGGAAAGGATGGATAAGCTGAGGCCATGATCATTTGCTAAAGATGCGTGACCTGCTGCCATTTTGGATAAATTAATGTTTTCAGTTAAACAGGCATTCAAAAACCCTCATGCTTCTCAGTGTCTCCACCAGAACCGCAGACTTACTGGGACACTTATGAAAAAGCAGAAAGTGCAGATTATATGATGCTTTGTCAAATACTGTAGAGAGAAAGGGAAAAGTTGCTCCCATTGGGAACAGGAAAACATACGGGACTTTTTTATTTTTTATTTTTTTGTTATAGCATCATAATGTACAAGAAACCAGCAGTGGTTTGCCTTTCACTCTGATGGTGAATAGTCTTGATTGTGTTCTCATGCCTGTATCAGTTTTTTTTACTGTTGAGTTGTAAGAACTTTTTATATATTATAGATATGAGTTCTTTTTGCTAGATAAATGATTTGCAGACTTTTCCTCCCATTCTATGAATTGTCTTTTACTTTCTTTATTGCGTACATTGACAGGCCCATTTCCCCTTTAAATTCTGTAGTATCCATTTAGATAGTTTTCTTCTATTAACTGTACTTTTGATAGTATAGCTAAGAATCCATTGCTTCAACCAAGGTCTATGGTTATACTTTTCTTCTAAGAAGTCTATGCTTTTAGAATGGGGTCTTTGATTTTGTTTGAGTTAACTTTTGTATGTAGCGTGAGCTAGGATATGACTTCATGTTTTAAAAAATGCAAATTGCCAAAGCTACTTATTCAACAGACTTTTCTTTTCTAATAAAGTTTCTCGGCTGTGTTGAGAATCAACTGACAATAAAGGTAAGAGTCTATTCTTCGGCTCTCGATTCTACCCCATTGATCTCTGAGCCTGACCTTGACCAACCCACACTGTATAGATCACTGGACTTTCTCAGTAAGTTCTGAAATTGGGAAATGCAAGTCTTCTGATCATGTTCCTCCTTTGCAAACTCATGTAGGTCCCTGGGGCTCTTGTATTTGCATATGAAGTTTAGGGTTAGATTTCTATTTCTTTTTAAAGACGTGGTGTAGAATCTACAGATAAATTTGCACAGTGGTGCCTCGGAAATTCTGTAAAGTCTTCTGCTCCATGAGCATGGGCAGGCCAGGCACACATATGAGAGCTAATACAATGGTGTTGGATTTTTGCAAAATAAAAAGCTTTCTTGTCATCTGGTCAAGTGATCAGCAGACAAAAGCTCAAAACATCCTCCTTGATCAGTTGGCAGAGGACATTATAGAGAGAGAGCAGGGGGAAATCTGCTTACTGGTTGGACGACAGGAAAGGACACATTTCTTTTTGCTTTTGGTCACAGTGTTTTATCACAGCAACAGAAAGCAAGCCGAGATACTCATATAGTAAGCATAGCGCTGGATTTGCGAGTTCAGTTTCAGGGAAGGATATTTTGGGTTGAAGCCTGTCCCAGTTTCATTTCTATTTCCGTGATAAACACCACGACCAAAAGCAACTTGCAAAGGAAAGGGTCTGTTTTGTCTTACAGCTTACAGTCTACCATGAAAGGAAGTTAAGACAGGAACCTAAAGGCAGCAGTGGAGCAGAGGATGGAGGGTGATTCATGGTTTGCTCAACCTGCTTACACAACCCAAGACCATCTGCCCAGGGCTGGCACCACCTCCAGTGTGCTTGGCCTTCCCATATCAATCATTAATCCAGAAAATGACCAAAGACTTCCACTCTGAGGAAAGCATTTTCTCAACTGGGGTTCTCTCTTCCCAGTTAACACTAGCTTGGGTCAAACAAAGAACTAGCCACTACAAAGCTCATACTGAGTTCTTCATTCCTGTTTCATCATTAATAAAGTTCATATTTGAAAGCTATCAGCTCATGAGTATGTTTCCAGTTTGGAAGAATACAGTGGAAGTGATGAGGGAGGTGAATAACTGAGCTTGCCCACACTCCAACGCCTGTAAGTGGAGGGACCCAAGTGCAAAGCGAGGTCAACACTTTTGATTTCGGCTATAGAGGTGAAAGGTAAGTTACTCCTACAAGAAGCCTGCTACCTATGTGTGAGTCCTTCCTGCCATATGAGAACACTCAGGTCCTTCATTCCTAAGAGGAAGCCAAACTATCCTTCTCATTGACTTCTTTAAATTTTTATTTGTGTGTATGTGTGTGTGTGCGTGTGTGTGTGTGTGTGTGTGTGTGTGTGTGTGTGTGTGCTTTGTGTGACAGAATTTTCCTGGCTTATATGCCATAAACATTTCTACTTATTCCAGAAAGAGGGGCCATAACAGATCAAACTAACGACTCCAGCTCTGTCCTAGTTGGTGGGAAACGAGTTGCAGTAAGGCCATGGTCAGTAACAGGAGTGTGGGTGAGAGGTTACTGACCTGGAGCAGGGCTTGTACAAAAAGAGCTGCATCATGGGAAAGCCTGCCTTGAGAGAGATAAGATGCCCCTAAACTACAACCCTGGGGCTCTTTAAGCAGCTTGCAGGTCATTTCGCAATCTGAACAGGTGACTTTCTTCCCACTGTTTTGAGGCTCGGTCTCCACTCCCAGCAACTGCTTCCTCCCTTTTACACTGTGGGCTAGCAACCTTCAGGAACCTTCTAAGCTTCTGTATCACCCGACCTTTGGTTTACCGCATGAGGCTGGAGGAGGAAACATTTCAATCTGAAGGAAATTACAATGACCCCGGTGCTGGTGTGCTTGCTCACTGGATGTGTGGAGGTCAAAGGTTGACATAGGGTGTGCTCCGTCTTGTCTCACATTCTTATTGTTTTATTTTGAGACAGGGTCTCTTGCTGGGCTGGGGCTCACTGTCGGCTAGATTGGCTGGCAAGTGAGCTTATCTCTCGATTCCACCAGGCTCTGGGGTTACAGATACACACTGCCACACCTAACTTTTACATGGGTTCTGAGGATCAGAACTGGCTTCTTCATGCTTTAATGTAGCAAACACTTTCAACACTGAGACATCTCATGACCCTTACCTTTAACTAGAGTCAGTCATCTCAGTCAATAATATGTGGCTGATGGTTTTCAGTGTTCACCGCCTGTGCTTTATCCTCTTGGGATCTCCTGTGGTTTGATTCACTCACAATGCACTTTTCTTCCCCTTCCCCCTAATGTGGAAAACAGCCAAACAAATAAACCCACAACTAAATAAAGCAAAATGAGCCATCTTTCAGATCCCAGTGTGTTCTGCATGTATTTTAACATCTACAGTCTTGACTCGTTGAATGAAACCCTGACTGGGAAGAGGTCAAGGCCTGGTGGGTCTTTGCTGGTAAGATGCAGTGAACAGGCCGTGGTGCTTGGGTTAAGTGGCTGCAGACACTTGCTGAGAAAGCAGAGGGTCCCCGGGATCTGGAATCTCTCACTTCAGACAGAGCAGCTCACTTAGCTGTCTGTTTATGGAGTGTGGTGTTGGGAATCATTTCTTAAAGCTTAGGATAGTTTTTTTTTTAATGAAATCTCTAAGCTGCATAATAGTTTGTAATTAATCCCTTTCTTTTAAATCTAGCTATAGGCATTTCTGTTCTATGCAAGTGAATACTAACCAATACAGTAATTGCTTGCCTGGATTTTGTTTTTGTTTCAACCCCATGAGTTGTCTATGAGCAATATTATCTAGAACTTCCAATTTCACATTCTCAGAAAACATGGCTCTTTCAAGGTTTAGATTTCAATATCCACATGATTGCTTTACATCTCCATCTGTGTATCAAATGAAACCTCAAATTATGTTTATTCAAAACTACGCAAGACTTTTCTTTTAATAATTTGTTTCCTGTCCAGATCTATGACCCAGGACCTTTGGCGCTGTCCTCTGTTCCTAGCTTCCCATCATGGCTAGTACTTGCTGACACTACCTTCCATATATGCTGTAAATCTAACCCGGCTACCCTTCTCCACTGCTGGTGACTTAGTTGTTGTCTGGATTGCTGGATCAGCCTTTTTCTTTTCCTTTTCTGAATCTTCCCTCTTCTTATCATTTGGATTTGGATTTAAAAAATCCATGTTAAATGTAACACACACACACACACACACACACACACAAATACACACACATATATGTAGTATACTGTAGCTGTTTTCAGACACACAAGAAGAAGGCATCAAATCCCATTACAGATGGTTGTGAGCCACTATGTGGTTGCTGGGAATTGAACTTGGGACTTCTGGAAGAGCAGTCAGTGCTCTTAACCGCTGAGACATCTTTCCAGCTCTGGGATCCATTTTTCAGTAGATGTGATGTCACTTGCTAACAGCCAGGAAGCTCTCATCCTGACCACTATCTGCTTGCACAAATATGGGTCCTATTTGAGGTGACCTGAATTTACAATCCCTTGATATTTCAATAAGCAATCATTCAAGTGCCATTTGAAGAAGAGATATGGGTCCTATTATTGTGTAGTAACCTTTCATTAACAACTTCTGACACAGTATCAAAACAGAGTGGGGACTAATAGTTTGGAAGAAAGCTCCACAACAACACAGGAGATTTCTTTAGTACATGTTACATATTGGTTGTCCTCTTGGTGACACACACAGCAGGGTGAGATGGTTTTTGTTCCTGTGCAGTGGGTGAGATGGGGAGAAGTAGAAGCCCTTTTATTTTCTTATGAATAACTTTTACTAGCATGTACTAATTACACATTGTAGTGGCCTCTGTTGCGCTTATTCTTGTATATAATACACTTAGATCATATTGATCCCGTTTATTCTGCCATTTCCCAGTCTTCTCCCACCCCCAGTGACTGCCTTCCTCTTTTTCTTCATTCATTTTCTTCCTCCTCCTCCTCATCTTCATCTTTGCAAGACTTTCTCTCAGGAATGCTAAGTCAATATCCCTAAAGAGTCTAAATAGACCTAAACTTTTGTGTGGGTTGTTTGGCTTGTATGTGGTTTAAAAAATTAGCAATGATCCCAAGTGTTCCCCAATGTGTGAAATGTCCTGATAGATGAACATCTCCTCGATGACTGTAGGCTCTTCATTTCTTGTAAGCAGATGTGCAGACTAAATCTTTTTAAGTGGTGCAAAGTGTACACCCCAGTTGCCAGCAGTCACATGGCTGTGTGGCTCTTGCTCTGTCCAGGCTGTAAACCTCATAGCTCATCACACAGAGGAAGTAATGTAAATGCTGCTTCTTTAACCACGGGAAGAGGTGTATTTTTAAACATGCAATTCTTGTAAATATTTTTTCATCATATTTTTAACCTTTACCCAGGCTATACCCTTCTAAAGAACTGGCTGTTTTCTTCCCATTTCACTCACCTGTTTGGGAAATGTAACCTTAAACCCTTAAACATCAACTTTCAGTTCCCCATGACCCTTTGATTTTTGGTTCCTAGGCTCTGGTTTAGGTCTCCAACACTCAATTGAATCTCTCTTGCAAACAAACAAACAAACAAACAAACAACAACAACAAAACAAAAAACCAGCCAACCAACCAACCAACCAACCAACCAACCAACCAACCAGTGTTGGTTTAATTACCAAAACTTACCAGTGGTTTAATTACCAAACACAACAGAGTATTTTCTGTCCTTTATTGCCTGGGGATTTTGACAGAACGGACAGCCATTCTTTCTTGTCTCTGGTGTTTTTTTTTTGTTTTTGTTTTGTTTTGTTTTTTGTTTTTGTTTGTTTTTTGCTTCCTATGTTTCTTAGTTTCATCTTACTCCCGAGATCCAGTAGCCTATTTCAGACTCTATTTCAAACAAATTAAAGACATGTTCTATCCCTGAATGTGCAATCACCCTTAGAGATCACCTGCTTCCCTACCTCATTGTCAGACTCTAAAGACCCTTTGTGCCTCTCTGTTGCTCACTGAGTGGAAAGGTTTGGGCTCTATAAATCTAGCGAAGGGATTTCTGCAGTCACCAGTGACTTTCTGTGCTGCAAATTCCTCACCCAATTACCTTTTCACTCCCTTCATTAACCTCCTTTGGTTTTTGTACTGCCATGGCTTCTTCCTAGGTCTCTTCTTGCTGTTTGGACATTTTTTGAGGGGCTTCTGTAGCTCCATGTTAATTAAACACCGATGGCTCCCACTGCTTTGGCAATTTCTCCTCTCACCCGAAGCAATGGTAGATGGAACCCACCTTTTTGTCATAGATTTAACTGTATTACACGTGCTGGGGATGTGTGATCTGCAAAGTCAGAGTCTTTACTTTTGCCACCCAGTGCTGCCTTTGTTCACTAGTCTTGTGTCAACTTTGGGGAATCTGCTTGGGAAAGATATAGAGACACCTTTCATAGAAAACCTTTCCTTTGATGCAAAATTTGCCTGCAAGAACTATGTTTATTTCCCTTCTCAATTCCCAGAGCATCTTTTCTTACTGGAATTCCTAGGGACTGACTTGAAAAATGAAATTGTTCCCTTTTCTAGGGCAAATATATATCAGGCCTCTAAGTCACACCATTTGATATTTTGGGTAGGTGCCCAAGGCCTAAGAAGAAACATGTCTGTCTAACTGGAGAGTTGGTTACCATTCCCCAGTTACCACCAAGCTGGTAACAAGGACTGCATTGAACCAGGCCAGGATCCTGGGTTCTGTCTTCTGCTCCTCACTCTTCCCTCTCTCCCTTGCTCAGCTAATACTGCTGATTCTATTGTTTAAATATCCAGTAAGAGGCACTTCTCTTCATGTTCTTTATGTCATCAACTCTCCTTAGGTCTCCTTGTCTTCTGCATCTATGTTATTTCTGTTCATATGAATTCCTTCCATTTGTCTTCCATACAAGTCAGAAGTATCATTTAGCCATCAGTCTGGCTATATTTATTTCTTGCTTAAAGCCATTTATTTGATGGCTGGCTTTTCTGTTTTTGGTTTGACTTACTTATTATTTTTAACTCACTGGTTCTATTTAGTGCTGCACATACATATGCACTGGGGCTTTGAGAGCCTACCAATGGGCACATCCCCAAAGGAAAGTGACTCTCCCTTGCCCAGCAACCATCAACTGCCAGTTGTTCATCAGCTAGAGGTGGGGCCTCATGAGCCTCTCCACCCTTCATGCCAGAATTATTAACTGACTTGATTTTGTTCAAGTCTTGTACAGGTAACATATTAAAATCCCTGATGGACATTCTGTCAATTTTATTAGTTTATAAACTGGTTTGATATTTTTCTTTTTCAAGGTTACAATATAATTACATCTTTTCCCCTCCCCTTTTCTTCCTCTGAACTTCCTATATACTTCCTTGTTCTTTTTCAAACACACACATACACACACACACACACACACACACACACACACACACACATGATTATTATCCATATCCTGTTTAGGCAGCCATGTTGGTGAGACTTCATGGTTGTAGATTCTGACATCACTAGAAGACACATTCTAGAAGCAAGCTTTCCGATCCTCTGGCTCTTACAATATTTCCTCCCCTTCTTCTGAAGTGTTCCCTGGATCTTGGGTGCAGTAGTGTTTTGTAGATGTATCTACTAGAGTAGGTCTGTTAGTTGCTTCGCTCCATTGGAACCTTGATTGGCACCTTCTGGTACCATGAGAGCTAGTTCTCAGGGAGGAGGCTTTCAAATTAGTACCAGCTCAGGGGCCTCTGAGACCTATGTTTGAAGTGTATGGTATCTTTAGCAACAGAGACTTACTTACACCTCTTGGGGGCGGGCAACTATGGACAAAAGCAATAGTCATAGTGTTTTGAGGGTCTTTTAGACAACCCTGACTCACAAGTTAAATGAGAGCTTCTCATACCTGTTGTTGAGGGCTTTAGCAAATGACCTTTGGCTCTTGGAGAGAGCATTGTCATCCCAGATTAAAATTTTTTCATTTAAATTGTATGTGCATTTTTATAGATAGGCTTATGCATATTATAGGGTCTCTTTCTCTCTCTCTCTCTCTCTCTCTCTCTCTCTCTCTCTCTCTCTCTCCCTCTCCCCCATATCTCTCCTTTGAAATTAGAATAGCATGACTCCTTATGAATTTTCAGGTATCCTTAGTGTTATTTTACCCTCCCCTCTCCTTGTGTATTTATCTGTCTTATCACAAATTAGAGCCTTCCCTTCCCAATTCCCTGATCAGATCACTTATACCCTGCAACACATCCACTTCCTATCCCAGCAATGATCCCTTTTCCACTTTCCCAGTTTCTGCAGTTACTCAAGACTATGTACTCATATCAGAAGATTTGGAGTAGGAGCCTTTGATGAGAGAGAACATACAATGTTTGTCTTTACGGGTCTGGGTTATCTCACTCAATACGTTACAATTTTATCCATTTACTGATTTCTTGTGAATTAAAAAGTTATGTGGCAGTGCCCAAAGCTGATCCCATACCACAGTGCTTCATAACCAAATAACACAGGGAGAGAGCTGGTCTCCCAGGAGTACTGTTACACCTGTGAGCACAGGTAAGACCACCACTTCTGCTCAAATTCCTGGCCTGAGAGGGACCCTCCAAGAGCAATCAGGACACAGGAAACAAGGAAGAGCTGGGTACATGATCCTTCCTATTTGTGTCTGCATCCTGGAGTGGATGCTCTGCCACAGCTCTCCATACCCAAATTCCTTCCAGAGAGAACTTGTCTCCCAGGAGTACTAACACATGGGCTTGCAGGAGGGATAAGCCACTGTCAGAGACAGCAAGACCAGCTAACACCACAGATAACCAAATGGTGAGAAGCAAGGGCAAGAACATAAGCAACAGAAACCAAGGCTACTTGGCATCATCAGAACCCAGATCTCCCACCACAGTGAGTCCTGGATACCCCAACACACCAGAAAAGCAAGACTCTGATGTAAAATCACATCTCATGATGATGATAGGGGACTTAAAGAAGGATATAAATAAATCCCTTAAAGAAATACAGGAGAACACATGTAAACAGGTAGAAGCCCTTAAAGAAGAAACACAAAAATACCTTAAAGAATTATAGGAAAACACAAACAAACAATTTGAAAGAAACCATCCAGGATCTAAAAATAGAAATAGAAACAATAAAGAAATTGAATAGGGAGACAATCCTGGAAATAGAAAACCTAGGAAAGAGATCAAGAGTCATAGATGCAAGCATCACCAACAGAATACAAGAGATAGAAGAGAGAATCTAAGGTGCAGAAGATATTTAGAAAACATTGACACAACAGTCAAAGAAAATGCAAAATGCAAAAAGCAAAAAGCTCCTAACCCAAAACATCTAGGAAATCTAGGACACAATGAGAAGACCAAACTTCAGGATAATAGGTATAGAAGAGAGTGAAGATTCCCAACTTAAAGAGCCAGTAAATATCTTCAACAAGATTATAGAAGAAAATTTCCCTAAGTTAAAGAGATGTCTATAAACATATAAAAAGCTTACAGAACTCCAAATAGATTAGACCAGAAAAAAAATTCCTCCAATCACATAATAATCAAAACACCAACTGCACAAAACAAAGAAAGAATATTAAAAGCAGTAAGTGAAAAAGGTCAAACAACATATAAAGACAGACCTATCAGAATTACACCAGACTTCTTACCAGAGACTATGAAAGATAGAAGATTCTGGGCAGATGTCATACAGAACCTAAGACAACACAAATGTTCTACTATACCCACCAAAACTCTCAATTACCATAGATGGAGAAACCAAGATACTCCATTACAAAAACAAATTTACATAGTATCTTTTCCACAAATCCAGCCCTACAAAGGATAATAGACAGAAAACGCCAACACAAGTAGGGAAACTACACCCTAGAAAAAGCAAGAAAGTAATCTTTCTTTCTTTCTTTCTTTCTTTCTTTCTTTCTTTCTTTCTTTCTTTCTTACTTTCTTTCTTCCTCTCTTTTTTTAAGTGAGATTTCTCCCTTGTTTTTTCCAAGGGTACTTTTGGTTTCTATTTTAATTTATTTTATATTTATACATAATTGGCCTTCTGTAGGTCTGTGCAATACTTGCATGCCATTCCCCAAAGCCAGAGGAGGTCACTGTATTTCACCTGGAAATTAAGTGATAAAGAGGATTGTGAGATGACCTTTGGGTCTTCTGAGAAACAAATTCTCAAATGATGAGCCATCGCTCCACCATATGACATGGACTTTTGTCCTTCTTTGTATGCTATATTAGTTGAAATGTATCATACCTATAGAAAGAATTTCTTGAGATATGTAGGGACACATACATGGGGTATGCATGCTAATTATCTAAACTTCCAGGCCTTCATGTAGGGTGACTTTGTTAGTGTTTTACTGCTGTGAACAGATTCCATAATTAAGAAAAGTCTTATAAAGGACAACATTTAATTGGGACTGGCTTACAGGTTCAGATGTTCAGTACATTATCATCAAGGTTGGAGCATGGCAACATCTAGACGGTCATGGTCCTGTAGGAACTGAGAGTTTTATAACCTCATCTGATGTCTGATAGCAGAATATTGATTTTCAGGCAGCTAGGATGAAGGTCTTAAAGCTCACATGCACAGTGACACACCTATTCCAACAAGACCATACCTATTATAATAAGGCAATCCCTTGTAAAAGTATTACTCCCTTTCTAGAGCATACACAAAGCATCATATTCCACCCCCTTACTCCCATAGGCTTATTCAAGCATATGAGTCTATAGGGGCCACCCTAAACATAGCATAATGCAAAATCCATTTATTCCAACTTCTAGAGTCCCCATAGTCTGTAGCAGTCACAACAATATTAAAAGTTCAAAGCTCAAGGTCTCTTCTGAGAGTTATCCAATCACTTAACTGTTAATCACCAAAGCAAGATGAGAAACTAGCTGGACAAACTCCAAACTCTGCAACTCCATGTCTGATGTCAAAGGGATCTTCACATCTCCAACTCCATTTTCATCTTTGTTGACTGCAACAAAATTCTTTCTTCTGGCCTGATTCCACTCCCTCTTTGCAGCTTTCCTCAGCAGATAGCCCATGGTTCTGACATCTCAAACATCTTGGAGTCTCCAAGGAAATTTCAGTGTTACAGCTTCTTGTTTCACTGTCTGGAACCCAAACGTGATTATTTGGGCTCCTCCAAAGAGCTGGCAAACACTTCTGTGTTTCTGTTGTCAGTAGCATTCTAACCTCAGGTTGAAACACAACAGTGCTGCTGCTGTTCTTGTTGAACATCACATGGTACTGGCATTTCCAATACACTGGGGTCTTCAACTGCAACTAGGCTTCACCAATGGCCTCTCATGAACTCCATGGTTGAGCATACAGAAACCGTCACATAAGGCATTATTGGATACAGTATTATGCATCAGCATTACTTACTGCCAAGGCTGGAGCAGATCTCTGATATCTCATCCTGTATGACAATGCAGTTTAGGCCAATCAGAGGAAATGCAGAATTAAGAAATTCTTCAGAGAGTGGAGGTGTTAAGGACATCATGTTAATCAGTGGTAAGAGCAAGATTCATGCTTGCCTGGGGTGATGAAGCCTGCAGCAGATACCAGACACCTCTGGTGGGGAATGTTTACTTTCAAGACTAGGAATGGAGAAGGATGGTTGATGCTGCTCTTTTACATATTAGATTTCACAGTCACTAAGAAGAATTTTTTTTTTTTAGATGAGTAAGGGATTCCTGGGAAGTTCCACTGAATCCTGTCAAAACATACTTGATCTGTCAGAAAGTGTCTGTGCTCCAAATGCAAGGTCACCCACATTCATAAAAGAAACTTTACTGAAGCTCAAAGCACACATTGCACTTCACACAATAATAGTGGGAGACTTCAACACCGCACTCTCAGGCCATGTAAATTTGCACCCAATCTTCTTCACATCACTTCTTGCTTACTCCATACATCCTGTCTGGGAGTCCCTGTTCAGGTGCCATTCTGCCACGGACCGGCCCCAGTTGGGCTCTCTCAATTCAGGGAATCAGGGGTTCCAGCAGGAGTGCATGGAGTCGGCAAGAATTGACAGACAGATGCAGGCCCGAGAGAGTGTGCTGGATCTGAATGTAATTCGTCTCAAAGGGAGCACCAGTCTAATAAGTGACTTTTACACAAAACAGAGGAATGAGTACCAGTAATCTTCTTTCAACAACCCCAAAAGAAGATTGCCACACAAACATAAAAATGACATAAAAAATAACAGGAAGCAACAATCACTATTCCTTAATAGCTCTTAACATCAATGGATTCAATTCCCCAATAAAAAGACATAGAATAACAGGACCCAGCATTTTGCTGCATAAAGGAAACGCACCTCAGTGTCAAAGACAGACACTACCTCAGAGTAAAGGGCTGGAAAACAATTTTCCAAGAAAATGGTCCCAAGAACAAGTTGGAGTAGCCATTCTAATATTAAATAAAATCAAATTTCAACTAAAAGTTATCAAAAAGGATAAGGAAAGACAATATTTCATACTCATCAAAGGAAAAATCTACCAAGAACAACTCTCAATTCTGAACATCTGTGCTCCAAATGCAAGGTCACCCACATTCATAAAAGAAACTTTATTGAAGCTCAAAGCACACATTGCACTTCACACAATAATAGTGGGAGACTTCAACACCGCACTCTCATCAATGGACAGATCACGGAAACACAAACTAAACAGAGATGCCTTGAAACTAACAGAAGTTATGGACCAAATGGATTTAAGAGATACCTATAGAACATTTTATTCTAAAACAAAAGAATATACCTTCTTCTCAGCACCTCTTGGTACCTTCTCCAAAATGACCACATTATCAGTCACAAAACAGAAATCAACAGATACAAGAAGATTGAAATAATCCCATGCATCCTATCAGATCACCATGGTCTTCAATAGCAACAAAAGCAATAAAAAGCCCACATACACATGGAAGCTGAACAACTTTCTACTCAATGATAACTTGGTCAAGTAAGAAATAAAGAAAGAAATCAAGGACTTTTTAGAATTTAATGAAAATGAAGGCACAACATACCCAAACTTATGGGACACAACGAAGCAGTGCTAAGAGAAAAACTCATAGCTCTGAGTGCCTCCAAAAAGAAACTGGAGAGAGCATACACTAGCAGCTTAACAGCACACCTGAAAGCTCTAGAACAAAAGGAATCAAATTCACCCAAGAGGAGTAGACAGCAGGAAATAATCAAACTCAGGGCTGAAATCAACCAAGAAGAAACAAAAAGAACTATTCAAAGAATCAACCAAACGAGGAGCTAGTTTTTTGAGAAAATCAACAAGACAGAAAAAAACCATTAGCCAGACTAACCAGAGGGCACAGAGACAGTATCCAAATTAACAAAGTCAGAAATGAAAAGGGAAACATAACAACAGAAACTAGGGAAATTAAAAAAATCATCAGATCCTACTACAAAAGTCTATACTCAACAAAACTTGAAAAATCTAGATGAAATGGAAAATTTTCTAGACAAATACCATGTACCAAAGTTAAATCAGATTAACCACCCAAATAGTCCCATAACCCCTAAAGTAATAGAAGTAGTCCTTAAAAGTATCCCCCCCCCCCAAAAAGCCCATGACCAGATGGGTTTAATGCAGAATCCTATCATACCTTCAAAGAAGACCTAATACCAATACTCTGCAAACTATTCCACAAAATAGACACAGAAGGAACACGACCCAATTCGTTCTATGAAGCCACAATTACACTGATACCAAAACCACACAAAGACCCAACAAAGAAAGAGAACATCAGACCAATTTCCCTTAAGAATTTAGATGCAAAAATATTCAATAAAATTCTCACAAACAGTCCAAGAACATATCAAAATGATCATTTACCATTATCAAGTAGGCTTCATCCCAGGTATGCAGGGATGGTTCAATATATGGAAATCCATCAATGTAATCCACTACATAAAGAAACTCAAAGAAAAAAATCACATGATCATTTCATTAGATGCTGAAAAAACATTTGACAAAATTCAACATACTAATATCCAATATATATATATAAAGAACTCAAGAAGGTGGACTCCAGAAAATCAAATAACCCCATTAAAAAATGGGGCTCAGAGCTAAACAAAGAATTCTCACCTGAGGAATACTGAATGGCTGAGAAGCACCTAAAGAAATGTTCAACATTCTTAGTCATCAGGGAAATGCAAATCAAAACGATACTGAGATTCTACCTCATACCAGTCAGAATGGCTAAGATCAAAAACTCAGGTGACAGCAGATGCTGGTGAGGATGTGGAGAAAGAGGAACACTTCTCCATTGCTAGTGGGATTGCAAGCTGGTACAACCACTCTGGAAATCAGTCTGGCAGTTCCTCAGAAAATTTGGCATAATACTACCGGAGGATCCTACAATACCTCTCCTGAGCATATATCCAGAAGATGTTCCAACATATAGTAAGGACACCTGCGCCACTATGTTCATAGCAGTCTTATTTATAATAGCTGGAAAGAACCCAGTTGATTCTCAACAAAGGAATGTATACAGAAAATGTGGTATGTTTACACGATGGAATACTACTCAGCTATTAAAAATGATGAATTTATGAAATTCTTAGGCAAATGGATGCATCTGGAGGATATCATCCTGAGTGTCGTAACCCAATCACAAAAGAACACACATGGTATTTACTCACTGATAAGTGGATATTAGCCCAGAAGCTCGGAATACACAACATACAATTCACAGACCAAATGAAGCTCAAGAAGAAGGAAGACCAAAGTATGGATACTTCTTAGAAGTGGGAAAAATACCCATGGTATGAGATACAGAGACAAAGTGTGGAGCAGAAACTGAAGGAAAGACCATCTAGAGACTGCCCCACCTGGGGATCCATCCCATATACAGTCACCAAACCCAGACACTATTGTGGATGACAATAAGAGCTTGCTGACAGGAGCCTGATATAGCTGTCTCCTGAGAGGCTCTGCCAGTGCCTGACAAATACAGAGTGGATGCTCTCAGCCAACCATTGGACTAAGCACAAGGTCCCAGATGGAGGAGCTAGAGAAAGTACCCAAGGAGCTGAAGGTGTTTGCAGCCCCATAGTAAGAACAACAATATGAACCAAACAGTATCCCCAGAGCTCCCAGGGACTAAACCAGCAACCAGGGTACACATGGAGGGACCCATTGCTCAAGCTGCATATGTAGTAGAGGATGGCCTGTTGGACATCAATGGGAGGAGAGGCCCTTGGTCATGAGAAGGCTCGATGCCCCAGTGTAGGGAACTGCCAGGACAGGGAAGTGTGAGTGGGTGGGTTGGCTCACAGGGGGAGGGGGGAATGGAATAGGGGATTTTTTTGAGGAGATACCAGGAAAGGGGATAACATTTGAAATGTAAATAAAGAAAATATCTAATAAAAACAATTAATATAAAAAGGAAGAGGAAAATAAAAGTACATGAAACTAACAGCCCATCACAGCACTTAACCTTTCTAAACTGTAAGAGATTCAAAGCAAGACGGAGCACCACACACAGACAAGGTGGTCTCACTCAAAGAAAGGACTATGTAGGCTCACGTGTAATTTCTAAGCTCTGCTCAAAATCAAAACTGAAGTACAAAATGAGCCCCTAGAAATATAATACTGTGATTGTTTGTCTAAGGAAAGAAAGAGCAGAGCTATTCTTGGTGACATGTCATCGGACATGTGCAGTAGAGTGCTGCTTTACCCTGTTTTCTAAAGGCAGAGAAAGGAAGCAATTAAGTTGTGCAGTGCTCGGTTTCTGTCGCATTGCACACAGCTCTACACTCTTAAACCATTACATAAATGACATGGCCAGAATTCCTCTGCCTAGAGGGCTGGTGGTCCCCCAGGGTGGGATGTACTTGGGTCTCCTCACCAGTCAGGGTACAATGAGTCCCATCATGAATTCAGCAACTGCACACATTTCAGACTTAACTCAGTGATAGGAATTTGTTTGAAGACAGTTAATAAAATCTTATAGAAGAACTATAGGGTCTGTTACCTCCTCCCATAATGCTTGATGATAGAATAGAGACATAACGTAATGTCCCTCGAGGTTCTCTTAGTTGGTCCAGGAATGCACTAGGGAAAGACAGGTTGTGCTCTGGCCAGTACACCTGTTCCTGGAAAGAGAATAGGAAAGAGACAAATTGGTAGGAGGCGTGTTTCTTACCTGTCTTATGAAAAAATCATTTCTGCTCAGCTTATTGGTGTTTTGGCCAAGTTATTCTTTTGATTCCAGAAAAGGCCTGACTAGTGAGGTAGTTCAGAAATGGCTGGTCTTTCCACTCTACCTTTGCACTAACCTTATGTAGCCATACTGTTGAGTTTTGATGTTACCTCAGTGTCAGAGCAACCAGGAAAGGATGATAGGCAAGGACTTCCACTCTCTTACATGATAGGGAAGTGTCTTTAGACTGACTGTAATACACTGTCTACCAGAGGAATGCCTTAGAAAAAGCCCTGAACTCTGTTTTCGATCAGCACAACTATTGTGTCTGATTCTTAAATTACACACAGGAAGAAAACAAAATCTGTAACTTGTCTGTGTTTAATGCCAGGAGGATAGGGTGCACAGGAAGGGGAAGGAAGTATTTACTCTTAAGCCATCTTGCTGTTCTATTGTTGAGAATAAAATAGAACTTCTATTTTAGCTAGATTAACCTAATTCCATATGTGCTAAGTGAAGTGCCACATCCTCAATGTGATTCCAAATTAGATGTAAAAAATGCTACCTGCATAAGATAACATGCAAATATAAGCTGTTACTCTTGCAACCCCACATTTATTGCACAAAATATAAGATTTGATTGTGGTGTGTGTGTGTGTGTGTGTGTGTGTGTGTGGTACATGTGCGTTAGGGTACATGGAGGTCAGAATAGAATGCGCCATCCCTTGAAGCTGGGGTTACAGATGGTTGTGAGCCACACAACACAGTCTCTGGGAGTTGAGCTTTGTTTCTCTGAAAGAACAGCAAGTTCTTAACTGTTAAGCCATCTCTTCTGGTCCTTATTATGCATTTTTGAAATTAGATTTGACAGTTCAGTTTTTAAATTTAATCCTTTTTAAAAAATCCCCCAAATCATGGCATCTATTAACTGAAATATCAGTAAAAAAATTTTTTTAGAAGCACAATTCCAAATGACAAAGAGCATGGGAGAAAGGCTAATCACAGCAACACTTTAAAAATGCAAAAGCAAATAGTGAAGACAGAGGAAGACAAGACAAGGTTCATAGTGAGGGATGCTCATGAGCAGGTAAAATCCACCCAGCACCTCTCTAAGATCTGGACTGTAGATCTGAAAGTGGACCGTCCTGCAGATCAAAGTGATAATCTGTTCAGCCTCTGGGTCTGTGCTCATGTTGCTTACCAGGATGGTGCCTCTTCCAGGCAGCAGGTGGAATCCAAAAGGCTCTGGCCTTAGGGACAATGTGCATGGCTGCAGCAACGCTATCCTGACAGCAAGTCAATTCTATGGACTAAATAGGTAGAATCCTTCCTGTCTGCAGCCTGACTTCCTCAACACAGCAGAAAGGAAATGGTGACAGCTATTTAGACTCGTATTAATCAAGATTCTTTAGAGGAGCAGAATTTGCAGAATCAATATACACACACATGCATGTATGCATGCATATATACACACATACACAAGCACGCGCATGCACACGCACATACACACACGTGTGCACACACACACACACACACACACACACACACACACACACACTCACACATGCAAAGGGGATTTATTAGAATGGCTCACAGGCCGTGGTCCAGCTAGTCTAACAATGGCTGTCTATCAATGGAAGGTTCAAGAATCCAGTAGTTGTTTAGTCCACGAGGCTGGATGTCTTAGCTTAGATTTTCAGTATAAGCTGGAATCCTGAAGAAGAAGGCTCTAATGCCAGTGAAAGAATGGACTTACCAATGAGAGTGAGAGAAAGGAGAAAGAGAGAGAGAGAGAGAGAGAGAGAGAGAGAGAGAGAGAGAGAGAGAGATAGAGAGAGATAGTTCTTCCATGATTTCTACATAGATTGCCAGCAGAAGGTGTGGCCCAAATTAAAGGTGGATCTTTCTACCTCAAAAGATTTGGATTAAAATGTGTCTTCCAATTTCAAATGATTTAATAAGAAAAAATTGTCTCACAGGGGTACCCAGCCACTTGGATTTTAGTTAATTCCAGATGTAGCCAAATTGACAACCAAGGATAGCTATCATAAGACTCTAGGCAGGGATGCGAAGATTGCTTTTTGGGGGACTGACCAAAATCAAAGCAAATCAACTTATGCTTTGGGATTTTCAGCAAACGGAGGTGTCCCTATCTATGTGCTGAGTGAGGTCCACACACCCCATTGGCTCATTATTTTTTTTGTCTGTCAGGCTTCATCCTCTAGTATGAGCACAAGTAGAGGAAAGTAACCCAGAGTGTGTGACACAGAAGGAAAGAACCAAGGGTAACTTGGAGGGTGCAACTAAGAGAGGGCCACCAAGAGGTCTCATTGTAGGTTCCAATTGTCAAGACTGGTGACCTGAGTTCAATCCTGAAACCTACATGTCAGAATGAGAGGATGTACTCCTAGGAGTTATCCTAGGTTTTCACCTTCAAGCCAGGGCACAAAGTAGGGAAACCCCAGGAAGATAAAGTGTGCATGGAAGCACTGGAGAAACAGCCACAAAGGGAAGCAGAAGCTAAGAACCTCATAGAAGTGTTACATGACAACGGTAAAGAGAGCTTTCAGAATGCACAGAAACACCAGCGATAGGGAAAGAGGACATGAGGAAAATTAGCTAAAGGAAAGGAGTTCCATAAGCAGAGGTAAGCAGACAAAGAGGACAATGAACGAAGGAACAGCAGGAGATTCCTGGAACAGAGTGTGGGCAGCTAGCAGGAGATACATCCTGCCAAATACTCATTTTCAGACCTCTGAGAACAAGAACAAATGGAGAAAATGTTAATACTCACAAAAACTCAGAACTCAGACTGGCATCAGGTTTCTCAAGAGCAGTAGTAGAAGCTTTAGAAATTGTGGGTGTTGGGGCACTGGAGAGATGGCTAAGCTGTTAAGAGCCCTTGATGCTTTTCCAGAGGACCCTGGTTTGGTCCCTTCTGATCATCTAAGTCTAATGGTTCACAATAGTCTGCAACTCAGCTTCAAGGGATCCTATCGGCATCCTTCTGGTCTCCTCTACCACCTGTACAGATGTGGTGTACACACACACACACACACACACACACACACACACACACACACACACAGCTTTAGAATAACACCCTTAGACTACAAGGCCAAAGTGTGGTTACTAATCCAGAAGGAGTGTTCCTAGTTATGCTTTTGCTCCATTGTAACTGTCAGATGAGTACATTTACAAATACCCCTTTTCTTGAAACTACGAGAGGGCCACCGAGAGGTCTCATTGTAGGTTCCAATGGTCAAGACTGGTGACCCGAGTTCAATCCTGACACCTACATGTTAGAATGAGAGGATGTACTCCTAGGAGTTATCCTAGGTCTTCACCTTCAAGCCATGGTATACCTCCCCTGAATGAATAAATGTAACTTTTAAAAAGAAAAGCACCACTGGGAGTATTCTATTAAGTAAGTAAGTAAGTAAGTAAGTAAGTAAGTAAGCCATTAAAGATGATGGCACAGGATCCAGCAAAGAGAGTGATGGAAGCCATTCCCAGGCTGGGGTACAGGAACAACCCAGGATATCAGCAGAGAACAGATTTGCTTGAGAGGCTTATGTCAAGGCCAACCAGGAAATCCCTAATAAGTAATGAAACTGACATTTTATTGTTGGTTTTGAAGACATATTGTTCTGTTTGAAATTATGTGTATGAGTAAGAAATGTATATAGACTACTCAAGTAAGAAGGTACTAAATAACGCCGCAGACAACAAAAACCAAGCAAACAAACAAATCCAACCACACTGTTCTATAAGCTCATTTGGAAACAACAGTCATAAAGTTGTATACTAGTAGCAAGTATATATATATATATATATATATATATATATATATACATATATATATATATATACACACACACACACACACATATACATACATATCATATTACAAATGCTATATATTAGTGGAATTAGATTATGGACTAGTGAATGTGTGGGTGCACAGAGAGCTACATTCTTTTTATGGTTGTTAGAAAATCAATAGACAACTATTTAGAAGTATGGTAGTACCCAATGCCAGAATAACATTTATAAAACAGAAAACTACTTTTTCGTTTCACAGATAAGTCTTTACAACTTTCCATATGGAGTAGATATTTGAATGGGAAATCAGGTAATTGTTGAAACTTTGGTGTTTTTGAAGCTAGTTAGTTCAGTTATGGGGATTCTAAAGTTATTTATAGCGTTATATATAGCGTTCAGATTCTAGTTGAGCATGGAAGGAGCTTGGAAGATGTCCCTAAAAGTTAGCTAAGTGAACATTCAACAGTTGTCCTTAGAGCTATAAGAGATATGAGGGGAACTGACAAGATACAAAAACACACAGCCTTCTGGGGCAGAAGCTTCTGCAGGAACAAGTGTTACAGTGGAGAAACAAGAATTATAGCTAAAGAGTTGCTTGAGGCTCTGTGTGTACATCCCCAGGAGCTAAAACATCCAGCCATCATGACCACTAACCTCCCAGGTTTCTACCCGTTTCTCAACAACGATTGTTAGGAAAACCCCTCTTCTCCCCACAGGGGATAGACCAGGGACAGATAAGAAGAAGAAAGGATTTGCAATGTTCCAGAATGTCTCTTTCAGGAGAAACTACCCTGCTGGGGGGAGGTGTTATTAAAACCTAACAGGAACCCACTTGAAGTGGAAAAAGAACTGAGAAATGCTTGTGAAGCCTGTAGTCTGGAGGCCCGTGCATACCAAAGGTCAGAGACCATGAATCAGAGCGCTGACTGTGGAGCACTGACTCCTCTGGCCCACCTAACTTTCATTTCTTGTGGCTTATCGGGAGAGGTTCCAGTTACCTTGTATGTCATGTATGCCATCAAAACAATGTATAAGACACTAAAGGTTGGGATGAGGGGATTAGACTGAAGAGGGAAGGCACAAGATCCAGACTCAATATGTTACAAAATTACGATTCAAGGGATTTAAAACAATTATGATTAAAATACTAAGGACCCCAGGGTTAAAAAGTTTATTTGAGAAACTTTACTTAAGAGAATTAATAGCCTGCAAGATCACATGGGCAGTGTAGGCAAAGGGGGATTCTAAGATCCAGGAAGTGTTTCCAGAGACCAGAAGCCTTGTGTAGACAGGAAGGAGGCCCTTGATGGACATATTGTTAGACTGGATGCCCCTGAGGTGAGAACCTTGAATTTGGTGATGAATCAGTCCAAATTTGCAAAGCTGAAAACAGGAGAACACATTCAAGACCAGTGAGACAGCTAATGTCAGCCACCAGATCACAGCTCCAGGAGACTCAGAGAACAGCATGCAGGACAAAGGTTAGACACGTCGAAACTAGGCATGTCATGTTGGGCAACAGGACATCCAAGATAATGTTTTTTTTTAATTAGGTATTTATTTCATTTACATTTCGAATGCTATCCCCAAAGTACCCCATACACTCCTCCACCCACTCCCCAACACACCCACTCCCACTTCTTGGCTCTGGTGTTCCCCTGTACTGGGGCATATAAAGTCTACACGACCAATGGGCCTCTCTTTCCACTGATGGCCAACTAGGCCATCTTCTGATACATATGCAGCAAGAGACACAAGCTCCGGGGGGTACTGGTTAGTTCATATTGTTGTTCCACCTATAGGGTTGCAGATTCCCCCAGCTCCTTGGGTACTTTCTCTAGCTCTTCCATTGGGGGCCTTGTGATCCATCGAATAGCTGACTGTGAGCATCCACTTCTGTGTTTGCTAGGCCCCGGCATAGTCTCACAAGAGACAGCTATATCTGGGTCCTTTAGCAAAATCTTGCTAGTGTATGCAATGGTGTCAGCGTTTGGAAGCTGATTATGGGATGGATCCCTGGGTATGGCAGTCTCTAGATGGTCCATCCTTTCATCTCAGCTCCAAACTTTCTCTCTGTAACTCCTTCCATGGGTGTTTTGTTCCCAATTCTAAGAAGGGGCAAAGTGTCCACACTTTGGTCTTCGTTCTTCGTGATTTTCATGTGTTTTGCAAATTGTATCTTATATCTCGGGTATGCTAAGTTTCTGGGCTAATATCCACTTATCAGTGAGTACATATCATTTGAGTTCTTTTGTGATTGTGTTACCTCACTCAGGATGATGCCCTTGACCAACCATTTGCCTAGGCATTTCATATTCATTCCTTTTAATAGCTGAGTAGTACTCCATTGTGTAAATGTACCACATTTTCTGTATCCATTCCTCTGTTGAGGGGCATCTGGGTTCATTTCAGCTTCTGGCTATTATAAATAAGGCTGCTATGAACATAGTGGAGCATGTGTCCTTCTTACCAGTTGGGGCATCTTCTGGATATATGCCCAGGAGAGGTATTGCAGGATCCTCCGGTAGTACTATGTCCAATTTTCTGAGGAACCACCAGACTGATTTCCAGAGTGGTTGTACAAGCTTGCAATCCCACCAACAATGGAGGAGTGTTCCTCTTTCTCCACATCCTCGCCAGCATCTGCTGTCACCTGAATTTTTGATCTTAGCCATTCTGACTGGTGTGAGATGGAATCTCAGGGTTGTTTTGATTTGCATTTCTCTGATGATTAAGGATGTTGAACATTTTTTCAGGTGTTTCTCAGCCTTTCGGTATTCCTCGGGTGAGAATTCTTTGTTCAGCTCTGAGCCCCATCTTTAAGGGGGCTATTTGATTTTCTGGAGTCCACCCTCTTGAGTTCTTTATATATTGGATACTAGTCCCCTATCTGATTTAAGATAGGTAAAGATCCTTTCCCAATCTGTTGGTGGTCTTTTTGTCTTATTGACGGTGTCTTTTGCCTTGCAGAAGCTGTGCAGTTTCATGAGGTCCCATTTATCGATTCTTGATCTTACAGCACAAGCCATTGCTGTTTAATTCAGGAAATTTTCCCGTGTGCCCATATCTTCGAGGCTTTTCCCCACTTTCTCCTCTATAAGTTTCAGTGTCTCTGGTTTTATGTGGAGTTCCTTGATCCACTTAGATTTGACCTTGGTACAAGGAGATAGGAATGGGTCGATTCACATTCTTCTACATGATAACAACCAGTTGTGCCAGCACCATTTGTTGAAAATGCTGTCTTTCTTCAACTGGATGATTTTAGCTCCCTTGTCGAAGATCAAGTGACCATAGGTGTGTGGGTTCATTTCTGGGTCTTCAATTCTATCCCATTGGTCTACTTGTCTGTCTCTATACCAGTACCATGCAGTTTTTTATCACAATTGCTTTGTAGTAAACTTTAGGTTAGGCATGGTGATTCCACCAGAGGTTCTTTTATCCTTGAGAAGAGTTTTTGCTATCCTAGGTTTTTTGTTATTTCAGATGAATTTGAAGATTGTTATTTCTAATTTGTTGAAGAATTGAGTTGGAATTTTGATGGGGATTGCATTGAATCTGTAGATTGCTTTTGGCAAGATAGCCATTTTAACAATGTTAATCCTGCCAATCCATGAACATGGGAGATCTTTCCATCTTCTGAGATCTTCTTTAATTTCTTTTTTCAGAGACTTGAAGTTCTTATCATACAGGTCTTTCACTTCCTTAGTTAGAGTCACTCACGCCAAGGTATTTTATATTATTTGTGACTATTAAGAAGGGTGTTGTTTCCCTAATTTCTTTCTCAGCCTGATTATCCTTTGTGTATAGAAAGACCATTGACTTGTTTGAGTTAATTTTATATCCAGCTACTTCACTGAAGCTGTTTATCAGGTTTAGAAGTTCTCTGGTGGAATTTTTAGGGTCACTTATATATACTATCATGTCATCTGCAAAAAGTGATATTTTGACTTCATCTTTTCCAATTTGTATCCCATTGATCTTCTTTTGTTGTTGAATTGCTCTGGCTAGGACTTCAAGTACAATGATGAATAGGTAGGGAGAAAATAGGCAGCCTTGTCTAGTTCCTGATTTTAGTGGGATTGCTTCCAGGTTCTCACCATTTACTTTGATGTTGGCTGCTGGTTTGCTGTAGATTGCTTTTATCATGTTTAGTATGGGCCTTGAATTCCTGATCTTTCCAAAACTTTTATCATGAATGGGTGTTGGATCTTGTCGAATGCGTTTCCACATCTAGCGAGATGATCATGTGGTTTTTGTCTTTGATTTTGCTTATATAATGGATTACGTTGATGGATTTCCATATATTAAACCATCCCTGCATCCCTGGAATAAAACCTACTTGGTCAGGATGGATGATTGTTTTAATGTGTTCTTGGATTTGTTTAGTGAGAATTTTATTGAGTATTTTTGCATCGATACTCATAAGGGAAATTGATCTTAAGTTCTCTCAATTTGTTGGTTCTTTCTGTGGTTTAGGTATCAGAGTAATTGTGGCTTCATAGATTGAGTTGGGTAGAGTACCTTCTGCTTCTATTTTGTGGAATAGTTTGTGCAGAACTGGAATTATATCTTCTTTGAAGGTCTGATAGAACTCTGCACTAAACACATCTGGTCCTGAGCATTTTTTGGCTGGCAGACTATTAATGACTGCTTCTATTTCTTTAGGGGATATGAGACTGTTTAGATCATTAACTTGATGCTGACTTAACTTTGGTACCTGGTATCTGTCTAGAAATTTGTCCATTTCGTCCAGGTTTTCCAGTTTTGTTGAGTATAGCCTTTTATAGAAGGATCTGATGGTGTTTTGGATTTCTTCAGGATCTGTTGTTATGTCTCCCTTTTCATTTCTGATTTTGTTAATTAGGATGCTGTCCCTGTGCCCTCTAGTGAGTCTAGCTAAGGGTTTATCTATCTTGTTGATTTTCTCAAAGAACCAGCTCCTTGTTTTGTTGATTCTTTGAATAGTTCTTCTTATTTCCACTTGGTTGATTTTGCCCCTCAGTTTGATTATTTCCTGCCATCTACTCCTCTTGGGTGAACTTTCTTCCTTTTTTTGTAGAGCTTTTAGGTGTGTTGTCAAGCTGCTAGTGTGTGCTCTCTCTAGTTTCTCTTAGGAGGCACTCAGAGCTATGAGTTTCCCTCTTAGAAATGCTTTCATTGTATCCCATAGGTTTGGGTATGTTGTGGCTTCATTTTCATTAAACTCTAAAAAGTCCTTAATTTCTTTCTTTATTCCTTCCTTGACCAAGGTATCATTGAGAAGAGTGTTGTTCAGTTTCCACGTGAAAGTTGGCTTTCCATTATTTATGTTGTTATTGAAGATCAGCCTTAGTCCATGGTGGTCTAATAGGATGCATGGGACAATTTTAATATTTTTGTATCTGTTGAGGCCTGTTTTTTGACCAATTATATGGTCAATTTTGGAGAAGGTCCCGTGAGGTGCTGAGAAGAATGTATATCCTTTTGTTTTAGGATAAAATGTTCTGCAGATATCTGTTAAGTCCATTTGTTTCATAACTTCTGTTAGTTTCACTGTGTCCCTGTTTAGTTTCTGTTTCCACGATCTGTCCATTGATGAAAATGGTGTGTTGAAGTCTCCCACTATTATTGTGTGAGGTGCAATGTGTGCTTTGAGCTTTACTAAAGTGTCTTTAATGAATGTGGCTGCCCTTGCATTTGGAGCATAGATATTCAGATTTGAGAGTTTCTTCTGGAGGATTTTATCTTTGATGAGTATGAAGTGTCCCTCCTTGTCTTTTTTGATAACTTTGGGTTGGAAGTCGATTTATTCGATATTAGAATGGCTACTCCAGCTTGTTTCTTCAGACCATTTGCTTGGAAAATTGTTTTCCAACCTTTCACTCTTAGGTAGTGTCTGTCTTTTTCCCTGAGATGGGTTTCCTGTAAGCAGCAGAATGTTGGGTCCTGTTTGTGTAGCCAGTATGTTAGTTTATGTCTTTTTATTGGGGAATTGAGTCCATTAATATTAAGAGATATTAAGGAAAAGTAATTGTTGCTTCCTATTATTTTTGTTGTTAAAGTTGGCATTTTGTTCTTGTGGCTGTCTTCTTTTTGGTTTGTTGATGGATTACTTTCTTGCTTTTTCTAGGGTGTGATTTCCATCCTTGTATTGGTTTTTTTCTTTTATTATCCTTTGAAGGGCTGGATTCGTGGAAAGATAATGTGTGAATTTGGTTTTGTCGTGGAATACTTTTGTTTCTTCATCTATGCTAATTGAGAGTTTGCCTGGGTATAGTAGCCTGGGCTGGCATTTGTGTTGTCTTAGTGTCTGTATAACATCTGTCCAGGCTCTTCTGACTTTCATAGTCTCTGGTGAAAAGTCTGGTGTAATTCTGATAGGTCTGTCTTTATATGTTACTTGACCTTTCTTTCTTACTGCTTTTAATATTCTCTCTTTATTTAGTGCATTTGTTGTTCTGATTATTATGTGTCTGGAAGAATTTCTTTTCTGGTCCAGTCTATTTGGAGTTCTGTAGGCTTCTTGTACGTTAATGGGCCTGTTATTCTTTAAGTGTGGGAAGTTTTCGTCTACAATTTTGTTGAAGATATTAACTGTCCCTTTGAGTTGAAAATCTGCATTCTCATCTACTCTTATTATCTGTAGGTTTGGTCTTCTCATTGTGTCCTGGATTTCCTGGATGTTTTGAGTTAGGACCTTTTTGCATTTTGTATTTTCTTTGATTGTTGTGCCGATGTTTTCTATGGAATCTTTTGCACCTGAGATTCTCTCTTCCATCTCTTGTATTCTGTTGCTGATGCTCGCATCTATGGTTCCAGATTTCTTTCCTAGGGTTTCTATCTCCAGCATTGCCTCACTTTGGGTTTTCTTTATTGTGTCTACTTCCCTTTTTAGGTCTTGGATGGTTTTATTCAATTCCATCACCTGTTTGGTCGTGTTTTCCTGCAATTCCTTAAGGGATTTTTGTGTTTCCTCTTTAAGGTGTTCTACCTGTTTAGCTGTGTTCTCCTGTATTTCTTTAAGTGAGTTATTAAAGTCCTTCTTGATAACTTCTACCATCATCATGAGATATGTTTTTAAATCCGGGTCTAGCTTTTCGGGTGTGTTGGGGTGCCCAGGACTAGGTGGGGTGGGAGTGCTGCATTCTGATGATGGTGAGTGGTCTTGACTTCTGTTAGTAGGATTCTTACATTTGCCTTTCGCCATCTGATAATCTCTGGAGCTAGTTGTTATAGTTGTCTTTGGTTAGAGCTTGTTCCTCAGGTGATTATGTTAGCCTCTATCAGCAGACCTGGGAGACTAGTTCTCTCCTTAGTTTCAGTGGTCAGAGCACTCTCTGCAGGCAAGCTCTCCTCCTGCATGGAAGGTGCCCAGATATCTGGTGTTCGAACCTGCCTCCTGGCAGAAGTTGTGTTCTACTCACCAGAGGTCTTAAGATCTCGTGGAGGGTCTTGTGAGGACCTTGGGGGTGTCCAGAAACTCCGCATGCAAGGAACCCCGTTGCTGGTGTGGACTGTACAGGACTTGTGACCCTGATCAGGCTGGGTTTACTGCTTCCTTAATTAATGCAGTCTCAGGTCCCACGCGATTGGATTGGAGCAGATGCTGTGTTCCACTCACCAGAGGTCTTAAGATTCTGTGGGGGATCCTGTGGGGGTCCTTGAGGGTGTTTGGAGACTCCTTGGGCAAGGAACCCTGGTGCTGGAGTGGACCGGAAGTGACTTGTGCCCCTGATCAGGCCGGGTTATCTGCTTCCCTAGTTAATGCAGTCTCAGGTCCCGTGTGATTGGATTGGAGCAGATACTGTGTTCCACTCACCAGAGGTCTTAAGATCCCATGGGAGATCCTGTGGGGGTCCTTGCGGGTGTCCTGAGACTCCTTGGGCAAGGAACCCTGTTGCTGGAGTGGACCGGAAGGGACTTGTGCCCCTGATCAGGCCGGCTTATCTGCTTCCCTAATTAATGCAGTCTCAGGTCCTGATTGGATTGGAGCAGATGCTGTGTTCCACTCACCAGAGGTCTTAAAATCCTGTGGGGGATCCTGTGGGGGTCCTTGCGGGTGTCTGGAGACTCCGTGGGCAAGGAAGCCTGGTGCTGGAGTCTTGTTTTTAACTTTTAAAAACCCAAAGAAAAAGAAACATGAATAACTAATGTAAAAAATGAAAGTGGTCTTTATTACAGATTCTGTGGTCACTAGGCTTGTGAAAGGTACAAATACTAGAAGTAATCTGTGCCTTTAACTTTGATAATCTAGATGAACTGTGCCAATTCCTTGAAATTATATACTCAAATTCTCACAAGTGACTATATAATCTGGATAAGCTTACATTTATTAAAGAAATTACATTAATAGAAACAAACTCTGTAAGACAAACAGTACCTGTCCCAGGTAGATTTACGGGTGAATTTTACTAAACTTCTTAGTTAGGGTTTTATTGCTGTGAAGAGATACCATGACCAAGGCAACTCTTATAAAAGAAAACATTTAACTGGGGCTGGCTTACAGTATCAGAGGTTCTGACCATTATCATCATGGAAGAAAGCATGGCAGGCTGCAGGCACACATGTTGCGGGAGGAGTTCTACATTCTGATCTGAAGGCAGCTAGGAGACTGATTACATACCAGGCAAAGCTTGAGCACTAGGACGCCTATAAGTCTGCCCCTTCAGTGATGCATTTCCTCCAGCAAGGCCACACATACTCCAACAAGACCACACCTCCTAATAGTGCCTCTCCCTGTGGGCCAAGCATTCAAACACATGAGTCTATGGAGGTCAAACCTATTGACACCACCACAACATTTAAGGAAGAAATTATACTAATTATATACAAGAATATAAAAGTAGGAGTTCTTTTTAAGTCATTCTAATAGGCCAACCTCACCCTATCTCCAAAATAAGGCAAGCATATTACAGGACAAGGAAACTACAGAATAATATATTTCATAAATATATTTCATGAATCAAATCCAATAGTTCTTAAAGTGAGTTATTTAGTATGACTAAATAAGTTTTATTTCAGATACTCCTGGCTGGTTCAACATTTGAATATCAGTATAACTTTCAAACCAATAAGCTAAAGAGAAAAAAAATCACATGATAATATCAATAGATGTTTTTAAAAACGCATTTGACAGGATCCAATATTCTTGTGTAATGTGGAAGCTTCAGTCAGTGAGGAGTTCAGTCAGTAGAAGGCTGAGCCGCAGGGTAAGAGGTGCATGGGGGAAGAGACGCATGGGGTTAATATGGCCTGCAGCAGAGTTGCTCTATCCGGCACTATTTCAGCCCCTTCACACACAACACCATGCTTGCATTCAGTACAGCACCATTCTGTAGATAATAAAAGGAATTCTTCAAATGCTGTGACCTCCAAACCAAAGCCCCTTGCTGGGGCAGTTCTTCCAGGATTGCAAAACACATTAAATGGTGACCTATTAACAGACAGAGGTTCCTTGAATCTACCATCTAACATGTGGGAACCAGCATCGGTTTCCCTTTGACTTAAGGGACAGCAATTTCCAAAGTGTTCCCGCTGCAATCAAACAGTGTCCTGTCTGTTGGTTCTTAGCATTTTATATTCTGATAACTGAAGAGAATGTAACACCTTGTAAATGATTATTTGGAGACTTGATAGGTTTTGCTCTGCAGAAAAGAAGGAATTTCAAGAGTCTCCATAGAACAATGGGGATTCGGAATCAGGTACAAGATGGCTTCCAAAAGCCAACCAAAGCACAGGGACTCTCCGCCCTCTTGTCCCTACTCTTTTTGTCAAAATTCACAGAAAATAAGGATGCGAAGATTGATCCTTAGGAAGGGTAGTGATGAAATCTTCAGTAAATTTGCCATAATTCTATATTAGAATTTCATCAGCTGATTCCAGAAGGCTTGTGCCAAGCCAGAAGCATTTTAGAAAACTGGGCGTCACGTAGAAAATCAGTGTAAATGTATTCCTGGAGCAGAGCCATCCCTCGAAAAGAAAACCAGAAACAAACAACAAAGCCCAAAATGCCATCATTCACTGTGGTATCAGACTTGAAAATATAATGACCAGGAAAACCAGCCAGCTCTGATACCCGTTCATATCTTTTTCTATGTCAAATTTTCTTTTTAGATTCAAAATTCCTTAATTTTAAAAGGTTGTCTTTAATATTTTATTAAAAAGAATGATTTGCTATGCTGTGAATTTCACATTCACTCATTTCCAGTGCTGCAGGTCGGGCATAAACTGGGAAGACTTAGAGGGTTCTAATTTGATGTACATGTTTTTGAAAGTTTCACCGCACAATAGTACATAGCCACAGCACTGACCATAAGCACTGTGTGTGGTGGTGATGATGGTGGTGGTGGTGATGATGATATACCTTCCATAAACAAATACACATTTTAAAAATTATTTTTAAGTGTCTACTTTTAGGGAAAAAATGCTGTGGGATCTTGGCTCCTTAGATAGTGGTCAACTGATGACTCATTCCAACTGCTGTCACCAAACACTTTGGCTCTTCATTATCTCTGATGATATCAGTTATGAATTCAAATGTGCTCAATTGCCAACCAAAAAGAAACATTGCCTACATTTGACCTACTTATAAGTGGTATTGATCTGCTCCTAACCATTATCCCAACATGAGCATCATTACTTGTATGCTTATGATTATAAAAACATGTCTATTCTACAATGTAAAGTATCCTATTAGGTGTTTGATCACATTGCACACACTTTTTCAAATTATCCCTTAAAAAGTAAGTAGATTATTTTAATAGAACTTAAATTTTGGTCAGGAATATAGCTCAGTGGTTATCTAGAATGAGTGAGGTCCTAGATTTGATCCCAGATCTCTCTGTCTGTCTCTCTATCTCTCTCCATCTGTCTCTCTCTCTCTCTGTCTCCCTCTGTCTCTGTCTCCCTCTTCCCCTCCCCACCTCCCTCCCTCCTCTCAAACACACACACACACACACACACACACACACACACACACACACACACACTCACACACACTCATACACGGTTCCAAACTTTTATTTTCAAGATTTTGATATTTAAGGATTTTAGATTTTAGGGATTTTGTCTTTCAAGATCACAGCATTCTGAATTATAGATTACTTAGATTTATCACCCCACCAAATCCTGTAGTTAATGCCATAATCAATGGTGAGAAACTCAGGAAAGTTTTCCTACTAAGATTAGGAAGAAGGAAGAGGTATTTTCTTACACCATTGCCTTTCAACATTGTTTCAGAAATGCCAGGTGATACAATAAGAAAAAGCAAAAAGTGTACAAACGGAAAAGAAACGTAGGTGTTTTGCTCATAAATGACATGTATAGCTATGTAGCCAATCTGAAATAGTTTTCTTTTTCTGGAATTAATATGAAATTATGGTAGGATTGTAGACTATAGTGTTAATCTCCAAAGCCCAACTGCTTTATTGTGTAGTAAGGGTCAATACGTGGGATTTAAAATTAAAAATATATTGCCACTTATATTAACATACCCACAATGAAATATTTTGCTAGAAATTTAATGGAATATGCAATGGTGGTCACGGGGGAAATTACAGTACTCTGATGAAGAGACAAAGAATTAATTATGTCAGGAGACATCCCATGTTCATAGATATAAATCTTAAATACTGCAATGGTGTTAGTGCTTTCCAATGTGGCTCAGATCCAAAAAGTCCAGTCAAGTTTTTCTCCGGACATTGACAAACTGATTCTAAAGCTTATGAAAAGAGGTAGGAAATCAATCAATCAATCAATCAATCAATCAATCAATAAAAAGAGGCAGAGAGTCAACGGTTTTTTTGAAGAAAGAACAAGAGTCATTTGGAGGACTGGTGATATTTGGTGTCAATACCATCAGCTGTACTACTCACAGGAACACAGTGATGTTGGAAGCTGCTGGAAACCTTAAGGGCCTCGTGGGTTCACTAGGTCACTGATCATCTTCCCCTCCAAATGAATTTATGCCTCTCTCAGCAAAGCAGCTTATCCTTTATGGGACATTAAGTTTTCTCTCCTTTTCTGTTGTCATTTTGAGACAGGGTCTCTCTCGATAGCCCTGGCTGTCCTGGAATTCACTATGTAGACTAGACTAGCCTCGAACTCACAGAGCTCCTCCTGCCTCTGCCTTCCCAGAGTGCTTGGATTAAAGGTGTGTGCTACAGTGGCCAGCAAGTTTGGCTTTCTTGGTTCACTTTCTCTTTCTCTCACCACATGACCTCTCTTCTGCACCCACCATTTGCTGCTGGAGAATATTATGCCATCTCTGTTGGAACGTGGTCACAAGGATGACACATGATGACTAATGCCTTGGGGACCTGTGAGAGAGGCTCCAGGAGAACAGGCAGTGGGTCTTTTACTACAGGTGCATTCTGTTCACTGGATTGTTCTTGGGTGTGATTTCATGCCTCTTATGACAAATATTAATATTCAATTTATTAGATGTTTATTCTTGTTGGATGTCAGATCATAACCATAAACCCCAATCTGGCCAGTGTGCCCTGAATCTGCATATGGCCTCTGCCTTGCTTTCATGCCTTCCCAGGTATAATGTTTAATATGTGTCAGGCAATTGTGTTTTAATTGTTCTGTCCTGAGAAAGTTCTGGAAAAGGCTGCTCTATTAATATTTAGTATGTGCCTACTGGAATTTATCTACATGTTTTTTCTGATCATGTTTTTCTGAACTCAAACAACCTTTCTTGGGCCACTGCTTTCTTTGTTATATTCAAGTATAAAAATACACTGGAACTGAAGTAAGGTTGTTAACAGCCTTAGACTGTAGTCTTCCCCATTCTCTCAGGCCCTCAGATCCCAGGTCCTGAAGATGAGATCTGTACAGACTAGCTGAAAAGTCAACACATCTCCTACAGCATAAGGCCTTCCTTGGATGTAGTTGCCCAACTTAGCCTGCAAAACAGAACCACATCGAAACAAACTTTCCTTACTGCAGTACCCAGTCTCAGGTTCTTTGTTATATAACAACAAAAACTGGATTAAGATAACAAGGAAATGGATAGGTGGTGTAAATTTTAGCAATGTACTATTATTCAGAACCACAAATAATATAGCTATTAAGCCATGAAAAGGTATCTAAGAATCACAAATGTACAGCCCAAAATAGAAGAAGCCAATCCAGACTGAATACATATGTGATGTTCCAAAGTATACAACATTATGGAAAAGGCAAAGTTATGGAGACTAGAGAGAGATCAAGAAAAGGAGTGGGTTGATAGGCAGACAGAGAAGGTTGTTAGGGCAATGACATCACTGAATGATATTATAATAGTGGATCTACGTCACATGCCTTTTCTAAGAACATACAATGTATACTACTGAGAGGGCTCTGATATACATTTTGGACTTAGGGTGGTGATGAAATGTCACTGTCATAAAGGTGCTGCTCTGAGGCCAGATGTTGAACAGGGGATGGGGGTGGGGCTGTGCAGTACATGTTTGTATACAGTCAATTTGCAGGACAATCCCTGGACTTGCCTCTCCATCTTGTGAACCTAGAACCCATGATTGGTCAAGCAACAGTCTGTTAAAACATGAGAGCATAAGTAACCTAATATTCATGCAGAATTTGGATAATCAGAAAACTATAGCATCTCTTTGAAAAATGTGAGCTCATTCATTCTCTGGTAGATACTACTCAAATGTAATATTCATAAGACCATTCATTGGCCAACATGCATAGTCTCCTTTTCTCTATCTTTCCCTCTTACCACATCTCACCCTTGGCAGTCATAATATACATTTCATAAGACAACCTTAGGCTTACTTACTAATACGCTCTTTGGAAAGACCTAAATATTCTTTCCCTTTCATCATTATAAGAAAATATATGGGTTGTGACTTACTAATTGAACTTCTATTTGAAAGATACCAATGTGGTCTAAATAGCTGATGTTGCAGACATCAAGAAAACTTCCTGACTCCCACTTAGAACTGATGTTGGGATAGCTGTGCTAATAGAGATGTAAAGGGGGTACAGTCAAGTGTCTTCATCTCACACTGGACCAGGCAACCTCCTTCAAGACATCTTGAACCAACACTAGAAGCTAAATATATTGCAGTGAACAAAATAGATATTTTGGTCCTGCTGTGAGAAAAACATTTACACTAATACTCTCTCTCTCTCTCCCTCCCTCCCTCCCTCCCTCCCTCCCTCCCTCCCTCCCTCCCTCCCTTCATCCCTCTCCCTCCCTCCCTCCCTCTCCCTCTCCCTTCCTCCCTCCCTCCTTTCCTCTCTCTCTCTCTCTCTCTCTCTCTCTCTCTCTCTCTCTCTCTCTCTCAGGATGCTAAATAAACACTTAATAACTTGACTCCTGTTTTTCTTGAGAGATCACAGTAAGCCCATCAAAGTCATGTGCCTTCTAGCTGTTAAGTAGGACTGAGTGGTCTGCACATACATTTCCATTTGAGTAGGCAGAATTTGCTCTATTGCTTGCTGAACTGTTTAGCATTCACAGAGGGGCTGAGGCTCTGCCACCAGTGTCATTCTTTTTCAGGATCTCCACACACCACTGCTTACTGGAGTATATTCTTCATTCACAGAAGCAGCGTCTGGCACAGCAGCCATGCAGAACTTCTTGTTTAAGTACACCCAGGGGACACACACTTCAGACATCTTAATAGACCAGATCTTCAGAAAAGAATGAAACACATTTAGAAACAAGGAAACTTGGAAGAGTTTGGCTTAATGAAGCTACTCTATTTTCATTAATCTTTTTAATTCCTACACTGCAGATATAACACTGGTTAAACTTCCAACACTATAAATATTAGACATTATCTCTGATGGGAAGATGACACAGTTGTAAAACCAGAGGAGACTCATTAAAAGCTTATCTGACACATGCCATACCTAAGACAAAAATCTTAGCTTATGTTTTTGGTTTGTTTGTTTTCTTTCACATGCATTTGCTGTGACACGCACAGAAGGTCAGGACAACCTCAGAACCACTCCTTGCCTTCCACCTTGTTTGAAATCATGATCTCTTTTGTTGTTGATCCCAGTGTATACCAGGCCAGCTGGCCAATGAGCGTCCAAGGATAGGATTCTTCTGTTTCTGCCTCCCACTGTGCTGTAATAGCACTGGGAGTTCAGACATGTGCTACCACATCTGGCTTTCACTTAGGTTCTGCAGATTCAAATGCAGATCCTCATGCTTACAGGGCAAACACTTTTTATCTATTGAGCCATCTTTCCTCTCCCCCAAGCTGGTGTTTGGTTTTGGTTTTGGTTTGAAGAGGGAACTGATCTAGCTGATCATAGCCCTTGATGTTTTGCCTGTTTGTGTTGTTCTTAAACTGGGAAGATATTTATAGACATGGATTCTAAATTTGTCACCCACTTTAGTAGCTTTGTGCTTTTAAATTTTCTCTTTATAACTTTAGAAGTTGTGCCTTCAAATCATGCATAAAAGAAAGGAAACATTCTTATGATAAACAGTTTAAAATCTCATGAGAAACCTTATACAACTCTAAATCCTCATCATACCCATCACAAAATGGCTGCTCAAGAGAACAATGTACAGGAGACTGTCCTAGTTTTGTTTCCAGTTGTTGTGACAAAATACTTTGACAAGAGCAACTTGGGCAGGGTTGGGGGTGTAGGGTTTAATTTAGCTCACCCAGCTTGCAGTATATTGCTTCAGGGAAGTCAAAGCAGCAGGAAGAACCTAGAAGAAGCTAACTCCAGTTGAGAGAATGAGCGTTAGCTTGCTTACTAATTCTCAATTCACTGTCTGTCTCTAAGGTAGTTCAGGACACAAACCCAGGGGATGGCACCACTCATAGTGAGCAGGTCTTCTCATTGAAAGGAGAGTTAGATGGTCACAGGACAAAGGGAAAGTGAAAGCAGGTTCCTGAAATGGCAGGTTCTTGTTCCCAGAAAACAATTCAAAGAGAAACTGCAAGAAGGCACCGGAGTTGGGGCACCAGAGTTGGGATGTATCTAAACAAGACAAAAGGATGGACCATCTAGAGACTGCCATATCCAGGGATCCATCCCATAATCAGCCTCCAAACGCTGACACCATTGCATATACTAGCAAGATTTTGCTGAAAGGACCCAGATATAGCTCTCTCTTGTGAGACTATGCCGGGGCCTAGCAAACACAGAAGTGGATGCTCACAGTCAGCTATTGGATGGATCACAGGGCCCCCAATGGAGGAACTAGAGAAAATACCCAAAGGAGCTAAAGGGATCTGCAAACCCTATAGGTGGAATAACATTATGAACTAACCAGTACCCCAGAGCTCTTAACTCTAGCTGCATATGTATCAAAAGAATGCCTAGTCAGCCATCACTGGAAAGAGAGGCCCACTGGATATGCAAACTTTATATGTCCCAGTACAGGGGAACGCCAGGGCCAAAAAGTGGGAGTGGGTGGGTAGGGCAGCGCGGGGGGGGGGAGGGTATGGGTTTTTTGGGATAGCATTGGAAATATAAATGAGGAAAATACCTAATAAAAATATTTTAAAAAACAAGACCAAAAAAGGAAATGGGAGGACCCAGGGAGCCCCCCTAAAATACCCAAGCCTGTGATCTGCTTAGAGGTTATCCAGTCTTAGGTTTCTCCCATCCCAGCTGGAAGGGATAGAGTTATTTTACCCTTCTCAGCAATGTGTCATTCAATTCTTTGTCTGTGCCAGGGAACAAACTTGGCAACCTGCTGGAAGGGCAGCACCCAGTCCCATTTCTAATGAAGGCAGACAGGTGGATAAAATGTGGGGTCCCTGAGATGGCAACTTCTTGTTCCTAAAAGGAACAGGAGAAAACTTCAAGAAGGCATGTAGATGGGGTAGAGGTAGGGCATGGGGTGGGATGTGTGATGGCAGTGACATGAAGTAGGGTTGGGGTAAGGTGGGCACGGGGTACTTTTCCAAAAGGGACTGACAGGGTAAGGAGCAGGTCCTAGAAGCCCCATAAAATACCCAAGCCAGCTTCTGTTTAGCAGACTTTCAGCCTTAAACCTCTTGCATCCCTAAAAATAAGTTGCTCCTTTCTCCACACTTGAGTTTCTGTCTTTCCCTATGATGCAATTCTTTGTTCATGGCAAGGAATGACAACCACCTAGAAAACCACCTGCACCCTGTTACAAACAAACATAAGACAATTCCTCATGTACATACCTAAAGGCTTCAACCTATCCAGAAAATTCCCCACGGAGACTCCCTTTTCAGATGATTCTACATTGTTTCAGGTCAGGAATTAAAATCAGCCATAACAGAGACATTTCAATCCAACAGGCAAGAACTCTATCTTTTGCCTATTTGATACCAAAAACTGAGATACAACAAGAGGAAATTACCCAAAGCACTTGTAGAGGCCTACAACATGGCTGAGGAGTCCCCAGTGGGTTGCCACCATTGAATGCTGCACAATTCAGTCTCTGAATTGTGATGAGTCACAATTCAGTCCCTGAATAATAATTCAGTTCCTGGTGAAACTGTATTCCATGTGTTGTCTGGAGGCCAATTTCATCAGAATCTTTTTATGTTTTTGTCCACACCCGAGGTAACTTGCTCCACCCAAGTAGAATCAAATTATCAGGAAGTATGATACAGAAATGTATGTTTAATGGGTTCCCCAAAGTGTTTCTGATGAACTTTGGAAAAATCAATGCTTCAATAATGAGTGTGTACACCTGGGAGTTAGGTAGTTATTTCAGAGAGAGAGAGAAGGAGATTGTCTTAGAGTTTTCTAATGTAGTGGTTCTCAACCTTCCTTATGTCAACCCTTTAACACAGTTCCTCATACTGTGGTGACCCATAACCATAAAATTATTTTCATTGTTACGTTATAACTGAAAATTTACTGTTATGAATCATAATGTAAATATATGATATGCAGATGGTCTTAGGCAACCCCTGCAAAATATTATATATATTAAATAATACCATATATATGTACACATACATATATATGGTATTAAAAGGGGATTTATTAGAGTGGCTTATAGGCTGTAGTCTGGGTAATTCAACATGGCTGTCTCCTGATAGAAAGACAAAGAATGCAGTAGTTGTTCATCCACAAGATTGGATATCTTAGTAGTCCTAATGTGGTCCTGGCATCTCCATGGGAATTCTTAGAGAGGTCTTTAGTCTACATTCTGAAGACGTAAGTTCTAATATCAGAGAAGGAATGCCTCAGTAACGAATTACATGAACCTGTCAACGAGAGTGAGAGTAGGCAAGCAAAAAGCCAAAAAGCTTCCCATTTTTCTTGTTTTTTCACCTGGGCTGCCACCAGAAAGTGTGGTCCAGATTTCAGGTAGGTCTGCCCCTTATAGATCCATCAATCTGCAATCAAAAGATACAATCAAGAAAACTTCACCGATGCACCCAGTAGCTTGAGTTTTAGTTGATTTTAGATAAAGTTAAGTTGGTAACAAAGATTAGCCATCACAAGTCCACTCTCTTGTTAACTTGAAACACAGTCACATCTTCTTATATCATGCTTAATTTCCAAATGAAAGCAATAACCAGTTCATAAATCTACCTAACATGATATAATTATTTCACATAAGTCATAAATTCATTATATATTTTAGAATAGGTACAATGTCCCTTGAGGAATTAAGTCTTTTAGTGTCTTACAATGTAAATGTGATAACACTTATATTATCTCAGTTTATGTTATATTACCTGATAGAGAAAAGGAAACACAAATATATATATATATATACATATATATATATATATATATATATATATATATATATATATATATATATATAAACATATTCTTAACCAAATAAGGCAGAAACACTCTTGTCAATTATAATCCTCATGTCTTAGCTGGTATTTATAATTACTTTTCTCTACTACTCATTCTGTGTTTCCTCCACCCTCTACCTCAGGAGGTCAGGGTTCTTTTCTTGGAAGAGTGACTCATAGTTTCATTACTGAAAGATCTGGGCCCTTTGTCATCCAGCCTGGATTAGGTCATTGTAGTGTTACATTGACTTTAGTCATAGGACATGGTAGTACCAAAAGACACCCTAAAGAATTCTATGCACTCTAGACATAACTTTTCATATCTCTATTGTACAAGATCTAATCCATTAATTCCCACCCACCCCCACCCTCGCAACATTGTTATTTCCTTTCTTAGCCTGTTGATTTAAGAACATCGGGAGCCTAACATGGCCAAGGGACAATCTCAACTTGAAGTTTAATGAAGTGTTTGCTGTGTCATCTGACAGGAATTCTTCCGCATCTGGAACCCAGACTTTTAGGCCAGTAGAACTCAGGGTCATAGAAACAGGAAGCAAACGTTTTTCTAGAGCAGTAGTTCTTAAACTTTCTAATGCTGGGGCCCTGTAATATAGTTCCTCATGTCTTGGTGACCCTGTACCATAATATTATTTCCATGCTACTTTATAACTTTAATTTTGCTACTGTTCTAAATCGTGGTGTGGGTACCTGATTTGCAAAATATCTGATATGTGACCCTGAAAAAGGGCTGTTTGATCCCTAAAGGAGCTGTGACTCAGGTTGAGGGCTGTTATTCTAGAGCGTTACTAAGAGTAGTAGTGAGTGAAATCATTCCGATTCCTTTTCCTTGATTCCTAGACCTGTTGGTCATAGCAATGGGAAAGACCTTATCATATATTGGATGCTGATTCAAAGGATATGTGGCCTTTGGAGAATTCTGCCTCAGCCCTCTAGGCTACTGCCAACTAATGAGTTCTAACTGTGCCTTCAACAGGACATTTTATTGTTCTGTCAGGCCTGCTGCTTCAGGATGGTGGGGAACAGGGTTAGACCAGTGGATCCCATGATAGTGGGTCCACTGTTGTACTTCTCTGGGAATGAAGTGAATTCCCTGGTCAAAAGCAAAGTTATAAGCAGAGTAAGTGCTACTGTAAGTACAAAGCATGGTCTTTTCCTTGACAAAAGTGGCCCAATGTTGTGGGCATCTGGGAGCTGAAGGATGATGAATCTTTTTTTTTAATTAGATATTTTCTCTATTTATATTTCAAATGTTATATCCCCTTTCCTAGTTTCCCCTCCAAAAATTCTCTATCTCCCCTCCCCCTGCTCCCCAACCCACCCACTCCCATTCCTGGTCCTGGCATTCCTCTATACTGGGGCCTAGAGCCTTCACAGGACCAAGGGCTTCTCTTCTCACTGATGACCAACTAGGCCATCCTCTGTTACATATATAGCAAGAGCCACAAGTTCCATCATGTGTTTTCTTTGATTGGTGGTATAGTTCCAAGGAGCTCTGGGGGTACTGGTTAGTTCATTTTGATGTTCCTCCTGTGGAGCTTCAGTCCCCTTCAGCTCCCTGGGTATTTCTCTGACTCCTTCATTGGGGACCTTGTGCTCTATCCAATGGATGACTGTGAGCATCCACTTCTGTATTTGCCAGGCAGTGGCAGATACAGAAACTGTGGTATATTTACACAATGGAGTACTACTCAGCTATTAAAAACAATGGAATTATGAAATTCTTAGGCAAATGGATGTATCTGGAGGATATCATCCTGAGTGTGGTAACCCAATCACAAAAGAACACACATGATATGCATTCACTGATAAGTGGATATTGGCCCAGAAACTTAGAATACCCAAGATACAATTTGCAAAACACATGAAACTCAAGAAGGAAGACCAAAGTGTGGATACTTCGTTCCTTCTTAGAATGGGGAACAAAATACCCATGGAAGGAGTTGTAGAGACAAAGTTCAGAGCAGAGCCTGAATGAACGACCATCCAGAGACTGCCCCACCCTGGGATCCACCCCATAAACAACCACCAAACCCTGTCACTAGGCAAATGCCAACAAGAGCCTGCTGACAGGAGCCTGATGAATCTCTTCTTAAAACTACTTCAGGGAGCAGAGGCCCTGACAAAAAGGGACCATGAGTGTGGGACCATGAAAGGTAGTTTGGTCCCTGTTGAACTAAGGCTCGAAGCCCAGGAGACTCTGAAGGGACAGTAATTGCTTTGCCTGTTCCTGGACACCAGGCCACTGTCACTAGCTGCAGCTCCCCATAGATTTGTGGCCATCAGTCACATAAGGGCAATGCCCCAAGCCCCTCCACTTGTAGAGGACGTGACCACAGGCTCAAGACAGATTTCCATTTTAATGAGGTAGCTAAAGGCCTGGAGGACTTAACTAATAGGCTTTCCTTTCCAGATGGCCCTCCCTGCAAAAGGTATTTAACCTCAGGCCCACTATGAGAAATGGGATATGGTTTTACTCATCTACTTTCTGCCATGACAATAAATGCCTTAAAACCAATAAATGCCTTAAAGCCTCTTTTCATCAGGATCTGCTATAGGGAGCCTTGGAGAAGGCCTTCTGCTATGAGCTGCTGTCTAATCTCCCTTAGAAGGCCTCTCTGTACTCCCAACCATGGCTTCCAGCAAGCCAAGCTCAAGCCTGCTGCTGTCAAGCCAAGAACTCCCCCCATGGGGCCAGCTGGAGCTCCCCTCTTTTTTCCCTCAGCCCCTGGCTAGATCCAGATCATGGGCCCACATTCCGTTCTTGGCTCTTCTGTGGCATCCAGTGGCGCCTGGATGTCCAAGAGCCTGATAACCAGACTGCCCTGGCCTTCTTGCAGGCCTGGGAACTCCTGAGCCAGTTCTGGGTGTCCCACACCTCAGACTGTTCTTTTCCACCCCAGGGACAGGGTCCCAGGGCTTCCCTACAGTCCAATACATGCCTGGCAACAGCATGGGGTAAGCACAGTCAACCCCCGTGTCCCTCGTCCCTGAGTGGTGGAGCCCTGTGGCAGTGCAGACAGGGGACCAATAACCCTACACATGAGTCTCTATTCTATGTATCTATTGGGGAGGAGGATTTGGATTCCGTGTATTAGGAATTGGCTGGACTCCTTGCATTGTAAGTAGTCTGGAACTGGTGTGTTCTAGAAGACAGAATATCCCATTATAATTTGAATATTGGCAGATTCTGCTCTTGGCCTAGGATATAGGACATGAAGTTCTGTAGTACAGCTGTTCTCATCACTTTAACTTTAGAGACTAGGATTGAGATCCTTGGGTCTTTATGAAAACATACAGGTGGTTATAAATTGAGAATGACATGTTCTTTAGATCAGTATGAACAGATAAGATGACTGCGTCCTCAAGGGACAATTATCCCAACACCAAGGAGAAAAACTCATCTAGAACAGAAGTTATTAAACCAGCAGAGTTGTAACATATGGTGTCATTTAGCTGTTTCTTTTGAAAAGAAGTTTGAAGTCCAGCAGGCCCACAGATACAGGGGTTTTCCTCTGTGTGCTAGGGTAGGTCCTTTGGTGGTGGGGTCATCTATTTGTGACTTGATCATACCTATTGATTTCTAGTAGTCTGACAGCCATGAGTATGCTCAAAGCCACTTGGTAAAGCCTCTTCCATTGAGGACCCAACTGTTTTTTGGATCCTTTCCTCCCAGGTTTTAAGAAAGGCCAACTCCCCAGGGTCTACAATATTCAGAGCCACACCCTTTTCAGCCTTAGTTGTAAAATCTGATTGAGGTTTTCTAGGTGAGGTTTCCACATGTTATATCTTGTTAGGAGGCCATGTATGGGGCAGATCTCAAAACAGAGGCTGGCAACAATAAAGTCTCTAGCTTTGGGTTATTCCTATCAACACTAGCTATTACGTAAGTTCATTAAGTGAGCAGTATCGAGCTATGTAGAAAGACAGAGAACAAGCCTCAACATTAGACAGAAAATTAATGTTGTTTAACCCGTCATGTCAAGAGTTTACCTGAGACATCTCAGTGACTGTCTGTAGTCACTAGACAGATGCTTCACTAGGGATCCTTAGAGATCACCAGTCTTCAAGGGAGCTGAGGCCCAATTTCTCTCCAAAGGGTAGGACATCATACCTTACGACGTTTTCCTCTTCATAGAAAGACCAAAGTCCCATTTTTGTTGTTGTTATTTATGTTTAGAACTCCACAGAGGGCATTTATCCTCCCAGTGCCCTGTCTGTGTGTTTCCCACAGTTGTGACTAGAATTGCCCTTGAGAGTCTTCGTCAACCTGGGATTCTTCTAAGATAGCAGGTACATATTTGCCTAGAAGAGGTATTGTTTCAGGCATATGATTATTGTTTGGACTTTTTCTTATATCTGTAATCACTTTTCATGGACATTTTGGATCGTCTCTACTTTATCTCTATGGTTGAACATCCCAAACACAAAAACTAAACATGGAGCATCTGGAGTCCAACTCCAGACTTTCTTTTATAGTTTTCTTCTTGGGTCTTGAGCAGATTGACTGATGAAATAAACAACTGGAAATATTCTACTTTATAATAACTTTTTACTAACCTTTACTTATAGTAAACTTTATTATATACATAGCTCCTTAAGTTTTATCTTTAATGTGTGTGTGTGTGTATGTGTGTGTGTGTATATGTGTGTGTGTGGTGTCTGGCCTTCTGGGCCATGGTTAGCTTTCTGGTTTTGTCCTCACTTCTTTTTGTCTTCCTTTTGTAATAATAATTTACTTTTATACGAAAATACCACATATAGCCCTTACTCTTTTTCTTTAGCCCCCTTTAAACCAAAAAAAGTATTACTCATCAATAAGAGTTTCTGTCTGGTTCCTTTTGTCTTTAGAGCATGGAGCACGGCTCTTTCTTAATAAAGTAACTATATTGCCACGGAAACAGGGACAGCTGTGTCTGAAACACAGCTGAGGTGTGTAAACAGCTCCCAGAGATTTCCTATTTGCTCTTCTATGAAAGGTAGAATGGAAGTGTGGTAGCTCTGCCTTCATCTTACTAGTTTTCTTTCTTTGGCTTTCTGATCACCTTTCCAAAAATGCATGTTAAAGCACAAGCATAAGTCATGTCCCTAATCCTTAGATTCCAGGAAGAGCAGAAATTATTGAGACTGCCCCCACGCTGAGGGCAATTATCCAGGAGGCTAGGACTGCCCTTTGGAACAGGAGCAGTGTTCTCCTGAGAACCAGTTCATTACCCCAGGCAGTAAGTCAGTATCCTAAAGACAGACCCGGGGCCATCAGACCTCTCTGGCTCTGGCAGCACGGCAACAATTTTAAACACTCTTCTCTGTCCCTTACTGTCACTCTGTCTCTTTAATTGGCTTACTGGAACTGGTGACTTAACCTTTGGGAGCTGTCACAACTAGGACTTCTGCCCTAAAATTCCAGTTACTGTTATGAACCAAAACTACTTTTGTTACTACTCACTCAAGTGAGTAGTCAGTTTGGTATCACGTAAGCCATATAAAAACACAAGTACGTGTAGACAACAAATATTTGCATAGACTTACTAAAGATAGATTTGCAAGCCACAGGTTTTGGAGTTTCTGTTCACATCTACTATTGTCAGTTTTAGAAGTTAGATTATTAGCCTGACTGTTTCCTTCATAATAGGAAGCTATCCCCAATCCAAAACCTATACTTCCAAAGATGGGCTCTTGATAGAAATGCAGTAGAAACCTTCAATCATGAAGACACAGTGTCTAACCTAACCAATTAAGAAAGCTTGAGTGCATGTTTTATAAGAAGCAAAAACAGTTAAAACATGAACTTTACTAAACAGACTTAAGGTAAACTGCAGGGAGGTCCAGCTGAGGACCTGGGTTTTCTAAAGTTCTCAATTGGCCTGTTGAGAAATTGGGCAAGATTTATTTTCTCTTGAGTAACCAGGGTGATCTTACCATAGAGAGCAAATTTCTTTATAGATTTTCCTTTCTTTAAGGGGACTTTGTATGGTCACACTATGTCAATAGGTCCTTGTTGGGGTGATGTAACCCCTAGCAGTGGATTCCTGATCATGGAAGTTTGCATTCTAGATGGAAAGTCAATGCTATTTTGAGCATGGGCATGTCTCACAGTTTCCTCTCAGATACTGTGTCCCCCACATCCCTCCAGGAACACAATGAGTAGTCAGGACCACTCAAACTTACTCCAGTCACTGTGGAGGCCCTGTGTGTAGTCAGGGACCCCAGATAATTGAGTTTCTCATGGGGAGAGACAAGAATTGGATGTCTTTGGAGGAGGACAAGCAAACCCTCGCATTTGCCCTGATGCCTGTCTCTGGTTGGGCCATTTGGGAGCTATGACCTAGCTCTTAATATAAGTACCAGATAGCGCCATGAACACCATCTCCACAAGGAAAGGAAAGGAAGAAGGGAGGGGGACAAGGAGAGAAGGAAAGGAGGGAGGAAGAAATGGAGAGAAGAAAAGACAAGTAGAAGAAGGAAAGGAGAGAGAGGGAAAGAGAGATAGAGAGAGACAAAGAAGGAAGGGATGGGGAGAAGAAAGGACAGATAGAAGAAGGAAAGGAACTAAGGGGGACAGGCATGGCTGCTGAGAAAGGAATGCTCTTAAGATGAAATGAGGAATCGAGAGCATTCTTGAGGTTATTAATCCCTAGCTGGGCCCTTCACTGGGACATGGTTTCACAGTGTGCCTTGATGCATGAGCGTCTAATGGCTCATGACAAGGTTCTTCCAAAGATGAGTCCCCTCTGACATGTGATTGGCTAACACATGCCTGCAATTTAGAGAGGCTCCTAGCAGGCACCCAAAGAATTAGTAGGACATTTAAGGGACTAGAAACAAATCTTACTTTCCAGATGGCTCACGACTGATATCAAGGTTGAGTAGGTACCTCTGGAGGGTTTCTGGGTTCTTGTGTCCTGGAACAAAGAAGTGGACAGGCATGTGAACAACAGCAAGAGTAGGGGTAATCTACTAAGGATAGCGTACTTCCAAAGTGGGAAAGCAGGCCACAGGAGAGACAAAGTTTGTCAGCTCAAAAGGATGCCTGCTACAGGAAAGGAGAGGCTGTTGTGGTGTACTGTACAGGTTTTGGGTCATTTGCATGGCGCAGGCTTTCTCCCACATACAGCTTAATACATCACATATATAATCATCACCTTAAATCTTGACCTTACCCTCCGTGCTTTAGCACTACAACAAGCCACAAGTCACCTTGGACCCTCTTTGCTTGTGCCCCTGACTCCAGCCGTTCTTCAGTTGGCCTCTGTCAGAAGTTCCAAGCTTTTGAGATATTTTCCTAGTGTGCTAATTTTGCAGGCTTTGTGTAATGTCCTCTGGAACTCACTGTTCACCACACTCCTGTTAGTGTTATATAACATTAATCAGTGACTACATATCAGAAAGCAGATAAAATTCTTCGTTGTTATAAATTATCTAGGATTACTTACTTTGCAGACATACCCATCTCATTTTAAAGACCTTAACAGAATAGAGGCTTCGGAGTGAAGTTTTAGGACACACACTCTTCTTTGTGACCCAAAGTGTGGTGTGCAGACTGACAAAATTAAGATCACACAGGACCACATCAGGGATGCAGACTCTCCCCCAACCCCACTCACCCCCACCTCTCGTCTAACTGCATTTTAAAGAATCTCTGGGTGGTTTGTGTATTCCCTGAGTCCAGGAAGCACCGTTCTAACATGTGCCTCATCTTGAAGGCATGTGCTCCATTTGTGTACAGTAGCTCAGCTAAGTAAAGATTCAGCCCTGGTGTTCAGGGAGTTTTCCTGCAGATGTCTGAAACTTTGGGTCTGAGAAGGATAGTATGATTTCAAATATACAAACAGGTAGAGTTGAGACTTTAGCAAGCTCCAGGTCATCATCAAATGAGCAATCTCTCCAATCACTGCTTCCCGGGATCCTTTCCAAACCATTCTCACGCTTTAGAGCAATTCTTTCTCATAGGTCAGTAGGGAGCTCAACTTGCCCATTTTGGAGACCCTCAGGCTCTTTCTAGATGTCAGAATTTTGCTTTCTCTTCGTGTCTCTGACCCCATTTCTCCTTTTCTCTTCCCATGTACCTTTTTTTTCTACAAAGGTAGGAATTTGGAAAAAATAATTTAGACATTTTAAAATGCTGTTACTAATATAAAGTAACTATATCAATGGTTAACTAAATCAATGAAGAAGTCTCCTCACATTATCAACACCATGGAAAGTGTGTTTATATATATATATATATATATATATACATATATATATATATATATATATTATATTATATAGATTTCCTATCTTCTATAGCATTACACCCCAGTACAAGTCTCATGCTGCAACTACCTAGGTTTGCAGGAAACTGAATCCGCATGGTAGGTAGTTACTATGATTTCACTAACATGTGTCATGTTTAGTCACTTATTAGTCAACAGGTGAGCAACACAGAAAAGCCCTGGTGACATTAGTAAGGAATGATGTCAACCACTTAAATGAGCCTTGCTTGTGATAAGCAGTCTTTTTATCTTTTCCAAGCTTTTGTAGGCTACTGTACTTGAATTACAGTGTGACAGTTTTTAGGGTGTAAGAGGCTTGATTAGGTTGCCGTGTTTTTCATATCTGGTCTAGCCTTATCTGGGCCAGGCAGATTGTCCTTGCCATTTTGAATTCCCACTGTAAGAAGAAACTAACCCTAAATCCTGCTGTTGTGGGCTAACAATCTACCTTCCATCCTTATTGGATCAACAGTCACTTATGTAAGGATCATGGGCACCTTGCCAGGTGTAAGATACCATCTTCAATGGAACAGCATCAGCCAAATAAATATCTTTAATTAATTACAAAGAAAATAAAGAAATGTATTTGTTCTTTGAAGATAGTAGGGAACACACATACACACACACACAACTAAAGAAGAAACCAGTCATTTAGATGGTGTTAAAATCAAAGCTTTTCTTTACTTTTTCTCTTTTCTCTTTTATTTACTTTTCTTTATCTTTTCTCTTTGTTTTTGTTTTGTTTTCTGTTTTTTTTTTGTTTCCTACCAAAAGAGTAGTTTTAACATTTAATCTGTTCTCATTTTTTTAAAAGAACAGATGACTTATAGGGACTTTTGTCTTATAACTAATCACCAAAATTATTTGCAGACAAATAGATAAAAATAGAAGACCAGCTTCAAGATGCTATGGTAAAGACATATAAATGTACTACTATCACTATGGAAAGGTTCAACTATAAGGAGCTGAGGCCAGTGTCTTGTTAGTTCTAATACATGGCTTGTTTATCAAAGATCCCAAATATTGTTTCCAGTTACTGGAGTTACCAAAACCTGGATTAGTAGAAAAGGGGATGGATGGGGAGGTTCAAATAGTGCAATCAGGGTTAGTGGTTGGCTGAGTCCTTGTCTCTCAGGCTGTGGACACCACTATGTTAGTGACTACCAGACTACAAAGCACTCGATGGCTATGAACCAGTGATCATGTTGTAAAGGGGCTCTAGAAATAACAGAAAGTGGCACCTATGTCAAAGGACAGCTATGTATCCCTAGTCTTGTAAACTGTGCTGATTATTAAAATGTAGTGAACATTCAAATACAGCATTTCTGTGCATTTGCAACCCCCACTCCCAGCTAAGACCTCTCCTCTATCAAAGCAGAAGTCCATGTTATACATTAAAAAAAAAAAAAACTGGAAAGGGCTAAAGAGATGGCTCAATGGTTAAGAGTGTTTGTTGCTCTTCTAGAGGACCTGTGATGGTTTGTACATGCTTGGCCCAGGGAGTGGCACTATTAGGAAGTATAGCCTTGTTGGAGTGGGTGTGCCACTGTGGGCATGGGCTTTAAGACCCCTCTTCTAGCTGCCTGGAAGTCAGCATTCGGCTAGCAACCTTCAGATGAAGATGTAGAACTCTCAGTTCATCCTGCTCCATACCAGACTGGATGTTGCCATGTTCATGCCTTGATGATAATGGACTGAACCTATGAACCTATAAGCCAGCTCCAAATAAATGTTGTTCTTATGAGAGTTGTCTTGGACATGGTGTTTGTTCACAGCAGTAAAACCCTAACTAAGACAGGACCCAAGTTCTGTTTCTGCCTTCCACACCTGTCAGTTCACAACTAACTACCTGTAACTTCATTTATAGGAATTCTAGTCTCTTCTTGTCCTCCCCTGCCCCCCCCCCCACACCAGAATACACATGGCAACCACACATACACAATTTTAAAAATGGGAAAAAACTACCTTGTTTTACTGAAGGTCATTCTTACAGTTTAAAATACAGAAAGTATTCTGCCATTTCTCCTTGTTTTTAATATTTTTCTTAATGGGGTAAAACACCCTGCTTATCAATTGGCACCACTGGGTAACAGATAGCATCTTTTCAGCCTTCTCCCTTCTGTACTAGGAAAGAAACAGGTAGTCTAAATAGGCAAAGTTGTAAATGAATGAAGGTCTCACTACTACACACAAAATACAGGGAAGTAAAAACTGGAATCTCAAATCCCAGTGATATATATTGAAAGATGATAGTACTACAAGTCTAGAGGAAACCCTTGACTCTGGCACACCTCTTAATTACACAACGTGTAACATTCTACAAAGAACTCCATGGTCTCTTCATTGGTTGACTTGTCTGAACATTCAACAGCCTCTTCTGTGACAAGAGGTCAGGCATTTGTATGCACACACATAGCCTCACAACAGTAATCAGGAAAAATATCCTGAATTGACATTAGACGTTATACTGACCTCAACATAAAGCCAGATATGCTGAGTCTGGTAGAAGAGAAAGTGAGGAATAGCTTTGAACTCATGGGCACAGGAGACAACTTCCTAAACAGAACACCTATAGTACAGGCACTAAGATCAATTAATAAATGGGACCTCGTGAATCCGAAAGGCTCTGTAAGGCAGAAGGCACCATCATTTGGACAAAGCAGCAGACTATAGAATAGAAAAAAATATTTTTACCAACTACACATCTGATAGAACACTAATATCTACAACATACGGAGAACTAAAAAGGCTAGACATCAAGAAAACAAATAGCCCAATTGAAAATGGGATATAGATCTAAACACAGACTTTTTAAAGGATGAAACTCAACGGGCCAAGAAGCATTTAAAGAAATATTCAATATCTTTATTTATCAGGGAGATGTAAATCAAAACTACTTTGAGATTTCATTTTACACCTGTCAGAATGGCTAAGATCAATAAAACAAATAAGAGCTTATTCTGGTGAGCATGTGATGTAAGAGCAACAATCATCCATTGCTGGTTGGAGTGTAAACTTGTACAACCACTGTAGAAATCAGCATGGTGGTTTGTCAGAAAGCTGGGAATAGATCTACCTCAAGATCCAGATATGCTGCTCTCGGGCATACATCCAAAGGACTCTACATCCTACTACAGAGACACTTGCTCATCTTTACTCGATGCTGCTCTATCCGTAATACCTAGAAATTGGAAACAGAGCTTGTCTGGAGGTTCTAGCAGGGGAGCACAGCTACTCGTATACCTTTGACCGAAGACGGTCCTCCTCTTTTCGGGGAAGGTCATCCTATTTGTCCGAGTGCGCAGCTTCAGGAGGGACGCACATGGAGCGGTGAGGGAGGAAGGGGACATCTGCCTAGCCAGCCAGATCAGCTGAATCAACCCTGGTGATCAATGGGGTAACAAATGTCACAGCCAGATCACCCTCACATCCAATCACAAAAGAAGTCACTTGATATGCACTCACTGATAAGTGGATATTAACCCAGAAACTTAGATTAGCCAAGATACAATTTGCAAAATACAAGAAAATCAAGAAGGAAGACCAACGTGTGGATACTTCATTCCTCCTTAGAATAGGGAACAAAACCATGGAAGGAATTACAAAGTTTGGAGCTAAGTCGAAAGGATGGACCATCCAGAGACTACCCCACCCGGGGATCCATCCCATAATCAGCCACCAAACACAGACACTATTGCACACGCCAGCAAAATTTTGCTGAAAGAACCCTGATATAGCTGTCTCTTGTTAGGCTATGCCAGTGCCTGGCAAATACAGAAGTGGATGCTCACAGTCATCTATTGGATGGAACACAGAGCCCCCAATGGAGGAGCTAGAGAAAGTACTCAAGGAGCTGAAAGGGTCTGCAACTCTATAGGTGGAACAACAATATGAACTAACCAGTACCCCTAGAGCTCGTGTCTCTAGCTGCATATGTAGCAGAAGATGGCCTAGTTGGCCATCATTGGGAAGAGAGGCCCCTTTGTCTTGCAAACTTTCTATGCTCCAGTACAGGGGAAAGCCAGGGCCAAGAAGTGGGAGTGGGTGGGTAGGGGAGCAGGGTGGGGGGAGGGTATAGGGAACTTTCAGGATAGCATTAGAAATGTAAATAAAGAAAATATCTAATAAAAAAGTAATTAAAAAAACAGAAATTGGAAACAGCCTAGATATCTGTCAGCAAATAAATGCCCCCCCAAAATGGTGTGCATTTACACAGTGAAATATTTCTCAGCTATTAAAAACAAAAACAAAAGCAACAATGACAACAACAACAACAACAAACACAGAAATGATATAATTTGACGGCAAGTAGATGGAGCTAAAAAAAAAAAAATCATCCCAAATAAGGTAACGTGGACCCCCCAAAGGCAACTATGTTTTTTTATTTGCTTATTATGTGGATATTAGCTTTTAAGTCTTCCAAAATCACTCTACAATTAGTATACTCACAGAGGTTAGATATAGAGTAAGAAACTAGCAGAGGAAGAAGAACTTCCCCAGGAAGGGGAAATAGAATAGCTAGTTATAAATGGATAGGGCAGGGAATCACAATGGGAGAAACAAGTGGGGAGTCGTAGGGAAAAGGCAGCTAAAGGAACAAATATGGGAAGGACATCTAAAACTAAGCTACTTGATGGGTCATATGGAAATCTGATACAGTAAAAGTCTCTTAAAGCACATATGCATATGATAGAAACTTAGATGAAATCACAAAATAATGGGGCAACAAAGCCCAAGGAGACATATCTCACTACCAAATAAAACCTTTGGTATGCAGAATTACATCTAATTAAGTTGTTGGCCAGAGGGTTCCCATGGAAACCTCAGCAAAGTAAGCTATTGCCAAGGCTATTGGTTGCTCTCCACAAAATAATGGTAAGGCCCTATTGCCTTAACTGCCATAATTCATTGAACATGGAGAAGTCAACTTGGTGCCTACCCTGGAGCCTTCATTCCTACTAACTAATGTCTATGATACTGGAAGGTACTCTGTGTGCTTCCAGAAGAAAAAAGGTAAGCAAAAAACCTTAGAACTACAATGGGGACCTGCCTGCAAGACAATGCTGGTGCCATAGTGGCACAAAAGTTGTAGGAGTAACCAACCTACCATCTGATTGAATTAAGGCTCACTCCATGAGATGGAGTGTATACCTGACACTGCTCTTGTGGTCAAGAACCCAAGACTACATAGACCAGGGACCCAGTGGAAAACTAAATACCATTGTTTTGTTAAAGGAATAAATGACTCCTGATGGTATTTTCCTGGACTCCTAGATCAGTGCCTTGCTTATCCATCCTCAGAGAAACTTCCTCCTGCAGCAGATGGGAACATATACAGAGAATCATACACAACCGGACAGTGTGCAGAGAGTGAGAGGCCTGGGAACATTCAGTCCTCAGTGGGATGTCCTCCATCAAATCCCACCATTCAGGGCTCAGGGAACTCATGTCTCCATCAGATCCCACCATTCAGGGTTCAGGGAACTCTTTGAAAGAGGAGGTAGAAAGAGTAAGAGCCAGAGGGGATCCCCTCTCTAATCCAGGAGCTATCTCCAACTGATTCACTCACAAAGGAAAAATTAGTTTTCTCAAACAGTCTCATTGGGTTTGCAAACCACACTTAAAGGCAGGTCCCATGTTCAGCCATAGATGGCCAACATAAAGCAGACGCAATGGTATTTTAGGTATTTTGTTGTTGTTTTGTTTGTTTTTTTGTTTCATAATGTTTTTTCTTTATTTTTAACGTTACAAGTCACTTGTTTGTGTATTATGATTTCTGGGTGGTTTATGAGATTTCCCTGTGGGTAAATGTGTGTCACTGTGTCTATATATGTTTCTCTTGCTTTTCCTTTGGCTTTTTTTTTTTTAAATCTGTTTGTATTTGTTTTGTCCTATTCTAGTTTATTTGTCTTTATTTTATCTTATTTTGTTGTTGATGTTACTATTATATACCTGCTTATATTATCATCATCATCATTGTTATTATACGTCTGCTTGTTTTCTAATGAGAAAGCTCAAGAAAGGGCATGGATTTGGGTGAGTAGAGAGGTTGGAAGGAATTGGCAGGAGTTGGGGGAGGGTAAACCATGATCAAAAAATACATTGTATGAAAAAATATATTTTCAATAAAAAAGGAAGGAAGGAAGGAAGGAAGGAAGAAACTAGATCATATATCAAACTTTGTCACCTTGGAAAAGATTGAGCCACCATTTTCTCATGTAAGAAAATTGCCTGCAAAATCTCTATGTTCAGATCTCCAGGTGTCCTTGGAGGCCAAAAGTGTGAAAAAGGGCAAAGTGGCCCCATTTGCTGTTATTTATAATCTAAAATAATAGCAATGCTAAATCCCTAAAGGCAGAGTCTAGAAATGGAGTATAATTTTCTCTGTGACTCATGGTACCTGCTGGATGCTTTTTATTCTTTTGAAGAGTCTCGCTTGCCACGTGCTCTCACAAGCACAGTTCCATTGCTTCTCTGCCTGCTCCACATTGCCTGCTCAGCACTGCTGGGGTGGGTGCCTTGCTTTATGTGCTCAGTCCACACGCCTTGCTTTATAGCTGTAGTTTTTAATCTACGTGTTCCTAAATTTGTGGCTAAACTGAAATATGAACTGTGTATGTACTCTAACCACAAAATAGTTTTAGAACATGAAATTTCCTAATTATCATAGTTTTCTTTGTTTAGGCCTTATGTAACTATATGAACTATAAAACAACCAACCAACCAAATAAACATCATCATCATCATCAACAACAACAACAGCAAAACCCCACTCTGTAAACATTCAAGTTTGGTGGTTCACACCTGTAATATCAGCATTCTAGAGACAGAGGCAGGATGATCACTGCAAGTTTAAAACCGGCTTCATTTATGTAGCAAGTTCCAGGCCAACCAGGGCTTCATCATAAGACTGGCCTTAAAAAGCAAACAAAATTTTATTAGTATAATCTTTTCATTAAAAGTTTGTCAAAAAAGATGAAATAAATTTGATGTCATATTTATCCATTTTTTATTACTACAACGAAATACCTGAGATAGGGTACTTTACAAGGAAGAGTGGTTTACTCAGACCCATAATTCTAGAGGTTCTAAGTCTAGGAGTGACACAGGTTCTTACAAGTACTTCCCAGACCTCAGTTATACCACATGCAGGAGCATGTATGTATTTGTTTCTGTTCCTTGACCTTATAAACAAACAGGATTCAAACATAGGTTGTACTCTAATGACCTAATCTAATCTAATCTAATCTAATGTAATCATTTCTCCCAAGCAGTATAAAGTATAGTGGCATTAATTTTCCAGTTTCTTCATACTATCAGCATAATGTAAGTTTGGAGATCAAAGCAATTCCTGAGGAATTCTTCTGGGAAAACCACACTGAGGCCATAGCATATACACATAGAGGGGCCAAGAGAGAAAATGGTAACCAAACTACTCAGATGGTATTCAGTGTTTCATTCTTGGTTGTTCCCCCCCCCCCCCCGGGGTTGACATATACTCTGCACTGGGTTCTAAGAGTCACCAAACTACTCTTCCAAGATGAAATGGAACTGTTTGGCAGCACATATGTCCTAGGATGTACATGTGTAATGGGGACATAGGAATGAAGGGCAACTAATGTAATACATTAAAGGGTAAAAATCTCTCCCCCTAGGTCTGCTTTTCAAATAAACAGTCTTTACCTTTTAAATCCTTAGCGCTACCATACTAGATCTTGGTCTTCGGAAATGGATTACTCACATCATTGTAGATCAGTGTTTGACAAATCTCTTCAGTGAAAGGCCATGCACTGAGCACGTTGGCTTTGCATCTCATGCAGCCTTTAGTCCCCCTACTTAGGTCTGCTATTGCTTTAGGAAGGAGGCTAAACATATCACAACAAAAATGTACTCTCAAAAGTAGGCAGGGACTGGATTTGCTCTGTGGTTGTAGTTCATTGGTTCTATTTGTCAGCTGGAGCTAATGCATGCTATTGAAGTAACAGTGCAAAAGTGAGGACAAAAAAGACAAGACGAAGAACAAAACCAAATGTCACTGCCCTTTTCATGCTGTACTCCAAAGTGTGACAATCTTTTTATCCCCAAAGGGAGAAATTTCTCTATTTCATCTGACCAGGGTGATCCATTATTCTAATTATATAGCAACTATGGGTAGTACTTGCTCTATTTAGAACCTCAGAGAACATTCTGGATGAAAATAGTTGCAGGTCATTGCTAACATGCTACATAGGCCTCTTTTCCAGGTAAAACATCCTAAGTCAACCTTCCATTGTTCTCATGACCTAGTACTATGGAGTGACCTCATCTTTCTAATCAACCCCCAAGAAAGACACCAGGGTGCTCTGGTCTCAGGACTATATGCAATGCTCGAGGAATGGTCTAAGGAGTACAGAATACACTGATTATTACTACAACTGTGACTTCACAATGTCTTGGGGGAAAGCAAATGCCTACTGTGCCTCGTTTAAGCCTACTGCTAAACCAAGTCCCCTTACTTTTAAGCATAAGCATCTGCTGCTATTATGACAGAATTCTTTCATGGTTCTCTTCTAAAACAGAGGTCGTAGACCCCAGGTTTAGACTTTTTTCTTGTTTCTTTGAGATTATGCTTTTAGAAAAAGTTTTGTTTATGGTACTTCAGAAGGGATATAAGCTCTTCCTGCATCATAGTGCTTGCCTATAGGCTTATTCAGTTATCTGTCATTTTATGCACATCATAGATGAAAAGCATGAGAAGGGCAAAAGCCAGAGGATAGAGACCACGAAGAGACAACCTCAGTAACAATGTCAAGAGACAGGAGAAAAAAAAAAGGATCACTCTCACTAGTATTCAAGTGAATATAAGAGATGAATTAGTGACACCCAGCATGAAACACACACACACACACACACACACACACACACACACACACACACACACAAATATATATATATATATATATTTCACAGTGCTGGGGAAGGTAAAGGAAAATTATATGTACTCATATATATATTGCTTAAAGTATTGAAACTCGGATGCTTAGAAATCTCTGTAGCAATATTTATTTAGAATTTACATATGCATTTCTTGACTTTTTGGCCCAGGGAGCTTATAAGAGAGAACTAATAAAAGTATGCCAAAAATGTACATTTGAATATAATTCCTAATCTGTAAAAGCCAACAAACAAACAAACAAACAAACAAACAAAACCCAATGTTCTAACTGTCTCTGAATATTAAATTAGAATGTTAAGATTCATCCCAGGGATGCAAGGGTGGTTCAATATACAGAAACCCATCAACATAATTCACTACATAAACAAACTCAAAAAACAAAAACCACATGATCATCTCTTTAGATGCTGAGAAAGCATTTGACAAAGTCCAACACCACTTCATGATAAAAGTCTTGGAAAGATCAGGAATTCAAGGTCCATACCTAAACATAATAAAAGCAATCTATAGCAAACCAGTAGCCAACATCAAACTAAATGGTGAGAAACTGGAAGCAATCCCACTAAAATCAGGGATTAGATAAGGCTGCCTAGTCTCTCCCTACCTATTCAATATAGTACTTGAAGTCCTAGCCAGAGCAATTCGACAACAAAAGGAGATCAAGGGGATACAAATTGGAAAGGAAGAAGTCAAAATATCACTTTTTGCAGATAATATGATAGTATATACAAGTGACCACAAAAATTCCACCAGAGAACTCTAAAACCTGATAAACAACTTCAGTGAAGTAGCTAGATATAAAATTAGCTCAAACAAATTGGTGGCCTTTCTCTACACAAAGAATAAACAGACTGAGAAAGAAATTAGGGAAACAACACCCTTCACAATAGTCACAAAGAATATAAAATACCTTGGTGTGACTCTAACTAGGCAAATGAAAGATCTGTATGATAAGAACTTCAAGTCTCTGAGGCAAGAAATCGAAGAAGATCTCAGAAGATGGAAAGATTTCCCATGCTCATGGATTGGCAGGCTTAATATAGTAAAAACGGCCATCTTGCTGAAAGCAATCTACAGATTCAATGCAATTCCCATAAAAATTCCAACTCAATTCTTCACAGAGTTAGAAAGAGCAATTTGCAAGTTCATCCGGAATAACAAAAACCCAGGATAGTGAAAACTATTCTCAACAATAAAAGAACTTCTGGTGGAATCACCATCCCTGACCTCAAGCTGTACTATAGCGCAACTGTGACTAAAAACTGCATGGTATTGGTATAGTGACAGGCAGTTAGATCAATGGAATAGAACTGAAGACCCAGAAATGAATCCACACATCTATGGTCACTTGATCTTTGACAAAGGAGCTAAAACCATCCAGTGGAAAACAGACAGTATTTTCAACAAATGGTGCTGGGTCAAAAGGTGGTTAGCATGTAGAAGAATGTGAATTGATCCATTCTTATCTCCTTGTACAAAGCTCAAATCCAATTGGGTCAAGGACCACCACATAAAACCAGATACACTGAAACTAATAGAAAAAAAAGTGGGGAAGAGCCTTGAGCACATGGGCACAGGGGAAAGATTCTTGAACAGAACACCAATGGCTTGTTCTGTAATATCAAGAATTGACAAATGGGACCTGATAAAATAGCAAAGTTTTTTAAGGCAAAGGACACTGTCAGTAGGACAAAATGGCAACCAACAGATTGGGAAAAGATCTTAGCCCATCGTAAATCTCATAGGAGGCTAATATCCAATATATATAAAGAACTCAAGAAGTTGGACTCCAGAAAACCAAATAACCCTATTAAAAATGGGGTACAGAGCTAAACAAAGAATTCTCAACTCAGGAATACCGAATGGCTAAGAAGTTCCTAAAGAAATCCCAACATCCATAGTCATCAGGGAAATGCAAATCAAAACAACCCAGAGATTCCACCTCGCACCAGTCAGAATGGCTAAGATCAAATACTCAGGTGACATCAGATGCTGGCGAGGTTGTGGAGAAAGAGGAACACTCCTCTATTGCTGGTGGCTTTGCAAGCTGGTACAAGCACTCTGGAAAACAGTTTGGTGGCTCCTCAGAAAATTGGACATAGTACTACCTGAGGACCCAGCAATTCCTCCCCTGGGCATATACCCAGAAGATGCTCCAACATGCTCCACTATGTTCATAACAGCCTTATTTATAATAGCCAGGAGGTAGAAAGAACCCATTTGTCCCTCAACAGAGGAATGGATATAGAAAATGTGGTACATTTACACAATGGAGTACTACTCAGTTATTAAAAACAATGAATTTATGATATTCTTAGGCAAATGGATGGAAAGAGAAAATATCAACATGAGTGAGGTAACCCAATCACAAAAGAACATACATGATATACACTCACTGATAAGTAGATATTAGCCCAGAAGCTCCGAATACCCAAAATACAATTCACAAGCCCCATGAAACTCAAGAAGGAAGACCAAAGTGTGGATACTTCAATCCTTCTTAGAGGGGGGGGGAACAAAATACCCATGGGAGGAGATACAGAGACAAAGTGTGGAGCAGAGACTGAAGGAATGACCATACAGAGACTGACCCACCTGGGGATCCATCCCACATACAATCACAAAACCCAGAAACTATTGTGGATGCCGAGAAGAGATTGCTGAAAAAAGAATGAAATGGCTGTCTCCTGGGAAGTTCTGCCAGTGCCTGACAAATACAAAAATGGATGCTCACAGCCATCCACTGGACTGAGCACATGGTGCCCAATGAAGGAGCTAGAGAAAGTACCCAAGGAGCTGAAGGGGTTTGCAGCCACATAGGAGGAGGAACAATATGCACTAACCAGTACCCCTAGAGCTCCCAGGGACTAAACCACCAACCAAAGAGTACACATGGAAGGACTCAAGGCTCTAGCTGTATATGTAGCAGAGGATGGTGTAGTCAGACATCAATGGGAGGAGAAGCCCTTGGTACTGTGAAGGCTCTATGCCCCAGTTTAGGGAAATCCCAGGGCCAGGAAGCAGAAGTGGGTGTGGTGGAGAGCAGGGGGAGGAGGGAGGTGATAGGGAGTTTTCAGAGGGGAAATATGTCAGGAAAGGAGGTAATATTTGAAATGTAAATAAATAAATAAAATATCTTATAAATAATGTGAGAGAGAGAGAGAGAGAGAGAGAGAGAGAGAGGGAGGGAGAGAGGGAGAGAGGGAGAGAGAGAGAGAGAGAGAGAGAGAGAGAGAGAGAGAGAGAGAGAGAGAGAGAGAGACTATAACAGTTGATACTCATCAAAAGAAAAATCCACTATGAGGGCATCTCAATTTTGAACATCTATGCCCTAAATTCAAGGGTATTCACAATCACAAAAGAAACCTTATTAAGCTTAAATCACACATCGACCCCACACATTAATAGTGGAAGACTTCAACAACCCACTGTCACCAATGGGTAGGTCATCAAGACAGAAACTAGACAGAGAAATAACAAAACTAACAGAAGTTATGATTCAAATGACCTAACAAATATCTATAGAACATTTCACCTAAACACAAAAGATTACATTTCCTTCTCAGCACCTCATGTAACCTTCTACAAAACTGACCATATAAATGCTGACGAAGCAAGCCTCAACACATACAAGAAGCTTGAAATAACCCCGTGCAAGAATTAAATTTAACTGGACATCATCAACAACAGAAACAACAGAATGCCTACATATCCATGGATACTAAACAACTCCCTTCTCAATGATCACTGGGTCAGGGAAGAAATAAAGAAATTAAAGATTTTCTAGGATCAGTGAGGGCATAGCATACCCAAACTTATGGGACACCATGAAACTAGTGCTTAGAGGGAAGTTCATAGCACCATTGTAAAGAAATTGAAGAGTTTGCATACTAATGAATTAAGAGTATATGTGAAGGCTCTAGGAAAAAAAGAGAAGCAAACACACCCTGTAGGAAATAAGCAAACTCAGGGCTGAAATCAGTCAATTAGAAACAAAGAGAACAATACAAAGAACAGCAAAACCAACAACTGCTTGAGAAAAATCAACAAGATAGACAATCCTTTAGCCAAACTAACCAAAAGACAGAGAGACAGTATCCAAATTAACAAAATCAGAAATGAAACGTGAGACATAACAACAGACACAAAAAATTCAAAGAATCATTAGGTCTTATTTCAAAAGCCTGTGCTCCACAAAATTTAAATGAAATGGATGATTTTCTAGACCAATTACTAAAGCTAAATCAAGATCAGATAAACTATCAGAACAGTCCCATAATCCCTAAGAAATTAAAAGCAGTCATTAAAAACCTCCCAAATGGTTTTAGAATAAAAATTTACCAGACTTTCAAAGAAGTGCTAATGCCAACACTCCATGAACTATTCCACAAAATAGAAATAGAGGGAACTTTGCCAAACTCATTCTATGAGACCACAGTCACCCTGATACTGAAATCACACAAAGACTCAACAAAGAAAGAGAATTTCAGACCAATTTTCCTTATGAACATTGATGCAAAAGTATTCAATAAAATTCTTTTGAACTGAATCCAAGAACACATGAAAGACATAATCCATCCTAATCAAGTAGGCTTCATCCGAGGGATGTGGGGGTGGTTCAATATATGAAAATCCACCAGAGCTCTGGGATGGGGTGAGGCCCCAGAGGGTCCTTAGGGGCAACTCCAGCTGAGACTTCTGGCAATGGGGTATATGTGTCCTCAAGTGGCCACTTCTTGCAACCAGGTAGGACTCCTAGTAGAGGGATAAAGCCAGAAATCCTTCCACAAAACCTTTGACCCAAAATGTGTCCTGCCTACAAAATGTACAGGGGAAAAAAAAAGCAGAGAAAGAAAGAATGGCTAACCAATGACTGCCCCAGCTTGAAACCCATTCCATGGGCAAGAATCAATCCCTGACAATATTAATGATACTATGCTATGCTTGCAGACAGTAACCTAGCATAACATTACTCTGAGAGGCTCCACCCAGCAGCCATTGGAAAGAGATGCATAGACCAACAGCCAAACATTAGATGGAGCTCAGCTTATAGAAGAGTTCAGAGAAGGATTGAGAGTCCTGAAGAGGTTAGGGACTCTATAGGAAGACCAAAAGAGTCAAGTAACCTGGACCCATGTGGGATCCCAGAGACTGAACCATAACCCAATGAGCGAGCATGGGCTGGACCTAGGCTACCTGCACATGTAGCAGATGAACAGCTTGGTCTTCATTTGGGTACCCTGACAACTGGAGCAGGTGCTGTCCTTAAGCCTGTGGTCTGCCTGTCTGTGGATCCCACTCCTGTAAATGGACCACCTTGTCTGGGCTCAGAGGGAGAGGATGCACTTAGTCTTACAGTTACTTGATGTGGGAGGGGGAATGAGAGGACTGGGGTGTTAGTGGGGAGGGGTAACACTAGAGGGGGGACTTCCTCTTCTCCAAAGAGAAAAGGAAGGTGAAATGGGGGAGGACTTGCATGAGGGGGCGCTGGGAGGAAGGGGGCTGATATTGTGATGAAAAAAATGAATAAATAAATTGAAAATATATATAAATGCTTATGTAATAGGGAAACAATTGTATGATGACATAAAACTGTTTGGAACTAAAACAATATGAAATGTGTATTAAATAGTGATATTACTGAGTGAATGTTTTGTTTAAAGTTTTAGTGCCATTTCTATAATGTTGTCTATGCAACAATTGCATTTTATGTTAACAGTTCATACCAGATTGTTTTGAAAAATCTTTGTTAGGGAGAAAAACATCTAAAAGAAATGCTGTAGGAGAGGGGCCTCAATCACTTTTTCTTTATTTTTTCTTTCTTTTGGTTTTCTAGACAGGGTTTCTCTCGGTAGCCTTGGCTGTCCTGGAACTCGCTCTGTAGAGGTTGGTCTTGAGCTCATAGAAATCTGTCTGCTTCTTCTTCTTGAGTGCTGGGATCAAAGGTGTGTGTTACCATACCCGGCTTTGATCGCTTTTTCTTGAGACTGAAGCACTGAGGATCTGAAGCCAGATCACACAGTGACACTCATCATCTCTAAAGGGGTCACTGAGCAGTCTAGTCCTCAGATACAGAGTGGGAGAGGACTGAGGAGACAGTGAATGAGAGAATGAGGCAGTCCCGGTCATGATTCAGAGGAAAATAGTTACAGCAATCTAGCTATAAAGCTCCTGAAAGAAGGGTTAAATAATTTAATTGAAAAATTATTTGTAAATGACACAACCCTGTGGTCTCTTTGGTCTTTTCTCCTCCAACATTTTTCTCTAGATTAATCATGTATTTATTGTTTGAAGAAGCAATGACTTATTATGAATGTCTGTCTGATTATCTAGAAATTTCTCAAATGAATCATTTTTACATATTTAAAAAACCTAAAATGATGTGAGCAAAATCTATAACATTATCAGTCAGTGGGGTGATGGTATGCATGGTCAGGGGCATCTTTGGAATGTTGGAGTTCTTTTAGTCACTCTTCCATTGTTGTGAAGAGACACCATGACCACAGCAACTCTTATAAAAGGAAGTATTTAATTGGGGTTTGCTTATAGTTTCAGAGGCTTAGTCTATTATCATAATGACAGGAGTCATGGCAGTATGCAGATAGTTCCTGAAGCAGTAGCTGGGTGATACATCTTGATCCTTAGGCAGAGAGGTAGAGGGAAACAATGGATTAGAATGGGCTTTTGAAGCCTCAAAGCCCACTTCCCCCAAAAAAGCCACACCTACTCCAACAAGACCACACCTCCTCATCCTTCTAATTCTTTCAAATAGTATCACTCCCTGATGACTAAGCATTCAAATATATGAGCCTATGGGTCCATTCTTATTCAAACCACCACAGGAGTGCATGTGACAATCACATGGATGTGATATCAGATGTATTAGGCTGCAATTAGTAATTTAAGGCATGAGAACCTGTATGATTCTAACTAGATGATGATAGGTGGACAATTTAAGATTGGTTTGAAGTCTTCACAATGTCTCTGAGGATCTGGCTACCTTCTAGCTTTCCCCATTATCCTCAGCTTGAAATTCACTTCCCAGGGCATTGCTTTATAGATGCAAGAGGACTTTACATAGGATGTGGCATCATGGCATCTCATTCTCAAGTCCAAAGTTAAAACAACTAGTGTGCAGTAATGCTCAGATGTTTGGGACTCTAGCCAATGAAATGGTGCTGTCCACATTTAGGGTGGATATTTTTCAAAGAACCTAATCTAGAAAATCTCTCTGGGCCCACGTTTGGAAGAGAATTCTCAGAATAACATCTGGTATGAGAAGGAAAAATGTGGGTTTAAATCTCAGCTTGTGCGCCTCTGGAAGAACCAGCAGCCTTAGGAATATACACTCAGGTCTATACTCAGAGGCTAGTCTCAATTGTGATTTTTGGATGCTCTTAAGTTGACAATCAATGTTCACAACCATGATCTTTAGCTAAGTAGGCTTCCCTCCAGATATATAAGCTTTAGAAAGCTCCTTTACAAGAGAAAGTATGTTTGGCTAAGTAGGGACAAGTTCTTGTGTGGGGTGGCTTTGAAGAAAGGAAACTAAGGATGAAGTAAGCAAATGGTTTTTGGTTTTTCTGTTTTGGTAAGCATTCCCCATGGATCAGCGTCTGAGACCTCGACTTCAGTGCCTATTCCTAAGGCTGTGGGTTCTTCCAGAGGAGTGTAAGCGGAGATTTTAACCTGCTCCGTCTTTCCTTCCCATATCAGATGTTATTCTGAGAATTCTCTTCCAAATGTGTGCCCAGTCCAGGAGATGATGGTCATTACCTGAGGGAAGCATTACTGAGGACGCCCTGGGTCAGTCTGAGAATGGGCAGCGTTTCCCCAGGTTGACAGTGCCTCGATGAATCCAGCTGTGAAAGGCCTATGGGCACAGACCAGAGCAGCCTATCGGCTACATTTACACGCCCCCCCCCCAAGCTGTTCGGAAGCACTGATTTATAACCGTTTCATCTCTGCAGGAATCCCCGTTTTAGAGAATTATTTTCTTCTCTATTTTTTGTTTGCATAATCTCAAAGTATAAATATCACTTTTATTTCCTCAGGTGAAGTGATGAAATGAGAGCTGAGATAAAGCTGTGTGAATACTTGGCTTGGGCTGAACCCAGAGAGTTTCCCTCTCTATTCAACCTATTCCTAGGCCTAGGCCTGGAATCTTCTAGCGTCTGTGCGGTTTAATCTTCTGCAAGCCCAGAGTACCTTAAAAGCCTCAGCTTCAAACCTTCATCCGCTAACCTAGGTCTAGAATGTTTCAGCCTCCAAGACTTACTGCTGAATAAACTCACCCTTTCCAGCTCTTTCTGCACTCTAACTGGTTGGGTTAACTTAGCTCTCCTGGCTCACTCCTCTCAAAGCTGACTGATTCAGACTGGCTTCTCTCAGCTTCTGACTGAATTGCTCTGGAAAATTCTGACTGGAAAAACTGCCCCTTGAACTCCACAAACTCTACTGCTCTGCTCAGAACTGAGCTCAACTGCACTCGACTGAATTGCACTGAACTCAACTCCTCTGACCTGAACTGCCCTTCTCCCCTCACTGCTCTTACATACCTTCTCTTCCCTGTCTTCTCCTGAGAGTTGGGTGCATCTTTTCTCTGACTCATTCTTTCAGATCTTTCTCTGATTTGTCACTTTGTCTGCCTCTCAATTAGATGTCATTGTTTGGAATTAGAGGTGTGTACTAAAGGCATATTTTTATTCCAGTCAGAGAGATCAAACGTGTATGGCATGCATATATACATTCCAGTGGGATCATACCTTTGGATGTAGTTCCTTGTCAGAGAATCTATATTGCTGGATTAAAATTTCTCTACATAAAAGCAATGTGGTATTTTAGTAAAGTATCTCATCTGTTCACATCAGGGCTAAAAACCAGAAAAAAAGATAAAAAGGGAAAGGGTAAACTTTAAAGATAGCCAAAGAAGATTCCAACATTGAGCATGAAAAGATGATTTAGAAATGATTGTTAAGAATACACAAGATACAATTTGCAAACCACAGGAAACTCAAGAAGAAGAGAAAGATTGGGTAGACAAGGACGACTTTGGTCGGCTGCCTCAGGGGGGAAAGGGTTACAGGTGTGGTAAGGATTGCTCTGCTATGCTAATGTACAAAGAGGAATGTAGTAGTAGTCTTAATTCCTTGTGCTGCCATGAGAATTGAAGTAGTCAGTGCTAACCTAGCCAGGGTTGGAAACAGAATGAGTCTCCACCAAAGCAAATCTGTATCATAACAAACGGTGGAATTCACTTTCTTTTTTATCTTCTGCTCAATTTGTTGGCTGTTCTCCATTATTTTATTTTTATTTTTCTCCCTTTCTGTTTGTGCACCTGAATCGTATACTTCCATTTTAACTTCCTTTCCAGTTTATCTCTGTATACAGAATTCTCAAAGAAAGAAATTAAAGACTTTTTAGAGTTTAATGAAAATGAAGCCACAACGTACCCAAACCTTTGGGACACAATGAAAGCATTTCTAAGAGGGAAACTCATAGCTATGAGTGCCTTCAAGAAAAAACGGGAGAGAGCACATACTAGCAGCTTGACAACACATCTAAAAGCTCTAGAAAAAAAGGAAGCAAATTCACCCAAGAGGAGTAGACGGCAGGAAATAATCAAACTCAGGGGTGAAATCAACCAAGTGGAAACAAGAAGAACTATTCAAAGAATTAACCAAACGAGGAGTTGGTTCTTTGAGAAAATCAACAAGATAGATAAACCCTTAGCTAGACTCACTAAAGGGCACAGGGACAAAATCCTAATTAACAAAATCAGAAATGAAAAGGGAGACATAACAACAGATCCTGAAGAAATCCAAAACACCATCAGATCCTTCTACAAAACTGGAAAACCTGGACGAAATGGACAAATTTCTGGACAGATACCAGGTACCAAAGTTGAATCAGGATCAAGTTGACCTTCTAAACAGTCCCATATCCCCTAAAGAAATAGAAGCAGTTATTAATAGTCTCCCAGCCAAAAAAAGCCCAGGACCAGACGGGTTTAGTGCAGAGTTCTATCAGACCTTCAAAGAAGATCTAACTCCAGTTCTGCACAAACTTTTTCACAAGATAGAAGTAGAAGGTATTCTACCCAACTCATTTTATGAAGCCACTATTACTCTGATACCTAAACCACAGAAAGATCCAACAAAGATAGAGAACTTCAGACCAATTTCTCTTATGAACATCGATGCAAAAATTCTTAATAAAATTCTCGCTAACCGAATCCAAGAACACATTAAAGCAATCATCCATCCTGACCAAGTAGGTTTTATTCCAGGGATGCAGGGATGGTTTAATATACGAAAATCCATCAATGTAATCCATTATATAAACAAACTCAAAGACAAAAACCACATGATCATCTCGTTAGATGCAGAAAAAGCATTTGACAAGATCCAACACCCATTCATGATAAAAGTTCTGGAAAGATCAGGAATTCAAGGCCAATACCTAAACATGATAAAAGCAATCTACAGCAAACCAGTAGCCAACATCAAAGTAAATGGAGAGAAGCTGGAAGCAATCCCACTAAAATCAGGGACTAGACAAGGCTGCCCACTTTCTCCCTACCTTTTCAACATAGTACTTGAAGTATTAGCCAGAGCAATTCGACAACAAAAGGAGATCAAGGGGATACAAATTGGAAAAGAGGAAGTCAAAATATCACTTTTTGCAGATGATATAATAGTATATATAAGTGACCCTAAAAATTCCAACAGAGAACTCCTAAACCTGATAAACAGCTTCGGTGAAGTAGCTGGATATAAAATTAACTCAAACAAGTCAATGGCCTTTCTCTACACAAAGAATAAACAGGCTGAGAAAGAAATTAGGGAAACAACACCCTTCTCAATAGCCACAAATAATATAAAATATCTCGGCGTGACTCTAACGAAGGAAGTGAAAGATCTGTATGATAAAAACTTCAAGTCCCTGAAGAAAGAAATTAAAGAAGATCTCAGAAGATGGAAAGATCTCCCATGCTCATGGATTGGCAGGACCAACATTGTAAAAATGGCTATCTTGCCAAAAGCAATCTACAGATTCAATGCAATCCCCATTAAAATTCCAACTCAATTCTTCAACGAATTAGAAGGAGCAATTTGCAAATTCATCTGGAATAACAAAAAACCGAGGATAGCAAAAACTCTTCTCAAGGATAAAAGAACCTCTGGTGGAATCACCATGCCTGACCTAAAGCTTTACTACAGAGCAATTGTGATAAAAACTGCATGGTACTGGTATAGAGACAGACAAGTGGACCAATGGAATAGAATTGAAGACCCAGAAATGAACCCACACACCTATGGTCACTTGATCTTCGACAAGGGAGCCAAAACCATCCAGTGGAAGAAAGACAGCATTTTCAACAATTGGTGCTGGCACAACTGGTTGTTATCATGTAGAAGAATGCGAATCGATCCATACTTATCTCCTTGTACTAAGGTCAAATCTAAGTGGATCAAGGAACTTCACATAAAACCAGAGACACTGAAACTTATAGAGGAGAAAGTGGGGAAAAGCCTTGAAGATATGGGCACAGGGGAAAATTTCCTGAACAGAACAGCAATGGCTTGTGCTGTAAGATCGAGAATTGACAAATGGGACCTAATGAAACTCCAAAGTTTCTGCAAGGCAAAAGACACTGTCTATAAGACAAAAAGACCACCAACAGACTGGGAAAGGATCTTTACCTATCCTAAATCAGATAGGGGACTAATATCCAACATATATAAAGAACTCAAGAAGGTGGACCTCAGAAAATCAAATAACCCCCTTAAAAAATGGGGCTCAGAACTGAACAAAGAATTCTCACCTGAGGAATACCGAATGGCAGAGAAGCACCTGAAAAAATGTTCAACATCCTTAATCATCAGGGAAATACAAATCAAAACAACCCTGAGATTCCACCTCACACCAGTGAGAATGGCTAAGATCAAAAATTCAGGTGACAGCAGATGCTGGCGAGGATGTGGCGAAAGAGGAACACTCCTCCATTGTTGGTGGGATTGCAGGCTTGTACAACCACTCTGGAAATCAGTCTGGCGGTTCCTCAGAAAATTGGACATAGTACTACCGGAGGATCCAGCAATACCTCTCCTGGGCATATATCCAGAAGAAGCCCCAACTGGTAAGAAGGACACATGCTCCACTATGTTCATAGCAGCCTTATTTATAATAGCCAGAAACTGGAAAGAACCCAGATGCCCCTCAACAGAGGAATGGATACAGAAAATGTGGTACATCTACACAATGGAGTACTACTCAGCTATTAAAAAGAATGAATTTATGAAATTCCTAGCCAAATGGATGGACCTGGAGAGCATCATCCTGAGTGAGGTAACACAATCACAAAGGAACTCACACAATATGTACTCACTGATAAGTGGATACTAGCCCAAAACCTAGGATACCCACGATATAAGATACAATTTCCTAAACACATGAAACTCAAGAAAAATGAAGACTGAAGTGTGGACACTATGCCCCTCCTTAGAAGTGGGAACAAAACACCCATGGAAGGAGTTACAGAAACAAAGTATGGAGCTGAGATGAAAGGATGGACCATGTAGAGACTGCCATATCCAGGGATCCACCCCATAATCAGCTTCCAAATGCTGACACCATTGCATACACTAGCAAGATTTTACTGAAAGGACCCAGGTGTAGCTGTCTCTTGTGAGACTATGCCGGGGCCTAGCAAACACAGAAGTGGATGCTCACAGTCAGCTAATGGATGGATCACAGGGCTCCCAATGGAGGAGCTAGAGAAAGTACCCAAGGAGCTAAAGGGATCTTCAACCCTATAGGTGGAACAACATTATGAACTAACCAGTACCCCTGAGCTCTTGACTCTAGCTGCATATGTATCAAAAGATGGCCTAGTCGGCCATCACTGGAAAGAGAGGCCCATTGGACACGCAGACTTTGTGTGCCCCGGTACAGGGGAACGCCAGGGCCAAAGGGGGGGAGTGGGTGGGTAGGGGAGTGGGGGTGGGTGGGTAAGGGGGACTTTTGGTATAGCATTGGAAATGTAAATGAGCTAAATACCTAATAAAAAATGGAAAAAAAAAAAAAGAATTCTCAGTGGTTGCTTCCACATAGTTCATTTTTCTTTCCTGTGAATTTTTGAAAGACCAAACATTCCATCGATGATAGCCATCAATCATCGAGAACTCAGGAAGAAAAAGACTTGGCATTTACGCATATTTTTGCCTGCAGAGTTCTTTGATCCTAATGTGCTCAGAACATTTGTATTGCTTCTATTTAGAAGATGACCTTTAGCTATTCTTTTTTTGGGGAGGGGTTAGGCTTTGATTGTTTTTGCTATGCTTTAGGGTCTGTCTACCTGGAACAAACTGCCTTCCTTTGTGTGAATCTCGCCTTGATTTTTGAAAGGGTGTTCTCACTGGATGGAAGAATCACATGAAAAATGGAAAATATGAAGCTACTTTTCTTGGTCTGCCATCCATGATTTCTAGGGGGTAAAATCACTTTTGGTGTTTCACTGTGAATCATAACTGTGTGCGCATGCACACTTGTGTTCTGCTGGACAGTGAGTAAGGTAATTTTAATTAAGCTGATTTCATTTTGTTTTGTAGGTTTTGATTTTCAGCAGATCAACTCTGAAGTGGATCAATGTGGAATTCTTTGGTTTTAACTTGGCTTGTTCTCAAATCTCTGCCAATCAGAGTTTCAGCTACTATTTCATCAGCTTTTCTCTCTGCCCAGTCCCTTCCAATCTTTCAGATTTCAATGAGGCAAATATCAGACCTCAGCTCTCTAGACCCTGAGGCCTTGTTCAATTAAGTTTTGCCTACTTTCCCTCTGTGGTTAGTGAACTACACCTACTGCGTTATCCTCAAGTTCACCAGGTATTTTTGCTATAGCCCCACCCCTATTCTAATAGTGTGCCAATGGCTGAGTATGTCTTTTTAATGTCTGTTGGATTTTCAATCATAAAATTCCTATTTATAATCTCTGTATTCCATTAATGAGATTTTCTGTTTCCTTTCTATAGCCTTGTTTCTTCACTTGTTTTAGGATGTTCAGTTACTTATTTATTTTTATGACAGCTGCTTTCGCATCTTCGTTGCATGATTCTAACGTCACTCGTATCTTGTTGACACTGATCTTCTTTTCCATTTAGTTAAGAGTGTCTAGTAAAGGATTCCCAACCGGTACGTACGTATTTTAAGGCATTGCATTATGTACTCTGAGTCTTATTTAAAACTCGTTCCGTTGGCTTTGTCTGACGTCCCAACATGGGGAAAAGCTGCCTCAGTATTGGCAGAAAACAGTTTAGTGTTCTTGTTCTGCTTCCAGTGATACTGAGGGGATGGAAGTGGATCTTCATTAAGGGTGGATGGTGGTGGGAATTCTGGCTTCCCACTAGGGTAATGGGGGTAGGGTCTTTGTTGTGGTCTGCACTTGTCTGCATCAACAGGGAGTGGAGATTCATTTTTTATGACCTAGTGAGAGAAACCACCCTGATGCATCTGGATTTCTGCAATGCCATCCCAGAAGAGGTGCATCGAGGTAGGATGAAGATAGGTGGGGTACCTTTTTACAGCCTGGCAAGAGGAGAAGTCATACTTTTTCAACCTATGAATTTTTGTTGTTTTTGTTTTTCCCACTTTCCCAGGCTGGCCCTTCTCTGGTCCCACAGCTAGAGTGAGATTTTGTTGAGGGTTCTTGTGTTTGAGATGTGGGCATTTCTGAATTGTTCGTCTCTGGCACCCAGTTTCAGATATATGTGGAACAGAAACCCAGAGAGCCACACCCTTTTATGGGGGGGCAGCCTGCTCTTTCCACATTTGTCTTTTTGTGTTCATTCAATGTGTGATGCCTAGAGTTTTTATTTGGAGTGTTCAGGAACAATCAGGAAAATACATGATTTCCATCTTCATAGAAGGGGGAGTTTTATCATCTTGGATTATATGGTCTGAATGTATTATACATTACACAGTTTTGGAACACATGGGTGCTTTCAGATCACTTTGTAGAGGAATCTACATTACTTTAAAACGAACATAGTGAAAGTTGTTTTCTTTTTCTTGATAGATCATGCTATAGTCAGCACCATTTAAATTAAAAATTAAATACACATTTAGAATGCTAGAAATAACTTTGTTAGAGACCCAGACTTCAGTCCAGTCACTTTCTGGATTGTTCTGTGGCCTTGGCCAGACCTCTTGGTGTCTCAATATACCCAGATGAATGCAGATTGTTCAATTTGTTAGGTAATCTCTTAAATTTCTTCATAGAACTCTCCTCTCGACTCCTGCCACCACCAGATTTCTAGATTTTCTATAATACAGTGCTTGAAATGTTGGATAATCCAAATAAAATCTTCAAAATTAAATAAGACAAATAAAGGTAGCTATAATTGATTAAATGTTTAACTGTGTTTCAGATACTATAGCATATTTAATATGAATATTACCTAATAAGAAATCTATTGAAGTGTTACATCTCATTTTATAGATGAGAAAATGTATGCTGAAAGGTAAAAAGCAGCATCTAAGAATTCTTAATTGTAAAGATATATTTGGTGCTAAGTCTATTTTATTGCAGAGCTAATGTATATATGTACACCGTATATATACATATATGCATATATACATATATACACATGTAATGTACACACATATATTTTGTAATATATTATACATACACATGTGTATACATTATATACATACATAGATATAATGAACACACACACACACACATACACATATATGAGTTTACATATGTATTTTTTATTATTTTGGCCACCATTCAAGATGCAATTTTAAAGAAGAGAGATATTAAACCGAAGATATTAAAGGTAGAAAGTATTTTTTGTCAAAGTCTCTAGTGACTTTATTTGGCTCAGATTAATTCGTAATGTAGATGCATGGTACATATTTATGTGGCAAGATCCAAAGAGTTTATAGTTAACATGGAAGGGTGAGCATGGCAACATGTGAACTTAGACTGTGTTCTAATTTATTCTTTTCTCTCATGATGAAGCCCTCCCTCCATAGTCTTCTAGCTTACGGTGAGATTGCCTGGGTCCATCTACACAGAAATTGATATTCTATTGTATTCTGACAGAAATTATTCAAATTTCACATTATGTGTTCTCAGAATTACCAAGAGAACTAGCTATGAATACAGTGGTTGCAACGTAATTCCTTCATGAGGAGACAGGAAGCTAGTGATTGTCTATGTAATCTTGTTCTGAGAGGAAGTATGCTTTTCTAGGAAAACGATTTTCTCTTTATAAGGCTGCCATCATTTTGGTACATGGAAAACTGATTCATGGTCACCGTTTTTATTTTTGCCATCAGCCTACTGTGTAGAGTGTGCACTTTAGTATAGGAAAGCAAGTTTCTCTCTTTTATTCTTTTTTTTTTTTTAGCTTTTATTAAAACTAAATAAAATGTTATATGGTTCAAACAAAATATTATCCGTGTCCAGTACAGGACAGATTAAAATTTCCTAGTTGTGGGTGAGAAGTACGATCAGGGGTATACAGCTATGTCTTTTGGTCATGCCACTGAACATGCATAAAGCATTTCTATTTAGTTAGCACAACACAGTGTGGAAGAACCAGCAGTGAAATATAAAGATCTCTAGATTAGGGACATAAAGCTCTATAGCAGCAACCCTGCTGTTAGCAAGCTGTCTTAATAAACTCCTGTGGGTCTAAACTGCCCTCATCTGTGCGACAAGAAGACTGAACCAGGTGTGTCTCAGCTCAAATATTTAAAGGAACTATTTTAACTGTATGCAGATCACAAAAATTTGGCATTGCATTCATTGTGTGCTGCAAAATAAGATACTTACTGAAGAAAATTCTAGCACCAGGACATAGATTTAAAAAAAAAAAACCTTATTTTACAGAAATCTTAGGGGCTGGAGGGTATAGATCACTAGTAGGGTGCAGTCTTCATATGTGTGAAGCTCTGGGTTCTATCCCCAGCAAGGGGAATAATGAAGTTTAAAGGACTTCAAAGAAAATTGCAATATAAATGCAAAATATATAATTACCTTGTTCTAAGCAATTTCAGTGCTGCACTCCATTTCAAACAGGCAGTGCTATTTCATACATCCATTTGGTATGCATTCAACGCCTATTATGTGAATAGGCAGCGAGTTGAGAGTGAATAGAGGAATTGACAAAAAGGATGTCTACTACTGTCTTCCCAAATACAAAAGGTGATTCATTCTTAAGGATGTATTCTTCTCAAAGAATCTTATTGATTACGTGGAATACTACATCAAGGATAGAGATGGTGCTGCGAATGGCAATTTAATACCAACTGAAATGTGGAATAGCACTCTGATTTAAAAAAAATGTTTTCTTTCAGCAGAACAGCTTTGCTGCCATTGCTGTTTGTCCAACTTGAGCAGACTTTTTAGTTCATACAGTATTAACTCTTTTCTTTCCCAGTGACCTGTACCTCCTAAATGTGCCAAGATGGTTCCATTGCCCAGAAGGAAGCTGTCATCAATGCCTGAACTTTTAGTTTTCTTAAAAGATGGGGTCAAGAGAGGCAAAGCATATGAAGATGCCAAAGCAGGATTTGAGACTTTAGAAGGGATTCATGAAATGCCCATCCCTTCTAGTTTATACCCAACTCTCTCAGCTGTTATACTATCAAGTCTTGGGGTTCTCTCTCATTATTCAGACTGGTAGACTTCCCCAGCTCAACCCACAGCTGAACACAATCACCCACGACACCCCCAAACATGGCACTCACACCCACCCACTTCCTTCTCTTGACAGGGCAACCCTCATGGATCCACCCAATGGTTGACTGGCCTTCCAGGGCCTCACCATCACCCACCACAGCCACCATGTTCCACGAACTGGCCTCTCCCCCATCAGTCCCCGCCCCTCACTCGGAGAGCACCCAATGGGAGGAGCTGAGGCCGTGGGAGGCGGGGACTAAGGCGGGCCCATTTAAAGAAAGGCTGAGGGCGAAAGGAGGCAAGAGAAGAGAAGAAAGAGAAGCCAGGGGAGGGGGCGGGCGCCGTCCAATGACAAAGCCCCGGGGTGGGCGCCCGCCGCTGCCGCCATCTTTAGCCCGGCCACAGGACAACCAGCGCGTCCTCCGCCCCGAGGGGGAGGGGCGGCGAGGCGAGAAAAGTAGCGAGCGGCGCCGGGCGGAAGGCGCCAGCACAGGCTAGCAGCGCCGGGCGGAAGGCGCCAGCACAGGCGAGCGCCGCCGAGCCGGGCGCGGACAGGGACGGCGGGCGGTCCCGAGCGGCCTCTGATGCGACGCGGCGTGAAGAGGCGGCGGCGCCGGCCCCGGGCTGCCTGGGGCGGCGGCTACGGAGCGGAAGGAGGGGCCGGGCTGGAGGCGCTGGAGGAGAAGGTGGTGTACTCGCGGTCGCAACTGTCGCTGGCCGGAAGCACGGAGGCGCTGGGCGACGCCTTCAAGCTCTTCATGCCCAGCAGCACGGAGTTCATGAGCTCGGAAGCGGAGCTCTGGAGCTTCCTCTGCAGCCTCAAGCACCAGTTCTCCCCGCACATCCTGCGCAGCAAGGACGTCTACGGCTACTCCTCGTGCCGGGCACTGGTGCCCGACCCCCCGGCGCCCGACAGCCGCCCCGCGCGCCGGCCGCGCCCGCGCGCAACGCCCAGGAGGAGGCGCCGTGGAGCTCGGGCTGCCGCGGACACCCGTAGGCCGCGCCCCGCCGCTGCGGCCGCGGAGCCCGGGCCTCCCGCATCCAGCTTCGGGGGCCGCACCCTGGAGGAGATCTGGAGGGCGGCCACCCCGACGCTGACCAGCTTCCCGACCATCCGCGTCGGCGACGACGTGTGGGGCGAGCGCAGCCTGGCGGTGGCGCGGCGCAGGGCGAGCCAAGTGCTGCGAGTGGACCTGGACCCGGTGGTGAGGCTGCGCCGCTTCCCGGTGCACCGGCTGTGATGCGCGCTGCGGCGCCTCCTGCCGGCCGCCGCCCGGGGAAGCTTCCGCGCGCTGGAACGGACTTATGTCAATGTCAGTCGAATGTTTACAGAACCGGCCCCCTTTGGTGCACTTTATGCGCGAACTAGGCCCCTGGATGCGGTGCGGCGCCGCGGTCCAGGATCGGGACAGGTGCGGCCCCCACGCCCGCGGCCAGACGGGACGGCCGGACCCGCGACAGAAGTCCCTTTGCTTCCCAACCCGGATGGAGACGTCTCCAGAACCTGGAGGGACACGTGCGTTTTCTCCCTCTCGGACTCTACCTCACCGGTCTGGAAGACCTCCGAAGACTTACAAATTTTTTTCTCCAAAGGAATTTTGTTTTCGTGCTTGTGTAATACAGCCAGAATTTTACTTGCTCCTGATTCCCCTTCTGTTTTCTTTTTGACTGTCAGCCCCACTTTCTGGACAGAAGATCGACTATGTTTCCTGGTGAAGTGCTGGTGTACGCTCAGGGTATTCTGAAGGCCACTCGTTTTCTAATTTTTACTGGATTCCAAAGCTTTGATCAAGGTCGTCTTTTAAGAGTTTCAAGCTTATGACTGTTAATGTAAGGATTTGTATGGCTTTGAATTTCATGAGCTCAGTGATTAACAAGAGATGCAAAGTACAACTTTAAAATAAAAGGTTAAGGTGTTTATATATAAAGTTTTATATTGAAAGTTTATATTTACTGAGCTCCTAAGTAAAATGGTAGAATATTCTTTAAAAGTTTTGTTTAAGAAAAAGTTGACTTACTCTATTCATTTAAATTGAATAAAATTGAAGTGTTTTGAACCACATGGCTTGTGATAAAAATTGAATAAATTTTGAAGAAGATGTTGGCTACAAGAATGACTGGAATCCAGTTGGAGGTGTTTGACCTCGCTTCCTGGTGTAACATAATATTCAGGATTGTTAATGGGAAGAGAATTAAGATGGAAGTTGCTTAGGAGAGATCAATACGTGTGGACATTGTGAATAAACAGATAAACAGAATACCCTTTAGAATTCCCAGAATTGTGAATGATCTATAGGGAGGGGCAGGGGCATTTCTTGGTACCATATAACTGGTCAACGTTATTTGGCAGAAAAGTAGATCTTAATTCTTTGTTGTTGAATAACAAGAAATGCCTAAGCTAATACTCATTGTATTTCTGAAAACCATGACAATTGGTTGACAGTTTGTCCTATGAGTTTTCTTTTTCTCTTCTTCCCATTCATCATTGTGTTTGCAATCTTTGATAGCTGAAGGCCACAGGAATCAAAACATGGAGCCACACAGTACTGACCCTTCTTGTACTTGTCCACTTTTATAATAGCGTGTATACCATATGGCCCAGAGTGGAGTTCTTGATTATCCAAGTGCCTTTGGTCATTGGTGGCGGCAAGACTTGGTGGGTTTTTAGCCAGTGGTGCCACAGCCAGCTTTTTCTGCAATACCTAAAGGGTCAAATAGTGTTTTTTCTACCACTGTTATTTCAGATTTAAGTGTTCTGCCATGGGACATTCCTACAGGGCTGGAACTTATTAAGCACTCAGCACTAAGGTTTATCTCTGCTTGGCAGTTTCTGAGAATAATGACAGTTGCAGTTTTGACTCTTGTGTTTCTAGAATTCAACGGCATAGCTTTCTGAATTAAGTATTTTAAGTTTTTAATAGTTCATGAAAAGAGCTGTGAGTTTAATTTTAGTGTTTTTGTTTTGTAAAAAACCACACACACACACACACACATATATATATATATATACATATATGACTTTATGCCAGTTTCCCACAAGCCTCGGTCTTTTATTCACCACTCATTGATAATACATTGTTACAAATACTGTTACTTGAGTACATGAAAGGTGGGTCACCATGAGAGGGAGAGTGTTAGAGCTGTGTCATGGGAAGCTAAGACAGTTTGGTTATTAGCTTCCATTGCCAAATGTATTTCAGAGACATGGGATTTTCTTCCCAGAAAATATATTGTTAACTTTTATAGCTAACTAGCACCTGATGAAAATGCATTTGTACCACTTCACGTGTATATAGTTTTATAACAAGAAATAAATTCAATGGCCATATTAGAATGTAATTTCAACATGGGATTTATCTAGATACTTCCCAGAAGATTCTGAAATTAGACATGGCTGAGGGTAAAATTTACCTCGGGGCCACAATGGACAGGTAACCAGTTACACCATGCATTTATTTTTACTGAGATTTTTGACATTTGTTTCTCTCATGCCTTGGTACTTTAGTGCAGTTGATGGTATGCATAAATGCTTCTTTGGCTTATCGTTCCAACTGACTAAAGTTTGGATTTGGTTTCCAATGCGGAGTTTGATACGGCTCAAAAATATAACCTTTATTTTGCCAAGTTTTTCTGCAGCAAAACCCATGTTGCAGCTTTGAACATATGAAGACACATCTAATGTAGCTGATGAGTCTATTATAAGAAAGTGGAATTTTTCCTGGGTACCTTTGGACAGGATGTGGAAAGAAACTTGACACTGTGGCCTTTACGATGAAGCATCTGGATTTTGTACTAGAAGGAAACTCTAGCTTCATTTGTGGGTAGTTTTAAAGACGTCCCATTTGTTATTTTGCCCTCTGTCATCTCTCATGGCACAAGTAGAGAGATCATCTGGGAGGGGATGCACCACCTCGCTGAGCTTTTGTTTAGTTCTTGACTTTTGAGTTCCTATTTGTGGTGACTGGCACCTCAAGGTAACCTTATTAGACTCCTGATGTCATTTTCATTCTCCTCCCTGTCACCCAGCAACTTACTTTTACTTTGCTAAGCCAATGACCTGGCGATAGCTGAGGGCAAGCTTCCGTGTTGATAGTACAGTGTTGCTGTTGTGGTGCCTATTTATTTTGTCTGTTCCAGTATTCTATGGACAAGTGTAACTTAAGCTGGTAGCTCATACCTATTGATTTGCCATGTGTACATAATACTACTATTTTTCAAAAAACTTTATAAAAAAAACTTTTAAGATATTTGAATACAAAAAAAATCACAATTTTGAACTTAAGGGTTTTTGTTGTTTTAAGGGTTGTTATGGTATTCTTTAAATCAGTGATTTTTAATGAACATACATACATAACATTTCCCTTATTGGTGTGTTCAGCTATTTTTTGATAAACTGTTATGTCTTAAGTGCATTAGAATGCAATTGTTTGTAATGGAACTGAAGTGTTTCCCTGGACAGTTTAATGTGCATATGAATGAGATTTACAATTTGGTTGTGTGTTGCTTTTTAACTTATTAACTGTAAATAAATTTTAAGCATATAATGTCTGGCTTTTCTAATGATACTGAAAGTTTTCGAAATGAGACTGTTTGCATGTGAACCAGAAACCATCTTATTTTAAAATTTTGCAAACTTGAGCTGGAAGTCTCAAGGTTTGTTTTGTGTTCGATCTTGTGACTTGTCAGTTCCTTAGTATCTAGAATGGTTTTTTCAAACCAAACCCAGTTGCCTGCAATAACCTTTAAAGGGTGCATTCAAATTTGGGCTTCTGAGTCCTGGCCCCTAAATACCATTGGGGTGATGATAAAAGGTCTAAGTTCTCTTTCCTTCATATTGTGGACGTGCCCCATGAGTGGCAACAATACAGACTGTTGACAGAAGGTGGTCAGGGGAGAATTCTCACTGCAGTCTATAGGACTGGAATGATCAGCAACCTGCAACAAGGGCAGATTTACATCCTGTGTAGACTGCATTACCTCATTCCCAAATGCCTATCACTAGGTGGAGGGAGCAAAGGGGATGGGCCTGGGAGAGAATTGCCATATCCAATTTCATGTCCATCAAGCACTGGGACTCTAGGTAAGTAAGCTTTGTGCCTTGGCATCCTCCAGAATCAAATGTGCTTAATAAGGTAGTGGAATACTGTAAAGGTTGAAAAGAACATATTCTGGAGACATGGGAAGTACTTAATAAACGCTATTAATTGGAAGTATGAAGGCTGAGTACAGTATAGAGTAATGAGAATTTATCTCTCCAGTTTGTTCGGCATGGTCACCAAAAGCAGATTATAGTCTGGAAAGTTAAAAGACAATTAAAGGGAAGTAATTAATGGGGGAAATAGAAATGACACAAAGTTACATTTTTATGCTTCCTGGAAGTACTAGGGCAAGAGTTGGGTTTGTTAGAGGTGCCAGTGTTAGAATATCTCTGAAAGATTTAAAGTGTGCCATTATGTATTTTCAAGGATCTGAGAATTTACAAATGGTAAATTAAAGTTACTGATCCAAAAAAGTTTTGCATTAAATCTTCACTTGGAGTAATTTCAGCAGATTTGCTCTAGACTTTAGAGTTCTCAACCTACCTAATGCTGCTGCCCTTTAACAGTTCTTCGTGTTGTGGGGACCTCCAACCATAAAATTATTTGAGTTGCTACTTCATGACTTATTTTGCTACTGTTGTGGATAGAAATGTAAATACCTGATATGCAGGATGTCTGATAGTCGACCCCTGTGAGAGGGTTAGTCAACTTTCAGAGTGGTTGAGACCCTCAGGCTGAGAACTGCTGCTGTAGAGCATTTTTCTCCCATGGCCACAGAGTCAAAATGCAGTTAGATTCTGTGAAGTCTGTGCAAAAATTCCGTCATGTTGGAGCCATTGGCACCCTTAGTTTTAGATGTTAGATATAAAGACAATGAATTGGCTCTGATTTCTCTCAACACAAATTCCTGAGTTGGTAAACGAATCAAAACTGCAGTATCTAAAGCCAGGACAAAAGTACTTCCTAGGAAAGTGCATGGAAGCATGCTAGATGAAAACAACCTGGGAACAGACACTATAGAAGCTTACTGCTGGACAGCACTGCTCCTGTGTGTCTGGTAAATGCTCTGAGCCATGATTGCAGTAACATAGCAGCCATGGGGTTTGAAGCTGGTGAGTGTAATGGCTCAAATTATGATTAGCCTAGCAAAGTTGGATAAATATATTACTAGATAACTATGTTTCCTTCTGAAGGTGTTCATAGGGAAGGTAAATTCATTGATCTAAGTAGTGGAGTTAGGTGTGTAAATACATTTTAAAACAAGGTTTATGTAGTCCAGACTGGCATCATATTTGCTCTGTAGCCAGAGCTGGCTTTGAATTTCGGATCTTCCTTCCTCTGGCCCCGAAATGGCTTGATTACAGGCATGTGCCACCACGCCCAGTTCAAGTATATATCCTTTAAATGTTTTAGTAGTAGAAAAAAAATCAAAACCAGGCAGGATTTTTTTTAAATTTTTGTCTCATGGATTCAAACAAGCATAAAAGAAAAATAGATGTATATAAGAATATATTATTAAAACTGTAGAGTTTTTCAATGTATTTAAATAAATTCAGTATGCTTGTGAATTTCAGTGCTGAAAAATATGAGTGCCCCAAAGTGTCTCCTAATGTCCCTTTTCAAGTCACTGTCTTGGTCCCACTCTGATATTTTGTAGTCATCTATGACAGAGTGGAGACTGTCTCTGGAGGAACTGAAGGACTCCACCTCAGATGTAGATTCTAGAAAGCAAGCATTGAGGGCTAAGATGGCAGAAAAGGGAGGCCTTGGATAAGTAAAACATCTCTGTCAAAGCTAGCTGAGAAATGATAAGCTCCATCTTGGCCAGGGTTGGGTAAGTGGGAGTGGGGATAATGGGAAATGTGCTTTCAGGAACCCACAAGAATAGAATGTAAAGAACTCAAAAGCAGTTCATTCCTCTTCCTAAATAGTAGGTTTGGGGAGTGGTGTTTACGTCACCTTTGTCTGCCTGTAGGACTTCTCTATGTCAAGGACTGTTAAGTTGTGATTGCATTCATATATATCTACATATGTGCTGGCTGCCTTATGTGTCAGTTTGACACAAGGTAAAGTCATCAGAGAGATAGGAGCCTCAGTGAAGGAAATGCCTCTAGAGATTCAGCTGTAAAGTATTTTCTCAGTGATCAATGGGGTGGGCCCAGCCCATCATGGGTGGTGCCATCTCTTGGATGGTGGTCTTGGGTTCTATAACTAAGCAGGCTGAGCAACCCATGGGAAGCAAGCCAGTAAGTAGCACTCCTTAGTAACCTCTGCATCAGTTATTGACTCTAGGTCCCAGCCCTCATTAAGTTCCTGTCCTGACTTCCTCCAAAGACGTTCTATGATCTGAAAGTGTAAGCCAAATAAAACCTTTCCTCCCCAACTTGTTTTTTTTTTTTTTTTGTTTTGTTTTTTTTTGTTTTTTTTTTGGCCATGGAGTTTGTTGGAACTATGGAAACCCTAAGGTGACTCCTTTTATCTTTGCATCAGACAATGTTGCTGGAATGTGCTTGGTGTGGAGTGGCACTGAGCAGGTATATCAAGTTTATGGAGTTCATAGAAACTTGGGGTATTACCTTCTGTACTGGCTAGTTTTGTGTCAACTTGACACAGGCTAGAGTTATCACAGAGAAAGGAGCTTCAGTTGGGGAAATGCCTCCATGAGATCCAACTGTAAGGCATTTTCTCAATTCGTGATGGGGGAGGGGGGTCCCCTTGTGGGTGGGACCATCTCTGGGCTGGTAGTCTTGGTTCTATAAGAAAGCTGGCTGAGCAAGCCAGGGGAAGCAAGCCAGTAAAGAACATCCCTCCATGGCTTCTGCATCAACTCCTGCTTCCTGACCTGCTTGAGTTCCAGTCCTGACTTCCTTTGGTGATGAACAGTAGTGTGGAAGTGGAAGTGAATAAACCCTTACCTCCCCAACTTGCTTCTTGGTCATGATGTTTGTGCAGGAATAGAAACTTTGACTAAGACACCTTCCAAACTTTAAAAAAAAAATTTTTTTTTGCTGTGTGGGGTTTCAGTTTGTGTGTAACAGCAATGGCAGTAGAACCATATACACATGTAACACACACACACACACACACACACACACACACACACACACACACACCCCAAAATCTTACCAACTAAGCCATTGATAGACTCAGCACCATGTGGCTTAATAGAATGTCTGAAGGCTTTGTTGTCTCTCCTGACTGTACTTACAATTTCTTAATTGTTTTACCTCTGGGTGTCAGCAAAGGCAGTACAGTGCAGAATAGGATAGCCAAGCCCCTTAGCTTCAACATTCTTCCTTCCTCTCCCTCTGATCTTCTGACAAGAAGGTTACCATTGCCACTTCTCAGTTTATTCAGCTGTAAAAACAGGCATACCATAATATCTATGTCACAGAGCCCTCGTGAGAATTAAATCAAGTGACACATGTCAAATAGAGTACTGCCTGGGACCTGGTTAGCTTCAGTCAATGCATATCAGCTTTTATTAGTAGTAAATGTGAAAAAAATTCTACAGTCTCAGTTTGCTTACCTGAATACCTTATATATATATATATATATAGGGAGGTGTTGAAAATGAAAACATCTGCAGTTCATAAAATGTTAAGTTGGGTTCTCTGGTATTGGAGAGCAGAGTCAAAATCACTGTAATTGCTAGAAGAATGCTGTAGATTTGTGAGGAATGATGGCCAACACTGAGCAGAATGTGATAAATGATCAGAAATCCATAAGAGAATGAGAAACCAACTAATGTTTATTTAAACCATGCACGAAGTACTATTGTAGTTAGCTCTGCCTACCCTCAACTCCCTTTTGAGGCAGTCTCATGTAACCCAGGCTAGCCTTGAACCTGCTCTGTGGCTGTGATGAACTTGGGCTCCAGATCTTCTTCACCTTCTGTTTTTTGTTTTGTTTTGTTTTGTTTTGTTTTGAAGGAAAACTTGAGCATGTCAGGCATGGGAGATAAAATAACAAAAAGTTCCTGGATGACTATAAAGCTTCCTGAAATAAATTCTGAAACACAGACATGTATGTGAAATAATATACTTTGAATAGGCTGCCATTTTGGCCTATGAAAAGTTGTGTATTAAGATAAAGAAGAGGGCGGGAGCCTCAATTGAGAAAATGTCTCCACAAGATCCAACTGTAGACATGTCCTTATAGGGCATTTTCTTAATTCATGATTGGTAGAGGGAGAGCCCAGAGCATTGTGGGTGGTGCCGAACACTGAGCTTGTATTATAGTTCTGAGTTTTATAAGAAAGAAGGCTGAGCAAGCCATGGGAAGTGTCCTAGCTAGGGTTACTATTGCTGTGATGAAACACTATGACCAAAGCAGCTTGGGGAGGAAAGGATTTATTTGGCTTACTGTTCCACATCACTGCTCATCACTGTAGGAAGTTAGGACAGGAACACAAACTGAGCAGGAGCTGGTGCAGGAGCCATGGAGGGGTGCTGCTTAATGGATTGCTCCTCATGGCTTGCTCACCTTGCTTTCTTATAGAACACAGGTCAATCAGCCCAGGGATGGCACCACATCAATCACTAATTAAGAAGGTGCTCTACAGGCCTATCTAAGGCTGGATCTTATGGAGGCATTTTCTCAGTTGAGGATCCCTCCTCTCCAATGACTCTGGCTTGTATCAAGTTGTAGTTGATAAAGCAGCACTCCTTCATGACCTCTGCATCAACTCCTGCTTCCAGGTTCCTGCCTTGTTTGAATTCCTGCCCCTATTTTCCTCAGTGATGGATGGTTACATGGAGATGTAAGCAAAACAAACCCTTCCCTTCCTAGCTTGCTTTTGGCCATGGAATTTCATCACAGGATAAAAATCTTATCTAAGACAGAAATTTGTACCAGGGTTGTGGTTATTGCTGACATAGACAGACCCAACTCTGTTTTTGGGAGGACTGTGGTGACATTTGAACTTTGGGCTGGAAAGATTGAATGCTCGCTCAGGGCTCAGTGGGCTGTTCTGAAGCTTGGAAGATAAGAATGTGGAGAGCAGTTCAGAAGATGGAGGCTTGGCTTGTAAAGTTTCAGGGGGAAGCAAATGTTCTACCAGGCCATTTGAGTGAAGAATATATGGTCTTTGGTCAGTTGTCGCTGAAGAGTCAGCTGTGATTAACAAGAGAACAGAACCACTAAAACCTTTGCTGGGACACTGGATGCTGGTCAGCTGGGGCTGAAGAAACAGTTGTGATTAAGAAGAGTCCCGCTCCATTGAGGTGAAGCCTTCTGGGAAGTGTTTCTTCAGGGTCATCCCACAGAAGCTGTGTTCCAGAGGTGGCAAAGTTTGCACCTTAGGCTGATGGCTCAATTAGGTAGTATAAGAGTCACTCAGGTGGTAATGATTTTAAAGGCACGAAGTCGTCATAGAGAGCAGCTGAGGCTTGGCATTTTGTGGCAGGGCTGAAGTTCATAAAGAAAGCCCAAGAGAGGCTACTGGTGAAAGTGTAGCCCAGTTACAAGAGAGGACCTGGGTATTTTGGAGGTGCCAATACCATGGGAAAGGCTAAGAACAGCAGCAACTCTTGAGTGGAATCTGCCTAAGTCTAGGAGACAAGCTGAATGGGTTGCAGGGGGTAAACCAGAGACCCAGACCCTTAGGAGGAGCCCAAAAGATTGTAAGTGAACCCCAGACATTGGGCATTGAGTTATTGACACTGTTGGGGTTGGTTTTATTTTGTTCAGTTTGTGACTATGTCTTGGTTCATCCCTCTTAAGTATGAAAGCAGCTTTTATCTTTTAATTCTTTTTTTTATAGGACCCCACAGTTGACAGATTTTGACTATTTTAAAGAGATCTTGGACTTTTAAGTGTTTGAATTTTTAAAGACTGTGAAACTTTTACAATTTGGAATGTTTTATATTGTGATCAATGTGTGATCTTGAGGATGAACAAGAAGTAGGAAATTATGGCTGAACAGTGATGTGTTTGTGTGTCAAGTTGACAAGGGATCAGTTGTGCTGGCTAGATTTAATATCAACTTGACTCACACTAGAATCATCTGAGCAGAGGGAGCCACAATTAAGAAAATGCCTTTACAAGATCTGGTTGTAGGCAAACTTCTAGGGCATTTTCTTAATTAGTTATTGATGGAGAAGTGCCCAGCCCATTGTGGGTGGGGCCAGCATGGGCTAGTGGTCCTAGATTCTATAAGAAAGCATCCTGAGCAAGCCATCAGGAGCAAGTCAGTAAGCAGCACTTCTTTATGGCCTCCCTATGGCCTCTGGAGGCAGTTCTTGCCCTGTTTGAGTCCCTGGCCTGGCTTCTCTCAGTGATGAACGTTCACTTGGAAGATAAGCAAAATAATCTTCCAAATCACTTTTGGCCATGGTGTTTTATCACAGCAAACAAAACAAAACAAAACAAAACAAAACAAAACAAAACAAAACGCCTCTAAGATAACAGCTGGGTTACTCATACTTAATAGATGAGCTTAAGAAGCATTCGAGACATCACATAGGGAAATAGAGCTGGGATCTGAAGCATGTGAGACATCACAAGGTAGCTAGAACTGGGATCTGAAGCCATGCTTTACTTACCAAGATTTTAGACTCATCTCTGTAACAGTTTTAGAGAAAGTGAAATAATTCCTAGAGCAGTATACTCTAGGATAGTAAAAGCTGAAGTGGAATTAAAAATAAAGAAGGAGAGGAAGGGGAGGAGGAGGAAGGGAAAGAGGAGGAGTAGGAGGAGGAGGAGGAGGAGGAGGAAGAAAAAGCAACAATAACATCTCTAACTGTGGACCTGTGCATTTCTTTTCTGTGGTATGTAGTTTAGGTGTTCCTTCAGCAGCTGGGATTGAGTCTACTCATGAATGAACAAAAGCAAGAACACCTTTGTTCCTGTACCATTTAGGTTGGAAGATTGAGAACTCTTGGGCTATGGCTAAAGCCCTTACATGTGTCATCCCTTAACAGTGACTCAGGCACTGCCCCGCACTGCCTGGTCTCAGTGGCTTCAGCAGCTTTCCTATACTGAAGGAATTGCTCTGTAGGAACAACAATTTTTCAGGCTCTTCCTTTCCCAAGTTGGAAGCTTAGCTGGGTTGGTTTGATCTTACCTTGAAGTTAGGCATCCTCTCTTTTGTTTCAGTTCAGAGTAGGACACCTCTATTTGCCAATGCTAATCTCCTAAACAACTGCAATCCATCTTCAGTGCATGCCTTGACTGTAATTGCATGCTTCCTGGTACTCATTTTCTCTGTAGACTGGACATTTTCTACTTTTGCCCCCTTGCTCTTTGTCGTTGTAAACTTGCATAAGAGTTATTAATAATAACCATTCCAGAGACTCAGTGTTCAGATGTTTTTATATATTTTTTTTCTGCCAAAGAGATTAGTCCATTACATTTTAGTTAGTTTCAGGCAAGTTCATGGGTAGAAGGTCACTGGATTCTTGGCCAAAATATTAAAGAACGGCCTCTTTCTTGAAGTACTGTTACAGTTCTTGTTTTCTTCCGAAGCCTCTAACTTCTAGTGCATTCTTACAAAACCAAACCTCAACACAGTTAGGTCTTGACAGAAATATCTCCTCTATTTCATCCCAATTTGTGGCTCAGTTACTTTTCTGTTCTTGTGATAAAATACCATAACCAATAGCAACTTAGACACGGAAGCATTTCTTTGGTTTATGGTTCCAAAAGGATAAGAGTCTATCCTGGAGGGTAGGCATGGTGATAAGAGGTGGCATTCTGGCAGGAGAACGAAGCTGAAGGATCACATCTCTGTCCCTATAGGAAGCAAATAGAGTGAACTGGAAGTGGGGGGAGGCAACAAACTCTCAAAGCTCACCCCAGTGACTTAATTCCTCAGTAAACTTTCATACCAGAGAGGCCACCAACATGATAGCTGTTCAGTCCACAAAGCTGTGTGTCTTAGAAGTTCCAATCCAGTTGCAAAAGAATCCTGGAGGATTCCTTGGCATTGCTGGTCTTCAGTTTACATTGTTAGACCAAAGAAACCATATTTAATAGCAGTGCAGGGATGCTGCTGCAATAAGACAGACGAACTTCCCAGCAGGAGTGAAAGCAAGCAAGGAAAAGGAAAACGTCTTTCTTATATGTCCTTTGGGGTGGGAGGGGCCTTTCTCTTTCAAACTATCACAGAAAGCAACCTTAAGGTTCGCTCCTTCTGCTTTTTATGTGGGTCCTGGGGATTTAACTCAGATTGTCAGTTTACATGGCAAGAGTTTTTGTGGAGCTATTCCACTGGTCTCTTTCCTCTAATTGTGGATAAGGTGGAATCTAAGGCCCAGGGATGAGGAGAGTTGTGGTGAAAAGAATTATAGATGTGTCTATCATCTTGGTAAATCATGCTTGAAATTTTTACCCCAAATCTAGCTCACTCCTGAGCTGTGCTTTTAAAACAAAACCCACTAGATAAAAACCCTATCAAAATGCTCAAAGGATATGGTTATACAGAGTGGCTTTTCACTGAAGTGTGTGGTCAAAGGACAAATTAACTCAGGCAGAAGACTGTCTGTAGGTCTTTCAGTTTTGTGTGGAACTTGATGATTGAGAGTCTGACTTGTTGATCTCCAAATCTGTGGTGGTGGATGAAGCTGCTTCCTGCTGCTTCCACAATCACATATGGACTCTGATGGTTTATATGGCTCTTTATTTGATTTTAAAAGCAGCCTTCTAGGACCTTGAAGTGTCTGACTCTGAGCAACCCCTGTAAGCGAGTTAACCCACCCACTCCCCATCACTGTCATATCCCAGAGAGAAGTCATCATTTCCAGTGTTTTTTGTTTTTGTTTTTGTTTTTGTTTTTGTTTTTGCTGATACAGTTTCCTGGGATGGCTTATCCTTATAATTCCATGGTTGGTGGCAATCAAACCAGAGGTAGGGGTCTCAGATAGTTGTTGTGGGCAAGAAGGGTGAGAAGTGAGAGGCTAGGGGCTTGCAAGAATGGGACTACCAGATGCTAGAAGTGCAGAATGGACTGAAAGGGTACTCTGCCTATAGTTTGGGTTCAAACTGCCCTTATTAAACATACCTGCACATCCTCCTTTAGGTCTCTGAGAGCAAGTGCTTATCTCAATAAAGCAGAGAAGCATACCTAGCAGAACAGCCATGCCCCACAGGGCATTACAAGCTCCAAAGGATGGCCTTGGCATTGTTCCAAACCTGAATGTTGGCTGGCAAGGATTTGTGTGCCATTAGGGTATTGTTGATACCTTAGGTAGGTCCTTTGGTGGAGAGTCCACCAATTGTCTATGATAAATATGCCTATAAGAAAGGGAGAGGGAGGGAGACAGAATCACAATGTGTGGAATCACAATGAAGGGATGCTATAATTATTTTGACTGTCTACTGAAAACGCAGCATTTTCCTTTAAAGATGTTTCTTAAATAAAATAATGATAAGAAAATTAGAGGCCTCAGGATTGGCGGGAGCCATCTTGGTTCTGGGACTCCGCTGAAAGTAGTCTGCACAGGTGAGAGTGTGCACTACAGAAGCTAACAGCTTCTGGGACAGGCAGGAGCCACAGAGCTTCCAAGGCAGCGCACTTTTCGGGCTCCAGACATCCGGCCACCCCGGTCAGAGGACAGGTGTCCGCCCAGCCTGGAGGCCTTTCCCTCAGCATCGGCAGGAGCCATCTTGATTCTGAGACTCCACCAAAAGTAGTCTGCACAGGTGAGAGTGTGGACTACAGAAGCTCACAGCTTCTGTGACAGGCCAAAGCAACACAGCTTCTGGGAAAGGTCCTGTTTTGGGCCTTCATCTTCAGCCAGGAGGGAGGTTCGAACGCCAGATATCTGTGAACCTTCCCTGTAAGAGGAGAGCTTGCCTTCAGAGACTGCTCTGACCACTGAAACTCAGAGGAGAAAGCTAGTCTCCCAGGTCTGCTGATAGAGGGTAACAGAATCACCAGAGGAACAGTCTGTAAACAGAGACAACTATAACAACTAACTCCAGAGATTACCAGATGGCGAAGGTAAATGTAAGAATCTTACTAACAGAAACCAGGACCACTCACCATCATCAGAACCCAGCACTCCCACTTCGCCCAGTCCAGGGCACCCCAACACACCCGAAAAGCTAGACTCAGATTTAAAAGCATATCTCATGATGATGGCAGAGGACATCAAGAAGGACTTTAATAACTCACTTAAAGAAATACAGGAGAACACTGCTAAACAGGTAGAAGACATTAAAGAGGAAGCACAAAAATCCCTTCAAGAATTGCAGGGAAACAAAATCAAACAGGTGATGGAATTGAATAAAACCATCCAAGACCTAAAAATGGAAGTAGACACAATAAAGAAAACTCAAAGTGAGGCAACGCTGGAGATAGAAACCCTATGAAAGAAATCTGGAACCATAGATGCGAGCATCAGCAACAGAATACAAGAGATGGAAGAGAGAATCTCAGGTGCAGAAGATTCCATAGAGAACATCGGCACAACAATCAAAGAAAATGCAAAACACAAAAAGATCCTAACTCAAAACATCCAGGAAATCCAGGACACAATGAGAAGACCAAACCTACAGATAATAGGAGTAGATGAGAATGAAGATTTTCAACTTAAAGGACCGGCAAATATCTTCAACAAAATTTTAGAAGAAAACTTCCCAAACCTAAAGAATGACATGTCCATGAACATACAAGAAGCCTACAGAACTCCAAATAGACTGGACCAGAAAAGAAATTCCTCCCGACACATAATAATCAGAACAACAAATGCACTAAATAAAGACAAAATATTAAAAGCAGTAAGGGAAAAGGGTCAAGTAACATATAAAGGCAAGCCTATCAGAATTACACCAGATTTTTCACCAGAAACTATGAAAGCCAGAGAGCCTGGACAGATGTTATACAGACACTAAGAGAAGACAAATGCCAGCCCAGGCTACTATACCAAGGCAAACTCTCAATTACCATAGATGGAGAAACCAAAGTATTCCAAGACAAAACCAAATTCACACATTATCTTTCCATGAATCCAGCCCTTCAAAGGATAAGAACATTAAAAAACCAATACAAGGACGGAAACCACATAAAAAGCAAGAAGGTAATCCCTCAACACACCTAGAAGAAGACAGCCACAAGAACATAATGCCAACTTTAACAACAAAAATAACAGGAAGCAACAATTACTTTTCCTTATATATCTCTTAATATCAATGGACTCAACTCCCCAATAGAAAGACATAGACTAGCAGACTGGCTACACAAATAGGACACAACATTTTGCTGCTTACAGGAAACTCATCTCAGAGAAAAAGATAGACACTACCTCAGAATGAAAGGCTGGAAAACAATTTTCCAAGCAAATGGTATGAAGAAACAAGCTTGAGTATTCTAATATCTAATAGAATCAACTTCCAACCCAAAGTCATCAAAAAAGACAAGGAGGGGCACTTCATACTCATCCCAGGAATGCAGGAATGGTTTAATATATGGAAATCCATCAATGTAATCCAGTACATAAACAAACTCAGCGACAAAAACCACATGATCATCTCATTAGATGCGGAGAAAGCATTTGACAAAATCTAACACCCATTCATGACAAAAGTCTTGGAAAGATCAGAAATTCAAGGCCCATACCTAACCATGATAAAAGCAATCTACAGCAAACCAGTAGCCAACATCAAAGTAAATGGTGAGAAGCTGGAAGCAATTCCACTAAAATCAGGGACTAGACAAGGCTATCCACTCTCTCCCTACCTATTCAACATTGTACTTGAAGTCCTAGCCAGAGCGATTCAACAACAAAAGGAGATCAAAGGGATACAAATTGGAAAGGAAGAAGTCAAAAATATCACTTTTTGCAGGTGATATGATAGTATATATAAGTTACCCCAAAAATTCCACCACAGAACTCCTAAGCCTGATAAACAGCTTCAATGAAGTAGCTGGATATAAAATTAACTCAAACAAGTCAATGGCCTTTCTCTACACAAAGAATAAACAGGCTGAGAAAGAAATTAGGGAAACAACACCCTTCTCAATAGTCATAAATAATATAAAATATCTTGGTGTGACTCTAACTAAGGAAGTGAAAGATCTGTATGATAAGAACTTCAAGTCTCTGAAGAAAGAAATTAAAGAAGATCTCAGAAGATGGAAAGATCTCCCATGCTCATGGATTGGCAGGATCAACATTGTAAAAATGGCTATCTTGCCAAAAGCAATCTACAGATTCAATGCAATCCGCATCAAAATTCCAACTTAATTCTTCAACGAATTAGAAAGGGCAATCGGCATATTCATCTGGAATAACAAAAAACCTAGGATAGCAAAAACTCTTCTCAAGGATAAAAGAACCTCTGGTGGAATCACCATGCCTGACCTAAAGCTGTACTTGTAGTACTTGTAGAGCAATTGTGATAAAAACTGCATGGTACTGGTATAGCGACAGACAAGTAGACCAATGGAACAGAATTGAAGACCCAGAGATGAACCCACACACCTATGGTTACTTGATCTTTGACAAGGGAGCTAAAACCATCCAGTGGAAAAAGAGACAGCATTGTCAACAAATGGTACTGGCACAACTGGCAGTTATCATGTAGAAGAATGCAAATGGATCCATTCCTATCTCCTTGTACTAAGGTCAAATCTAAGTGGATTAAGGAACTCCACATAAAACCAGAGACACTGAAACTTATAGAAGAGAAAGTAGGGAAAAGCCTCGAAGATATGGGTAGAGGGGAAAAATTCCTGAATAGAACAGCAATGGCTTGTGCTATAAGATCAAGAATCGATAAATGGGACCTCATAAAGTTGCAAAGCTTCTGCAAGGCAAAAGACATCGTCAATAAGACAAAAAGACCACCAGCAGATTGGGAAAGGATCTTTACCTATCCTAAATCAGATAGGGGACTAAAATCCAATATATATAAAGAACTCAAGAAGGTGGACTCCAGAAAATCAAATAACCCCATTAAAAATTGGGGCTCAGAGCTAAACAAAGAATTCTCACTGAGGAACACCAAATGGCAGAGAAGCACCTGAAAACATGTTCAACATCCTTAATCATCAGGGAAATGCAAATCAAAACAACCCTGAGATTCCACCTCACACCAGTCAGAATGGCTAAGATGAAAATTTCAGGTGACAGCAGATGCTGGCGAGGATGTGGAGAAAGAGAAACACTCCTCCATTGTTAGTGGGATTGCAAGCTTGTACAACCAAATCAGTCTGGCAGTTCCTCAAAAAGTTGGACATAGTACTACCGGAGGATCCTGCAATACCTCTCCTGGGCATATATTCAGAAGATGTTCCAATGGGTAAGGAGGACACATGCTCCACTATGTTCATAGCAGCCTTATTTATAATAGCCAGAAGCTGGAAAGAACCCAGATGCCCCTCAACAGAGGAATGGATACAGAAAATGTGGTACATTTACACAGTGGAGTACTACTCAGCTATTAAAAAGAATGAACTTATGAAATTTCTAGGCAAATGGATGGACCTGGAGGGCATCATCCTTAGTGAGGTAACCCAATCACAAAGGAACTCACACAATATGTACTCACTGATAAGTGGATATTAGCCCAGAAACTTAGGATACCCATGATATAAGGTACAATTTGCTAAATGTATGAAACTAAAAAAGAACGAAGACCAAAGTGTGGACACTTTGCCCCTTCTTAGAATTGGGAACAAAACACCCATGGAAGGAGTTACAGAGACAAAGTTTGGAGTTGTGACGAAAGAATGGACCATCTAGAGACTGCCATATCCGGGATCCATCCCATAATCAGCTTCCAAACGCTGACACCATTGCATACACTAACAATATTTTGCTGAAAGGACCCAGATATAGCTGTCCCTTGTTAGACTATGCAGGTGCCTAGCAAACACAGAAGTGGATGCTCACAGTCAGCTATTGGATGGATCACAGGGCTCCCAATGGAGGAGCTAGAGAAAGTACTCAAGGAGCTAAAGGGATCTGCAACCCTATAGGTGGAACAACATTATGAACTAAGTAGTACCCCAGAGCTCTTGACTCTAGCTGCATATGTATCAAAAGATGGCTTAGTTGGCCATCAATTGAAAGAGAGGCCCATTGGACTTGCAAACTTTATATGCCCCAGTACATGGGAACACCAGGGCCAAAAAGTGGGAGTGGGTGGGTAGGGGAGTGGGGGGGGGAGAGTATGGGGGACTTTTGGGATAGCATTGGAAATGTAAATGAGGAAAATACCTAATAAAAATATTAAAAAAAAGAAAATTAGAAACTGACCCAATACACACACACACACACACACACACACACATATATATATATATATATATTTTTTTTTTTCCTAATTCCCGAATGCATTTCTTTCCTGTCAGAAGTTGGCTTTATCATTCTGGACAGTGTGCTGCAATACTCAGGACCATTTGGAATAGAATTTTCACTAGTGTGATTCTGAGTCATTCCCCAGAGAGAGCATTCTTAGGGGAGAAACCAGATAAGTACACTTGAATGTGTTACCTTTCCCATGACAGAGCAGACGCCAAGACAGAGTAGTGTAGCCTGGGAGTCCAGGGATGAAGCATGAGCTCAGCTTAGCTCTGCTGCCAGTCAGCTCAGCCAGAGGTTTGTGCAGACCAAGTTGGCCTCCATTCTGAAGTGAATGGTGGGGTTAAAGTTCTGTTTGAGTCTGGACAGTCATAGTCCTTGCCTGTATGAGCAAGGAAAATACGGCTTCAATAGAGCTGTTCTGGCAGATGTCAGTCATCTTCCAAGTCAGGGATGTAAAATTGAGGACTCCAGAGTCACATGACCCAGTTTTAGACATGTATTTCTCTTCTGTGGTTCTGCTTTGAAAATGAAATTAACATAGTCAAGAATTAGTTCTTTTTCTCTTTTGGTGACTTTCTAATTAAAATAATAGGTAAGAAGAGTGTTCATTTTAGTTACAACAGGGCTAACTTGTGAATATTAATAGAAAGTTGATGAGGAAAGTTGTCCTGTTTGAATTGTTACAAATATCTCCAAGTAGCACAGACTTTGTCCTTCATACACAGGCCACCACGAGGAAGACTATACAAAGCTGAGGTTTCTTTGTTAATACAGTGTTTATAATATTGAATGATACTTTTGGTGAAAATTTCAATATTCTGTTTTGATTACCAAAAAGGGAGGGTGCATATTAGCCAAAGCAAATGATTGTTCCCAAAACTGGAAGGGTAATTGGGGCTTGGGTGGATAATTTTGTTAATTTTTCTTCATTATGCAAAGTAGCAAGTTATAATGGAAAGTAATTGCTATTCTAGAGGGAAAATGCCATTCAAGAAAGCTTTCAATATGGCTTTGGGGAAGCCGCCCTTCTGAATTTGTCCACTCCCCATTAACCCAGCTCTCTTCCCTATGCCTTAGGTTGGTGCCCAGATCTGAGTTATGATATCATCTCTCAAATATTTTGAATAACTAATAATAGTCCATAATTAAGATTTCAGGTTCAGGAGTTATGCTTTCTGTCACAGATTCACACTGCTGATGATAAGCTATTTCCATATTTTGGGGAAAGAAATTAACGGTAAATACTCAGAACTGCAATCAACTGCTCAGACACTTCACTCAATATTTTCACATATAGATTTTGTTCTAATGCAATAAAGGAGATGAAAGACTGAATTAGTATATACAGATGTTCATCTAAAAATCTGTGTGTGAGAACAGGAGACAGACTTCAATAATAAGACAAGGTTCAAATGCGTTACAGTATACTTACAGAGAACTGCTACTACATCATGAAAGTATGATTTGTGTCATATTTAGTACTCAGGTATTAAAAAGGCGAAGTAATATAAATGTAGTGCAGAAGACACCCCAGTTTTACTTTTTAAAGTCTAGTTTATGCAGGTATAATTTATACACAGCACAATTCTAGATTTTGGCTGCTTGCTTTGGTTAGTCATTACAAACAAGGGAGGGCCGTGCTGTGAAGACACAAATGGAGGAAAATGAAGTGTAACAACACAGGAGTAGGGTCATCCCCACAATCAAGATGGCGACTGGCTCATCTACCACCTGGAAAGTCCCCTCCCGTTCCTGGGCGGTTGGCCTTCACTTTACCTCTAATCCCAGTCACTGCTTGCCACTGTCGACTTGGGCTGCTGTATGCCTTAGAGCATGAGCTTCAGAATTTTAAGGAACCTCCATGCTGATTTCTATAGGTGTTATATAAGTTGCCTGGTCAGCAGTAAACAAAGGCTTCTCTTCCCATGATCCGACACACACACAAACACTTATTATTATTATTATTATTATTATTATTATTATTATTATTATTATTATTAAATATTCCCTTTACATCCCTCTCACTGACCCCTCCCAGTCATCCCCTCCCACACTCCTTCCACCTTACTCCCTTCCCTTCTCCTCTGAGTGGGTGGAGGCCATCCTGGGTATCCCCTCACCCTTGCATACCAAGTTTCTGTGGTGCTAAGTACATCCTCTTCCACTCAGCCCAGACAAAGGGCCCCACTAGAAGAACATATCCCATGTATAGGCAACAGCTTTTGGGATGGCCCCTACTCCAGTTGTTCAGGACCCACATGAAGACCAAACTGCACTTCTGCTACATATATGCAGGGAGGCCTAGGTCCAGCTTGTGTATATTCTTTGGATGGTGGCTCAGTCTCTGAGAGCCCCAAAGGGTCCAGGCTAGTTGACTCTATTGGTCTTCCTGTAGGTTCCTATCCCCTTAGGAGCTGTAATCCTTCCTCCTCTTTGTCCATAAGAGTTCCCAAGCTCCATCCACTGTTTGGCTGTGGGTGTCTGCATCTGTCAGACCATCTAGAGACTGTCACATCCGGGGATCTATCCCATAATCAGCCTCCAAACACTGACACCATTGCATACACAAGCAAGATTTTGCTGAAAGGACCCTGATATAGCTGTCTCTTGTGAGACTATGCCAGGGCCTAGCAAACACATAAGATGCTCACAGTCAGCTATTGGATGGATCACAGGACCCCCAATGGAGGAGCTAGAGAAAGTACCCAAGGAGCTAAAGGGATCTGCAACCCTATAGGTGGAACAACATTATGAACTAACCAGTACCCCGGAGCTCTTGACTCTAGCTGCATATGTATCAAAAGATTGCCTAGTTGGCCATCAGTGGAAAGAGAGGCCCATTGGTCGTGCAAACTTTATATGTCTCAGTACAGGGCAACGCCAGGGCTAAGAAGTGGGAGTGGGTGGGTAGGGGAGTCGGGGGGAGAGTATGGGGGACTTTTGGGATAGCATTGAAAATGTAAATGAGGAAAATACCTAATTGAAAAATTTTAAAAAGTAGATGTGCTGTAAATGTATGGGTTAATTTCTAGGTCCTCTATTATGGGAGTTGGAACTGTCTTTTTGCCAGGACCATGCTCTGTTGCTAGAGTCTGCTGTATAATTTGTATCATATGGCAGTATCAGGGTGCCTCCAGCATTGCTCTCTCTGCTAAAGGTTGTTTTGTCTGTTGAGAATCTTGTTTCCTTATGATTTTCATGATTTTTTTCTAGTTCTACAAAGAATTAAAGAATGCTTTTGTTTTTCAATTTATCTGTTTTTAATTTAATGGTTTATACATTTAAATATGCTTTCTAGTATTTTTAGACTTATAGAAAATATAAAGACAGTATGAGGGTTCCCGTATATTCAATGTCCAGCATTTCCTATTATCAGCATAGTACACTGGCCACAGCCAGTGAAGATGTCCAATGCCTTGTGACCTCAGGGATATTTGATTACACCAAAGTCAAACTGATATTCTGGGATCACTTTTTGTTTCTATATCTTTGATGCATTTTAACTTAATTTTTGTTCATGATCTGAAACTAGAACTTTGTCTTTTTGCACAGCCCTAATGCTATGTGATGAACAGGACACTATTGGGGAAGATCCTTACATGGGGAACTTACTTTTGTGTCTTCCATATTTTCCATACCATTACAATTAGCACGATCAGATAGAACCTTTGATTGAACAGGCCCAACATGATAGAGAGTATTAGTGAACAGAAGTGCAGTAGAGGCTGAGAGTGAGAGAAACTGGCCCCTGGAGAGCAGTATCTGGACACACTGCTAGCAATAACTGTGTCATCTGCTCTTTTCTGAGCTGCCTCGCAGTGTCTGAGGGGGACTGACTAATGTGATCCCTCTGTTTCTATGAGGTCTGTAGTAACCATTTTGAATTTTGGTTTCCTTAAACACAGAAATATTAAAAAAATGTGGTTTCATTTTAATCCCAGGTATAGAGATGTGAGGTTGACTCATTCAGACTGTCCACAGCAGCTGACTATGATTTGCCTTGTGCTCTAGCAAAGGCATGGTTTTGCCAGCTACACATAGTTTCTGTGATTGTTTGACGTTTGGCACTCTGGAAACTTTTCAGAGGGCATATAAATGCTAGGTCCCAGATAGGCGAGGTAGGTGGGGGTTGTTGGTCAAGGAGTTTGGTTAGGAATCAAGCTCAAAGAAGAAACAAAAGGAAAAAAATTAGATTCAAGGATCTCTCTCTCTCTCTCTCTCTCTCTCTCCTTCTTCTTCTTCTTCTTCTTCTTCTTCTTCTTCTTCTTCTTCTTCTTCTTCTTCTTCTTCTTCTTCTTCTTCTTCTTCTTCTTCTTCTTCTTCTTCTTCTTCTTCTTCTCTCCTATCTAGTGATGGGGTGGTGGTGGTAAAAAGAAGAACCCATAAAGTAGCAAACACCAGTACAGAGGTCAGATCCAGGAGTTGAGAATCCTGTATTTTTTCATATCCTCCAATTACTTAAGGCAACTCCGATGGGTCTCTGCTTCTTGTGACCAGAGTAAAGCCAACTATGAAAAACTGGCCATTCTTCATGTGATTAAGAGAGTGAAAACAATGAAGAAAAATGTATTAAATGTGTGTTAGTCCCAACTGTAGACAGTTTGGGTAAAATTAGAGCTAGGACTCCCAATCACAGCATTATAGTCCTGATAACTATGAATAAATTGTTAAGATCATGTGATAACATAAATATGTTTACTCAGTTATTTAGTTTCAATTATAGTATTAAGATTATTTTAACTCATAGAATAGACTTTGAAACACACACAAATCTGAATTTAAGTAAAGAGAAAGGACTATTAGAAAGTAATTTCTGAACACAGGCTGTGTTTCTCAAACTTTATAGCAAATTTGGCAGAAGGATCTCAAGGTGCAATTTTCCATATTTGAATGCTCTAATTGAACCTGGATATTCTCCCAGAAGGTTCACCACCGCATGGCACCATTGAGTGGTAACAGGACTTTAAAGAAGCAGCACCCAGTGAAATCATTGAGAGTGTCCTTGAAAGGTGTTTTGGGACCCCAACCCCAACCCTTCCTCCTCTCCCTTTACTTCTGGGCTGCCATGAAGATTCCTCTGCTATGTGCTCCCACCATGATGTGCTGCCTCTTTCTGGGCCCCCAAAAACAATGGGGCAGGCTAGGTCATGGTTAGAGCCATGTGGTGAAGATCTACAAAGCCTGGGGTTACAGACCATGTCCATGAGTAAACTTTGTAAGCTTGGCAGATTACAAAGCCTCTTTAATCTCCAGCCCCTTCTTCTGTAAGTGGGAAAGGCTTTTACCAAGTAATTTAAACTCCCAATAGCATAGCTCTTCGCTTTGCTACCTGATATTCCCCAGCACCACCAGTGTGGGGGACCTGGAGGCCTGTGCTTGGGTCTCAATTCGCAGGCTAATTGTTCACTTTGCAGCAAAGGCTTCATGTTTTATGTTGCCCTGAGTCACCCCATCTGTTCAGCTGTCTCTGTCTCCTTGTATGGTTTACCACCTCCTCATTTAATACCCTTAATTGATTTTGGTGATAAACTATGAATACCACCTGAGGATCAGCTATTAGCAGTAAGTGAAGCTCCCCTGGGTAGCTAGGGCTTGCTAAAGAAATAAGAGGAAGTGTTCTGCCATAGCTCTCTATCTGCTGCATTCCTCCAGTGCATATTTTACTATTGTTTTTATTTTACTTTGAAATCACTCATCTCACAACTAGTTCAGAAGCACTTGCAATAACACTGGGAAAACATTTATTTGTCTTTCTTTTTTCTTTTAATTTTTAATTTTTTGTTTAGCATCCTACAGGGAAGTTTTCTTTTTTCTATTTTCTGGATATTGTTTTCTAAACAGACAATTTTTAGATAGATGCTATCTCTGGGATGTTGTTGCTCTTTCTCAGTGTTATAATTGTTGTGCCAATATTACATGTTAATTCTAGAGACAGAGGAAACAAGTTTTACTGAACTGAAACATCTAGAAACAACTCAACTATGACTAGTGGGGCACCTGCTGGAGGCAGCAAGCATGGGACATGTGGAGAAGCAAAAATTAGGCACAAGTAAGTCAACTGAGCCTGGTATAATTGTTTAAAAACAAACAAGCAAACAAACAACAAAACACTTTCATTTCTCTTGTGTGTGATAATTAAAAAAAATCAATCCATACTATAGCTGGTTACACTCCAGTAACACAGTTTCCCCTTCCCCATTGAGAGCTGCAAGCCATGGTGTTCCGTTTCCTGATAGTTCACCTGCTTCCAAACTGCTAATATCTTCCCAGCCATCCACCCCCTGTGGCTAGCTGTCACAAATCCCTATAACTCAGTAAAATCAAAACTCCAGAGGCTTGTAATTTATCAGTCAGATTTATAACAGTAAATTCCAAACTCAGAAAATCCCCACTCAAAGAACTCAAAACTCAACTGATATTGATACAAGCTGCCCACCTAGATTGGACATTATTCTATTGCTGCTCTATGATATTTATAGCTACTTGTGGCTATTTCAAGCCACATGGATCCAGTTTGTCCTCTTCCTCTATCTTTCTCTGTCCTTCTTCATGTCTGTCCCCTGCCATCTCTCTCTGAAACTCTTAGCCCCATCTTCCTTTTTCTTTGGCCAATCACAGACTCTAGCCTTATATTTCACCTGCCCTCACTGATGTATCGACAGCAATCCACACATTTCTAGTAGTACAATAAAACATGCTCTGTTTTGTAAAACCATGATGTGTGTGATACAATACAGTATGTCCTGTCTTAGTTACTTCTTTACCAATGCAAGTTCTAGAAGAAAGAGTTTATTGAGGTCTACATTCCAGAGAGTAAGTCCATGACCATAATGGCAGGGAGCTTGGTAGGAGGTAGGCAAGCATGGTGCTGGAACACCTGATCTACAAACACAAGGTAGGGAGGATATCTATCTATCTATCTATCTATCTATCTATCTATCTATCTATCTATCTATCTATGACTGGGAATGGCATGGGTTCTTGAAGCCTCAAAGCCTGTCCCTAGTGACATACCTTCACCAGTAAAGCTGTACCTTTTAATCCTTCCAAAGAATTCTACCTACTGTGAGCCAAGCATTCAGATATATGAGCCTCTGGGGACCAGTCCCATTCAAATGACCACATTCCAGTACTTGGCCCCCATAGGCGTGTCATCATATCATAATGCAGAATGCACTTAGTCCAACTTCAAAAGTCTCTGTACACTTTCACAGACTCAACACTGTTTCAAAGTCCAAAGTCTCTTTTGAGACTCAAAGCAATTTCTTAATTGTAACCCTCTGCAAAATCTAAATGCAAATTACATACTTTCACCATACTACAGCACAGAATGTATATTATTCTAAAAGGGAGAAATAGGGGCACAATGAGGAAATAGCAGGGCAAAGCAAGGCCAAAAACCAGCAGGCAAAAAAGCCTATAGCTCTATATCCAATGACCAAGAATTTAGATGGTTTTTCCTTTCCAGCTTTGATCTCTCCCTCCTCTCTCTCTCTCTCTCTCTCTCTCTCTCTCTCTCTCTCTCTCTCTCTGGCTCCACTTCTTATGTGCATCTCTCTCTGAGAGACATCCCATGGCTCTGGTATCTATCATTCCATGGGATCTCTAACAATATAGGATTTATCTTCACAGCTTCTGTAGCCTGTTTGGGGTGGATCTTGGCCCACTCCTTGACTAACATTTGGATAAGCTTACCTTGGTAGTTGCTTTTTAGGTGAAGGAAATCCTTTTGGGTCTTTTTCTTTTTCTTTTTTTAAAATTTTTTTTATTAGGTATTTCCTCATTTTCATTTCCAATGCTATCCCAAAAGTCCCCCATGCCCTCCCCCCTCTCCCCTACCCACCCACTCCCACTTTTTGGCCCTGGCATTCCCCTGTACTGGGGCATATAAAGTTTGCAAGTCCAATGGGCCTCTCTTTCCAGTGATGGCCGACTAGGCCATCTTTTGATACATATGCAGCTAGAGTCAAGAGCTCCGGGGTACTGGTTAGTTCATATTGTTGTTCCACCTATAGGGTTGCAGATCCCTTTAGCTCCTTGGGTACTGTCTCTAGCTCCTCCATTGGGGGCCCTGTGATCCATCCAATAGCTGACTGTGAGCATCCACTTCTGTGTTTGCTAGAGACAGCTATATCTGGGTCCTTCACAAAGCAACTCACACAATATGTACTCACTGATAAGTAGATATTAGCCCAGAAACTTAGGATACCCAAGATATAAGATACAATTTGCTAAACGCATGAAACTCAAGAAGAACGAAGACCAAAGTGTGGACACTTTGCCCATTCTTAGAATTGGGAACAAAACACCCATGGAAGGAGTTACAGAAACAAAGTTTGGAGCTGTGACGAAAGGATGGACCATCTAGAGACTGCCATATCCAGGGATACATCCCATAATCAGCTTCCAAACGCTGACACCATTGCATACACTAGCAAGATTTTGCTGAAAGGGTCTTTTTCTTTTACAAGTTGTAGAGTTGACTGGATTCTGAATCGGTCTGACCCTGAGGGCCCCACTCACTTTATTCTGCTTATTCTTATATTTTTCAGCACATCCTTGTCTCTAGCATGAAATTTCCTGGTGTTCTTTTTCTCCTCAAACGCTGTAGTATTTCTTTTTGATCAGTTTGTTTCTCTTTACTGTGGATTTGCATAAAAGTGATCACTAATAGCCAAGTGGCACCTGACTATCTTGAAATCTCCTCTGTCAATGAAGTTAGTCCCAAACCTTTTAATTTGCCTCAGGTAGTCCTTAGGACAAGGGCAAAAGGGATCCATATTCTTTGTCCAAATATCACAAAAATGATTTCTAACCCAGTTGCTAATATTGTTTCTCTTTGAAAATTGTTAGACTGGGCCTTTTTTTGGTCCACATTTCTTTCAGCACTACTATCATCCAAGACCCTACTAGGAGGCCCCTGATTGCAGTATTCAATTACTTTCCTAATCCAAAGTCTTAATGTCTTCCAAATTGCTCCAAAAAACAGCATGGTCAGGCCTATCACAACAATATCTCACTCACTGCTTTCAACTTCTGTCTTAGTTATTTTTCTATTGCTGTGGCAAAGCACCAGGACCAAAACAAGTTATTGAAGAGTTTGTTGAGGCTTACAGTTTCAGTGAGTCCATGACCATCTTGGTGGCAGCATAGAAGCAGGCAGGTAGACATTGTCCAGGATCAATAGATGAGATCTGTTCCACAGGAGTGAGGCAGAGACAGAGAGAGACACAGAGAGAGAGAGAGAGAGACAGAGATGTAGAGCCAGACACCGAGAAACAGACAGACAGACAGATAGACAGAGACAAAGAGACAGACAGACAGAGAGACAGAGAGAGACATAGAGAACTGCTGACTGGGAATAGTGTCATCTTTTGAAACCTCAAAACCTAACCCCCTAACACATTTCCAGTAAGGCTACATCTTCTAGTTCTTTCTAAACAGATTCTTCAATTGGAAACTGAACATTCAAATGTACAAGCCTATGAGCCCCTAAGGGCCATTCTCATTCAAACCAACACATTTTCTTTTGGATGCATATTTTAGTTTTCATTTGTATTTCAGTTTGGAGGATGCAATAGAGCATAGTGTACACATCCGGTGTTCTAGTTTGCTTTCTGAAGCAGACACCATGGAGGAATGCTCCTTAGTGGTTTGTTCCCAGACTCATATCCAGTTACCCTTCTTTCTTATATAGCTCAGACCCACCTGCCTAGGGATGTTCCTGCCCACAATGGGCTGGGCCTTCCTCAGTTAACAATCAAAGAAATGCTCCCAGAACATGACTACAGACTCATCTGATGAAGGAAATTCATCAAGTGAGGATTCCTCTTCCCACATGTATCAAGTTCACAGCCAACATTTGTCATTAGACATATTTTTATTATATTTTTATTTTTAATGATAGAAACATTTCACAATTATGAAAACAGATTGGGCAAGTAATGGTGGTACATACCTTTAATCCCAGCATTCTGGGAAGCAGAGACCCGGTGAATCTCTGAGAGTTCAAGGCCAGCCTTCTTTACATAGTGAGTTCTGTTACAGCCAGAGCTATGTAGAAACCCTCCTTCCAAAAATAAAAGAAAGCAATAAAGTAAGAAAGTAAGTAAGCAAGCAAGCAGATTGGCAGACTGTAGTTTGGGGTCCATTACAGTACTCAGGAGAGGGAAAAGTAAAATGAAGGAGGTTGGAGGCAGAAGCAGGGCATCACAACAATGAGGACACCTTGATACTTGTTGGTTGTTGATTTGATTAATATACTGTGATGTTAAAGCTGTTTTGTGGTCAGTGTTATGAGCTAATGTGTATTTTAGAGTCAGGAAAACACCACCCAACTCAGATATAGAATAGTTTGAGCACTGCCTCCAAGTAAGTGATGCCTTTCCCTTGTAGTCAAGCTCTCTTCCATCAAGGCCCTGATTGATATCCACTGTCACCTTTGAGTTTTGAATTTTCTTTAATGTCCTAGTTTCCTTCCTGTTGCTGTGATAAGATATTTTGACAAAATCAAGCTACCGGAAAAAGAGTTTACTTTAGCTTACAATGTCAAGTTATAATCTATCACTTCAGGGATAAAAGCTTGAAGCCCTAAGTTGCATCAAATCCACAGTCAAGTGCAGAGAGAAATGCATGCATGCATGCATGCTTAGTGCTCAGTTAGATTTCTCCAATTAGATTTGTCCAGAGCCCCAAACTAGAGAATAGTGCTACCCACTTTTAGGTTGGATCTTCCCACATCAACTAAGGCAATCCAGATAATCCCCAAAGACATGCCTAATCCCTCATTAAGATTTTTATCCCACATGATTTGAGACTGTGTTAAGTTGATCATCATAACAAGCACACATACTATCATAGAAATGGAACTTTGTTGTAGTTTTACATTTTGAGAGCAGATTTTCTTCTTCACACAACAAAATGGCTTTCAGATACATCCACATTATTATATTATTTCTTTCCAGTTGTTTTCTGAATCATTTTTAGATGTTTGTACTTATAGAAGTATTTGTATACAGGTTTTTGTGTGAGTATGAGTTTATATAAAGAAGTTATACCGTATAACTTCTTTAGGGTTAATACTTCAGAGTGACATGAATATATCATCATAAAATTTTTTGCTTTATGCTATGTACATTTGTTATTATAGACAAACCTCAAAATGTTTTCAGGTTTCTCACTCATAGTTGTAGAAATGTATACAGGCTTCACATGTGATAAAATATGAATGTTTTTGATTTATTGGTCATGAATGTGGTACAGAACTGTGTGGCTACTCATATAGAATTCAGTGTGAACCATAACTCCTACATTGTAAGGGGTACCACTTGTAGAGCATAAGTCATCTCTAGCACCTCCTCTACTGGACAGATTGCTATCATTTTTGTGATTAAATATACTATTGAATGGAATCAGTCATGAAGCTCTCATAAAGTACCTGTTTTATGAGCTGTCTAAAGCTAAGCAGTTCCCACTGACTCTTCAGATGCCTTCTGGTCTGTTCTTGGGATTCCAGCAGTATGATTCAGGCTTGTATCCTTGGCTGACTCTCCTATTAACTCACATTTGTATAAATTAGGAATTTTATGCTTACAGTCAAGTTTAGCTGTCTAGACAGCATGGTGTTGAAGCTTATACAGGTCTAAACAAATGCTAAAAACAGAATTGTAATATTGCCCATCAATTATGTCTCTCCAGATTTAATCCTGTAGAAACCAAATGAAGAGCATAAAAATGGAAATAACATTTTGGAGATAATATTTTGGCTAAACATAATAAGGAGGAAGTTAGCTTTGAGGCGACACATGACTTCCCTCTATCTCAGCAGCACCATTTATTGTCTGATAGTTTATATTATGGATGTATGATTAGCTACATCTTCTTGTACCCATTAAAGATGGAACTGAAAGATGTTTACTGTGCAGTAATAGCAGAACAGAACCAGAAAAGCACCACCAGAACAGAACTGCCCTGCCATTTATTTTAATTCAAACTAAAAAATGTGTGGAAGGAGGGACACAGGGATACAGGAACACACACACACACACACACACACACACACAGAGAGAGAGAGAGAGAGAGAGAGAGAGAGAGAGAGAGAGAGAATAAGCATCCCATTTGTGCTTTGTTTTTGTTCAAAATTAGGCTGTATTTTTATGTAGTAATGCCACAGAATAGAATTGAATAAGTGAAATTTACATGTGAAATTTGCAGAAAAAAAGGAACTCCTAGGGATGTGTGGTTTTTGAAAGATGAAGGTTTAGAAAGAGTGGACAAGTAATAACACAGACAAATAAAAAGATTGCTCAACACGGGATCCCCAATGGAAGATATAGAGAAAGGACTGAAGGAGTTGAAGGGGTTTGCAACCCTGTAAGGAGAACAACAATATCAACCAACCAGACCCCCTGAGCTCCCTGGGACTAAACCACCAACTAAAAAGAACAAACGGAGAGATCCATGGCTCCAGCTGCATATATAGCAGAGGGTGGCATTGTCAGGCATCAATGGGAGGAAAAGCCCTTGGTCCTGTGAAGGCTCAGGGTGGGGAGTGGGTGAGTGGGTGAGTGGGTGGGTGGGTGGGTAGGGGAATACCCTCATAGAAGCAGGGAGAGGGAGAATAGGATAGGGTTTTTGTGGGGGCAGGAAAGGGGATAACATTTGAAATGTAAATAAAGAATATATCCAATAAAAAATTGCTCAAGATAAAAACTTGAAAAGGACACACACACACACACACACACACACACACACACACAGAGGGGTGCAGACAGAGAGACAGAGACAGACTGACAGATAGACAGATAGACAGGGAGAGAAATCATAGATCAATATCATTGATAATCACAGGTTCAAATACCCTTAACAAAATACTTTCAAATTGAATTCAAGAGCTCATTAAAAATGCTATATCATAATCAAGTTAGTTTCATCTCAGGGATATGTGATTCAGCACATAAGTATAATCTAGCATATAAACAGAATCAGAGGGAAACCCATAGTCATCAGTACATGTAGAAAACATTGGATAAAATCTAACAACCCATATGGTTACAAACCTTGAATAAATAAGATATACATTACAAGCATTGATCATATCCCAATATAACAAAGGCTGTATATGATAAATCTGTACTCAATATCATATTGAAAACCAGGGAATAAAGCATCTTCTCTAAGTTTAGGAACAAGACAAGAGGGTCTGTTATAACTACTCATATTCAATATAGTGTTAGGAATTTTAGCCTAAATAGACAAGGGAAATAAATAAAAAGCATGCAATTAGATGCCAGCACCGGGGTTCCTTGCCCACTGAGTCTCCAGACACCCACAAGGACCCCCACAGGAACCCCACGGGATCTTAAGACCTCTGGTGAGTGGAACACAACTTCGGTCAGGAGGCAGGTTCGAACACCAGATATCTGGGCACCTTTCCTGCAAGAGGAGAGCTTGCCTGCAGAGAGTACTCTGACCACTGAAACTAAGGAGAGAGCTAGTCTCCCAGGTCTGCTGATAGAGGCTAATATAATCACCCGAGGAACAAGCTCTAACCAGAGACAACTATAACAACTAGCTCCAGAGATTACCAGATGGCAAAAGGCAAATGTAAGAATCCTACTAACAGAAATCAAGACCACTCACCATCATCAGAACACAGTACTCCCACCCCACTTACTCCTGGGCACCCCAACACACCCGAAAAGCTAGACCTAGATTTAAAAACATATCTCATGGTGATGGTAGAGGACATCAAGAAGGACTTTAATAACTCACTTAAAGAAATACAGGAGAACACAGCTAAACAGGTAGAAGACCTTAAAGAGGAAGCACAAAATTCCCTTAAAGAATTGCAGGAAAACACAACCAAACAGGTGATGGAATTGAATAAAACCATCCAAGACCTAAAAAGGGAAGTATACACAATAAAGAAAACCCAAAGTGAGGCAATGCTGGAGATACAGACCCTAGGAAAGAAATCTGGAACCATAGATGCAAGCACCAGCAACAGAATACAAGAGATGGAAGAGAGAATCTCAGGTGCAGAAGATTCCATAGAGAACATCGGCACAAAAATCAAAGAAAATACAAAACACAAAAAGATCCTAACTCAAAACATCCAGGAAATCCAGGACATAAGGAGAAGACCAAACCTACGGATAATAGGAGTAAATGAGAATGAAGATTTTCAACTTAAAGGGCCAGCAAATATCTTCAACAAAATTATAGAAGAAAACTTCCCAAACCTAAAGAAAGATATGCCCATGAACATACAAGAAGCCTACAGAACTCCAAATAGACTGGACCAGAAAAGAAATTCCTTCTGACACATAATAATCAGAACAACAAATGCACTAAATAAAGAGAGAATATTAAAAGCAGTAAGGGAGAAAGGTCAAGTAACATATAAAGGCAGGCCTATCAGAATTACACCAGACTTTTCACCAGAGACTATGAAAGCCAGAAGAGCCTGGACAGATGTTATACAGACACTAAGAGAACAAAAATGCCAGCCCAGGCTACTATACCCGGCCAAACTCTCAATTACCATAGATGGAGAAACGAAAGTATTCCATGACAAAACCAAATTCACACATTATCTTTCCATGAATCCAGCCCTTCAAAGGATAATAACAGAAAAAACACCAATACAAGGACAGAAATCACGCCCTAGAAAAAGCTAGAAATTAATCCCTCAACAAACCAAAAAGAAGACAGCCACAAGAACAGAATACCAACTCTAACAACAAAAATAAAAGGAAGCAAAAATTACTTTTCCTTAATATCTCTTAATATCAATGGACTCAATTACCCAATAAAAAGACATAGACTAACAGACTTGCTACACAAACAGGACCCAACATTCTGCTGCTTACAGGAAACCCATCTCAGGGAATAAGACAGACACTACCTCAGAGTGAAAGGCTGGAAAACAATTTTCCAAGCAAATGGTATGAAGAAACAAGCTGGAGTAGCCATTCTAATATCGAATAAAATAGACTTCCCACCAAAGTTATCAAAAAAGACGAGGGACACTTCATACTCATCAAAGATAAAATCCTCTAAGAGGAACTCTCAATTCTGAATATCTATGCTCCAAATGCAAGGGCAGCCACATTCATTAAAGTCACTTTAGTAAAGCTCAAAGCACACATTGCACCTCACACAATAATAGTGGGAGACTTCAACAAACCACTTTCATCAATGGACAGATCGTGGAAACAGAAACTAAACAGGGACACAGTGGAACTAACAGAAGTTATGAAACAAATGGACTTAACAGATATCTACAGAACATTTTATCCTAAAACAAAAGGATATGCCTTCTTCTCAGCCCCTCACGGGACCTTCTCCAAACTGACCATATAATTGGTCACAAAACAGGCCTCAACAGATACAAAAATATTGAAATTGTCCCATGCATCCTATCAGACCACCATGGACTAAGGCTGATCTTCAATAACAATATAAATAATGGAAAGCCAACATTCATGTGGAAACTGAATAACACTCTTCTCAATGATACCTTGGTCAAGGAAGGAATAAAGAAAGAAATTAAAGACTTTTTAGAGTTTAATGAAAATAAAGCCACAACATACTCTAACCTATGGACACAATGAAAGCATTTCTAAGAGGGAAACTCATAGCTCTGAGTGCCTCCAAAAAGAAACTAGAGAGAGCACACACTAGCAGCTTGACAACATACCTAAAAGCTCTAGAACAAAAGGAAGGAAATTCACCGAAGAGGAGTAGACGGCAGGAAATAATCAAACTCAGGGGCAAAATCAACCAAGTGGAAACAAGAAGAACTATTCAAAGAATCAACCAAACGAGGAGCTGGTTCTTTGAGAAAATCAACAAGATAGATAAACCCTTAGCCAGACTCACTAGAGGGCACAGGGAAAGCATCCTAATTAACAAAATCAGAACTGAAAAGGGAGACATAACAACAGATCCTGAAGAAATCCAAAACACCATCAAATCCTTCTACAAAAGGCTATACTCAACAAAACTGGACAACCTGGATGAAATGGACAAGTTTCTAGACAGATACCAGGTACCAAAGTTAAATCAGGATCAAGTTAACGATCTAAACAATCCTATATCCCCTAAAGAAATAGAAGCAGTCATTAATAGTCTCCCAGCCAAAAAAGGCCAGGACCAGATGGGTTTAGTGCAGAGTTCTATCAGACCTTCAAAGAAGATCTAATTCCACTTCTGCACAAACTATTCCACAAATAAAAGTAGAAGGTACTCTACCCAACTCATTCTATGAAGCCACAATTACTCTGATACCTAAACCACAAAAAGACCCAACAAAGATAGACAACTTCAGACCAATTTCCCTTATGAATATCGATGCAAAAATACTCAATAAAATTCTCGCTATCCGAATCCAAGAACACTTTAAAACAATCATCCATCCTGACCAAGTAGGTTTTATTCAAGGGATGCAGGGATGGTTTAATATATGGAAATCCATCAACGCAATCCACTATATAAACAAACTCAAAGACAAAAACCACATGATCATCTCGTTAGATGCGAAGAAAGCATTTGACAAAATCCAACACCCATTCATGATAAAAGTCTTGGAAAGATCAGGAATTCAAGGCCCATACCTAACCATGATAAAAGCAATCTACAGCAAACCAGTAGCCAACATCAAAGTAAATGGTGAGAACCTGGAAGCAATCCCACTAAAATCAGGGACTAGACAAGGCTGCCCACTTTCTCCCTACCTATTCAACACAGAGCAATTCGACAACAAAAGGAGATCAAGGGGATACAAATTGGAAAGGAAGAAGTCAAAATATTACTTTTTGCAGATGATATGATAGTATATATAAGTGACCCTAAAAATTCCACCAGAGAACTTCTAAACCTGATAAACAGCTTCGGTGAATTAGCTGGATATAAAATTAACTCAAACAAGTCAATGGCCTTTCTCTACACAAAGAATAAACAGGCTGAGAAAGAAATTAGGGAAACAACACCCTTCTCAATAGTCACAAATAATATAAAATATCTTGGCGTGATTCTAACTAAGGAAGTGAAAGATCTGTATGATGAGAAGTTCAAGTCTTTGAAGAAAGAAATTAAAGAAGATCTCAGAAGATGGAAAGATCTCCCATGCTCATGGATTGGCAGGATCAACATTGTAAAAATGGCTATCTTGCCAAAAGCAATCTACAGATTCAATGCAATCCCCATCATAATTCCAACTCAATTCTTCAACGAATTAGAAAGAGCAATCTGCAAATTCACCTGGAATAACAAAAATCCTAGGATAGGAAAAACTCTTTCAAGGATAAAAGAACCTCTGGTGGAATCACCATGCCTGACCTAAAGCTTTACTACAGAGCAATTGTGATAAAAAATGCATGGTACTAGTATAGTGACAGACAAGTAGACCAATGGAATAGAATTGAAGACCCAGAAATGAACCCACACACCTATGGTCACTTGATCTTCGACAAGGGAGCTAAAACCATCCAGTGGAAGAAAGACAGCCTTTTCAACAAATGATGCTGGCACAACTGGTTGTTATCATGTAGAAGAATGCGAATTGATCCATTCCTATCTCCTTGTACTAAGGTCAAATCTAAGTGGATCAAGGAACTTCACATAAAACCAGAGACACCGAAACTTATAGAGGAGAAAGTGGGGAAAAGCCTGGAAGATATGGGTACAGGGGAAAAATTCCTGAATAGAAACAGCAATGGCTTGTGCTGTAACATGGAGAATTGACAAATTTGCTTCCTTTTTTTCTAGAGCTTTTAGATGTGTTGTCAAGCTGCTAGTATGTGCTCTCTCCCGTTTTTTCTTGAAGGTACTCATAGCTATGAGTTTCCCTCTTAGAAATGCTTTCATTGTGTCCCAAAGGTTTGGGTACGTTGTGGCTTCATTTTCATTAAACTCTAAAAAGTCTTTAATTTCTTTCTTTATTCCTTCCTTGACCAAGGTATCATTGAGAAGAGTGTTGTTCAGTTTCCATGTGAATGTTGGCTTTCTGTTATTTATTTTGTTATTGAAGATCAGCCTTAGTGCATGGTGATCTGATAGGATACATGGGACAATTTCAATATTTTTGAATCTGTTGAGGCCTGATTTGTGACCTATTATGTGGTCAATTTTGGAGAAGGTACCATGAGGTGCTGAGAAGAAGGTATATCCTTTTGTTTTAGGATAAAATGTTCTGTAGATATCTGTCAGATCCATTTGTTTCATCACTTCTGTTAGTTTCAGTGTGTCCCTGTTTAGTTTCTGTTTCCATGATCTGTCCATTGGTGAAAGTGGTGTGTTGAAGTCTCCCACTATTATTGTGTGAGGCGCAATGTGTGCTTTGAGCTTTACTAAAGTTTCTTTAGTGAATGTGGCTGCTCTTGTATTTGGAGCATAGATATTCAGAATTGAGAGTTCCTCTTGGAGGATTTTACCTTTGATGAGAATGAAGTGTCCCTCCTTGTCTTTTTTGATGACTTTGGGTTGGAAGTCAATCTTATCAGATATTAGGATGGCTACTCCTGCTTGTTTCTTCATACCATTTGCTTGGAAAATTGTTTTCCAGCCTTTCATTCTGAGGTAGTGTCTATCTTTTTCTCTGAGATGAGTTTCCTGTAAGCAGCAAAATGTTGGGTCTTGTTTGTGTAGCCAGTTTGTTAGTCTATGTCTTTTTATTGGCGAGTTGAGACCATTGATGTTAAGAGATATTAAGGAAAAGTAATTGTTGCTTCCTGTTATTTTAGTTGTTAAAGGTGGCATTCTGTTCTTGTGGCTGTCTTCTTTTAGGTTTGTTGAGGGATTACCTTCTTGTTTTTTCTAGGGCGTTGTTCCCGTTCTTGTATTGGTTTTTTTCTGTTATTATCCTTTGAAGGGCTGGATTCGTGGAGAGATAATGCGTGAATTTGGTTTTGTCGTGGAATACTTTGGTTTCTCCCTCTATGATAATTGAGAGTTTGGCTGGGTATAGTAGCCTGGGCTGCAGTTTGTGTTCTCTTAGTGTCTGTATAACATCTGTCCAGGCTCTTCTGGCTTTCATAGTCTCTGGTGAAAAATCTGGTGTAATTCTGATAGGCTTGCCTTTATATGTTACTTGACCTTTTTCCCTTACTGCTTTTAGTATTCTATCTTTATTTAGTGCATTTGATGTTCTGATTATTATGTGTCGGGAGGAATTTCTTTTCTGGTCCAGTCTATTTGGAGTTCTGTAGGCTTCTTGTATGTTCATATGCATCTCATTCTTTAGATTTGGGAAGTTTTCTTCAATAATTTTGTTGAAGATGTTTGCTGGACCTTTGAGTTGAAAATCTTCATTCTCATCCACTCCTATTATCCGTACGTTTGGTCTTCTTATTGTGTCCTGGATTTCCTGGATATTTTGAGTTAGGATCTTTTTGCATTTTCCATTTTCTTTGATTGTTGTGCCGATGTTCTCTATGGAATCTTCTGCACCTGAGATTCTCTCTTCCATCTCTTGTATTCTGTTGCTGATGCTCAAATCTATGGTTCCAGATTTCTTTCCTAGGGTTTCTATCTCTAGTGTTGCCTCGCTTTGAGTTTTCTTTATTGTGTCTACTTCCCTTTTTAGGTCTAGTATGGTTTTGTTCATTTCCATCACCTGTTTGTATGTTTTTTCCTCTTTTTCTGTAAGGACTTCTACCTGTTTGATTGTGTTTTCCTGTTTTTCTTTAAGGACTTGTAACTCTTTAGCAGTGTTCTCCTGTATTTCTTTAAGTGATTTATTAAAGTCCTTCTTGATGCCCTCTACCATCATCATGAGATATGCTTTTAAATCTAGGTCTAGGTTCTCAGGTGTGTTGGGGTTCCCTGGACTGGGCGAAGTGGGTGTGCTGGGTTCTGGTGATGGTGAGTGGTCTTGGTTCCTGTTAGTAAGATTCCTCCGTTTACCTTTCGCCATCTGGTAATCTCTGGAGTTAGTAGTTATAGTTGACTCTGTTTAGAGATTGTTCTTCTGGTGATTCTGTTACCGTCTATCAGCAGACCTGGGAGACAGATTCTCTCCTCTGAGTTTCAGTGCTCAGAGCACTCTCTGCTGGCAAGCTCTCTTACAGGGAAGGTGCGCAGATATCTTGTATTTGGACCTCCTCCTGGCCGAAGAAGAAGGCCCAAAACAGGACCTTTCTCAGACAGTGTGTTGCTTTGGCAGTTCCCAGGTGGTACAGACTCTCACCTAAGCAGACTAATTTCCTAAGTTCCTTGGAGTCCCGGGACCAAGATGGCGACCGCTGCTGCTGTGGCTTAGGCCGCCTCCCCAGCCGGGTGGGCACCTGTCCTCCGGTCCGGAAGGTGGCCGGCTGTCCCCGGCCCACACAGGGTGCTGCCTCAGCGCCTCTGTGCTTCTGCCTGTTCCAGAAGCTGTCAGGTTCTCTGGCGCACCCTCTCACCTGTTCAGACTAATTTCCTAAGTTCGGCGGGTCTCGGACCAAGATGGCGACCGCTGCTGCTGTGGCTTAGGCCGCCTCCCCAGCCGGGCGGGCACCTGTCCTCCGGTCCGGACGGTGGCCGGCTGTCCCCGGCCCACAAAGGGTGCTGCCTCAGCGCCTCTGTGCTTCTGCCTGTTCCAGAAGCTGTCAGGTTCTCTGGCGCACCCTCTCACCTGTTCAGACTAATTTCCTAAGTTCGGCGGGTCCCGGACCAAGATGGCGACCGCTGCTGCTGTGGCTTAGGTCGCCTCCCCAGCCGGGCGGGCACCTGTCCTCCGGTCCGGAAGGTGGCCGGCTGTCCCTGGCCCACACAGGGTGCTGCCTCAGCGCCTCTGTGCTTCTGCCTGTTCCAGAAGCTGTCAGGTTCTCTGGCGCACCCTCTCACCTGTTCAGACTAATTTCCTAAGTTCGGCGGGTCTCGGACCAAGATGGCGACCGCTGCTGCTGTGGCTTAGGCCGCCTCCCCAGCCGGGCGGGCACCTGTCCTCCGGTCCGGACGGTGGCTGGCTGTCCCCGGCCCACAAAGGGTGCTGCCTCAGCGCCTCTGTGCTTCCGCCTGTTCCAGAAGCTGTCAGGTTCTCTGGCGCACCCTCTCACCTGTTCAGACTAATTTCCTAAGTTCGGCGGGTCCCGGACCAAGATGGCGACCGCTGCTGCTGTGGCTTAGGTCGCCTCCCCAGCCCTATTTTGTTTTGTTATGAGTCCTCATAAGGATGAGTTGGAAGTGGTCCCTCTAATTTATTTTCTGTAAAAAACTGAACTGGCAACATTTTACTTATTACGGTTTTTTTTTTTTTTTTTTTTTTTTTTTGGAAGAATCAAGCCAGTAAAATTATCTAGGCTCAGAACATTTTTCTTTTTATTGGTGTTCTTGTTTTGAGCTAGGTTCCCATGTAGCCCAGGGTAGCCTCCAGATTTCAAGTGCTGGGATTACAGGTGTCTCATGGCACTTCACCGTGTGCTTTTAAAGGGTTATTATTAACAGTTTTATTTTTATATTTGTTTCTTCTTGTGTGAATTTTAATAGTTTGTTCTCTTATAGAACTGATTCATTTCTATAGATTATAAAACTTGTGGGCAGAGAGTTATTCATAGCATTCTTTTATTACTCTTTTAATGCTCACAGGGCTAGTCATGGATATTCTTCCATTCCCAGTACTAGTAATCGGTACCATTTTCTAGTTAGCTTCACTAGAAGCTTTTCCATGCTCTGGACAAAATCAGAAGTTTGATACAGGAGGATAAGGATGTCTAGGTTATCTTCAACTACTCAAAGATGTAATGAGTTGGAGGCTATCCTAGGCTACATGAGACCCTATCTGAAACAACACCACCAATAAAAATAAAACCATTCTGAGTCTGTATGATTTCACTGGCTTTTCCATGTTATTGCCAAAATCATTGTGGGTTTTTTGTTGTTGCTGTTTTGTTTTGTTTTCTCTATATTGACCTTCAGGTTTCAATGTTGTTGCTCTTTACTGAATTTGACTGTTTCTTTTCTTAGTCGTTAGTCTTCAGTTATACTACTACATCTGGATCCCTAAGGTAGAAGTTTAGGCCATAGAACTTCCTTCTTTTCTGTTATCTCTGTGCATTCACTGTCCAGCCCACAGCCCTCAGACACATGCCAAGCATAGCTATGAGTGTTGCCCAACACAAGATCATAAACATATTTAAAACACTGTGAAGTTTTTAGTTTTCTTTCACTTCTGTGAGCTTTATTTTTTCAACTTTAATTTTGTAACTTGATTATGAGTTTTAAGTGTGAGCTTGGAATATGACAATGTTGTATCACAGTGTCAAAATTCTGAACACTTCTGTGTGCTTTCATACATTTGTAAAGGTTGTATTTTAATTTCCAGAAACTACCACGCTTCTCCTGGGCGTCCCTGACTTATTTGTCACTTAACAGTGGGTTGTTCAATCTCTAACAGTTTTGGACAATTGCCAGCCATCTTTCTGTAATTCTTTCTAGTGTGATTCGTCTGTGTCTGAGCTGTCCTTTGTATAATTCTTATTCCTTTAAGTTCTTTGAAAACTGTTTTATGGCCCAGGTTGTATTTCTTGGTGATTCCTGTATATGTTTAGAAGAAAGTGTTCTACTATTGTTGAAGTTTGCCATAAATATCAATCAGATGTAGTTGATGGGTGGTGCTATCTTGTTCAGCTCTATTTTCTGTATTTGTCAGTTACTGGGAGAACTCTGAATAGTAAGTGATTCCCTTTCTCTTGAATCTCTATCAATGTTCTGTCTCAAATATATGAGTCATCTTTTACTGGTTCTATGTGGCTTAGTAAGTTTCCTCGGAGAATTCAACACACTTTAATTACTCAGGAATTTTCTTGTTCTGAAGAGGTCTTTTCTAGAAGCTAATTTAAATTATATACCTCCCATTATAATCTTTCTTTTGATAAACACTTGGGAGAAAACCTTTCTTATCTGTTTTGCCTTCTCAGTGAGATTCAAGTGTTGCCCACCTGTCCCCTGTCCTTGTTACTTAGCTTCTTTGGGTCTGTGGATTATAGCAGTTATCCTGTACTTTATGTCTACTATCCATTTATAATTGAGTACATACCATGTTTGTCTTTCTGTATCTGGGTTACCTTACTCAGGATGACCTTTTCCAGTTCTGTTCATTTGCCTGCAAATGTCTTGATGTCATTGTTTTTTAGTGGCTGTGTAATAAATACTTCATTGTGTAAATGAACAACATTTCTTTATCCATACTTCAGTTGAGGAACATCTAGGTTGTTTCCAGTTTCTGGCTATTATGAATAGCTGCTATGAACATAGTAGAGCAATTATCCTTGTGGTATGATAGACTATCTTTTGGGTATAAGCCCAGGAGTGGTATAGCTGGGTTTTGAGTTAGATCTATTCCCATTTTTCTGAGAAACCACAAAATTGTTTTCCAATGTTGTTATACAAGTTTGCACCCCAACCAGCAATGTAGAAGTGTTCCCCTTGCTCCACATCCTTGCCAGCATGGTCTGTCACTTGAATTTTTCTTATTAGACATTCTTAGGGGTGTAAGGTGGAATCTCAGAATTGTTTTGGTTTGAATTTCCCTGACAACTAAGGAGGTTAAACATTTCTTTAAGTGCTTCTTGGCCATTAGAGATTCCTCTGTCTAGAATTCTCTGTTTTGAGCTGTACCACATTTTTAAAAATTGGGTTGCTTGGTTTGTTGATGTTAGTTTCTTGAATTCTTTATATATTTTGAATGTCAGCCTTCTGTCAGATGTGGAATTGGTGAAAATCTTTTCCCATCCTGTAGGCTGCCATTTTGTCTTATTGACAGTGTCTTTTGCCTTACAGAAGACTTTTAGTTTCATGATGTCCCATTTATTAATTGTTGATCTTAGTGCCTGAGATGTTGGTGATCTGTTCAGGAAGTTGTCTCCTATGTCAATGAGTTCAAGGCTATTTCCCACTTTCTCTTCTATCAGATCTAGTATATCTGTTTTTTTGTTGAGGTCTTTGATCAACTTGGACATGAGTCTTGTGAGGGGTGATAGTTATGGAACTCTTTTCATTCTTCTAGATGCAGACACCCAGTTAGGCCAGCACCATTTGTTGAATATGCTGGAGGAGACAGGGTGGAGAAAGGAGTGGGGATAGGAACAGGATAGATAGATAGATAGATGATAGATAGATAGATAGATAGATAGATAGATAGATAGATAGATAGATAAAGTGTGTGGAGGACAGAGGGAGAGAGTACTGAGATAGACTATTGGGTTGGGGGGTGTCTCTGGGATGAGCTAGAAACCTAGTGCAATGGAAACTCACAGGAATCTATGAGAGTAACTCTAGCTAAGACTCCTAGCAATGGGAGAATCTAGAACCTGAACTGGCCATCTTTTGTAACCATGCAAGACTTCCAATGGAGGACTTGGGACACCAACCTAGTCACAAAATCCTATACCTACAATTTTTCCTACCTACAAAATGTGCAGGGGTAAAAGATGGAGCAGAATTTGAAGGAAGAGTCAACCCATAGCCTAGCTTGAAACTCATGCTATGAGAGAAAGCCCATCCTTGGCACTATTAATGATATTTTATACTTGCAGACAGGAGCCTAGCATTACTGTCATCTGCTAGCTGCATGACTGTCTTGCTGCTGGGGTGCCTGATTGATGCTGGAAAGATACTCAGGGGAGGCAAAACAAGGTTCATAATAGGGGTTTCAAGTCTGTGTTTTCTTGGGTAAGAAACAGCAGGGTCTGGGACAATTGCTGTGGTTTCCAGTCCCCTGTGTAGCCAGATGCTACCAGCATACTACTGGGAGTTGTGAACAGGGGTCCCCAGGTCCACACTTCCTCTCAGGCTATCTAAGTGCCAGGCAGGAGGGGAAAGCAGAGCTCAGGACAGGGCAGAATCCAGTTTGGTTCTAAGTGAGTGCCAAGAGTACAGAGGGACTGGGAGAGAGAAGACTTTCTCAGATGATTTAGGTGCAGATCTTTGCCACAAAGGCCTCCTCTGTTGGAAACTAAAAAGGAGGGCCCTGGGGAATAGAGGGAAGGGGGAAAGACCCACACCCCACCAGAGTTCCACCTGGTCAGGCAGGCATGGGAGTGCTGCCACACGCTTCCCATTCAGCCCTGGGTGGGCATCCAAGCCTTTGACACACTCTTGGGAGGGTGAACAAGGGGCATCCCAACCCGAGAGACCTGGGGCTATTTCTCTAAAGCCCCAGGGTTATGGGAGAGAGGGATGAGGGAAGAGAGGTTCCCACACCAATGAGAGTGAGTGCAGCAGATCTTTACTGGAGCACAGGGAGGCCTTCCATCGGGAGATTAGAAATGACTCATTAGGAGAAAGCCTATCCCATCCTCCAAGTGCAGTTGGCCTTGATAAGCAGAGACATTCTATGGTTTTAGAGCTTTATTACAGAAAGACAGGGAGAAAGAGAGAAGGTAGGAGAGAGAGAGAGAGAGAGAGAGAGAGAGAGAGAGAGAGAGAGAAGGCCAGAGAGAAAGAAAGTAAGAGGAAGAGAGTGAGAGGGGAGAGGAGAGGAGAAGACAAAGAGAGGAGAGGAGTGAGAGAGGAGAGAAGACAAAGAGAAAGGAGTGAGAGAGTGAGAGTGAGAAGTAAGAGAGAGGAGAGTAAGAGAGCAAGGTGGGGCTGAACAGCCCTTTTTATGGTCTTTACTGTTGCTAGGTAACTGGGGAGGAGTTTAGCCTGAAGGTCAGAAGCTTGGGACATTGCCTACATGACTTCTAGCCATGCTTCTCTTGTGGGAGCTGTGGGAGGTGGTAACTTAGGCAGGAGCCAGAGTTCCACTACTGTGTCATGTAGGTGAATTATCACCCTTCCGGGATTCAGACCTCAGCTCAACTGTCTGTGCTTAGCCCAATGCCCCCACACTCCTCTGCAGTTATCCTTGGTGAAGGAGGCTGTCTTGCTTATCTAAACTGTTTTATTTGATGGCAAATATGAATGCATACACATTACTCAGGGTGAACCAGGAATTAAATACCGTTTGTGGGAAGGACTGCTCAGGAAGAGAAGCTCATTGGCATGAAGAACCCAGGTTTTAATGCTATGTTATTGATTGCTATGCTCCTCTTAGTGGAGTGTTGTGATTATGTGTTCCAGATCAGGTAGTTTGGCAGAGAGCTGGATTCACTCCTGCCTTTCTCAATTCTGAGATTTCCCCAGGATCTGAGCCTGCTCAACTTTACCAGTTCTTTCTGGGGGCGTGGTCCACTTGCCCCACAGTGATCTGTGAGGTTTCACCCAGCAACTTATGGAAACAGATGCTCCACCAAACATTAAGTGGAACTTGGAGTTGGGTGATTCTGTGGTAGAGGGTGAAGTAGGATTGAAGGAGCCAAAGGGGCCAAGGACAACCTACAGAATCAGCTAACCTGGACTCATAGGGACGCATAGAGAGACTGAAATGCTAACCAACCAGAGAGCATGAATGGGGTGGACCTAGGCCCTCTGAACATATGGAACAGTTGTGCAGCTGGGTCTTCATCTGGGACTTCTAAAGCAGGAGAAGGGGTTGTCTCTGAACTATATTGTCTACCTTTGGATCTCTTTCCCCTATCTGGGCTGCCTTGTCAAGCCTTAATAGAAGATGATGCCCCTAATCTTATTGCAACTTGATATGCCAAGGCTGGTTGATATCCATGGGAAGCTTCCCTTTTGGAGAAGTGGAGAAGGGGTACATGTGGGGGAGGGGATGGGGACCAGGGAGGGACTAGAAGTAGAGGAGGGAAAGGGATCAGTGATCCAGATGTAAAGTAAATAAATAACAATCAATAAATTATTAATTTATACAGACAAGAAATCTTTTTCATCTCTTTACTATTATTTTACTCTTTTTTTTTTCTATTTAAAATAGCTTTCTCAGAGAATTTCTTAGAAATTCATACATTGAATTTGACTTTCCATGTTGACATTCTTAACTTTTAATTAGTATATTTAGACTGCCTGCATTTGAAATGATTATATAGTTAGGTTAATATCCTCCCTGTTTCTAACTTTTAAAAAATTCTCTTTTTTTTTCTCTGCCTTCTCTGGTTCTAATTTAGCTGTTTACACAATTTCATTTTCTTTCTTCTCCCAGCATATAAGTTATAATTATTTTTTGCAATCAGTGGCATGCCTGGTATCTACAGTATACATTTATAACTAGTCAAAGTCTACTTTCCATAATACCAACCTGCTTTACAGGTAACCCAAGTAGCAGAAGTAACTATTCCCAACGCTTCTCTGTGTACGTAAAGCATATGTCCATGTTATAACCACATACTATTATTACATTCAGTCTTCGTTGTTGCTAATGCTACTAGTATTACTTTAACTTGAGCCCTGCAGTGAGTTAACGAAGACACTAAATTTTGACTCTATGTTAGAGAAGTCTGGTGTTAAAACCGAATGGTGTAAAGGCTAGGACTGGAAGGAGTGGTATAGAATTTTCCACTTCTTGCTGACAAGGGCTTGACGGTTAGGAATTCTCTCTAGGTTCTAATAGCAGCTTCTAACTTTTCCTTCAATTTGTAGACATTGGTAACTCTCAAGCCATTATAGGTAGAACTATCTTATCATTAGGAGGACAGAATTTTATCTGTAACTGTTATTTTCCATTTCTAAAGAGATGCTGTGAACATGAAAAAAAATTAGCAGGAATTGAAAAGTAGCATTTATACCATTAGTCTTGAACCAGTATGGGCTTATGACTTTAGAGGGTTAGAGTTCATAATGTCTGAACAAAGGCAAGGCAGCAGGAATAGCTGAGAGCTTAGATCTTGATCTGAAGGTAGTCTGAGGAGAGGGCACAGTGGGAATGGCATGAGTTTTTGAATCCTCAAACAGCCCTCAGTGACACATTTCCTCTGACAAGGCCACATCTTCTAATCCTTCCCTAACAGTTCTACCAACTAGGAAACAAGCATGACCTATGGGGGCCATACTCATTCAAACTATTAGGTATGATCATTTCAAGTTCTGTGTCATTTTACAAATATCTGAGATAGTATTTGATGTAGCCCAGGCTGGTCCTCAATTTGCTATGTAGCTGAAGATCTTGAACTTCATAGTCTTCTACTTTCCTGTCCTGAGCCTTGGGATTACAGGAGCCCAGTATATATGGTACTCAGATTTGAACCCAGGGCTTCAGCAAAACTAATTACCTAGTACTTTGTGCCAAATAATTAATGAGGGAAAAGGTAATAAGCCTAGCATCACTTTCTTTGTTAACTTAAAAAATCACTAGCTTTGGAGGTCACACATGTCTTAGTGTCACCATTGCTGTGATGAAACACTGTGGCCAAAAGCAACTTGGGGGAGGAAAGGGTTTATTTGGCTTATGCCTCGACTACAGTACATCATTGAAGGAAGTCAGGACAGGAACTCAAGCAGGGAAGGAACTTGGAGGCAGGAGATGATACAAAGGGGAGGTGCTTGCAATTCTAGTTTGTTCCTCATGGCTTACTCAACCTGTTTTTTTTTTTTTTTTTTTTTTATAGGACCCAAGACCACCAGTCCAGGGATGGCACCATGCACAATGAGCTGGCCTCTCCTGTTCATCACTCATTAAAATGCCCCCAAAGGCTTCCCTGCAACTCAGTCTTCTGGAAGTATTTTCTCCATTGAGGTTTCCTCCTCTTAGATGACTCTAGTTTGTGTCAAGTTGACATAAACCTAGCCAGGATAACATAACTACACAGTACATCATTAGCTTCCCACTAGCTTTGCTGTAAAAAAAACACCTCCATTGTGTGGGTGATGATAAGCAGTTGCTTGGGGTAATTTTTAGGGACTTGGAAGCCAGTTTTGCTGCTAACCCTTGGGACTGCAGATGTCAAATGGATTGGCATTTTCTATGTCGTCTGCCACTTGCTGCTTAATCTTTTGTTCAGATCTCCCTGAGATCTGCAAATGGGCATACTGATCACCCAAATGTGTTTTGTTTCAGAACTGGACTTGCCTAGTTCCTTCTTACTTTAAGGTTAAAGATGATAAGAAATACCAAACTGTGAAAGGAGGACTAAGAGGTTAGCACCCAGGTTCCTTGAAGAAAGATCTTAATGTCACTCCCCTTGACAAGTCTCTTTCTCCTTCGTTATTACTATGCTATACTATAGCTTCTCAGTCTTTTAGGTTTGAGAAGCTGACTTGCAAGCAAACAACTGTGTTCCTGGGACACTAAGTCTTTCTTGTCTCATCTCCCTGTTTCCTGGGTCAACGACTTTCTCAGCTAATAGCAGATTTGGACCCTTTTACTGGATAAAATATAGGATTGTGGTTCTGAAGTTTGCTTCTGTCTAGATAGACTGTTATTTTTCTGGCCTTTTGGTGTGCTTTGTATTATTTTGGGTGTGCTATATGCTAAATCTGGTAATAGGCTTTTAGGGTGAGGTTTAAGTGAAGGTTTAAGACCTTCTAGGTCTTAAAGTCTAGGCAGTCAGCTTTGTTGGATATTTCCTCTAACTGTTGTAACAGAAACCTCTGTTTCTTTTCTTCTTGTTGTCTTTGAGCTTCTCTGAGAACTTCTTAAACAGGAGTTGTGTCTTGTGTCATCCTCAGTTGTAAAGTACTTTTACACTGGTGCTTATTGGCATGGTGGTGTGGGAGGATGAAGAAGAAGAGAGGGTCTGAGCTCTGTTAATATGGTAGTATGATGGAGGGAAAGTTCTGAGCATTCTCACATTAAGCTCAAGAAAAAAGGTGGAAGGCACATTTTTGGGCTTAGCTCAAGGTCATAGAATGCATGTTTGAAAGTTAGAAGATTGTTGGGGAACTGGCGAGATAGCTCAGTAGGTAAAGCTGAGTCTGAACCCCCAACTCTCATGTAAATGTCAAGCTTGGTGGTACATGCCCCTAATCCTAACACAGGGTCACAGAGACAGGAGGATCCTGGTGGCTTACTTGAGAGCTAACATAGTTAATTGGTGAGGTCCAGGTTCAATGAGAGCCTCTGTCTTAAAAAAAAAAAAAGGTGGAAAGCAGTCAAGACCTCCAGTGTCAAATTCTAGCCTTGGTACATGGGCATGCGCACACACATATTACACACACACACACACACACACACACACACACACACACACACACACGCACAGACACACATCACACACACAGAGACACACAGACAGACACACATACATACATACACACACACACACACACACACACACACACACACATCAAGAATATAAGAAAAATTGTGGTCAAGAGCACTTGAGAATATTCTCAAATTTCTCTAAAAAGTTTCAACTGAGAAGCAGGAAAGGGCATTTTGAAGGTGTGTTAACAAAGGGTTTTGCCCCTGAAGGCATCTATTTTACCTACACACTTGTCTTCAGATATTCCACTGTTTCTTCCTGGAGGGTTTGAAAGTGAGTCATTTTCCTGAAACTGCCAGAGCTCCTCCCTCAATGAGGAAGCAAGCTGGGTTTTAGGTTCACTAGGGTAGCCTAATGCCATGCCTCTGACTCCCTTCCTAAGTGTTTTATTTTAAAGGCACATGTAATTATGACATAAGCCATGAATCAAATCACTAAGTTCTATAGCCCAGAAAATATAGACATAATGTCCTGAGGAATCCAGCCCAAAGCACTGCTGTGTCAACAGGTCAACTGAAAAGAATAAGGAGAAAGGGATACTGCTGTCATAGCTTACTCTAAGGATTAAGATATGCTTTCCATAATTGATTTCTTTGTTGGTGGCATTGAAAGGATCTCTTTCCAGACTATACCATGACCATAGGACACTGAAGACATGTCTGGAATCTGGACACCAGTTAGTAATCCTACTAATAATTCCAGTGCAACGTCACGAATATTATGTCAGTATTTGGAGTTGAAATTCAGATGGGAGACCTGTACTAGTATTCAGAGACTAATACTTAGGCAGTCTGACACTGACCACTGACTGACAGTTCCTCCTGAAAATCCATGCTTTTAAGCACTTGTCAGGAATTCAGTAGGAAAGTACTTTTCTTTTTTTTTTTTTTTTTCCTTGAATATACCTGGTCCATTCGTTCTGAACAGTCATGGATTAGAAGGCCCATGACATCGGCAGCAGAATGACTGACTAGGTTGAGGGACTGACTTTTACAGTCAGATGGGAACACCTAGGAGCTAAGCCAGGTGCTGTAACATTTGTGCTGCGTCTTAGCAGGTGATGAGCTTTTAGTTCTACAACACTGACATCCTGGTATCGGTCATATTGCCAGCGGCTGCTCATCTAACAGATCCTGTTGTAAAAGGGAATGAACACACATAAATGGATGCTTTCAAATCTTTCAACTGACTTCACAGGCAGAGGCTGGTAAAACTGTTGTTTCTTCTTTTCTTGACACTCTTTTGTGTCATATCCCGTCTTCGATAGAACATATAAGACGGTAGTCAGTAGTATGTGGTTCTCACACTGAATAAAACTCGATCTTTTCTTCCATATTGGACTAATATAACCCAAGGCTCCTCAGAGGGAATCTAAGCTGTACTGAAGGAAGCTGAATGAGGTCAGTTCTGCTCTGTTTGGGAGTAGACACAGATTCTTTCTATACCTCTGTCTCTGCATGGTTTGAACATTCCATCTTCCCCAGTTCTCTTCTGATTGCAGACGTCGTGCTGATTTGGCTCACTGTGACTGTGACAAGGGCTGATGGGACCCTTGCCTAAGGTGTCTTCTTCCTTCTGGTTAGCTGGAGGGGGTTGCCAGCAAGGCAGCTAGCTTCCTGATGTCTAATTCCTCTTCACCTACAAGTCTGTAGCTGAATACCTCAAAGATAACCTCTGGTTCTTTAGCCAGCTTTTGGCCTTTTCTCTGGATACAAGGATGGGTGATCTGGTTACCACATGTTGTAAGACTTTTATTTGGTCAAATATATATAATTTTGTAGTTATTATAATTCAGGACAAAAATCTTATAGCAAACAGAATTGATACAAAATTCTTTAATATTTTTCTTTCATTGATGCACGTGGCAAATACTTTTAATACCAGTAGTCAGAATGCAGAGGCATGGGGATCTCTGTAACTTCAGTACCAGCATAGTCTACATAATGAGTTCCAGAATGGCCAGGGATACATAGTGAGACCTTGCCTCATAATTTTGTTTCCTCACGAAAACAAATTCATGATTACGACTTCTTTCATATTTTATCCATTACTTTACTGATTGCTTTTTTATTCTTATTTTGATATATTTCCTTAAATTTATATTTTGAAACAAAACTTAAATAAGACTTTAAATTAGACCGACATCATTAGTTTATTCAATGAAAGAACATTGTTTCTTATATTTTCTTATTAAAAGCACATTTTAGTCTTGTACTATTTCATACATGTTTACATGCATTAGTGAAACTTTTAAACTCTTTTTTAAAAATAATTTTCCTTTTATTGAAAATAGCTTTTTCCTCACATAATATGTCCTGATTATGGTTTACCCTTCCTCTACTCCTTCCTGTTCCTCTCTACCTCCCTTCTCCTCCACTCCCTTTCTGTTGCTCATTAGAAAACAGACAGGCTTCTAAGCAGTAATGATTCCAAAGGAAAAGAATGTTTCTAAAGAATAATAATTCTAAAGAAGAATAGTAATTCTAAGGAATAAAGATAAAACAGTAAAATAAAACAAAAACTAACACAACAGAGTTGGACAAGACAGAGAAGATACAATGATCCAAGACCCATTTGGGCTCACACTCAGGGATCTCATAAAAACACTATACTGGAAATAATAATATTTATAATCAGAATATCTGGTGCAGAGCCACACAAGGTTTGTGCATGTTGCCTCAGTCTATGTGAGTTTATGAGTTTTGATCATGTTGGTATAGAAGTCCTTGTTTACTTGGAAGATGTAGAATATGAGTCTAGAAGCTACAGACAGATCTTATTAGGACAGGGAAATAGAACAGATAGTTATGGATAGATGGAGAAGGAGCTAGAACAGGAGGAACAAGTGGGGGAAGGGAGAAGAGAGGGGTTAAGGGAGGGAATATGGGAAAGATGGCTAAAATTTAGGGCCATTTGAGGAGTATGTTGGTAGAGCTGGCTCTTGGGATATGGGAACCTGCCATACTGATTGTGATAGTGGTTGCATAAGCTTGCACTCCCTCCAGCAAAGGATGAACATTCCCCTGGCTCCTTATGCTTGCTAGTATGAGCTGTCGCTTGTTTTATTGATCTTATTGATCTTACATTCTGATTAGTGTATGATGAAATTTCAAAGTAGTTTTGATTTGCATTTCCTTGATGACTAAGGATGTTGAACATTTCTAAGTGGTTTTGACCCACTTGAGTTTCCTCTTTTTAGAATTCTCTGTTTAGATCTATATCCCATTTTACGGTCCCACAATAACCAGCCTCTTGGAAACTACTGAATCCTTCCCCACCCAGATCCCTACCAGAAGCCACTTGATTGTGGAGAGTTACACTTCAGCATCTTTATCACAATTTTCAAGAGTTTTCTTTGGTGACTTTCTGTCTAGGCTGTTATGTTTTGGGGAGGTGCAGTGGGGTAGATGTAGGGGTTGCCACAAGAGCCTTCTGTGTTCCTCTTTCTCAACTGTGAATCTGTAGCCGTCAATATGATGACAAATGTAGTTTCCTTGCCCATTACAGTTAGTAGAAACATGAATCATGGACCTATACATGGTTCTGGAGACTACAGGGACCACAGACATCCTCATAATCTCTGGTGTCAGCATATATCCTGGACATCAGCATGCTCTCTGATGTCAGTACAGACCACAGTCATCAACATGGCACTCTGCCATAGTAGGAACATAGACCAGACATGGCCTTCTACGACTGTATGAACCCAGACATCACCATGGTCTAGGTGGCAGCACAAGCCACTCTCTTCAATATGTCCACATAGGCAGCACAATTCATGGACATAAACATAGATTCAGACTATGACATAGACCTTGGACATCCACATGGCTTTTGGTGGTAACATGATCATGGATATCAACATGGACCCCAGCTGCAGTAAGACCATGGACCCAGACATGGAGACAACACTGACTCAAACATCACCATGGTCTTAGATAAAGCAGTCCACAAACAATAGTATGGCCCTGGCAACAATATGGAACTAGACATGAGCATGGACTCAGCCATCAGCCTAGACCAAGGGTATCAGTGTGGCTTTTAGTAGTACCTTAGACCAGGGATATCACCATGGCTCCTGGCTGCTGTAGGACTTCAGACATCCACATGAACCTCAGGCTTCAACATGGTCTGGGACAGTAGAAGTGCCATCCAGGCACAGCATGGAGCATAGAGACCTTTCAAGGAGGTCTACTCCAGAAAAGAATCCATTCTTTATCTTGGACATTCTGCCGTTGCCCAGGGTGATTGTGAGGCTGAGCAGAGTGTTCAGGGGCTGAGCTTGAGTGCAAGTTCCAGGCTGCTTTACAGCACTCTGTAGGCCCTACTCAGCAATGATATGTTCCCCATCCATTCCAGGCTTCTCTCACACCTATCACTGCTGTTGTGTCTCTAGTTCCGTCTCTCTCTACTGCTCATTCACTGCTCCCAGTTCTCCATTGCATATACATTTGCCATTGTGGCATTAGAAAATGTAGTGTGTCGCATAACATAATATATATGAGTCTTGCCCATCGCCGAGACTTATTTCAGATACCCCACTATTGCCAGAGTTATGGTGATCCTGCAGGTCTGGTTTTGCAGAACTTTGAATCCTTCACACTTCCAGCATCTATTGATGGGGTAAATGTTGTTGGATGGACCGGCTCAAAAGTACTGGATCTGGGCACAGGTGGTAGCTGAGTTGGTCAGGCCTGTGACCTGGTGGGGCCAGGCCAGGTTCTTCAGCAGTCCATCAGGGCCCAAATATATAATGTTTAATACACACACACACACACACACACACACACACACAGAGAGAGAGAGAGAGATATTAGATATAGATATAGATACAGATATGATTAGTTCTCTATTGGATGTGTAACTGGTAAAATACCATTCTGTAGACTGCTGTTTTGGCCAAATGATAGTGCCCTTTGCAATGCCTTTTAGTTTCATGAGGTTCCATTTGTTGTTGATCTTATTTCCCATGCTAACAATGTTCGGTTCAGCAAGGTTTTCTCTTTGCCAATGAGAAATGAGTTCAGACTACTTCTCCCTTTCACTTCTACTCTCTCACTTTACTTTTATAAAGTGTGTCATTTTAATGTTGAGATCTTTGACCCATTTATGGTTGAATCTTGTGTGGGATGATTGATAAGCCTAGGTCTATTTGCATTGTTACTCTCAGAAGTGCAGTTGAACAGCCCCATTTGTTGAAAGTGCTGTGCACCCAGTGTGAGTTTCTGGCTTCTTTATCAAAAATCAGGTGTATGGGGGTTTGTCATTTATATCTGAGCCTCTAATTTTTTTCTGTTGATCAACATGTCTATTTTCTATGCTAATACCATAGTGTTTTTAGTACTATAAATTAAAACCAAGAATAGGGATACCTCCTGCTGTTCTTTTACTATTCAGGATTGTTTTAGTTATCCTGGGTCTTTTTGTATCTGTGAAAAATTGTGTGGAGATTGCATTGACTCTGTAGATTGCTTTTATTAGGAGGCCATTTTTATTATGTTAATCCTACCAATCCATGACTATGGGAAATCTTTCCAACTTCTGATATCTTCTTCACTTTCTTTCTTCAATGTCTTGAAGTTTTTGTTTGTTTGTTTGGTTGGTTGGTTGGTTTTTTCATATAAGGTCTTCACTTGCTTGGTTAGAGTTACCCCCACAATATTTCTTAGTATTTGAGGCTATTGTGAAAAGTATAATTTCCTTAATTTCTTTATCAATACATTTGTCATTTGTATATAGAAGGGGTACTAATTTTTGTAAGTTAATTTTGTACCCAGCTTCTTTGCTTAAAGTGTTTATCAGCTGGAAGAATTTTCTGGAAGAATGTTTAGGACCACTTATACATAGTATTATATCATTTGTAAATATATATATTTCTACTACTCCCCTTCCAATTTGTATCCCCTTGATCTCCTCCAGCTGCTCTAGATAAGACTTCAAGTACTCTACTGAATAGGTATATAGAGAGATGGACAGCCTTGTCTGGCTCCTGACTTTAGTGGGATTTCTTTGACTTTCTCTCCGTTTAAGTTGATATTTACTACGGGCTTACTGTAAACTGAGTATCAAATGATATACACGCTAGAGATGGAAATAGCATTCAAATGGATGTTACTTTCATAATAGGTTTTAAAATGGTCACTATTATTATCAGCTCATACTTGGGAGTCCAAGTAGATCAGTTATAGGACACAAAAGGCATTCCTCAGCCCCAAAGAGACCCTTTCACTTATATTCCCCACTCTGTCTCTGTCTCTGTCTCTGTCTCTGTCTCTGTCTCTGTCTCTCTCTCTCTCTCTCTCTCTCTCTCTCTCTCTCTGTGTGTGTGTGTGTGTGTGTGTGTGTGACTGTGTGTCTTTTGGTGAAGAATCGCAATCTGACAGTAATAGAGGAAGCAACTCTCCCCCAGGATGAACAACAGATTTCTTTATTAGAAAAAAATAAGAGACAAGTGAAAATGAGACTTCTCTATTTCCACAGATAAAGATTTTGGCTCTGGCATTTTTACAGCATTGAAAGTGTCACACTACCCACTTGTGGGCTCCAGAATATAAAAGCTGACCTGTTGGGACCCTGCCCTCCTTGTCAGAGCTGCTTGTCTTTATTCAAACCTTCAGGGTAGATGTTTCCCAAACCCCAAATTTGAAACCACTGGCAGTCATTTCTTCAATTTCTGTTTACTAACTAGACCTCTGAAGCCTTTTATGTTCAAATCTTTATCCCAAGATGGAAGACACAGTTTCTGGCCTACTGGCAGCCCACAAAGAGACTGTCTTTCACCTTCATTTTACAGTCACTTCCTCCCAATGGAAATGTTCCTTCCCTCCTGAAAGAAGGATAATCATGAAAGTCAGGAGGAAAGAAACTTCACAAGTCTAGGAAAGTTGAAATATGATCTATATTCCTCTCCTGCCAACTTAAAGACATCATAAATATTTGTGGGGGAGGGGTGGGGACAGGGGACACTCTGATCAGCTGAACTGGTAAGCAGAGATTCTTGGCCTAGTTGAGTTGCTGGTAAATAATGTACATTGCTCCAGGGCTGAAGGGTTGGTGAGTCATCACTCTGTTAGGGTGGGCTTTTGGGTGATGCAATTACTTTTGAGTCATCCCTGTTCCTTTAAGTAACCCTTCACCCACACTCCTATCAGCAACCTCAATAAAACACACACACACACACACACACACACACACACACACACACACTCCTCACTGGTTCACCAAGTTGTATTTTGATAGAGTACTTACTTTGGTCTATTGTAGGTTCCCTAAACCAGGTGAGTAGGTGTGTGTGTGTGTGTGTGTGTGTGTGTGTGTGTGTGTGTGTGTATAAGTGTGGTGACTCCCCAGTAAAAGTCCCACACAATCACCCTTACCCCCAGATTAAAATGTAGTCTTGGGCTCATGGCTGGCCTTGAGCACTTTTCTGTCCTATTGGCTCTGTTATGGTGACTATTAGCTGACTCAAGAGTTCAACACTATTCATTGGTTTCAGGAAACTTCTGAACAAAAGGTTTGGAATATCTGCCAAGTTGTCATAGAATCCTGATGACACAGCAGAAGCAGTGAGTCAGCCCTGAAGAAGATGCTCCTTCCCTGGCTCAGGCCTCTTTTCCAGCAGTACAGGGTCAGCTTGGGACATGCTACCCGACTTCCTTGCCTGTCTTGTTAGGAGTTGAGCAACAAATCCCCAGTGCCTTTGAGCAGGAAGTCTCAAACTAAGTTGTCAATCTGTAGCTAAATGATTGGGATCACATCTTGGTGAATGTAGAACCCAAAACAAACACAGCCAAGAAATAAAAGAGCTGAGATTTATTATCTATTGGAGGTAAGAAGAGCAAAGGAGGTATTTATAAGACAATGACCACCTTGAACAAAGGAAGCCTGAGAGAAGCCTATACATAGTAGATAAAAAAGCAAGTAAATAAAAAAGCACTGTCCTACAAAGTGAGTTCCAGGACAGACAGGGCTATATAGAGAAACACTGTCTCGAAAAAAAAAAAAAGAAAAAAAAAGAAAAAAAAAGCACTTCTGAGGTGGGCACATTCCTGAACATGCTCAGTTAAGAATACATTCCCGAGCATGCTCAGTTAAGAATTGCATCCATGGAAGGAGTTACAGAGACCAAGTGTGAAGCAGAGACTGAAGGAATAACCATCCAGAGACTGCCCCACCTGGGGATCCATCCCATAAACAATCACCAAAACCAGACACTATTGGGGATGCCAACAAGAGTTTCCTGATATAGCTGTCTTCTGAGAGGCTTTGCCAGAGCCTGACAAATACAGAAATGGATGCTCACAGCCATCCATTGGACTGAGCACAGGGTCCCCAATGAAGGAGCTAGAGAAAGTACCCAAGGAGCTGAAGGAGTTTGCAGCCCCATAGGAGGAACAACAATATGAATTAACCAGTATCTCCAGAGCTCCCTGGGACTAAACCACCAACCAATGAAAACACATGGTGGGACTCACGACTCTAGCTGCATATGTAGCAGAGAATGGCCTAGTTGGTCATCAATGGGAGGAGAGGCTCTTGGTCCTGTGAAGGTTCTATGCCCCAGTATAGGGGACTGCCAGGGCCAGGAAGCAGGAGTGGGTGGACTGGTGATCAGGGGGAGGGGGGGAAGGCATAGGGAGCTTTTCGGGAGGGGGGGAAACCAGGAAAGGGGATAACATTTGAAATGTAAATAAAGATAATATCCAATAAAAAATAAAAATAAAGAATTGCATCCTTAAGCATGCTTAGTTTAAGTTCATAGTTCTAAAAGGAAAGGTGGTGGACACAGTTTTGAAGATATAGTTGAAGATTATGTAGAGGTTAAAACAGTAGGCAAGAATATATCTGGACCTCCCTTTGGGCTTATCTCATATCATAAAATTGGTGTATAGGGAACACTTCTGGATATCTTCAGTGTTTTCCAAATATTTTAGCTGAGATCAAGTAGAGGAGATTTGTCCCCAGAGATGCCCACCCTCCTTAGTGGTTAAAGCTTCTTGAAGCTGTCACCATCATTAGGAGTCACATGATTCTGCTACATCATTTAGTCAACTTCTCTTCCCATTCCCCAAACCTGACAACTAATGTGTCTTAGAACTTTTTGTTGTTTTGGAGAAGGGATAGAGAACTGCTATGTAGCTAGAGAACCTGGGACTGGGACTGGGCCTGGCGTAGTAGACCAGGCTTTCCTTGAACTTGTAGTCTCCTTTCTCTGTCTCCCAAGGGCCAGGAGTACAGCTGTGTGCCCACGTGTACGGTGGTTTACATCTTTTAAAAGAACCATCTGTGGGATTAGGGGGCTATAAATTGTTAGCAAAGATTTACAATAGCAATAATGTTAGCAAAGAGTTGGTCAAAAGAAATAATCTGTTTACAGCTGTCTGTTTGCTTTCAAACTAGAATGGCAGAGCTTCGTGGCAGAGGCACAGGCTGTGTGGTACTTTCATCACTCTGTACTGTGGCTTGGCATCATTCAAGATGCTGCTAGAATTCACCAGTATGTCAAATGATATATGGTTATAGCCCTCCTGCCTCCCTATTCTTCTTCGCCCTTTCTCTCCCTTCCATTCTTCACTCCCAACTCTCTGATGTTCTCCCTACTCCTCCTTTTATTTATTTTATGTTATGTTATTTTATTGGTTACTTATTAATGAAGTCAGTAAGTCCTATTAAGGCACCAAGGAAAGACAATAAAAAAGGAGAAATGTACGTTTAATATCACATTTTCAGGTACAAGAGAGTATAAACAGTTTCATGATTGTTACTGGTAGTAACACTGTGTAAACACCCATAGTATGTTATCAACGTAACTAGACTAAATAACTATGCCAAAATTTCCTGCTCATGGGAAAGCAGTGATTAGGAAATTTTAAAACAGATTTCTCTTTATGGTCAAATTTCTTCACAAAAATAAAGTCTGCAACCAAAAAAATTTGAGAGTAGCTCCTTCACTAGCCAGGCAAGGAAAGCTGTGTAACAATAGTAAGTTGACTCAGCTGCATTGTCTGCAGCAGCTACAGAGCTGTCAGAAGAAAACAAGCTTAACGAGGCTTCTCCTGAGGAGGACAGTTGCTGTGCATCGAGGACACTAAGCAAGGCATTAATAATAGTAATTAAGAGAAAAGACAAGTGACTTAGAGTGACTGTCATCTCTTGACTAGCTCATAGCCTCTACTGAAATTGTCCAGTTTGTATCTATTTGGGGACTTGGAGCTAGTTTGGAAGTTATTAGAGAGTAGACATTTATAAATAGCCTGTGTGGAGCCACTTAAAGGTGAGAATATTTTCAAAGAAATTGAAAAAAAAAACTACAATGAATTTAGTACAACTCAAGGAGGAATATGCTATGTCAGACTCAGTGGCAATAGACATACCCGAGTTAGTGAAAACCTGTGGTGGGTGAATTCATAAATCTGGAAATAAGTTAAGATGTTTAGAGCCCGTGCTTTTTTTATGGTGTTATCAGCAGATACTCTACCATGTGCTATTGATTCAATATTACAGTACTGAAATGCTTAATGCTTAACTTCCATGGACACAGCCATAGCTAGATCTATGGATTTTTATCATTAAGCATGTAGTAAAGCTGAAGTTGGGCTGTGATGTTTTGATTTCAGGGTTAAGACAATTTTTTTGAGAACTGTCTTCAGCCATGACTAATCCTGAAAATATATGGAAATTAGTTTCGTTGCAGGCTTGCTAGTGTTTCCTTATGAATCCTACCTGAAACTACAAGTCCAACTAGTATTCTCATGACAAACTTAGGCTGTGGTAAAGTTATGACAATTAGAGAAATTTGAATGTTTGGATGATGTCTTTATTTCCTGTGTTGCCAATAGAGAAATTAAAAAGGTAGAATCTGCATTCAGTTACAAACCTGCATGCAGGTTCCTAGTGTGGTATATAGAGATCATGTGCTAGTCTTTGTTTTTGTTTACTTGTCATCTGTGGGAGCTCACTACAGAGGCAAAGGAAAGTTCCCTACTTCAAAATTCCCGTTAATTGAAAAATTGAGGTGCTTTCACTTAAACTTGAATTTCAAGTCATTCATCTACAGTTTGATGCTAAGCTAAAAGATATATATTGAGAGAGGATTTTTTTCAATTTTTTATTAGATATTTTCTTCATTTACATTTCAAATGCTATTTGGAAAGTCCCCCATTACCCCCCCCCCTGCCCTGCTCCCCTACCCACCCACTCCCACTTGTTGGCCCTGGCGTTCCCCTGTACTGGGGCATATAAAGTTTGCAAGACCAAGGGGCCTCTCTTCCCAATGGTGGCCGACTAGGCCATCTTCTGCTATATATGCAGCTAGAGACACGAGCTCTGGGGGTACTGATTAGTTCATATTGTTGTTCCACCTATAGGGTTGCAGATCCCTTTAGCTCCTTGGGTGCTTTCTCTAGCTCCTCCATTGGGGGCCCTGTGATCCATCCAATAGCTGACTGTGAGCATCCACTTCTGTGTTTGCCAGGCCCCGGCATAGTCTCACAAGAGACAGCTATATCGGGGTCCTTTCAGCAAAATCTTGCTGGCATATGCAATAGTGTCTGGGTTTGGTGGCTGATTATGGGATGGATCCCCAGGTGGGGCAGTCTCTGGATGGTCCATCCTTTCCTCTTAGCTCCAAACTTTGTCTCTGTAACTTCTTCCATGGGTATTTTGTTCCCTATTCTAAGGAGGAATGAAGTATCCACACGTTGGCCTTCCTTCTTCTTGATTTTCTTGTGTTTTGCAAATTGTATCTTGGGTATTCTAGGTTTCTGGGCTAATATCCACTTATCAATGAGTGCATATCAAGTGACTTCTTTTGTGATTGGGTTACCTCACTCAGGGTGATATCCTCCAGATACATCCATAGAATGTATGTATTCTTTGTATGAAATTCTTTGCCCAAGAATTTCATAAATTCATTGTTTTTAATGCCTTTCACACAATCAAAATACTCAATTAATATATGCTTGTGAATTTACATCAGTGCTTAGTGTTACTTATTGGTGGGAAAGGTTTTTCAGTGATAAACTGCTTATTCACCTTTGAATTGAAATTCTCAGTGATATGAAGTCTCATTGCTGATAACATTAACAGATATTAGTGATAACCACATTTGATTCCCACTTGGGTGACATACTTTCTGTTTCTCAGAGAAAAGCATTCTCTCATTACTATGCCTATTTATTTATTTATTCATTTATTTATTGAGACAGGGTTTCTCTGTATATCCCTGGCTGTCCTTGAACTCACTCTTATTTATTTATTTATTTATTTATTTATTTATTGAGACAGGGCTTCTCTGTATAGCCCTGGCTGACCTTGAACTCATTCTGTAGACCAGGCTGGCCTCAAACTCAGAAATCCACCTGCCTCAGCTTCCCAAGTAGTGGGATTAAAGGCATTCACCACCACTGCCTGGCTTGCCTATATATTTAAAAAGCAGCACTTGGTTATTGTATTTTAAAGTTTGTCAACAAACAAGGAAACAAACAAAAAACTATGTGTTCTTTGGTTTGGGAATTTGAAAACATTGACTATCCTACAACACTACCTAATTCCTGATTAATACATCTCTTGATTACTTATATGTCAGGAGACAGCATAAAGTTGCCAACCAAAGAAGCCCTAGGCACAGTAAATTGTAAATGGAGTTTTTTGTCTTGGAGGCTTACTCCCTTCCTAGTTCTTTTTGAACTCTGGCTGGCTGATTTAACTCAGGTATTCTGTCTCAAAATTCCTCTCCAAGCTAACAGGTTCAGACTGGCTTCTTTCAGCTTCTCACTGAATTTCTCTGTTGGGCCTCAAACTAACACTGGAAATCTTTACACCTGCAAACTGTCTCTTTAAAACTGTCCCAATAAAACAGTGTTTCTCTCTCTCTCTCTCTCTCTCTCTCTCTCTCTCTCTCTCTCTCTCTCTCTCTCTCTCTCTCTCTCTAGCTTCTCTTTCCTGGACTGTTCTTGTTAGAGTTGGGTGTATCCTCTCTCTGACTCATTATGTCAAATCCTTCTTTGGTTTGTCACTTTGTCCCTCAATTAGACGTCACCTTCAATCATGGCTGCTTCCTTCTACAAACTAACCTTGCTTTCATTGTTAGGGATTAAAGATGTGTATAAAGGCATGTCTCTATTCCAGCCAGACCACATAAACCTAAATGATCTTTGGATGTAATCCCTGCCAGAGCAGCCAGAGTACCCATGTTGCTGGATTAAAATTCCTCTATGGTCAATAATCTGCAAAGACCCTTGTGTCTTATAAATAGAACAGAGAAAGCTCTTAGGGAGGACCAGCTAGTCAAACTTCCTCTGTGAAAAATGTGGAACATGAACAAAATATTCTCATTACCCATACATCTGATTAGTTTCTGGGACTGCCAAAACAAAACACCATTACTGACACCTGAAGACAATAGAAAGTTATCTTTCCACAGTTCTGGAAACTAAAGGTCTGAAATCAAGCTGTTCACAGGGCTATGCTTCCCCCTGGAACTTCTAAGAAGCCTCTTTCTGGCCCTTTCCTGACTTCTGGATGTCAATAGCACCTTTACCTTCCTTGCCTTGCAGCTGTGTCATTCCATGCTCCACCTCTGTTGTTACAGGGCCTTCTTCCTGTGTGTCTCAGGGTCAACCCTCTGTCTGTAAAGACACCAGTCCTATTGGACTGAGGGCCCATCTTCACTTAACATGACATCATCTCAGTTTACCTACAGTGACCCTCTTTCCACAGCCAGGCATGTGCTGAGGACGTAGATGAACAAAGACTACATTTTGAGCACTGCTTAGCTCATCACGACTTTTCAGTGAGAGGAGGAAATGCATAGAACATTTCTCGACTGGAAAACGTCAGGACACAGTTGGCAGGATCTTCAGAGTTTCATAGATCACCAAGTCAAGCACAGCGTACTCGGTAGGGGCCTTATTCAAGGGAGGCACAGGAGACAAAGGTAGAGCGCACAAGCTAGAGCCATATGTTTTATAGATGGAAGAAGAAACAACCAGACAAAGAGTTCTGGTAGCCCAGCTGCTGAAACAGATAAGGAAATATCTTATCCCTTGGATCTTCCAACAAGAACATAGGGCTGCTGACACTTTGATTTTTGCCTCAATATAAGTTGTTTCAGATTTATAATACCCCAAACTATGCGCTGTTTCAAATCACTAAGTTGACAGAAACATGTAATGGCCGTAATAGGAAGCTAATACCCCTTAGTACTTGTGGATTTTTGTTTTTTTAGACCTCCATCGGTTCCTACCCAAATCTTTGGATACTCAAGTCTCTTATCTACACTGTTAGTACTTATGTATAATTTAACTAACCATCCTGTGTACTTTGACCCATCTCTAGATTACTTATACTGATATGTAAATAGTTTTGTACTGTATTATTTTTGGAATAATGATGTGAAAATTGTGCCTGTATTATGTATGCGTGCAGTAATTTGTATGAATCCTTGATTGAACCTGTGGTTGTGAAATTCATGTAGGAAGGGAAGGTGACTAGGGTAGTTCTCCAGTTGGTGGGTGAGACTGGAGAAAGACAGGAAGTGAGTCAAGAAGAGAAGACAGTGCAAGGATGAGTGTGTTCTGCTTTAAATGAAACCTCAGACAGAGAAAGCATATGTTTCTGCCCCATTACCACAATAAGTTGCATAGTAGATGATTCTAAAGGCAGGTAAATTCTCACTTGGGAGTGGGATTCTAAATAAATATGATTCATGTTTGTAGAGAAAGAGTGTTTTTTTTTTTAAAACCACAGAAGTGCTTTATAAGCAGTTGTTCAGATTGAAAGCACTCTCAAGTAATCTTTGTCCCTTTAGTGAGTTTCTCCTCCCCCCGATCAATGATACTTCCTTTCCTTCTAGAACATAATAAAACAGTATAAGTCAATCCAAGTGGTACAGATGTAATCCCAGCTACTCAGCAGGCCAAGACAGGAGGATGACAATTTCAAAGCCTGCCTAGAGTTCAAAGTGAGTCTAAGACCAAAGTAGATAACCTAATAACTGAGTGTGGGTATAGCTGAGTGAATGTAGGGTACTTACCCAGCACACGTGTAAGTCCTTGGGTTCAATACCTAGTACCCAGAAAACTAAAAGCAAACTAAAGCAATATAAATTTCACAAAATTTTGCATATGAAAGCAGTTTAGGGACTACTTTGGTTTAAGGGGCCAAGAAATATTTGGAGCTAAAAAAAAATGTTTGATAGGTAGAAATTCTCCCTCTGAGAAAGAAGAAAAAAATGTCAGCCTAAGATTATAAAAAAGCAATTCCAAACCAAGACAAAGATGATAAAGACTCCTTGCTATCACTTAAGTCAGATTTGTCTATGCTAAAAATAAATGATTTGTTAGGCAGTACATTCTATTATGATGGCAGACTTTTTATAAAACACTAATGCTGGAGCCATTTCTAAGTAAGACTGTATCTTGCCAAAGAGGGCAGAAAAGTTTAGACAGTCAGAACGGACTTCAAAATGGCCTTAAAGTTCTAAGTGATTATTTAAGAGTTAATCAGGAGAGCTGCTACTATACTTAACATGATTTTAGTTAGAAAACTACTTTAGAAAGAAAAGGAGATTCTAGATTTATGCTCCCAGAGGCTTGAATGGAGGCAGTGTGAATCTCAGCCCTAGCTGGTGAATGAGAGTTGAGAGATACACGGATAAGGAGGGTAAATTAACGTCTTTAGTTTTTCCCCATAAGCTGGGTGGCTTACACCATCTGCCAGTCAGCTGAACATTAAATTGCAATGAACAGAATCAGCCACTATGGAGCTGACATCCTGAGGTTCAGCCTAGCAATCAATAAAGTGGCAGGTCACCCCAGGCTTTGCATATGAGGTGGGGATTTGGAGTGTGGGGGAATCACATAGTTGTTCAGGATAGAATATGATGTTGAAACACTAGCCTGCCATAAGTGAGTTAGTTTTCTCACCGAGGTGATCAAAGACCAAGCAAGAAACAGCTTAGGAAAAGTATTTACTTTTGACACATGGTGTGAGAAGACCAAAGGCCTTTGTGATGGGAAGGCACCTCAGCTGTGATGGCGGGAGCATAAGGCTGCTTGCTAACATCATGGCTGACCATCAACCACAGAAGAGGGAATGCCAGCACCCCACATTCCATTTGATTCAGTCCTGCACCCCACCAAGACATGGGATGATGTTACCTACATTCAGAGTGTTCTTCTCTAGAAATGCCTACTCAGATACAGCAGAGGATATGCCCCACTAGCACCCTAAGCATTTCTTAATCCAATCAAGTTAACAAGTATATTTTCTCATCATCGGACTCTGACCCCAGGCTTCATTAGCTAAAGTCACTGCCAACCTCAAATCATTCCATGGAATTAATGGAATGCAGATGATTTTCTTAGGGTAGCACATAATTTTTCCTGGTCATTGTTGGGATATCCCTCTTAGAAATGGCTGTTACTTAATTGCCAGACTAGCACTCAACATGGCTACCATTGCCCAGAATTGTGACTAATTCTTGCTTTGTTCCAACAACTATCAAGTAGAAGTGGGTCAGTGATCCTCCCACCTGCTCATCAGTTCCCCAGAGCTTTGCCCTCATAGCCACTCCTCCACTGGAGGCCTCGGTAACACTCTGACTTGTATTTCAGTATGATGAAAACTGCTTGATGCAAGTAAGATAAATTATACCAAACAAAGCTACAGTCCAACACTGCCCTGAGCAGTTTTGAATAAAGCCTTCCTCCTTTTCGCCTCTCCTAGCACAAGTCCCTTTTCTATCTTGTGTGCTATCCTGTGGAAGAAGGAACATCCTCTCTTCTCCCTCATAGAGACTGCATTTCAGAGGACAACCACTGACTGACAGTAAGTGTTGCCCAAGGTTTGTCAGGAATCGCCTATTAAAAAAACCCTGGTCCTTCTTACTCAGGGATACTACAATCTTCTCCCCAAGGGTATAAGCAAATATCTTTTCTTTGGCCCAGCACTTTAATTTCATAGAGATTTCAGGAAAAAAGAATTCTAGAATGCAAACATATTTGCTTGGTCCTTCTTTCAATACACTTAGGTCCTAAAAACAAAAGAAGCACACAAAAAACCAGGTTCCTATAACCTGCAGAAGTGCTACTCTCTGAATGCCATTTTCCATTTGACTTGTATGCTCACACCAAAAGGTGTTGATTTCTTAGATTTTCTGCAATAAATGATAAATAATCATAAACAGAGTGGCTTAAAAGAGCATTGGTTCTTTCAGTTCTTGGGGCGGGGATGGCCAGAGTCTAAAGTCTAAGGGTCAGCAGAGCCAGTTCTTCCTGCAGTCTCTGAGGTTCTGCTGTGCGTGTGTCTTCTGGACAATGGTGACTACTGGTCGTCCTTGGTATACATTCATGATGTCAGAATGCCAATGGCTGCTTTTAGTGTCCCATAGTTTCCCTTATAGTATCTCCGTGTTAAACCTTTTGCTCCTTTCTCTTGAAAATATGCCTACAACTAGACTTAGGGCCTGTTCTAACTGTAAAACAATCTTATTTTATAACCCTTAACTATACTGGCAATATCTTATTTCCAAATAAGTCACTGTTCTCAGGGACAGGGGACCGAGACTTTGATTTTTTTTTTTTTTCGAGATGCTCTTCAACCCACCCAATATCCTTTCTACTGTGGTTTTCCACTAAGCTATTGACCTACTAGAAAGATTTAGCTGATAGTTGGTGCTAGAATTAACTGGAAGATTCCCTCCTTCTGCTGTCAAGGTTAGGATGACCATGTTTGATGTTTTGAAGACACTTTATTATTACTATTGCACACACTATAAAGTCATATAATTTTTATTTTATTTAAGCAGAAATTTTATTTCTTCTTAAAACATTCTCCTTTGCCATGAGGTGACTCCCATTCTTATTTTTCTATCCTAATATTATCTTTGGCATTTTTATTACATTTATTTAGTGTGTATGCATATATTCAAGTCTTTATATGTTGATCCATCCTTTGGCCACTGAGGCTAAGTCTTGAGAGTTGAAGTATATATTTCAAAAACCTGTGTGGGGGAAAAACATAGCACTCTTTTGAGCTCAAGAGTAGTGCAAACAAAGCAGTTATTTGTTTCATTATTTAAACAAGCTGAACATGAAGTAATGTTTACAGTTAACTTCATCAAATACAAGTACAGTGAGGGAATATCTGTGCTGTTAAATTTTATTGCCTTTGGCCATGTGAAAAGAGCTGAGAATATTCCTTTTAAAAATATTCCTTTCCCACAGAGATAATTTGGACAGGGGAGGGCATTCTATTCATGTTCTTGCTTTCAAGTGAATTCACTTATCATAGCTTATGCAATTCTGTCTTGAAGGCCACCTTGTAGGAAGAACATTCTGCACTCTGCCTTATCTATAGTTCACTGCAAGTTTACAGCTTTCTTGCAGAGGATCCTACACTCATGCATGCATGCACACAGCCTGGTGTTAGAGGGAAGTTTGTAGGAGTTGGTTCTCACCTAGAATTTGGCTTTCAAGAATCAAACTCAGGTCATCAGATTTGGTGGCAAGCACCTGTACCCACTGAGCCATCTTCCCTATGTTTTGCTCTATTACAATTTAATGACTGTAATAAGACAATAATTTTCTATTCAAAGAATATTTCCTACTTGTCCTTAAACTACAACAGCCAGACAGAGAGAATGACCCTTTGGAATATGTTCCCCGACTAGATTTCATGGCAAAATATTCTTGACCAACCCCAGGCTGTGGCTTGACCTGGCAATGACCATGGACATGTGCTTCTTTTGCTTTATAGGAAATGGCAGTTGGGATGCTGCAGCTATTTAGAGTGACTTGCTTGGTTCTCTTGGCCATGGCCGATGGGTTCTGCCATTTGATTAATTTCTAACATTATATGAAAAGGCCAGTGGGTACTTAGCATCTAAAATGAATCATTCCTCATATTGTCTGAGATGTATGGCTTGGGGCCTTCTTAGAAGAAGGCACGAGCCTTCTGGTTTCCATCTGCACCCTGGAGCTGATCCTGTGACACAGCTCTCCATACCCAGATACTACTGGGAGAGAGCTGTTCTCCCAGGAGTGCTGACACACAGGCTTACAGGAAGGACAAGACACAGTCAGAGACAGCAAGAGCAGCTAGTACCACAGATAACCAGATGGTGAGAGGCTAGTGCAAGAACATAAGCAACAGAAACCAAGGCTACTTGGCATCATCGGAGCCCAGTTCTCCCACCACAGCGAGTCCTGGATACCCCCAACACACTGGAAAAGCAAGACTCTCATTTAAAATCACATATCATGATTTTAGAGGACTTTAAGATTTAGAGGACCTTAAGAAAGACATAAATAACTCCCTTAAAGAAATACAGAACACAGGTAAACAGGTAGAAGCCTTTAAAGAGGAAACACAAAATTCCCTTAAAGAATTATAGGTAACAGAATTGAACACAACCATCCAGGATCTAAAAATGGAAATAGAAACAATAAAGAGATCACAAAGGGAGACAAACCTCGATTTAGAAAACATAGGAAAGAGATCAGGAGTCATACATGCAAGCATCACCAACAAAATACAAGAGATTGAAGAGATAATCTCAGGTGCAGAAGACTCCATAGAAAACATTGACACAACAGTCAAAGAAAGTGCAAAATGCAAAAAGATCCTAACTGAAAACATCCAGGAAATTCAAGACACAATGAGAAAACCAAACCTAAGGATAATAGGTATAGAAGAAAGTGAAGATTCCTGACTTAAAAGGCTAGTACATTTTTCAACAAAATTATAGAAGAAAACCTCCATAACCTAAAGAAAGAGATGCTCATAAAAATACAAGAAGCCTATAGAACTCAAAATAGATTGGACCCAAAATGAAGTTTCTCCCATCACATAATAGTCAAAACACCAAATGCAAAAAACAAAGAATATTAAAAGCAGTAAGGGAAAAGGATCAATTAACATATAAAGGTAGACCTATCAGAATTATACCAGACTTCTTACCAGAGACTATAAAATCTAGAAGATCCTGGGCAGATGTCATACAGACCCTAAGAGAACACAAATGCCAGCCAGGCTACTATACCTGGCAAAACTCTCAATTGCCATAGATGGAGAAACCAAGATATTCCATGACAAAACCAAATTTACACAATATCTTTCCACAAATACAGCCCTACAAAGGATAATTGATGGAAAATACCAACACAAAGAGGGAAATTGCACCCTAGAAAAGCAAGAAAATAAACTTCTTTTAACAAACTCAAAAGAATATAGCCACACAAACATTAAAATAACATTAAAAATAACATCAAGAGTAACCAGATGCAACAATCACCATTCCTTAATATATCTTAACATCAGTGGACTCAATTCTCCAATAAAAAGATATAGACTAACAGACTGGATATGTAAATCAGTCTGGCTGTTCCTCAGAAAATTGGATATAGTACTATTTGAGGACCTATCTATTCCACTCCTGGGCATATATCCAGAAGATGCTTCAACATGTAATAAGGAGATATGCTCCACTATGTTCATAACAACCATATTTATAATACCCAGAAGCTGGAAATAACCCAGATGTCTCTCAACAGAGGAATAGATACAGAAAATGTGGTACGTTTACACAATGGAGTACTATTTAGCTATTAAAAACAATGACTTCGCGAATTTTGCAGGCAAATGGATGGATCTAGAAAATATCATCCCAAGTGATGTAACTCAGTCACAGAAGAACACACATGGTATGTTCTCACTGATAAGTGGATATTAGGCAAAGAGTGTGGAATACCCACGGACCATATGAAGCTCAAGAGGAAGGAAGACCAAAGACTGGGTGCTTTAGTCCTATTTAGAAGGAGGAACAATATAATCAAGAGAAGTAGAGGGTGAAAGGGACTTGGGAGGAAGAGAGGAAGGGGAGGGGAAAAAGATGGGGCAGAATCAGGTATGGGAGGAGATGTACAGAGGGTCAGGAAATTGAACAGAGGTGTGTAGCAATGGGGGATGTGGAACTGGGGGTAGCAACCAGAAAGTTCCAGATGCCAGGAAAGCAATAGCTTCCCAAGACCTCACAAGGATGACATTAGCTGAAATACCTCATAAAGGGGAGGGAGAACCTGTTGAGACCATATCCGGAGGTTAGGCATGCCCTGCCCCATGGTTGAGGAATGGAGCTCCCCATCCATCTCCAAAATTTTAACTCAGAATTCCTCCTGTCTAAAGGAAATACAGGTACAAGGAGTGGAACAGAGACTGAATGAAAGGCCATCCAAAGACTGCCCCATCTGAGGATCCATCCCACATGCAGACTCCAAACCCAGACACTATTGTTGATGCCAAGAAGTACTTGCTGACAGGAGCCTGATACAGCTGTCTCCCAAGAGGCTTTGCCAGATCATGACCAATACAGATGCGGATGCACAAGGACCTCAATGGTGGAGTTAGGGGAAGGACTGAAGGAGCTGAAGAGGCTTTATCTGACATTAATGGGAGGGTAGACCCTTGGTCCTATGAAGGTTTGATGCCCCAGTGTAGAGGAATGTTATGGTGGAGAGGCAGGAGTGGGTGGGGGGAGCACTGTCATTGAAGCAGGGTAAGGGGGGATAGGATAGGGGGTTTGCAGAAGGGAAACCGGGAAAGGGGATAGCATTTGAAATATAAACAAATAAAATGTCCAATTAAATAAAAGAAGAAGGATGAGGATGAAAATTACTGTTATTCTCAAACACTTCCAGGAATATTTCAGGAAATTTTTATTGAATATGAAGTAAGATCTCCTTCTGAAAGAGAGAAGGGTAATGAGGACACATGTCCATCAAGGAAGTCAAGCCCTACATACACCAAGGGACCAAAGGCCAAAGTGGCAATATTACCTCCAGTTCCTCTTCCTTTTCACATACTTCTCCTCCCACTTATATTCATATTCCATTGAGAGGTTCCTTGGCCACCATAATGACACTTTCATTTATCCCATTTAAACAGCTTTAAAGTTTATTGCACTTCTTGGCATTTGCTTTGGGAAATAATTAATCCCATGAGACTAAGTTAAAGAGAAATTGAAACTAACCTCTCAGAGCTAATTCATGATATGGGAAATTGTTAATAAGGGATGAGACCCGCCGGACGGTGGTGGTGCACGCCTTTAATCCCAGCACTTGGGAGGCAGAGACAGGTGGATTTCGGATTTCCAGGACAGCCAGGGCTATACAGAGAAAGCCTGTCTCATAAAAACCAAAAAGGAAAAAAAAGGGGGGGGGGGGTGAGACCAGAACCACATCTAGGTCACCTTGGCATGGAGAGGTGTGGTCCTCCTAGCATGTACTAGATAGAAACAGATACAGGTAAGGGACAAGTGGCTTGCTGCCTTACTTGAAGGTGGCTAAACAAAGCTAAGATAGCTCTTATTATTATGAAACCAAAGCACCCCCAAATACCTAGATGTGTATTTAACTTTCCAGCAAAATAGCCAAGATAATTAGTGGCAGATTGCTAAAGAATGCTTTTCCTATTTTACCTGCCTACATCAATCTGGGAAAAAAATCAGTCAACTTCACTGGCCTAGAGATGAGATTATCCAAGCACCTATCTGCCCACTATTTAGTCTACTCATCCATCATTCTACAAACATGCAGTGACCGTGGTATACTGGGAGCTGAAGGAGTTGGAAAGGTGAGTGCAACACTGCACTGAAATCACATGAATTTCAACCTTAGGATCCCTTCTGTAGTTTTCCCTCAGTAGATGATGAATCTACCAGTTTTCCCATAGCTACACTATAAGGGAGATCGGACATAGAAACATTTAGATTCATAACTACTCCATCACACATTATGTGATGATGAGTTAAGTTAGTTAAAGTTTCTGGGCCACGGTTTCCCTATTTGTGATAAATGAATCCAATAATGGGAAGTTGCTATAAGGAATAAAGAAATGTATGCAATTCTTGAATATGGTTTTCGTTTATCTTCGGTTTTTTGCTTGTTTTGATTTGCTCTGCTTTGCTCTTTTTAGAGTCTCACCTTTCTCAGGCTGACCTCAATCTTGCTAACTAGAAGAGAATAACCTTCAACTTCTGATCTTCCTACTTGCACTTTCTAAATGTTCATATCACAGGCATGTGTCACCAGGCCCAGCTTTCTCTTAATTCTTATAGGATGCTCTTTCCCTTGAACAGAAATGTGGCATTCCTCTCTAAAACAGTCCATGTGGTGTTTAGAGCATTAAAGCCCATAAAGAAAGGGATTGAACTGTGCTCCAACCATATATTCATGATGGCCTCTTGCTTTTCCTAGTAGCTGTTTTTCAGAATTCTTTTTTCTTTTTTCTCCAGATTTCTTGAATTATATTTTTTGTATTACATAGTTCAATCATGTTTTCTTCTCCCCCAACTCTTCCCAGATCCTCCCTATATATTCTAAATATTCTACTCTCTATCCTTCTCTCCACTCCCTCTCTCTCTCTCTCTCACACACACACATACACACACACACACACACACACACACTTGTTTTGATTTTTATTTTTTCTGGACTCTTAAAAATTCATATCTGAAGAGGTTTCTGAGCTCTCCTCTGCCTTTGCCTAGAGCCTTGGAGATCTTGGAGGTCTCTCTCTCTCTCTCTCTCTCTCTCTCTCTCTCTCTCTCTCTCTCTCAGTGAGCAATCTGTCTCCTTGGCTACTTGTGGCTTAGTACACTAAGAGTGACAGAAGAACCATTATTGCTCTTACTCACGCTTAAACATCTGCTCACCCAGCCTGCAAGCTGGGTGACACATGCCAGGCAGCCAAACATCTCCCAAATATGTGGGTCAAAGTCTATTGTTTATTGTTTGAGTCAGACACATGTTATTTATAAGCACATTTGAATTTGATTTTAGGGTTTAAAATAAATCCTGTAGTCTCTCTAACTGAAACTTGAAAGTGAGAAAGTACTTACTTCTGAATAATAGTCTTTATTATTCCTTACCTTTAATATGGATAATTTTTATGAAAAACAAAACAAGCATTGATGAATGTTATCTAAAAATGTCAGAAGAGAGCATTAGAATGGAGGATCGAGCACTTTCCTGGAGGTTATACTAGGAAAGTCAGAGTGAAGCTCTTGCTTATCCATCCTTCCTGGCTCTGTGTTTGTGGGCAGATAATATCTCAGAGATTATTATTGTTGTTGTTAGTACATCACTGGTGGTAGTACTATCTGAAACATAGTGGAGTAGTCCTACTCTGAAGCATGAAGTATACAACCAACATAGCAAATAACCTGGTACACTCTACACAGTGTTTACCATATAATCAGGTTTTCTTTTCCAAACAGATTTTTCACTATTTCTGTTTGTCACTGTCTCTAAAGGTGAGGACTTTTGTAGGCTAAAATATCATCTATTTGACATATGAACTATCTAAAAATGCAATACTTTCTGTTTCCCTTTGAGATAACTAATACATTTAATATACGAATAAGTACTACCTTCAAGTAACAGATTAAATGATTTATGATTTAATGATAGGGACTAAACTGGAATCCATAGCACAAGATCACACACAGAAGATATACTAGAACTTTCTAGGCTCTGCCCACTGTCATTCTATTTTTAGTACAGTAGTGCCTAATAGACATCTGCTAGATATCAAGTGTGCTAGACAGAAGTAACTGGGAGCAGTGGGACCCGGGCACCCAGGAACTCCACCTGACCAGTGGCATGGGCTCCATCTAGTCTGGTTAAAGCACACATCACACCCCACAGAATAATACTGGGAGACTTCAACACCCCACTCTCAGCAATGGACAGAGCATGGAAACAGAAACTAAACAGAGAACACTGAAACTAACAGAAATTATAAACCAAATGGATCTAACAGATATTTATAGAACATTTCATCCTAAAGCACAAGAATATAACTTCTTCTCAGCACCTCACAGTACCTTCTCCAAAACTGATCATATAATCAGTCACAAAACAGGCTCCAACAGATACAAGAAGATTGAAACAATCCCATGCACCATATCAGATCACCATGGACTAAGGCTGGTCTTAAATATCAACAAAAACAATGAAAGCACACATACACATAGAAGCTAAACAATGCTCTACTCAATGATAACTTGGTCAAGGAAGAAATAAAGAAAGAAATTAAAGGCTTTTTAGAATGTAATGAAAATGAAGACACATTATACCAAAACTTATGGGGCACAATGAAAGCAGTGGTAAGAGGGAAACTCATAGCTCTAAGTGCCTCCAAAAAGAAACTGAAGAGAGATTACACTAGCAGCTTGTTGGCACACCTGAATGCTCTAGAACAAAAAGAAACAAATACACTCAAGAGGAGTAGATGACAGGAAATAATCAAACTCAGGGTTGAAATCAACCAAAAAGAAACAAAAAGAACTACACAAAGAATCAACAAAACCAGGAGTTGGCTCTTTGAGAAAATCAACAAAATAGATAAACTTTTAGCCAGACTAACCAGAGACAGTATCCAAATTAATAAAATCAGAAATTAAAAGGGAGACATAACTACTAAATATATCTTAAAATAATTATTCTGCTTTGTTGAATATTAACTGTTGAAAATATTAAAATCATGTTCTACAAAAGAAAAAGTGCTGCTCTCCTTAGGGACACCGTGAACCAAGCATACCTGTTCCAAATTTTCACCCTTCTTGAAGGCCTAAAAAAATACACCCATGCTATTATAAATACTGCTAAGTGTCATGAGATAAAAGACCCAGAGACTCTAAGGCTTTGTCATGTCACACATTTCATGTTTGGTCCATGCTACAGGGGAGATCAGAGATTTGTTTTAAACAGAATTATTGGACGGATATTAATATCTTTAGATGATATTCCAACTGCTATATAAAGAGTAAATTGATGTTAGGTTTGTGTAATAGAATGGTAGTCCTGAAGGCTGGGAAGCTTAAGGTTAGATATACTGGCATCTGTTGTGGGTCTTCTTGCTCACAACCTGATGATGGGCATCACTTGGGGAGACAAAACAACCACTGGCTTGTGCCCCTTTCCATCTCTTTATATAGCTACTAATGACATCATAAATGTCCCACTATCATTACCTCATATAATCCTAACTACTCTACAATGTCCTACATCCAAATACCATGAGTACATGACATTGATATTATGTTTCCAACACATGAACTTTTTGGCACACAAGCTATACAGCAGTTAAAAGAGGGTGCAGATAAAGGTTAAGAAATGAAATGGGGGAGCAGGTGGGTGGTGGAAGAGATCATCTCTCCATCCTATGGTGGTAATGGGCACAAAGAAGTAGAGGGAAGACTGAGAGCCCTTGGTGATGGGCATGTCAAAGGAGGCAGGTAATGAGGAGAGAGTAAACATGTTCTCCAGGTTTCCTCACTGAGCAATGGGAAAGAATTCCCTGCCAGTGACCTGATGATCACAATCTGAAGTCTGTGTGTGTTTCAACCATTGTAATGTTGGCATTAATGCATATATTTAGATATTGTTGTTTGGTTGTCTTGATTATTTTATTTTTGTTCAGTTGCTTAGTTCCAACCATCTTGACTGGGTATAGAACACCATTAACTTTTTGCTGTCTCTAAGTTCTTTTTACTCTGGAATATGGACCTGATGAATTAGTCATAACATCTTTGACTCTGCCTCTAGTTACAATCACAGACATTTAGCAACAATGATTAGAAGAATATTGGACTCTAGAAGAATTGGTTCTTGTTCTTTGGACACCTGATGCTCAAATTCTCTTGTGTTCCTACTCTTCTCTCATCTGATAAGTCCTTACCTTCCTACTTCCTTGAAGTTGCTTACTCCTTGTGACCATCCAGCCCACTGATCTTCTTCACCACTCATACCTTACGATCACACCAAAACACTGTAAGCTCTTTGAAAGCAAGGATGGTGTCCTTGTATGCTCTACATAACCTTGCAAGAAGCCTGTCACATGATCAGAGTTCCAGTAGTTTTCTCCATCAAATGGTGTGCTCATACGAAATTAGGCAGCAGGACAGTGGAAGAGTTATTCTGGGCCAGGTAGAAACTTAGAACAGCCTTCATCATAGTCAAGTTGGAGACATTTGACTACATTTACTTACATGTAAATAAAAATTGTAACATATTACATTCATATGACATAATAATCTTATTTCTAGCATATTTCCCTTATCTACCAATACATTTGGAGAGTACACTGAAAGAAACCTCATTTTGTCACTTTGTAATATTTTTGTGGTATTTGTTGCTCTGCTTTTTAGAGCCACATTGTCCAGTTTTGTTTCTCATTCTCTGAAATGCATTTATCAAGACAGCTCCTGGGCATTGATCCAAAAGCAGTTCCAAGAAGCCAAGGAATTAAAAAATACCAACAAACTTCTCAGTTACAACAACTGAATGGGGCTTATCTAATTCCTGGCTGTGAACTAGACCATGTATCATTAACTCTTGCCTTTCTGAAGTCTTAATATTAATGAAACTATCAAATAATGCTTGTCTAAATTTTTACTGACCTAATTTTGTACTCAGAGTCAACTAAATCACAACACATTCATCTTTAACACATGACTACAGTTATTTTTCTTTGTGAATTTGGGAAACCTTTAGAGTCACTTATAGCTTTATAAATCTGGTATATAATCCTTTTCTTCAGGAGTCTTAAGTTAAGAAAAATGAAAGACACATTGGTCAAGGAGATGAAGGGGTCTACAACCCTATAGGTGGAACAAAAATATGAACTAGGCAGTACCCCCAGAGTACATATGCAGCTCGTGTCTCTAGCTGCATATGTAGGAGAAGATGGCCTAGTCGGCCATCATTGGGAAGAGAGGCCCCTAGGTCTTGCAAACTTTATATGACCAAGTATAGCGGAATGCCAGGTCCAAGAAGTGGGAGTGGGTGGGTAGGGGAGCAGGGTGGGGGGAGGGTACAGGGAACTTTTGGGATAGCATTTGAAATGTAAATAAAAATATCTAATAAATTTTTTAAAAAGAATTTTAAAAGAAAAATGAAAGACAATTCAATATGATTTAACACGTTTTATACTTCATTTACATGTCCTGTTTTTGGAGATCAACATACTGATAATTCTGTGGATTAAATTACCCTTGATTCAAAAGAGTCTCATACTCTACCTACTGAGCAATCTGGGCACACTAACTCTTGGTTTTGTTTAAAGGTTTTACTACTGAAGGCAGAAAAACAATCGTTCCTTTTGTTTTGTTTTGGTTTATGAGACAAGGGTTTTTTAAGTAGCCCAGGCTGACTTTGACCATGATTATTCTGCCTCAGCCTCCCAAGTGCTGGGCTTTGAGGCATATACCACCACAACTGGCTAGCATGATGGTATTTAACCCCTGCTCAGATTAGAATAACATGTGGAACTGGTTTCCAGACATCATCATTATTCTGGATCACAGCTGGTGTTTAAATCCAAGATAGTAATCCACCAATTACCATACTGTAATTGGCATGCTTCCATCCAAACACAGTGGTAGGAATGTTCCTAATAGCCATCATTATGTAGCTCTTGCCTAGAAACTACCCAGATGTCTATTCCCTGGAAGGGATAATTAGATGGTGGCACACTCATGTGAGACAATAGGATATAGCAATGAAATAACTGAGTCACTGCTGGACCAAACAGTCCAGATGGACTCATCATGTTAAATGAAACAAGTCAGGTTTTGTTTACTTTTACACACTGCAACCCAGATAATCTTAATTTATATCTTGTCTGTTTACTTGTTTATTTATTTACAGACTGGATGTTACTTTGTAGCTCAGGTTGGCCTTGAACTCACTACATAGTTCAGACTGGTCCAAATCCCATTAGTCTCTTGCCTCAGCATCTCAAAGGTAGTCTATAGCTTATTAAGTCAGTAGATTTGTTCAGTTTGGAAAAGGAGGCAAGGGCCAGGATTGGGAGGGAGGGAGGAAAAGAGGAACAATTCCATGGAACTAGTAATGATCTTTAACATTTTAACCTAAGAGGTCAAAAGCTATATAAAAAATTTGAAAATTGTTTATCATTTTACTATGTTTCATAGACTGCAATAATTGAAGGGATTACCTATGGTATCAAACAATATAAACCTATGAGAGATGAAATTTGTTCTAAAAAATAGGGTGTATAAAACATTTAGCATTTTGAGTCTTAAATGTCTACTAGTTATTGTTCTTTGCTGTAGGTAACAGAACTTTGTGGGTAGACCGGTTTTTGAAGTTAATAAAATAATTCCAGCAAGTGAGATCTAAGAAGATTACTCCCTTTAATTCATCTCAAGTAATCAGAATGTGGCATAGTGCCAGAGATGCAATTTAAAAGTGACACTGCCTTATAGGCTTAGGTTTTAATATAGAGCTTAATAGTGTTATTTTAAGCCCCTTAATGATCTCGGAGGTCTCTATTAAGTATGCGAGTTGAGAAACATTGCTGAAGGCGACATGATTGATTATTTTCTGATTGCAACAGTAATGTTTTTATTATAGAAAGTTAGGAAGCAATATAAGAATTGAACATGTTCCTACTTCAGCTGCTTTCAGGTAGGTGTTTATTTTTTTTAAATTTCTGTGTCATTCTCTAAGAAGGCAAATGATGCACATAGATGTTTTAAAAGGAAATTTGCTAGACTGCTTTGCCTTTTGCACGTAGTGACATAAGCACATTCTGAAGCCCTGATGTTCTACAGAGAGATGCATTTTAAAGGTCAGTAGCTTTGAACTCTCTTGTTGATTGTTCCCCTATAAGATAGCTCCACCTTGGCAGAGAAAACAGGCTAAGAACTTAGGGTGGGACTTGCAGGGCCAAGTCTCACTGCCGCTTTCTTCCTGGTGATATAAGTGATCCTTTCTTTCTTCTTTACCCTCTCCTGTCCTTCTCCTCCCTTTCTTCTCCTTACTCTCTACTCCATCACCCCAACTTTGGTGTCTACCAATACACCCAGTCCTCTCATGCATTGTTTTTTTTTTTTCCTGCTATTACCAGTGACTCCTTCATTCCCTTGAAGTATTTATTCAAATATTACCTTTTAGTGGTATCTTCTCTCGACCCCCTACATTGCATTTCACTTGCAGATTCCCAATGCTTCAGGCATTTCCCAAGACTGAATTTTATCCCTCTGGTATTTATCACCATTGTCAACCTAGGATAACAGTAGTACAGTGACTTTTCAAAGAAATGAGTTTATTTGGGAGTACTTCAGGGTAATATAATCTAGGGTAAATGTGTTATGTTGAATAATGGATCTATCAAGATCAAGACAAGGGGAATTTTAAAGAAAACAAACAAGAGATTGTAAAGTGTGGTTAAGAACAATTACTGCTCTTTCAAATTTAGCTCATGGCCCTTTTAACCTCACCTTTACGGGATCTAACACCCTTCCCTTGCCTCTGTGGGTACCTATATACATATATACACACACAGATAAACACATACACATCAATAAAAATAAATATTTAAAAAGATGTTTGTTGTATTAACCAATGACTAACCACCTTTGCCACTACTTCATGAGTAGTTTCTCTTTGTTGGGAATCCTTTCTGAATACCTATGCTGCATGAAAATTTATAGTCAGATGTATACTTATTGGCATACTTTGTTATTTAAGGAAACCAAGAAGTATCTCACCTGTCAAAACCATCACTTCAGGGCAAATACTCTGTGTGTGTGTCATTGAACACAGCAACTAGACAGTAAGAACCCTGGAAGATATTTAAAGCACATAATTAGCCAGATTAAAGTAACCTGAAGAGGATTTGTACATGAAAAGGAAGTTTGGGTTTAAGAAACCTCCTAATCTTCTCAGCTCTTACAAAACAACAAGTTGATCCCAAGGATCTAGAAGAGCAAGAAGCTTGGCCTTCTCCAGCCATGGCATCTAGACAATACTTCCTCTTTGTTCTCTCTCTCTGGATACCTCAGAGGCAGCTACACTGTGGACACATGATGGAGGAGCTTCCTCACAGGCACTCTTCTCTAATCAACAGCAACTCATAGCTAGGGCCAGGAGCTCCTTCTGTAATTACTGAGGGCTACAAAGAGCGTTTCTGTGCACCCTGTCTGCAGAGATTTGTTGCATTTAAGGTTCAGAAATTTAAAACCTTAAAATGAAAACATTTAAATTGTTTTTAAATAACCATCAAAAGCATATTAAATAATGTGGGTTTGGGGAGGGGGACTAATTTCCAAAGGAAAATAAAAATAAAAGTAATATTGAGAAGAGCAATAGTCCCATGATTCATTATTTTTGCCCATATCTTTGATGGTGGCCTTCATAAAAGGCAGTGGCTTTACACATTTTCTTCATTTAGTCTAGTGTATAGTCCGTGTAACATCCTGCTGTCCACTCATGAGGGAAAAGTAAATAATGCCACAGTGTTACCTGTAATTTCCTCTTCCTACTTCTGTTTGGCATGCCTGCTGAATCTTCCTTTTTCAAGTGTTCCCAATAACTTCCCAGATGTTGTCAGATCTAAAGGTGAATTCACTGGAGATTTTTGGGACGGCTTTGGGGGCATGGATACAGGTACTGAAGAATGAGCGTGGGCTTGCCAAGACAGGGTAGGAGGAAGGGCTCAAGGATCAGTAAAACTAGAAGTCCAGTGGTCACTGTGAAGGGGGCCAATGCCGTGGTGAGGAGTTTGTTGCTATTGAAGGCTGTAAGAAGTTAAGGAAAATGAAGCTATGGGAGAAGGGTATTAAACAGCAGGAAGACAGACATGAAAGGATGTAGATACTAATTTGGTAGAATGGAGAGTGACTATCTGTCTATTCACTAGCAACACGTTGAGCACCTATTCTGTGCCAGACAGTTGATTTAGTTTTTGCAATAAAGCAAATCCTATGTGCTAAAAATAAAGTCAGGAGCATGTGGTTGTCACTTAGATGAGGTTTGGGGAACTGCTGAAGTTCCTCATTGTTGAGCCTCTCCGGGATGAGCAATGCACAATAACCATGGATTCTTCCCTGCAAAACCAGTCTCCATTTGGGCATTGTCAGAGCTGGTAGAGAAAATCAAAGAGAAAGCCAACTGAAGGTATTAATGAGACTGCAGTTAAAGTGATTGACCCTCAATTCCAGAACTTTAAAAAATATGAGGTATATTTTATATAGCACAAACTTTGCCATTATTCAGTGACATTTGACAGATTTTTGTGCAAAAAGTAACTTGTATCTGGTCTCAGTGAATTTCATCACCCCCAAAGAAAATTCTGTAACAGTTAAGTGGTCATCTCTCATTTGTGTCTCTCCCAAGCCCCAGACACCATCATCTTTGCTGTCTCTATAGAGCTTCATATGAATAGAGTATATGGATAGTAAAATCTAGCCCCTTGGACTGGAATTTCATTTCATGTCACAACTTCAATATTCATGTTTTAGGTTTTATACTTGTTCCTTTTCACTGCCGGACAATATTTTGTTTATGCTTATACTATATTTTTATCTACCCACAACTAATACACATTGGGTTGGTCTCGCATTTTGAGAACACCATCTTTTAATAATGATGAACAAGTATGTTTCTGTGTGTATATGTGTGTTTGTAGAGTGTGTGTGTGTGTGTATGTGTGTGTGTGCTTTCATTTCTTTGGAGGCATAACAGGAATGGACTTGTTAGGTGGTAAGGAAACTTTATACTTAATGTTTTGAGGACAAGCCAAAATATTCCCCAGACTGTTGCAGGTTTACCAGCAGCCCACAAGGACCCCAGTCCTTCAAGACTTTGTCAACACTTGGGTTTTTTGTTTAGTTTAGTTTAGTTTTGTTTTGTTAAACAGCCATCCCTGTCATTCCCTAATGACTAATGCAAGTAGGCAACTATTGTGTAAGAACCTGTCATCTGAAACAATTATTTGGTGACGTGTCTGTTTGATTCCCATCCAACTTCTTTAGTAATTTTGCTGTTGATTTTAGAGAGTTCTTTTCTTATTCTGAATGTAAACCTTTGGTCAGATATTTAACTTTCTCCAAGTATTTTCTCCTGGTGTTCAGCCTGCCCGTTCACACTCTTTAAGAGCGCCTTTTATAGAGCAGAAGCTTCACTTTTCTCACAGCCTTCCCTGCCCTCTTACTCGGAGAACATGCCTTTTCTGCTCTGTACCCACTTTCTGAAGGCTTCTCCCTACCCTTTTCTCTAAGCATTTTTATTAGTGTTATATAGTACATTTACACCTATGACTCACTTGAGTTAATTTTTATATCATCTATAAATTCAGGTCAAAGTTTACTTAATTATCAACCTTGCCCTCAAATAGTTTGCTGTTCAAGTAATATTGCTGAAACTATTTTTAAAATGCATTGAATTTGCTTTGTGCATCTGTCTGAAACTGGCTGGCTAATTGTGTAGCGATTCTGGCTGTGTCTCATTTCACAGCACATGCTTGACGATTGTAGATTTACAAATCGTGTTAAACGTGGGTTGTCCAATGTCTTCAACTTTACTTTCTTAAATCTTTGGTTATTCTACTTTTTTATACTTCAATTTAGAATATTGTTGATATCTATACAATTAGTTTAACAATTTGGTTGGAATTCGTCTGTAGATCAGTTTGAGGAAAGATGGTATTTTAACAGTTTTGATTCTTCTACCCATGAATGTGTATGTGGAACCTCTCTCTCTGTCTCTCTCTCTCTCTCTCTCTCTCTCTCCCTCTCTCTCTCTCTCTCTCTCTCTGTCTCTGTCTCTCTGTCTCTCTGTCTCTCTGTCTCTCTCTCTCTCTCTCTCTCTCTCTCTCTCTTTCTCTTCTTGTTTAGTTTGGTTTTCCTTATCCATGTTCTGTAGTTGAAACATTCAGAGCCTAAACCTATCCTGTTAGATTTATGTGTCTTAGTTTTTCACAGTTGTGACAAAGATATCTGACAGAACAATAAAAGATCCATTTTGACTCACCATTTTGAAGGGTTATATCCATGGATGTTTGACATCATGCCTGGGCAAAACATCATATTTATGAGAACCTGTGACAGAGGTGGATATTCATCTTACAGCTGGCAAGAAGCAGAGAGACATGAGGAATGTTCCCTGTAACATACTTCCTCCAACTAAGTCCTACTAGAATGTCTTAATAAAGTACAACCTTCTGGGGCCAAATATCTAATAAGGTATGTGTTAGGCATGTCGTAGTCATACCATCAAAATTGTTTAGGTTTGGTGTTTAAAAAATTATACTTAAAATTATTCATATTCCAACTGTTCATTGATAGTAATTAGCCTGTTTTTTTTTTTAAATAGTGTTAGGGATTATATTCTGTGACTCTATTAAACTGATCAGTTCTGAGAACATTTTGTAATTCCTTAGGAGTTTTTCCCAGTATTGGATAATGAGTCTAGGGTCCCAGAGTGCTAGCAGGCCTTTACTACAGAGCTCACATTCCTACATTTCTTGCCCATTTGAGTTTAATTTGAAACAATTGAATTTGCATTATTCCTATTTCATTTTCCTTGAGTAGCTGGAATTACAGGCGCATTTCTCCCAAGAGCTCTACATGGAAAGGGGCCCATTCCTGCTTGGATGACAACTAGGCTTTTCTTCAGACTGTTGGTCAGGCTTTGTTTCACTTTTCTATGTTCATCTCACATCCCCAAGGCAGAGTAGCTTGAGAACAGCAGAAAAACATAAGGAGAGCCCCTCACACTCACTGGGTTCCATCTGTCATGAATTTTCTGTTGGGTTTTAGGTGTTCCTTATAAGACAGTGGTGCCCTGAAACCTAGAATTGCTATCAGGACAGAGCTAAGGGGGAGAGAAGAGAGAAGCAACAAGGAAAAAAGTCTACTGAAGGCAAGTTACCACTCCATTTCTGGTCCCATGACCCTTTTAGAGTTCAATGCTGAGTTGAGCCTCAGGTCAAACCCAACAGGAGATAGAAGGGAAGACAATTGCTCTGTAGTACAGCTTAATGTCAGGCATGGTGATTCCATCAGAGGTGCTTTTATTGTTGAGAATAGTTTTTGCTATCCTAGGTTTTTTATTTTTTCCAGATGAATTTGCAAATTGCCCTTTCTATCTTAGTCACAACTTGAGTTGGAATTTTGATGGGGATTGCATTGAATCTGTAGATTGCTTTCGGCAGGATAGCCATTTTGACTACATTAATCCTGCCAATCCATGAGCATAGGAGATCTTTCCATCTTCTGAGATCTTCTTTAATTTCTTTCTTCAGAGACTTGAAGTTCTTATCATACAGATCTTTCACTTCCTTAGTTAGAGTCACACCAAGGTATTTTATATTATTTGTGACTATTGTGAAGGGTGTTGTTTCCTTAATTTCTTTCTCAGTCCGTTTATCCTTTGTGTAGAGAAAGGCCATTGATTTGTTTGAGTTAATTTTATATCCAGCTACTGCACTGAAGCTGTTTATCAGGTTTAGGAGTTCTGTGGTGGAATTTTTGGGGTCACTTATATATACTAACATATCATCTGAAAATAGTGATATTTTGAATTCTTCCTTTCCAATTTGTATCCCCTTGACGTCCTTTTGTTGTGAAATTGCTCTGGCTAGAACTTCAAGTACTATATTGAATAGGTAGGGAGAAAGTGGGCAGCCTTGCCTAGTCCCTGATTTTAGTGGGATTGCTTCGAGTTTCTCTCCATTTAGTTTGATGTTGGCTACTGGTTTGCTGTAGATTGCTTTTATTATGTTTAGGTATGGGCCTTGAATTCCTGATCTTTCCAAGACTTTTATGATGAACGGATGTTGGATTTTGTCAAATGCTTTCTCAGCATCTAATGAGATGATCATGTGGATTTTGTCTTTGAGTTTGTTTATACAGTGGATTACATTGATGGATTTCCATATATTAAACCATCCCGGCATCCCTGGGATGAACCCTACTTGGTCATGATGGATGATCGTTTTGATGTGTTCTTGGATTCAGTTTGCGAGGATTTTATTGACTATTTCTGCATTGATATTCATAAGGGAATTGGTCTGAAGTTCTCTTTCTTGGATCTAATATATACAAAGAACTTAAGAAGCTGGACTCCAGAAATTCAAATAACCCCATTAAAAATGGGGTTCAGAGCTAAACAAAGAATTCTGAACTGAGTAATACCAAATGGCTGAGAAGCACCTGAAAAAATGTTCAACATCCTTAATCATCAGGGAAATGGAAATCAAAACAACCCTGAGATTCCACCTCACACCAGTCAGAATGGCTAAGATCAAAAATTCAGGCGACAGCAGATGCTGGCGAGGATGTGGAGAAAGAGGAACACTCCTCCATTGCTGGTGGGATTGCAAGCTTGTACAACCACTCTGGAAGTCAGTCTGGAGGTTCCTCAGAAAATTGGACATAATACTACCGGAAGATCCAGCAATACCTCTCCTGGGCATATACCCAGAAGACTTCCCAACTGGTAATAAGAACACATGCTCCACTATGTTCATAGCAGCCTTATTTATAATAGCCAGAAGCTGGAAAGAACCCAGATGCCCCTCAACAGAGGAATGAATACAGAGAGTGTGGTACATTTACACAATGGAGTACTACTCAGCAATTAAAAACAATGAATTCATGAAATTCTTAGGCAAATGGATGGATCTGGAGGATATCACCCTGAGTGAGGTAACCCAATCACAAAAGAACACACATGATATGCAGTCACTGATAAGTGGATATTAGCCCAGAAACATAGAACACCCGGGATACAATTTGCAAAACACGAGAAAATCAAGAAGAGGGAAGACCAATGGGGTGGATACTTCATATCTCCTTAGAATAGGGAACAAAATACCCATGAAAGGAGTTACAAAGTTTGGAGCTAAGATGGAGGATGGACTATCCAGAGACTGCCCCACCTGGGGATTCATCCCATAATCAGCCACCAAACCCAGACACTACTGCATATGCCAGCAAGATTTTGCTGAAGTGACCCTGTTATAGCTGTCTCGTATGAGGCTTTGCCAGTGCCTGGCATATGCAGAAGTGGATGCTCTGAGTCATCTATTGGATGGAACACAGCGCCCCCAATGGAAGAGCTAGAGAAAGCACCCAAGAAGCTGAAGGGGTCTGCAACCCTATAGGTGGAACAACAATGTGAACTAACCAGTACTCCCAGAGCTTGTGTCTCTAGCTGCATATATAGCAGAAGATGACCTAGTCAGCCATCACTGAGAAGAGAGGCCCCTTGGTATTGCAAACTTTATATGCCCCAGTACAGGGGAATGCTAGGGCCAAGAAGCAGGAACAGGTCAAGGAGAACAGGTCAAGGGGAGGGTATAGGGAACTCTTGGGATAGCGTTTGAAATGTGTATAAAGATAATATCTAATAAATAAATAAATAAATAAATAAATAAATAAATAAATGAAGGGAAGACAAACATCTCAGCACATAAGCACATCTTCCAAACTTCGCTTTCCTTCCTTTCATTGTCTGTACTGGTTTTGTATTTGACAAGTGTCTCATAATCATCAGGAGAGGTAGGCTTTAGTGACCTGGCTCCATTCTACAGTATCCTTCTGAAGTGGCCCAAAGTCAAAGGAAGGCTCAGAACCTTAAGACTCGGGTGTTAGATGGGTGGAGAGGAGAGCTGTTGGGATAGTTTGGATGATGGCAGGAGTCTGCTTGGCAAATGACTGGAAGTCCGGGCCAAATGAATATGGACAAGTGGGATATGTAGAAGGAGATGGCAGGAAGGAAGGGAGAAACAGAAATGATCAGTTCCTGAGAAGCACAAGAGTTGTTCAAAGTGTTCCAAAATGGAGGAGCCTTAGAATAGTTCCCTTGCAGATGTGGAAGAAGTACGATACACTAGGTGCGAATACGAATGTTGGCACCGAAATGCAGTTGGCACCAATCCCAGACACACTGTTTGGCTTGTTTGCAGTCTTGGGCTAGCTATTTAACTTCCTGCGTCTTGGCTGCCTCTTCTATAAAATGGATATGTAAAGATTAGATGACACTGTGTGCAAAGAGGTTAGTGAGTACTTGACAGTGCAAACAAATACTCAACCAAGCATAGCTATCTAAATAATATGAAATTTCTAAGTGGTGACTATCACGTCCTCTGGCTGTGTGTAGTTGGGAGGGATCCAGGGCTGGGATGGCACAGTGAGTAGAAATAAATGCATCTGTGAATTGTTCCTTTTCTGTTTGTTTGTTGGTTGGTTGGTTGATTGGTTCACAGCTGCTGACTCTCTCCTGTACTTAAGACATTCTTCCAGTAGAAAATAAGTGAATGTGTGCCTGAAGAAGAGCTATTCCAGTGCACAAAAGCTTTTATATTAAGCATTGGACACTGTAAAATTTGTCAAGTATTATCTTGCTTAATACACAGACCGATGCCTCCCACAGGCAGTCTTCCTATTTCCAGTTATTAAAAGTGTAGTTATGGGGAAGTGGAGATCACAGATTCCAGATGTTGGGGCTGTAGGCCTTAACTCCTAATTAATGTCCAATGTGTTTCCATCTCTCTCGGCACAGTACTTAGATAACTCTTTGGATAGAGTAGAACAGTGTGTGTTTGCTTCATCTCCCAGCATGCACTTGGGCTGGTTTGTCACTTAACCAACAATTTTGTTGTTTGTTTCTCTGAGAAAGAGATGACCGATGACCAGGTTTGTCTCTCTTGGTCTTCTGAGAGGACCAATGAAAGTCAGTAGAAGCTCCTGCGTTGGTTAAAGCAGTTGGGGAGAGTGACCCAAAGCCTCTGTGGGCAGGCTTTAAGACCCGTTAGAGGTGAGTGATGGGTGTGACCAGGCTTTGGTGCCTGTCAGTGCCCTCCCTCAGGACCCCATTCTTGCTCTTGCTTCACCTCAGATTCTTTCCATTTTTGTTTCTTTTTTTTTAAATCATTTTCTCCATCTGTCTGTTCATTCTGTTTAATTTTTCCCCACGTCTAGCAATTGTCATTCCCCATATGCCCACATAAAATTTACCACCTAGAAGAAAAAAATGCCAGAAAATAGGGCTCAACATTAGAATGTAATTTGGAATTAACACTTCCACTTCTGACCAAAATTTGGTAGTAGTGACAGACTCACATACTTCCTAGAACTAGCTCAAGGATAGATATAGAATAGCAATCCACTCTCTCACAGCATGAGAGAGCAGCCAACAGAAGACAGTGATTTTCTTTAATGGAAATAATGAGACAATTCCCACTACTGGAGAAGGGTAAAGCACCACTTTCCACACCATGGCGGAGAGAACGAGAATCCAGCCGGAGCTCAGGAGTCTCCTGAATTTTGACCACAGAGTCGGTAGCTTAATGGGGCTTTTAACTTTTATATCTCACAATGTAAAGGAAACCTTTGAGGTCAGAGGAATTCACACCTGAAAAGATTAGAGGGAAAATACCAAACCTCTTCTCAGCAGACCTTGTGGAAGACCTCATAATACACATGATAATTGGTAGATCTCAAATGAACATCTGCCCCTATACTAGGAGAAAATGTCTCTTTTAAATGCTCTTCTTGTTCTGAATAAAATGCCCAAAACTATGACCCAGAAGGGCCAATGATTTCCAAATAACTGTGTCCCTGAAAAAGGATCAAGAACTCAAAAATAGGAACATGAAAATACACACTACAGTGAAAATTCTTATCTGCTACCAGAAAAAATTACCAGGCCTTCAAGAGGCATGAAAGTACAACTTCATAGATGATAGAGTTGATAGGGATGTTTAAAATGGTTATTATACCTGTACCTCATATGTTCAAGAAGTAAGTCCAACCTGAGCATGTTACAGACATGCATGTGCATAATAGACCCCAACTCAACTTCTGGAGCTGAAAACTACAAATGGAAAAACATCTGGCCTTGGATGATTGGAGGGATTGACAGGAGACAGGTATTCAGAAGAAAAGATTAATGAGCATAAAGACATAGCAAGTGGAAACATCAGCAATGAAATACACAGAAGTGAGACTTGAAGTGGCCTAAGACATGTGCCGGTAGATCCCCACATGGGCTATGCACCAAAGATAAATAATTAAAGAAGTAACAGACAAGAATTTTTTTAAGTTGATTATGAGCCCCTACATTAGAAAAGAATATGAAAAACTGAGTGAACTCCAAAACACAGGAACACACAAGGAAGACTATCCCGAGGTAAAGTGTACTTGCCGTGTTTAGATACAAAGGTAAGAGAAAAAGATTTTTAAGTTAAAGGAAAAGCATACACATGAAAAATTTCTCATCAGAACTGATGCAGCCTAGGGTGGAATGGAGCAATGTCTTTTAGGTACTCAAAAGTACCTCTGTGTATAGTTTAGGGAAATGGTTCTTAGCTACAAGACCAGAGCATGAATTGTTACAAGGACGAAAACTGACACTTCCTTGGTGTTACTCTGTACAGAGCATTAGGTACGGCAAATGCAAACACAAACATAAGACAGTCAAATGTTCTTGTGCATCTGAAATGTGAACTGTATTATTAAGTGCTAGTAGTGTGTGGCACCAGGAAATCTCTTACACTGTTGATGACAGTTTAAAGGGCACAGGGACTTTGGAAATCAGCTTTGCAGGTTTTTAAAATGTCAAGCATGTAGCATGTGACCCAAGCTCCTTTGTATTTGCACAAAAGACTTAAAAGCAGATGTCCATACAGGGACGCTTACAGGAGTTTTATTTATGTTAAGCAGATATGGAAATGATACTAATATCTACTGACTTGTTAATGAAAACCAGCAATAAACTATTGCTACGAATGGGAGAGAGAATGTATTCTATCATTTGATTTATACGGTATTCTAGAAAATATAAGAAATTCTATTATGACAGAAATAGCTGCCTGATTGCACAGTGGTGACAGTTGTGTAAGTGTGAAATAGATAAGCAGCAATAGGGATATAGTGAATAGGGGAAGTTTCTGAGGTGCTGTATGCATTCTTTACCTTGACATAATGATCTTCACATGGTATAGACATGTGTCAGAACTTAGACTGTGTGCTTTAAACAAGTACAGGTTCCCACATGTCAATTATACTTCAGTATATTTGTTTTAATATTTTACAGAGGTACCTGCACAGCTATGTTTAACAGTAGGTAACTTAATGAATCAGTCAGTCCACAGATGAATCAATAAAGAAAATTCACTTGTGTGTGTGTGTGTGTGTGTGTGTGTGTGTGTGTGTGTGTGTGTGTGTTTATGCACATGCACGGGTGTTTTATTTGCCAAAAGAAGAATGAAGTTAGTTATATTACTTGCAGAAATCTGGAGATTATTATATTTAAGTGAAATAAGCCAAGCTTAGAATAACAGATATTGCATGTTGTCTCTCACATGTGGATGCTAGAGTTTCATATAGATATATAAGGTATGCTGGCTAGTTTTATGTCAACTTGACGTCAGAGAGGAGGGAACCTTAATTGAGAAAATGCCTCCATAAGATCCAGGTGTAGGCAAGCTTATAGGACATTTTCTTAATTCGTGATTGTTTTGGGAAGGCCACCTATTGGAAGTGGTGTCCATGCCTGGGCTGGTGGTCCTGGCTTCTATAAAAAAGCAGGCCAAGCAAGCCACGGCAGGCAAGCCAGATAGCAGTACTTCATGGCCTCTGTGTCAGCTCTTGCTTCCAGGTCCCTGCGCTGCTTTAGTTTCTGTCTCCCTCAATAGATTGTGATACATAAGCCAAAGAAACCCTTTCCTCCCCAAGTTGCTTTGGTCATGGTGTTGCATCATAATAATAAATACCATAACTAAGACATAAAGATATAGAAAGGGAAACGCTCTAGCAGTCACAGTGTATCACAGCTAAAAGACATGTCATTGTTCCCATGGCTATGGTCCACAGCTAAGACAGAGATGCTACCATGTGTGCTGTAAGCAGATGCCCAGTTCCCAATCTGACCTTTACCCTGTGCATTCACTAGTCCCTCCCAACCCCCAGTTGTTCTCTGCTCGCTCTTCTATATAATGAACAAGACCTGGTCTGTTCTGATAGCTTCTACATTTATTCAGTTATAAATACTTCACATTAGGTTTTTGTCAAATCTTTATTAAATGACCAATTAAGTTTCATTTTTCCTGTGTAAGAGATTTACCAAGACAAAAAAAAATTAACTGTTTTGATGATCTAAGCATCAAAGCCACCACAAATCACTGGTTGCTAGTTTCTATTCTTTAAACAGGTTTTAAATTTTATTACATTAATTCCAAGCTGTCCCTAAAACTGGGCTTTCTATATTCTATAGTGGCCCTTCATGTTATTATGCAACTGAACAAGGAAGACTACATGTTATGGATCTTACTCTGGGATTCTGAGCTTAAAGGGAAATCTGAATGTCCAAACTCCACAGTGATGCAGCAACCAAGAAAAGGATGATTATTAAAGCTGAGCTCAGGTTGATCCTAAAGGTTAGATGGCAATGCCACACTCATTGTTAGGGCTCTTGCTTATTCAGATAACCCCATCCAGCGCTTCAGTTTTTTCACGTGTCAGCAGTTTTGTCAGAAAGACTGGAGGAAACTTCACTCGATGACTTCACTGATGTCTGTCTTTCTCCAGAAATTCAGCCCAGCCTGGGGGAAGCAAAGGTGAAGATGAAGAGGGACAGTCACTGAAGCAGGGAACATCGGACTATTGAAAGGACAGGGTTGGGTTGATAATGGCAATTCCTAATTTTGGAATCAAAGACAGCTGCTGTGCCTTTGCTACAAGTTTCTCTGAAGCTGACAATTTTTATATTCTTTAATACTTATTTATAACATTCAATCATGTCTGCATTTTTCATATAGACACCTCTTCCCACCCCGATAGTTATTTTTACTCCTTCTTCAAAATGAATTTTATATACTATAGCATTTACAAATTTAGCTGGTGTGTGTGTGTGTGTGTGTGTGTGCGCACGCGTGCGCTCTCATGTTCATGTGAGCTCAAAAGGGGAACACAAATGGCCACTTATTATTTTATGGGAGAGTTAGCGACCAACCCTGGAAAGGATGCAGATTTTTCTTACTGTGTCTTGAGTTTGAACTAAAACCCTATTGTGCATATTGAATTCAACAGAGTGTGTCATTTTTCAACCATTTAAAAATAGATACCTAAAGAAAAGTTGTTTCCCTAAGTTTTCTGTAGTGGCTACAATAGACTTTCCCTGAAATCAGTCCACCTTCCTAATAATGCTAGTGGAAGTTTATTAAATCATTTGGTGGGTCAAGTTCAGCACACTTTAAAATGAAATAGAACATGTTTCACAATATAAGTCTACATTGTCAAAGCATTAAAATGCATAGTGTAAATATATAGCATTTCTATTGAGTAATTATACCTTAATAAAGCTGGAAAAATTAAAAAGAAAATAAATGCAAAAAAATCAGAGTACATTACACTTAATAAATACAGGAAATGTTCCCTGCAACGTGTTTAGTTGTATGGGCAGAATCAAATGTTCAAAAGGCCTTTCTCAATTGGTTGTCTTTCTTGGTCCTCAGTGTGTGACTAGAGCAGAGGTCTTGCCAGTCACATGCACTTATTCAGGATGTGGAAGGTTTGTGCAGGTATTTGGTTAAGCATTCTTAGTGAGGGCAGTTTGGTATTCTAACACTTCAATCAGAGACAGGACTGCAGACTGCCTTGCCTAATGTCAGTGAGCCTCATCCCAAAAGTTATACGTCTGACTGGAGCAGGATAGAAAAGAGAATCTTTGTTACCTAGTTACCTTCCAGCTGGAACATGTTTTTTTTTTCCTAACTTTGCACACACAAAATATGATTTCTTGTTCTTCATATCATTTATCTTCAGTTTGGAACCATGCCATATAGAGTCTGAGTACAGCTTGACACTTGTCAGCTCCATAACTGTGGGAGCCAGTCCTTTACTGTAAGTCTCTACCTATCTGCTCTGATATCTTAATGAAAGTCTCCCTTTTACTGTTTTGTTTTCCTTTTCCAGCATATGAGTCTTATCCTAATCCCAGAACACGTAACTATGATTATGTGGTCACATGGCACCGTAGCTTCAATCACAGACAGTCCAGGTGGGCCCAGCCTTTTCTGCCAGCCTATTTAAAAAAGGAACTTGCCTCTGTCTGAAAGACAATGAAGAAAGTCAGTATTTAATATTGGGATGCAGTGGATTTCCCCATGAGCACCCTTCTGCCAGCTGAGATGTGGGAGGCCTATAAAGGGCACTGTGACTAGTTTCGCTGAGAGAGAACCCCAGCTCAGTGCCAAGAAACAGACACCTCATCTAGTCCTCCAACTTCAGGACACCCAGGTCTTACCAAACTGAGTAAGATGGGGGAAGCTTCTTGCTGAGAGCCTCCAGCTTAGAACCCAGGCCACCGCTACCTTGACTTCCTTCTAGTGAAACTCTACAGGACAGAGCCAGACTGAGTTGCCCCATACTTTACCCCATGGAATTGAAATAATAGGTGATTTTAGCCACTAGACAGAAAACAAGTGTGCACAGTATTTTCTGTGACTGCACTAATAGGGACTCAGGGTCCAGTCACCAGTGTGAAGTGGCCAAGTACAGTGCACCTGTTGAGCTGCTGTGGTCTAGTGGATGTCGTGACTCTGTAGCTAGTGGGGCTCATAGTAGCCATCTTGTTTCCAGATCTCCCTGAGGTAGAGGCTGGGATTACTCTGCAAGAGTCCTTCACAGATTTGGTCTTGGATCCCAGAATACCAGCCTAATGCCCATTTCTAGAGGCATATAGAATTAGGAACCATGCCTTATAGGCTCAGAGTACAGCTTGACACTTGTCAGCTCCATAATTGTGGGGGCCGGTCCTTATAGTAAGTCCCTACTTACTGGTTCTGTTTTCTGATATCTTGATGAACATCTTGGTTTTACTGTTTTGTTTTGTTTTCCCAGCACATGAAAGTCTTATCCTAATTCAGAATATGTGAATCTATCACAAGTGCAATTAGTTGAATTGCTTAAATATAAAGTAACATCTAGGCTAGGACCATGGTTCAGTGGTAAAAGTACTTGCTGCTCAAGCATGAGGACCAATATTCATGTCACCAGAACCCACGTAAAGCCAAATGCACACCACCACTGTAGTTCCAGCACTTCTGTGACAAAATGGGAGGTGGGCACAGGAGAATCCCTGGAAGCTCAAAGCCTAGCTGGCAATGGTGATGCACATAGTGGTCATGTATCAAACGGGAAAAGAGAGGACTTCCACAAGATTCTCCTCTCCCATACTGTGACAAACACATATGTGTCCTCACACACACAGAAATCACACCACACACAATTTACTCAGTTTTAAAAAGTAATCATATTACATGCTGAACCTGGTCTGTTTCCTTTCTAAACCCATTCTGTCATTGAATCCACTGAAACCTGAGAGTTTATTTGAATCTCTGAAGTATCTCTCACCTCTCACTTCATGAAAACATCTCTATTAAAAAAGGTGGAGGTGAGGGAGCCATCTTGGGTCCCGGGTCCCTCAGAGACTAGTCTGTGCAGGTGAGAGTACCTACTACAGAAGTGACACAGCTTCTGGGACAGGCAGAAGTCACACAGTTTCTGGGACAGACCCAGTTTTGGGCTCCAGACATCCGGGCACCTTCCCTGCCAGAGGAGAGGTGTCTGCCCTGCCCGGGAGGGCTCTGCAGGAGCACCTGGGGGAGCATCTTGGTTCCTGGATCCCTCAGAGACTAGTCTGCACAGGTGAGAGTGTGGACTACAGAAACAACACACCTTATGGGACAGGCAGAAACCACACAGCTTCTGGGACAGGCCCCGTTTCCGGCTCCAGAAATCCGGGCACCTTCCCTGCCAGAGGAGAGGTGTCCAACCAGGAGAGCTCTGACTGCCAGAGCAGGTGAGAGAGCCATCTTGTGTCCCACGACCCTCAGATACCAGTCTGTGCAGGTGAGAGTACAGACTGCAGGGGCAACACATCTTCTGGGACAGGCCTTGTTTCAGGCCTTCATCTTGAGCCAGGAGGCAGGGCTGAACACCAGACCTCTGTGCACCTTCCCTGCAAGAGGAGAGCTTGCTGTAGGAAGTACTCTGACCACTGAGACTCAGGAGAGAGCTGGACTCCCAGGGATACTGACAGAGGCTAACAGAATCACAGGAGGAACAAGCTCTAACCAGATACAACTATAACAACTAACTCCAGAGATTACCAGATGGCGAAACGCAAACGTAAGAACCTTACTAACAGAAACCAAGACCACTCACCATCATCAGAACCCAGCACTCCCACCTCAGCCAGTCCAAGATACCCCAACACAACAGAAAAGCAAGACTCAGATTTAAAATCATATCTCATGATGCTGGTAGATGACATTAAGAAGGGCATTAATAACTCACTTAAAGAAATACAAGAGAACACTGCAAAAGAGGTAGAAGTCTTTAAAGAATTACAGGAAAACACTGCTAAATAGGTTCTTCCTTAAAGAACACAAGAATCCCTTAAAGAACTACAGTAAACCACAACCAAACAGGTGATGGAATTAAACAAAACAATCCAAGACTTAAAAAGGGAAGTAGAAACAATAAAGAAAACACAAAGTGAGACAACTCTGGAGATAGAAACCTTAGGAAAGAAATCAGCAACAGAACACAAGAGATGGAAGAGAGAATCTCAGGTGCAGAAGATTCCATAGAGAACATGGTCACAACAATCAAAGAAAATGCAAAATGCAAAAAGATCCTAACTCAAAACATCCAGGAAATCCAGGACACAATGAGAAGACCAAACCTACGGATAATAGGGGTAGATGAGAATGAAGATTTTCAACTTAAAGGGCCAGCAAATATCTTCAACAAAATTATAGAAGAAAACTTCCCAAACCTAAAGAAAGAGATGTCCATGAACATACAAGAAGCCCACAGAACTCCAAATAGACTGTACCAGAAAAGAAATTCCTTCTGACACATAATAATCAGAACAACAAATGCACTAAATAAAGAGAGAATATTAAAAGCAGTAAGGGAAAAAGGTCAAGTAACATATAAAGGCAGGGTTATTAGAATTACACCAGACTTCTCACCAGAGACTATGAAAGCCAGAAGATCCTGGACAGATGTTATGCAGACCCTAAGAGAATACAAATGCCATCCCAGGCTACTATACCCAACAAAGCTCTCAATTACCAAAGATGGAGAAACCAAAGTATTCAATGACAAAACTAAATTCACACAATACCTTTCCATGAATCCAGTCCTTTAGAGGATAATAATGGAAAAACACCAACACAAGGATGGAAACCATGCCCTAGAAAAAGCAAGAAAGTAATCCTTCAACAAACCTAAAAGAAGATAGCCACAAGAACAGAATCCCAACTCTAACAACAAAACTAACAGGAAGCAACAATTACTTTTTTAAATATCTCTTAACATCAATGGAATCAATTCCCCAATAAAAAGACTAAGCGACTGGCTACATAAAGAGGACACAACATTTTGCTGCTTAGAGGAAACCCACCTCAGGGACAAAGACAGACACTACCTCAGGGTAAAAGGCTGGAAAACAATTTTCCAAGAAAATGGTCCAAAGAAACAAGCTGGAGTAGCCATTCTAATATCGAATGAAATCGACCTCCAACCCAAATTTATCAAAAAAGACAAGGAGGGGCACTTCATACTCATCAAAGGTAAAATTTACCAAGATGAACTATCAATTCTGAATATCTATGCTCCAAATACAAGAGCACCCATATTCATTAAAGAAACTTTAGTAAAGCTCAAAGCACACATTGCACTCCACACAATAATAGTGGGAGACTTCAACACCCCCCTCTCATCAATGGACAGATCCTGGAAACAGAAACTAAATAGAGACACATTGAAACTAACAGAAGTTATGAAGCAAATGGATTTAATTGATATCTACAGAACATTGTATCATAAAACAAAAGGATATGCCTTCTTCTTAGCACCTCATGGCACCGTCTCCAAAATTGACCATATAAATGGTCACAAAGCAAGCCTCAACAGATACAAAAATATTGAAATTATCCCGTGCATCGTATCAGTACACCGCGGACTAAGGCTGATCTTCAATAACAACATAAATAATGGAAAGCCAACATTCACATGGAAACTGAACAACACTCTACTCAATGATTCCTTGGTCAAGGATGAAATAAAGAAAGAAATTAAAGACTTTTTAGAGTTTAATGAAAATGAAGCCACAACATACCCAAACTTATGAGACACAATGAAGGCAGTCCTAAGAGGAAAACTCATAGCCCTGAGTGTCTCCAAAACGAAACTAGAGAGAGCATACACTAGCAGCCTGACAGCACACCTAGAAGCTCTAGAACTAAAGGAAGCAAATTCACCAAAGAGTAGCAGATGGCAGGAAATAATCAAACTCAGGGGTGAAATCAACCAAGTGGAAACAAAAAGGACTATTCAAAAAATCAACCAAACCAGGAGCTGGTCCTTTGAGAAAATCAACAAGATAGATAAACCCTTAGCCAGACTAACTAGAGGGCACAGGGACAGCATCCTAATTAACAAAATCAAAAATGAAAAGGGAGACATAACAACAGATCCTGAGGAAATCCAAAACACCATCAGATCCTTCTACAAAAGGCTATACTCAACAAAACTGGAGAACCTGGATGAAATGGACAACTTCCTAGAGAGATAGCAGGTACCAAAGTTAAATCAGGACCAGATTAACAATCTAAACAGTCCCATTTCCCCTAAAGAAATAGAAGCAGTCATCAATAGTCTCCCAACCAAAAAAAAAAAAAAAAAAAAAAAAAAAAAAAAAAAAGCCCAGGACCAGATGGGTTTAGTGCAGAGTTCTCTCAGACCTTGAAAGAAGACCGAATTCCAACTCTTCTCAAACTATTCCACAAAATAGGAACAGAAGGTTCTCTACACAGTTCATTCTATGAAGCCACAATTACTCTGATATCTAAACCACACAAAGATCCAACAAAGAAAGAAAACTTCAGAACAATTTCCCTTATGTATATTGATGCAAAAATACTCAATAAAATTCTCGCAAACCGAATCCAAGAACACATCAAAACGATCATCCATCCTGACCAAATAGGCTTCATCCCAGGGATGCAGGGATGGTTTAATATGCGGAAATCCATCAACATAATCTATTATATAAACAAACTCAAAGACAAAAACCACATGATCGTCTCATTAGATGCTGAGAAAGCATTTGACAAAATCCAACACCCCTTTATGATAAAAGTCATGGAAAGATCAGGAATTCAAGGCCCATATCTAAACATAGTAAAAGCAATCTACAGCAAACCAGTAGCCATCAAACTAAATGGAGAGAAACTTGAAGCAATCCCACTAAAATCAGGGACTAGGCAAGGCTGCCCACTTTCTCCCTACCTAGTCAATATAGTACTTGAAGTTCTAGCCAGAGCAATTCGACAACATAAGGAGATCAAGGGGACACAAATTGGAAATGAAGAAGTCAAAATATCACTATTTGAGGATGATATGTTAGTGTATATAAGTGACCCCAAAAATTCCACCAAAGAATTCCTAAACCTGATAAATAGCTTCAGTGCAGTAACTGGATATAAAATTAACTCAAACAAATCCATGGCCTTTCTCTACAGAAAGGATAAACGGCCTGAGAAAGAAATTAAGGAAACAACATCCTTTACAATAGTCACAAAAACAAAACAAAACAAAACACAACCTTGGTGTAACTCTAACTAAGGAAGTGAAAGATCTGTATGATAAGAACTTCAAGTCTCTGAAGATCTCAGAAGGTGGAAAGATCTCCCATGCTCATGGATTGGCAGGATTAATATAGTCAAAATGGCTATCCTGCCGAAAGCAATCTACAGATTCAATGCAATCCCCATCAAAATTCCAACTCAATTCTTCAATGAATTAGAAATGGTAATTTGCAAATTCTTCTGGAAAAATAAAAAACCTAGGATAGCAAAAACTATTCTCAACAATAAAAGAAACTCTGATGGTATCACCATGCCTGACATTAAGCTGTACTACAGAGCAATTGTGATAAAAAACTGCATGGTACTAGTACATCGACAGACAGATCAATGGAATAGAATTGAAGTCCCAGAAATGAATCCACACACCTATCGTCACTTGATCTTTGACAAGGGAGCTAAAACTATCCAGTGGAAAAAAGACAGCATTTTCAACAAATGGTGCTGGCACAACTGGCAGTTATCATGTAGAAGAATTAGAATTGATCCATTCTTATCTCCTTGTACAAAGCTCAAGTCTAAGTAGATCAAAGACCTCCACATAAAACCAGTGACACTGAAATTTATAGAGGAGGAAGTGGGGAAAAGACTCAAAGATATGGGCACAGGGTAAAAATTCCTAAACAGAACAGCAATGGCTTGTGCTGTAAGGTCAAGAATTGACAAATGGGACCTCATAAAATTGCACAGCTTCTGTAAGGCAAAAGACACTGTCAATAAGAAAAAAAAGGCCACCAGCAGATTGGGAAAGGATTTTTACCAATCCTAAATCTGATAGGGGACTAATATCCAATATATTCAAAGAGCTCAAGAAACTAGACTTCAGAAATTCAAATAACTCCATTAAAAAGGATTCTCAACTGAGGAATACCGAACAGCTGAGAAGCACCTGAAAAAAATGTTCAACATCCTTAATTATCAGGGAAATGCAAATCAAAACAACCTTGAGATTCCACCTCACACCAGTCAGAATGGCTAAGATCAAAAATTCAGGTGACAGCGGATGCTGGCGAGGATGTGGAGAAAGAGGAACACTCCTCCATTGCTGGTGGGATTGCAAGCTTATACAAGTCAGTCTGGCAGTTCTTCAGAAAATTGGACATAGTACTACCAGAAGATCCAGCAATACCTCTCCTGGGCATATACCCAGAAAATGTTCCAACTGGTAAGAAGGACACATGCTCTACTATGTTCATAGCAGCCTTATCTATAATAGCCAGAAGCTGGAAAGAACCCAGATGTCTCTCAACAGATGAATGGATACAGAAAATGTGGTACATTTACCCAATGAAGTACTATTCAGCTATTTAAAAAAAACAATGAATTTATGAAATTCTTGAGCAATTGGATGCATCTGGAGGATAACATCCTTAGTGAGGTAACCCAATCACAAAAGAAGTCACTTCATATGCACTCACTAATAAGTGGATATTAGTCCAGAAATTTAGAATACCCAAGATACAATTTGCAAAACATAAGAAAATCAAGAAGGAAGACCAACATGTGGATACTTCATTCCTCCTTAGAACAGGGAACAAAATACCCATGGAAGGAGTTGCAGAGAAAAAGTTTGGAAGTAAGACAAAAGGATGGACCATCCAGAGACTACCCCACTTGTGGATCCATCCCATAATCAGCCACCAAACCCAGACACTACTGCATATGCCAGCAAGATTTTGCTTAAGGGACCCTGATATAGCTGCCTCTTGTTAGGCTATGCCAGTGCCTGGCAAATACAGAAGTGGATATGCACAGTTATCTATAGGATGGAAACACAGGTCCCCCAATGAAGAAGCTAGAGAAAGCACCCAAGGGGCTGAAGGGGTCTCCAACCCTATAGGTGGAACAATAATATAAACTAACCAGTACCCCCAGAGCTCATATCTCTAGCTGCATATGTAGCAAAAGATGGCCTAATCGGCCATCAGTGGTAAAAGAGGCCCCTTCGTATTGCAAACTTTATATGCCCCAGTACAGGGGAATGCCAGGTCCAAGAATTGGGAGTGGGTGGCTAGGGGAGCAGGGCAGAGGGAGGGTATAGGGAATTTCGGGATTGCATTAGAAATGTAAATAAAGAAAATATCTAATAAAGAGTGTGAACTTATTTCTATTGTGTGTACGTGTGTGAGTGTGTGTGCATGTGCACATGTGGGTGTATGCTTGTGTGCAAGATTTATGTGCACATATGTGTGAGTATTTATGAGGTTAGATCAGATAGGGATGAGAATAGACTAAGGAAAGAAGAAGTGCAAAGACAGGGTCTACGAGTCCTAGGGCAAGCATGGGAGTCAACAGTGGAAACTGGAGTAAGTCAGGGGGAGGAGAGAAAGCTCCCAGAAAGGCACCAATCCCCAAGGTCAAGCGAAGAACATGCTTTACAAAGAGGGAGCACATGCCAAATGCCTGTGCTCGGTCAGATGTGACTAGGTCCAAAAAATGACTGTTGGATTATGCAGTTGGAAGCTCATACACTCATGGCAGAATCAGGCTTATTAGCACTGTGGAGAAACCCAATGACAGTGTAGTCAGCAGAGGTTTGCAGAAGAGACCTGTAGACTGTGGGTAGGACAGTGCTCTCAAGGAAATTGGTCATGAAATTGAGAAAATAAGATAGACACATGGGGATGGAGGTAGAACTGAGACCAAGGCAGGACTTTTTTTTTTTTTAATGAGAGACAACACTTTTGTGGGGTAATAAGGATGGTGATTTGGGACAGAATTGCTTGCAGTAAAGTTGCTGAAAAGGCAAGATTGTCTCCTGTCCAGGGAAGAGCTGAGACATAAGAGGTCTGTCCCCACTAATGATGGACAAAGCAATGTCCATGGGAATGGCTGTAGCTGGGGTACAAGCTGGGGCAATAGGAAGCAATGTTACAAGTTCTTTTCCCTGTAGTTTAGGTTTCTCAATGAAATCATAAGGCAGATGACCAGATTAGAAACAGGATAGGGCTGGGAACAGTAAGAGGTCTGCAAAGGAAGAGTGCCAGGTGTCTCTCCATCCCAGCAGGTACAGACACAGCTGAGAGGAGGGTTATAATGATGCATGCCTTTCCCCGTGCTTTTACTTTTGCCCAGGTGCATCCTCTCAGAATGTCCTGCTTTTATTATTCACTTATTCTTCAACGTCAAGCTGAACTGATGCTTAAGCCTATCAGCATTGGTTAATTACTCCCTCCATGGAGTGATTAAATACTTTGTGTTTCTGTCTGTTATCATAGTAACCACGTTGCAACAATTTGCTTCCCCTTTCCCCGACTGGTCTTTCCTTTGTCTGTCAATTTGACATTTTTCATTTTCAGCATGGTGGGAGGCGCCTGCTTGGCCTACATTGGCTGCCCACTGTATCAATCCCATGAATGAACTGTATGAATCCCATGGAGAGAGCCTAAAGAGTTGGATGATAGAAGAATTGGAATCTACAGAAAATGTGGTGACATCGAGGACCACATTGGCTGCTCTACCAGTTGAGGCAACCTTTGCCTGAGGGTGGGTACTTTAGTGTGGAGTGAAATATACCCTGAGTCTGAAGTGATTTTTAAAAAGTGCTTACTACTGTGGACTTCTTCTTGAAGATAAAAAAGAATACACCCATCTGGAAGCATTTCATGATTGAGAATATACTACATAGTACAAGATATTGCTTTTATAAATCTCTGTTATTAGATGATAACAATGTGAGGAAATTGTACATCTGCAGGAGCACGGACAGTGTAACAAAGGCTGAGTGAGGATGGGTTAAAGATAAAAAGACTACAGCTAGCTTTTTCTCTTTTGGCTTCGTTACTCTTAGAAGTTTCAGTGGAAGATTTTTATCATGAGTTCTTTCCTGTTCCAAGGCCTCTTATTGTTTCTGAGCCAAGAGTTATGATGCGACCTACTTTTTAAGCCATGTGATGTTGTAGATTTAAAGAATTGGCAATTCTGCAGGAGGTAAGGGATGATGAGCTGCTGACCTGACTACAGAAGCCAGGGATCGTTGCTGATGTCATCACGCTTGCGTTGTTAATTGTATGTATCAAGGAGATCAACGTGATGTAACATTCCAATATTCAGGAGACTTCTAACACAGTGGAGACATCAACAATTCTGTGACAACAAAGAGTTAGACCTTGATGTTGGCAGGAAGTTGCTTTTTAAAAATAGTTTTGCTAATTCTTGGTGTTAACTGCTCATATCTATCTCAGTTATCTTTTAACTTTTAAGTTTTTTTTTTTTAAAGACAAGACCATACTGTCTTCTCTCCAACTACTCATTCCCTGGATACCACTCATCATTTTGGAGTTAGATAGACTCTGTTACCTACTCTTCCTCAACTACTGGAAACTTCAACTGCCTGGTGCAGCTTAGTTTCCAAGTTAACTAGCTTTGGGTTCCCACAGTTTTAACCTCCAGGTTCCTTTGAGCGATCTTCTTCTGTGACTGCACTCAACATCACACCCTATTCTCTCAAAGGAACTCAGGCAGCTCAGTGTCTCTCTTACTCCTCAGTTTCTCTCATACCTAGTGGTGGTCCCTAGCACCACCACCCAGGTCTCTTCTGGATCACTACTCTCTTCCCCAACAGCTCCCACTCTCACCTTTCATCATTGATTTGAGTTTCTCTCATACTTTTTCCCTTGTGGCTCCCTTCACCTTTGCCATTCTAGTCTAGACCTCACGATACATCACTCTTTGTCATGTGATGAATCTACTTATAGACCTTAACCCCACCGTCAGCCTTCTCCTTAGTACTTCTGGGTTCATTAAGCTAAGGAGTAAATAACCATTGCATTACAGACCACTTAAGACCACTTAAGATTCTTAAATATCCCAGCTTATCTACTGTCTCCCTCTCACAATACCTCCTTCATATCTCTACTACTTTGCCACTTAAAAAATATACTTTACCAGTTTCCTCAACCCATTTTTGCCTGAGAAATGACTTACATTAGATATAGAACTTAAATGATAGATAAGTTTAAATTCTCACCCAGTCACTAAATGCCACATCCTTCAATTCCCTCCAACTCTTTCACCCTATTTAAGAGAGAGGTCTTCCTTCTCCCACTGAAGACATGCATTCAACCATCATTGTGGCTTAGTACATGCCAATAAGCATTGTGCTACATACTAGGTGTATGAAAGATAGAAAAGAAATTAAAACACAGTAGGTGAAATGTACCTATGAATGAATTATAAAAATTGTAGCTATGGGAATATGAATAGAGTATCAAATGCTGTGGCACTAAATGCTGCCTGATTCAACCTGCACTGAGAGGAGGAAGTGAAGTGCCATATCATGAGGGCCATTCTGACTGGAATATTGCTTGACCCAATATTTAAACAAAGATTAACCGTTAACTAGGGAAGGTTGGGGTTGAAGGAAGGAAACAGGAAAGTCAAAAATTGGAAAGAGAAAGAAAAGGAAGAGGGGGTGGGTAGAATAAGAATATGAAGTTTGATGCATCCCACAAATAACTTCACATTAAACAGTCTCCTCAGTGGTTTATTTATTTATGTATTTAGTCTTCTCATTTTTTAAAAATTTCATTTAGTATATAACATCATTATCTATTTGGTTGCTAGAAGTTCTGATTATTCCCTCTTGTTTCCTTGCCAACTCCTTCACTTGTAATTGCCTAATGTTGATTCTACTGTATCAGCATTTCCTAGGCATCTCTTCTTTCTCTATCTCTGCCCAGGGTTGGTCCAATAGGCTCACAATTGACCCCACCCTTGCACTTTTTCTATAACAATCATTCTAACCTGTACAACTGATCCCATCCCTGCCCAGCCCCAAACTGGCTGTTCCAGCAGGGCAATAAAGACTTTCCTCATACAACCCCTACCCCTCCTGTTATAGTTCTCACTCCCTGGCCATCATGGTATCTCTGGACTCTAGCACATTTTATCAGTACTTTATCATAACTTTTTATTTCAAGTCTCTGAATCTCTCCCCTCATAGGAACAAGAACATTCATGTCACTTTTTTTTTTTTAAGGCAATCTCACTACATTATTCTGACTGGCCTGAAACTCTCCATATAGACCAGGCTGTCCTCAGTTTCCCAGAGATCCAGTGCCTCTGCCTACCATGTGCTGGGATTCAAGTCATGGTCTAGTGTGTCTGGTTCTTATGCCACATTTTAATATACATATTTTTTAATGATAAACAGTTTAATAAAATCATTCGACATGCAGAGTATGTAAGTGCTTATAGTAAAAAAGCATATAAATTCTATGATAAAAATTAGTAAATAATTTAAAGTAGGGTGCATCTTACTACTGATACAACAGCAATAGTAGCTTTATAAATGTTTTACATGTTAAGATTTCTACTTTTTTTTTTTTGAGGCAGGTTCTTACCAAGTTGCCCAGGTTTCCCTCCACCTCAGTTTTCCAAGTAGCTGGGACAACTGGCAGAAGCCGCCGTGCCCAGCCTAGAATTTTTAAATTTATTTATTTTATTTATTTATTTTAACGAGCCTTGTATGCCATAAGAATGATCAAATGTACAGTATATAGTGGTTTATTACTATTGTAAACATTACAACTGCCCACAAATGACATTCTATTACAAACCCTTACTTTATTTTCAGTGATCATATCCCTTATTTCTACATAATATCAAACTAGCTAGCATGTTTTCAAAAGAGCTCTGCTGGATTTGGTGGTGCTTACCTTAATCTTACCATGCAATAAGTGGAGGAATGAAGATGTGAAGTTCAAGGTCGTCCATGGCTAAATAGTTCCTGGACAGACTAGGCTACATGAAAACCTGTCTCAAACCACAAACAAAGAAAGAACCTTCTAGCTGGTTCTTAGATGTACCTCTTCTATATATCTATATTATAAACATACATATGGATCTCATAAACAGACCTGCCTCTTAGGTGCTAAACACTGTTCCCAGGGCTACTTTCGAGTCTGATGACTTTCTAACACCATGATTTGCATCTCAAAGTAATATCATTCAGTAGAAATAATGGGATTTCTGGAAATACAACTCTATGCTAGGGTTTCTTTCCTACCATTGTACAATAACAGCATCAGAGATGATCCTGGAGTTGGGAGTATGGCTTGGTGCACTTGCAAGAAGCACTTGCCCAGCATGTTCAAAGTACTGATACTCCTCTGAACTGAAAAAGAAAGATAGTTACTTCTGCACCTTGAGTGACACTCACTTTAATGGAAATGACCCTTCTACTCCCCTTAGAGCATATGTGATGGGATCCTGGCTGAAGCTACATAGTGTTCAGTGTCACAAAGACATGTAGTAAACCATGGGATCCCAGAAATAAATTGCAATTTTTCAGGAATAGACAAATGAGGTATCTAGGTAAAATATAAGGTTCTCAGTTAAATGTGAATTTCAGAGAATAAGACATGTATATACATAGATATGATGAATGATCGATTAGTTTTGTTGTCACTGTGATGAAATAGCTGAGAAAAGGGAGGGTTCCTTTGGCTTATAGTTCTACCACACATCCATTTTTGAAGGGAAGGGATCAAGAGAGCAGGAGCTTAAAGCAGCTGGTCACATCGAACCCACAGCTTAGGGTGCTCTATCCCTAAGGGTAGATTATCCCATCTCAATTAACCCAATCAAGATGGAAAGCCATCTTCCAGGTAATTATAGATAATATGAAGTATATAACTGATATTAACCATCACATGAATGAGTATGTGTAACTGTATGTTTGTGTGTTAGTACTGGTGCTTGAACCCAGGGCCATGAATATTTGAGGGAAACACTATGTTCTTGAACTCCCTGCAAAGAATTAAATATAGTTTTTAAATGTAAGTGTACCTCATTCAATATTAAGGAGATATTTCTACTAGTTTAGCACATTCATGGCCTTGAGTTCTATCTGTAACACTCAAATATTAGGGTGGTAAGGAGCAAAGCGGGAACCAGGATTCATGATAAAGCTGCCACAGGCCACAGAGGATCCTTGGCCATGCATTCTGAAAAATAGAGGGTCCATGCTGAAATCATGAAGATTGTATTTGTCTGCTGGAACATGGACAGAAGATAAAATAGTAAGGACTAAAGGCTGAAGGTAGAGTTCAGGGTATATGCACTTAGCATGTGTGAGGCCCTGGGTTCAGTCCCAAAGAGATGAAGCAGTGGGAAAAGGAGGAGGAGGAGGAAGAGGAAGAAGAGAAGGAGGAAGAAAAAGAAGAAGAAAGGAGAAAGAAAGAAGAAAAGAAGAAAGACTCAGACTATGTTCGTAGTGTCATAACTTCCTGTTGTGGATAGTCCTGGGGCTAATTGTAATTGATGTTAATTCTGTTTTCCCATGAGGGGTTTCCAAGAAGGAATGAGTCAGCACTCAGATGATTTCCTGTAAATCTGCTCCCACCTTAATTTATAAATAAATGCTAGAGCTGGGCAGAGAAAGAGGGGAAGGTGGAGCTGAAGGTTTTGGAAGAGAAGGAGAGAAAGTGAGAATGACAGAGGAGGAAGAAGGAAAGTGGAATAGAAGCACCTGGCCTGGAGAAGCTGCAAGTTCTAAGGGATCTCTTCTATGGGGAAGATGGTAGTGTAATGGTAGATCTGCCCAATCTAGGCACTATATAGCATGCATTCATATTAATTGAGTTGTGTTTTCATTGCCCGGGCTTATTTGTGTTGGATATTTACTACAACAACTTCCTTTATATAACAAATGATTTATACTGTTAGTATTTCCTAACATATTTATTAATTTTGTGTGTTGGAGGGGCATATACATAGTTCTTTTCTTCCCTGCGTTTGGGTCCTGGGCATTGAACTTGAGTCACTAGGCTTGATGGCAAGTGTCTTTATTTTTTGAACCATATTGCCATCCCCTATGGAATTAAATTTGAACAGCCACTCTAACCTAAATTGGGTAATTCTAGGAATAAACATTAGTTTGCAGGCTGTATTTTCTCATCTGGTCCCCTTACCATCGTGAACGCCAGAAAATATCTAAATGCCTTTATGTCACAGTATATGTAGGCAGGCTCCAGACATACTCACTCTGAGTCTTTAACAAGAATTATACTCATATACATATTTTCGTACATTAACATTTGGGAGGTTGGTCTATCATTGTATGTTTCACTTCAGGAAGTCAGTTCGAGTTGTTCTCAGTTTTGTTCACCAAAGCTGCTTGTAGAAAGTGGCAGAGATTGAGTGGGGCTTTGAGGATGAGCCAGCTGTAATTTCCTCCTTAAGGCCCGAGTCATGGTTGGAGTGAGTCCAGTTCCTGTTTCCATGTTTTCTTTATTGTTAAGAGAGGCCCCTTTCTAACTGGACTTTTCTCAGCAGTTTCAGGAGATTGATTTGGCTTTTACCAGGAGTAATTAAGACATTTTTAATTCGAGTTGCTGACATCCTGGAGTTAGGTTTCAGGGTAATACAATGCAGATCAGAGACAGTTAGTGAAGTCCATTCCTCTGGTGGTGATGGTACAAGTATCTTTCTTTTGTCAATACTCTGTGTCTTTTTTAATTTCACAGTGAGCAGATCTTTAACTGTTATATGCATGGGTCCATCTTTCTTTAATGGATCAACTTGAAGTGCTTTAGTGGTACCAGATTTTCTGAGCAGCAAAGGTGCTAAGAGTGGTGGAGATGGAGGAAGGGGGAAGGAGGAGGAGGGGAAGGAGGAGGAGGGGTAGGAGGAGGAGACTGCGGCAGAGTGGGAGGATGACTGGCTGGCTGTGTGGGAGGAAGTGTGGTTGTTGGAGCACAGGCAGGCACAGTTATAAGTTTATCACTCAGGCAACACGTGTGGCAACAACTTGAACAAGATGAGTTTTCTGAGATACTCTTTGGGTTTTTTTGAAGCTTGCACAATTCACTTTTCAAAACACACAGTTGTTGTTTTAGACTGTGAAGTTCTCTGTGGTAGACTGTATCTTTCAATACTTCTAAACTCCAGCTGGGCTACACAGGTCTGACTGCAACTGTATATGCACCATGCTCTATTTGTCCAAAGGTTTATTGCATCTTTGATGTTAGGAAAGCTAAAGTTCTAAAGTTCCAAGATGATCATAGTCAGTTTCTACTTTGGGGAATAACCACTCTTTCTGGTATGGGTGGTGAAGGAGGGGGTGTCAGTAACTTAGGGAGGACCTAAGGGGCTTCTTTCTTCTTAAACACTCATTTGGTTTTGGCTTTTAGCTTTCTTCTTCACTGTTTGAACTTGGGCATGATTTTAGTCTAAGAGCCTGGGGATTAGATGTCAGACCTAAGCCTCTTCCACGCCATAAAGAAAACCTAATATCCACATTTTGAATGTAGCCTGAGGCAACCATCTCATGGTTAACCCATCTTTGTTCTTTCCCAAAGGATGAGCATGATAAGCCTTCTCAACCCAGCCTTCTAGCTTTTAGTTTCTAGAGGATGGTGACACTACCGACCTTCAATAAATTAATCCCATTTTAATCTCATATCAAGAGTCTTAAGTCAGCCTAAGTGTCCTGATGCACGTTATATTTTTCCCCTGCAGCTTTAAATACACATTTATGTCATCTCTTAGACTAAAATCATGCCCAAGTTCAAACAGTGAAGAAGAAAGCCCAGGACTCCCCCTCTACCTCTCATTGCCATTACCTCATCTATCATTCTTCAGAAAGCCTCTCTAGTCACACAGTGCAGTGCAGAGTTACAACCAGTCACCCCCTGTCTGTGCCCTAATATAAAACCTTTACCTTCCCTTTATCTATAACTCTTATGCTTTTATGCCCCCCTCTATGGGGCCCAACCTTTCTGCAGAACAGGGGTTGCTCACTCTCCTAATTTCTAGAGTCTTGCCTGGGTTTCTAGAAAGCAGGCACTCCATTAACACATGTCACTAAATGTAGAAGGAACGGGATGGGAAAGAGGAAAGGCTTTGGACAAAGGCCAGATGCTTTGAGTTGATTTAGCCTAGGACAAAATTCCAGTCATTCGCTAAAGTCAGGTCCTTCTGGTCTATCCTAGGAGCCATCACTGTGTTCTCTAAAGCTGGAATCTGAAAGCATACAGTCGTACAGAAACCTGAACAGTAGTTTAATTTACTAAGGGATCCAACCTTGAAATAGTTAAAAAAAAAAAAAAAGTTTCTTGGGAGATTGCAAGGCAGCTCTGGCACTCTGAGTTCTTACACAAGCAAACTAAAATCCAGCTCAGGATAAAAGGTCATAATACAGGAAAGCAAACATTAAGTGTGGCCAATCACAAGCAGCCAGCAGAGATCAGTTAGAAAACCAGACTTTCCACTGAGTGATTCAGACAGGAAAGGCCACTGCTCTATTCTCAAGGATCCAGCATCCCCTTTGCCTCACTTCCACATTCCCAGTGTCCTCCCCATCTGCCCTTTGGCAGATCCCTAAACCACTTCTTGTTTGGAGCTACTGGCAGTGGCCTGGGAGAACCAGTGAAAGCCCACAGAAGCCTTGAAGGTCAAAGCACTGACCTGTGTGGGTAAAGAAGACATGGAAGGGCAAAGAATAACAAAGAGACGTGATTGAATTTCAATTATAGCACAGGAGTTTCAAAGGAATGCTACCATGTTGCTCATGTGCCTCCCACATGTGTCCTGTGAAAAGTACTATCCCCAACTAACCTACATACACACTCAATTTGTGTGTATATATACTATGTATGCATGTGTATGCATATACATACATAGCAGAAGTTCAATAATTTAAAAGATCCTTTAGCAGAGTCCTACCTTACTCCTCTATTATTTTTCACCAGAAGGAACCACCAGTTAGGTTTCTAGCTGTAAGTATGACATTTATTGTATGCATATGTAAATATATCTCCACACATGCAAACTCATCAAGACTAAGATCTTCGTGTGTGTGTGTGTGTGTGTGTGTGTGTGTGTGTGTGTGTGTGTGTGTGAAGCATAGTGGGCTGCATCCTCTCATTGAGTATTCTATCTTAGCTCATATAGACATTTAATTTTTTTTTAAATTATGGTCAGAACACTTGAGATCTACATTCCTAAATGTTTAACTGTATAGTGGGTCATTACTTTTGAAATTGCTACATAATATACTTACTATAAGCTCATGGTATTTAGCCAGTCCTCCACAAATGAATATTTAATGTGTTTTTAGCTTATTCTATTTACAGCAATGCTGCAATGAGAATCCCCATGCATATGTGGCCAGCCAAAGTCCAGCTGAAGCAGATGGTATATTTAGAACTTAACTGGAGAATTTTATAATGCAGAGGCTATTTGCACAAATGCTGGCAGGATTAATGGAACCAATAATAAACAACTAAGCCCCCAGGAGCTAGCAATAGTGAGAAACCTTTGCCAACTCTAGGCATGAAGGGACAGGGGAGGATACAGGGTTACTGGAGGCTGGTGATAGTATTGTAGGGGAGCAAGGAGAATGAACACCCCATCTCAACAGAAGCAAGCCCAAGAGAGGCATTCCATGCAGGTTAGCCTGTGAAGCAGGGCAGGAAGAGCTGGGCTGAATAGATCCCACACACTGGAGAATAATCAGTATGGTGTGTTTTTACATAAATGTGCCACAAATCTGTTAGAAATTATTCCTGAAAGTAAAATTTTATTGTCAGTGAGAAGAAAGGAGCTAGCTAATCCCATAAGATCCCAGTGACAGCCTTTCTCAAATAGGAGGATGTAATGCTTAGTTATGCACATGGTGCCTCAGAATAAGACTACATTTCCCAGACTTCCTTGTAACCAAAGTGATGGAAAAGGAAGTGCCATACAGCAGCTTCTGAGACTCTTGTCTGAGGTCAGCTGATTTGTTTTGTCCCTTGTGCAGTTTGTTATCTGTGGTATATTTCACATGTTGCTAAGACCACACACACCACTTGGGTTATGCTTTGTGGCTGGAAGGAACCAAGTTCCTGAGAGCTATACAGAGTGAAAGCTGTCATTCTGCTCTCAAACTTACTTATCTCTGTGCTGCATTTATTTTGGAGAAAAATTAATTTGGTATGTAGTTACTTTCTGTGCTATATAGCTGAACCTAATCATAACATTTAATGGGTACAAAAGCATAATCACTTGGAATTTTATTTTCAAGCTGAATGCCTATTTTTTAAAATTACACACACACACACACACACACACACACACACACACACACACACACATTCTATTCGTTCTATGAGGCTGGAGAGATGGCTCAACAGTTAAGAGCATTGTGTGCTTTTCTAGAGAACCTCAGTTTGATATCCAGCACCCACATAGTGGTTGACAGTTGTCTGGAATTTAAGCCACAGGGATATCCAACACCCTCTTCTGGCTTCCTCCTACACTAAGCATGCATATGGTGTTAGGGTTTTGTGGTGGAAGAAAAGGTACCTTGGCAGATTGGAGCCAAGAAACACCACAAAATCACACCATGCAACAGGCCTCACACAAGAGGTTTATTGGGGACAGGGGTATGTAGTGGTTGCCTCTGAGTCAGGGTGGAAGGGAAAGAGTGTGGGACGTAGGGCACTATCTTTTTATAAAGGGATATAGCATGTGCATGTAGAGAGAATACACAATTCCATGGTGATCATGGAAATGTATCACATTTTGGATGGTGATGATGTAGCTGCTGTCACTGGGTTACTGAAAGTGTGCTTAAGGGAGATTTCCAAGATTCCTCCATCTTACTTATTATAAAGTATGAGGGACTATTTAGACTGATGAGGCAGGATTGGGGACTGTTGTGCTCTTTAGACTGCTTCCTGCTGTCTGGGGATGTTGACATCTCTGGGGCACTGTTGATCCTCACCATCAGGACTTATTAGGTAATCATGAGTCCAGCTCTGTAGCAGTGGATGGTAGTCCTGTAACAATAACGGATTAATTCTTAGATTAGAGGTTTTTTTTCTCAATTTGTCATTGGAGAAATGTAGAGAAGCAGCTGATAAAGCAGGATACAATTAACCTTAGAAGGGAAACAAGGAAAGGGGGTTAGGAAGGGAAGTATCCACTTCTACATGGGGTTCTTAAAGGCACAGGGGTTGGAGGCATAGAGTTCTTCCTTAGGTTTTTGGAGATCAGATTGAAGTTGTTGTATTTTGTTTTTTACTATAACCAGTTGGTTGAAATAAAAGCAGCATTCCTCTTGGAGAAAGAGGCAAAGGCTGCCTTTTTCAGCTGTAAGAAGATCTAGTCCCCATCAGTTTTGGAATACCACCACTGCCAAGGAGTCAAATTGTCCTTGAAGGGTGACTGTGTTTTGGTCCACCAGTTGGTGGTCCTGGATGAACTGGGGAGAAAACTGAAGTAACAAGGTCAGGGAAGTGTTTAGTCTCACTGTCCTCTTAGTGATGACACCCACAATTATTTCTGTGACACCCAGAAGTGTCAAGATTTGAACTACCTTTTTTTTTTAAATGTCAGGCAGCTATTAAGTCCACAACTGGAATCAGTAGGAGTACCTCTCTATCTATCACCTCCCACCTTGGGATCAAAAATTCTAGTGCACAAAGTCCTGAACAACTAGCAGGTAGATGATAGTAGGCTTGAGTACTGCAAAGAATTGGGGTGCTAGGGATGACAGGGCACTGGGGCTGAGGTGGGATATTGAGGGTTAAGATTTTGTGGCAGTCTCAGAAATTTAACACCATTATAAAATGTGTCCCTGACACCTTGGGGTAGTTGACCATTGCAGAGAGGGTCATATGAAAAAGGTAGGGAGTTGTGGCAACACAGGACTCAGGGCAATTGGTGAATGGTAAGTAAGGTTCTGTGACAAGGTTACAGGAGAATCTGTAAGAGGCAGCTATGAACTGGTTCCAGAGTAAAAAATAGCAAGCAATCTCCAAAGTGACCAAGTTGGGTGACATTAGGGAAACAGGGTCCTATTAGGGTTGATATGTAGAAATGGAAGTTATCTTGAGGTAGAGGAGTAAAGGGCTTGGGGTGGAATACCAAGAACTTAAGGCAAATCCAGTGAAGGAGACCTCAAGCTTAAAAGCTATGGGGATTACATAAAGGGCTCTGCCAGTTAGGGGTGAGGGGATGAGGTATGTTGATCTGGAGGGAAGAGAAGACCTGATCTTCTCTTCTCAATGGAGCAAATGTTGATTGGGTATTGAGCCTATGGTTGGGGTAGGTAGTAGTCGGTAAATTTCCATAGCCGGGAGCAGAGATAATAGAGTAAGGCTATGAATAGTGATCAGGGAGAGGTGAGGGTTTGGGTGAAAGACAAGGTCAAAACCGGTAATCTGTACATGAGCTCAAACAGAGAGATGAAAAGAGGTCTCTTGGGGAAAGCCTGTAGCCCGAGAAAGGCAGAAGCCTTACCCAATCAAAGTGAAGTTCTTATGATTATTTGACAAAGGTGTTTTCTAAAGGAGTTGTTAGCTTATTCTACCTTTACCTTTACTGAGGAGTGTGGATGGCATGGGATATGGAAATGCCAAGGGATGTTAATGAGTTTGGGTAGGGTTTGGGAAATCTACGAGGGGAATACAGGACCATTATCCAACTGAAGGGAGGCAGGGATCCCAAGGCAGAAAATTTTCTCCCAGAGGAGTAGGTCAGAAGCTGTCTGAGCCCCTTTGTTGGTGGTGGGAAATATCTTCACTCACAGTGACAAGGTATCCATCAAGGCCAGGAGGTTCCTAACACATTTGACTGTGGGCATGTGGGTAAAGTTAAGCTGCTAGTTGGTTCCAGGGAGAGAGCCTCTGGACTGATGAGTAAGAAAAGTGTGTGTGGGAGGTGTCCGCCAGGGAGGGCACTGCCAGCACAGGTTGGGGAGCCATCTTGGGTTCCCGATCCCTCAGAGACTAGTCTGCGCACGTGAGAGTGTGGACTACAGAAGTGACACAGCTTCTGGGACAAACCCCTTTTGGGGCTCCAGACATCCAGGCACCTTCCCCGCCAGAGGAGAGGTGTCCACCCGGGAGGACTCTTCTTGCTCAGGTCAGGGAGCCATTTTGGGTCCTGGATTCCTCAGAGACTAGTCTGCACAGGTGAGAGTGTGGACAACAGAAGCAACACAGCTTCTGGGACAGGCCCTGTTTCCGGCCTTCATCTTCAGCCAGGAGTCAGGTCTGAACACCAGATATCTGTACACCTTCCCTGCAAGAGGAGAGCTTACCTGCAGAGAGTACTCTGAACACTGAGACTCAGGAGAGAGCTAGACTTCCAGGTCTGCTTACAGAAGCTAACAGAATCATAGGAGGAACAAGCTCCAACCAGACACAACTATAACAACTAACTCCAGAGATTACCAGATGGAGAAAGCCAAATGTAAGAATCTTACTAACAGAAACCAAGACCACTCACCATCTTCAGAACCCAGCACTCCCACCTCAGCCAGTCCTGGACACCCCAATACACCCAAAAGGCAAGAATCAGAATTAAAATCATATCTCATGATGCTGGTAGAGGACATCAAGAAGGACTTTAATAACTCACTTAAAGAAATACAGGAAAACACAACATCACAGGTGATGGATTTAAACAAAACCATCCAAGACCTAAAAGGGGAAGTAGAAACAATAAAGAAAAACCGAAGTGAGACAATGCTGGAGATAGAAACCCTAGGAAAGAAATCTGGAACCATAGATGTAAGAGCATCAGCAACAGAATACAAGAGATGGAAGAGAATATCTCAGGTGCAGAAGATTCCATAGAGAACATCGGCACAACAATCAAAGAAAATGCAAAACGCAAAAAGATTCTAACTCAAAACATTGAGGAAATCCAGGACACAATGAGAAAACCAAACCTATGGATAATAGGAGTAGATGAGAATGAAGATTTTCAACTTAAAGGGACAGCAAATATCTTCAACAAAATTATAGAAGAAAACTTCCCAAACCTAAAGAAAGAGATGCCAATGAACATACAAGAAGCCTACAGAACTCCAAATAGACTGGACCAGAAAAGAAATTCCTCCTGACACATAATAATTAGAACAACAATGCACTAAATAAAGATAGAATATTAAAAGCAGTAAGGGAAAAAGGTCAAGTAACATATAAAGTAACATATAAAGGCAGGCCTATCAGAATTACACCAGATTTTTCACCAGAAACTATGAAAGCCAGAAGGTCCTGGACAGATGTTATTCAGACCCTAAGAGAACACAAATGCCAGCACAGACTACTATACCCAGCAAAACTCTCAATTACCATAGATGGAGAAACCAAAGTACTCCATGACAAAACCAAATTCACACAATATCTTTCCACAAATCCAGCCCTTCAAAGGATAATAAAGGGAAAACACCAACACAAAGACAGAAACTACATCCTAGAAAGAGCAAGAAAGTAATCCTTCAATAAACCTAAAAGAAGACAGCCACAAGAACAAAATCTCAACTTTAACAACAAAAATAACAGGAAGCAACAATTACTTTTTAAAAATTTCTTTTAACATCAATAGACTTAATTCCCCAATAAAGACATTGACTAATAGACTGGCTACACAAACTGGACCCAACATTTTGTTGCTTACAGGAAACCCACCTCAGGGAAAAGGACAGACACTATCTCAGAGTGAAAGGCTGGAAAACAATTTTCCAAGGAAATGGTCCAAAGAAACAAGCTGGAATAGCTATTCTAATATCAAATAAAATTGACTTTCAACCCAAAGTTATCAAAAAAGACAAGGAGGGGCACTTCATAATCATCAAAGGAAAAATCTACCAAGATGAACTCTAAATTCTGAATATCTATGCTCCAAATACAAGGGCAGCCACATTCATTAAAGAAACTTTAGCAAAGCTCAAAGCACACATTGCACCTCACACAATAATAGTGGCAGACTTCAACACCCCACTCTCACCAATGGACAGAACCTGGAAACAGAAACTAAACAGAGACACATTGACACTAACAGAAGTTAGGAAGCAAATGGTTTTAATTGATATCTACAGAACACTTTATCATAAAACAAAGGGATATACCTTCTTCTCAGTGCCACATGGTACGTCCTCCAAAATTGACCATATAATTGGTCACAAATCAGACCTCAACAGATACAAAAATATTGAAATCAGCCCATGCATTCTATCTGATCACCATGGACTAAGGCTGATCGTCAATAACAACATAAATAATAGAAAGCCAACATTCACGTGGAAACTGAACAACACTCTACTCAATGATTCCTTGGTCAAGGATGAAATAAAGAAATTAAAGACTTTTTAGAGTTTAATGAAAATGAAGCCACAACATACCCAAACTTATGGGATACAATAAAGTCAGTCCTAAGAGGAAAACTCATAGCCCTGAGTGCCTCCAAAAAGAAGCTAGAGAGAGCATACACTAGCAGCCTGATAGCACACCTAGAAGCTCTAGAACTAAAGGAAGCAAATTCACCCAAGAGGAGTAGACAGCAGGAAATAATCAAACTCAGGGCTAAAATCAACCAAGTGGAAACAAAAAGAACTATTCAAAGAATCAACCAAAGCCAGAGCTGGTTCTTTGAGAAAATCAACAAGATAGATAAACCCTTAGCCAGACTAACTAGAGGGCACAGGGACAGTATCCTAATTAACAAAATCAAAAATGAAAAAGGAGACGAAGCAACAGAACCTGAGGAAATCCAAAACATCATCAGATCCTACTACAAAAGGCTATACTCAACCAAACTAGAAAACCTGGATGAAATGGACAACTTCCTAGAGAGATACCAGGTACCAAAGTTAAATCAGGATCAGATTAATGATCTAAACAGTCCCATTTCCCCTAAAGAAATAGAAGCAGTCATCAATAGTCTCCCAACCAAAAAAAGCCCAGGACCAGATGGGTTTAGCGCAGAGTTCTATCAGACATTCAAAGAAGACATAATTCCAACTCTTCTCAAATATTCCACAAAATAGAAACAGAAGGTACTCTACCCAATTCATTCTATGAAGCCACAATTACTCTGATACTTAAACCACACAAAGACCCAACAAAGAAAGAGAACTTCAGATCAATTTCTCTTATGAATATCGATGCAAAAATACTAAATGAAATCCTCACAAACCAAATCCAAGAACACATCAAAATGATCATCCATCATGACCAAGTAGGCTTCATCCCAGGGATGCAGGGATGGTTTAATATACAAAAATACATCAACATAATCCACTATATAAACAAACTCAAAAACAAAAACCACATGATCATCTCGATAGATGCTGAGAGAGCATTTGACAATATCCAACACCCCTTCATGTTAAAAGTTTTGGAAAGATTAGGAATTCAATGTCAATACCTAAACATAATAAAAGCAATATACAGCAAACCAGTAGCCAAAATCAAATTAAATGCAGAGAAACTTGAAGCAATCCCACTAAAATTAGGGACTAGACAAGGCTGCCCACTTTCTCCCTACCTATTCAATACAGTACTTGAAGTTCTAGCCAGAGCAATTCGACAACAAAAGGACATCAAGGGAAACAAATTGGAAAGGAAGAAGTCAAAATATCACTATTTCCAGATGATATGATAGTATATATAAGTGACCCCAAAAATTCCACCAGAGAACTCCTAAACTGATAGACAGCTTCAGTGCAGTAGCTGGATATAAAATTAACTCAAATAAATCAATTGCTTTTCTCTACACAAATGATAAAGGGACTGAGAAAGATATTAGGGAAACAACACCCTTCACAGTAGTCACAAATAATATAAAATACCTTGGTGTGACTCCAACTAAGGAAGTGAAAGACCTGTATGATAAGAATGTCAAGTCTCTCAAGAAAAAAATTGAAGAAGATCTCAGAAGATGGAAAGATCTCCCATGCTCATGGATTGGCAGGATTAATGTAGTCAAAATGGCTATCCTCCCGAAAGCAATCTACAGATTCAATGCAATCCCCATCAATATTCCAACTCAATTTGTCACTGAGATAGAAAGGGCAATTTGTAAATTCATCTAGAAAAATAAAAAACCTAGGATAGCAAAAACTATTCTCAATAATAAAAAAACCTCACCATGCCTGACATTAAGCTGTACTACAGAGGAATTGTGATAAAAACTGCATGGTACTGGTACATCGACAGACAAACACAACTGGCAGTTATCATATAGAAGAATGTGAATTGATCCATTCTTATCTCCTTGTACAAAGCTCAAGTCTAAGTGGATCAAAGACCTCCACACAAGACCAGAGACACTGAAATTTATAGAGGAGGAAGTGGGGAAAAGCCTCAAAGATACGGACACAGGGAAAATTCCTAAACAGAACAGCAATGGCTTGTGCTGTAAGATGAAGAATTGACAAATGGGACCTCATAAAATTGCAAAGTTTCTATAAGGCAAAAGATACTGTCAATAAGACAAAAAGGCCACCAACAGATTGGGAAAGGATTTTTACCAATCCTAAATCTGATAGGAGGCTAATATATACAAAGAGCTCAAGAAGCTGAACTCCAGAAATTAAAAAAACAAAACAAAACATTAAAAATGGAGCTAAACAAAGAATTCTTACCTGAAGAATACTGAGCACCTGAAAAAAAATGTTCAACATCCTTAATCATCAGGGAAATGCAAATCAAAACAACCTTGAAATTCCACCTCACACCAGTCAGAATGGTTAAGATCAAAAATTCAGGTGACAGCAGATGCTGACGAGGATGTGGAGAAAGAGGAACATTCCTCCATTGTTGGTGTGATTGCAAGCTTGTACAACCACTCTGGAAGTCAGTCTGGAGGTTCCTCAGAAAATTAGACATAATACTACCAGAAGATCCAGCAATACCTCTCCTGGGCATATACCCAGAAGAAGTTCTAATTGATAATAAGAAACATGCTCCATTATGTTCATAGCAGCCTTATTTATAATAGCCAGAAGCTGGAAAGAACCCAGATGTCCCTCAAGAGAAGAATGGATATAGAAAATGTGGTACATTTACACAATGGAGTACTACTCAGCTATTAAAAACAATGAATTTATGAAATTCTTGTACAAGTGGATATCTTGAGGATATTATCCTTAGTGAGGTAACCCAATCACAAAAGGAGTCATTAGATATGCACTCACTGATAAGTGGATATTATCCCAGAAACATAGAACACCCAAGATACAATTTGCAAAACACAAGAAAATCAAGAAGAAGGAAGACCAATGGATGGATACTTCATTCCTCCTTAGAAAAGGGAACTTAATACCCATGAAAGGAGTTACAGAGACAAACTTTGGAACTAAGATGAATTGATGGACTATCCAGAGACTAACCCACCTGGGGATCCATCCCATAATCAGCTACCAAACCCAGATACTATTGCATATGCCAGCAAGATTTTGCTGAAGGGACCCTGTTATAGCTGTCTCGTATGAGGTTATGCCAGTGCCTGTCAAATACAGAAGTGGATGCTCACAGTCATCTATAGAATGAAACACAGGGCCCCCAATGGAGAAGCTAGAGAAAGCACTCAAGGAGCTGAAGGGGTCTGCAACCCTATAGGTGGAGCAACAATATGAACTAACCAGTACCCCCAGAGCTCATGTCTCTAGCTGCACATGTAGCAGAAGATGGCCTAGTCAGCCATCACTGGGAAGCGAGAGACCCCTTGGTATTGCAAACTTTATATGCCCCAGTACAGGGGAATGCCAGGGCCAAGAATCAGGAGTGGGTGGGTAGGGGAGCAGGGTCGGGGGAGGGTATAGGGAACTTTCGGGATAGCATTTGAAACATATATAAAGAAAATATCTAATAAAAAATCAAAAAAAAGAAAGAAAAAGAAAAGTGTGTGTGGGGGGGTGGACTGTGATAACTGGAGTTGGGATCTGACGTTTGACAGATTTTTATAAGAGTCAGGAATAGACATTAAGAAATACAAACCCTCAGGGTAGACTGTATGTGTGTCTTAATGAAGTGAGACGTGGCTTGGCTATTAGGATGAAAGAGCTGGTATAGATAGGACAGAATTTATCAGGTGTCAAGGAGTAATAATGGAGACATTGGTTGTAATGCAAGGATGTCTTGCAGTAGATGAGACAGGTCTGGACCTTCAAGGACCACAGCTCTAGCTATTAGAGATGGAATTGTTGGTTTGGTGGGACTGGCAGTGAACAATTCCTATAACTGTGGGAAGATGGGAGGCTTTTATCATGGCAATAATTTGGTCTTAGTTGGTTATTGGGCCTCCTTTTGTTGTAAGTAGCCTATGCTCTATCTAGATGGCAGTGTGGGACAAGAGGATGTGAAAGTCGTATTTGAAGTCTCTGTAGATGGTTAGGGATTGTCCTTGTGCCAATTAGAAGGCTTGGGTGAAAGCTATTGGTTTATCCTGTTGATTAGTGGTCAGCTAGTTCATGTGCCTCAACCACCTCAGTATCTGACTCTATGGCATAACCAGCTTTTCAGGCTCCCTTACGTACAAAGGAGCTGACATCTGCATACCAGATACAGATGGCCTGAGACAATGTGCCCTCATGCATGTGTGAGGGATGGTGCAGTAGTTCCCCTAAGGTTTCAGTGCAGGAATGAGATGGGGAATGGTCTGCATTTCATTTTATTTTAAATATCCGGAGTTGGGCTTGGTTGGGAAGTAAGTATATAGACTTCTACTAGTGCCACCTGGAGAGAAAGAACCCTGGAGGAAGGTAGTGTTTGTACCTCTTTATTAATTAAGAAATGGGATGGGTTGTAGAAGAGAGTGGTAGGTGACCCAAAAGTTAGTATTTTGGATTCCCAAGTGAGGAGCTCGGTGGCTGCTAAAGCTCATATGAAGAATGTCCATCCCTGGGTGGTGAGATCTAAATTTTTTACTACTACGTATGCCATGTGTGTAAAGGAAGTCTCCAATTGGTAGCCTAGGACCCCAGGGGCATATCCTTATTTTTTCTGTTACATAAAGAAAGAAGGAATGGTTTAGGTCTAGGAGGCATTGGACAGGCTATGAAGAAGAGTCTGGTGGAGCTTCTGAAAGGGCTTGGTAATGAATATGAGAAAGAAGTCATGTAAGGAGACAAGAGCTGCATCATATAGGTGGTAGGCAAGAAGGGAAAAGGCGGGTATCCAGGAGCATTAGAAGCCAGCTACTCTTAGGAATAATAAAATCTCCTCTTAGGTAAAGAGATCAGCAAGGGACCGGACTAGCTGTTTTCTATCAAAGCTAAGTTTTATGGGTTGAGGTCATGGTTAATTCCATGTAGGTGACCTGACCTGAAGGGTGGACAGTTGAGCCTTAGGTGGTGAGACTCTGCAGTCCCAGCTGGACAAGAAATTTAGAAGAGCAAAAGTGTCCATTTGACTAATTTGAGGGAACATACTGCAGGAGAAAAGTCATCTACATACTGTATAAGTTTAGATTGTGGAAAGACAAAGGAAGCCTGGCCAAATGGGTGTGGTCTATCCTAGTATAATACCTGGGGTAGGACAGTCAAGGTGAGTTGGGTAGAAAGTGGGTTGTCAGGGTCAATTAAGGTGAAAGTAAAGATGTTTTGTGACTGTGTGTCAAGGGGGATAGAGAAGAAGACATCCTTGAGGTCCAGGACTGAGAAATGAAAGGTCACTGAGGGGACAGTGGAAAGGAATGTGTACGAGTTAGACACAACCGGATAGTGGAGGACCACTGCAGAATTGAAGAGTTGGAGATCTTGAACTAGGCAGTAGGCCCCATGGGCTTTTTAACTGCAAATATAGGTTGTTAAAGAGGAAAGATGTGGGTGAAGTAGTGTTTTCTTAGGAGATCAGAGATGATAGGCTTAAATCCCCAGAGGCTCTGGAGTGAAAATGGTACTAGGCTTGGGTGATGCATTAGATAGGGTCCTGTAATTGGATGATGATGGAGGAATGGTGTTTAGCAACAGAGATATTTTGGATGTCCCAGATTTGGGAATCCATCCATTTTGGAGGCTGACAAAAGAAATGATGTATTGGAACCAGTAGGTTTGGAGGCTAGGTTAAGGAGGAGAGGGGCTGCTGGTGAGCTTAGGCTCCCAATTTAGCTAGAAGATTCCTTCCCAATAAGGGAGCAGGACAAGTTGACACCACCAGAAATGAGTGAGTAGAAGGAATGCCCCCTCAAAATGCAACTGAGTAGTGAGGTCTGGTGAGGTTGGTAAGGCTGTTCTCTACCCCAACAATAGGGAACTGAGGAGAGATGGGTCTCTAAAACTCTGTCAGGACTGAGTAAGTAGCCCCAGTGTCCAGGAGGAAGTAGGTGAGTAACTCTGATACCATAATGACTACCCAGGGTTCCCTATTGGAGATGACAGTGGTTGGACTGAGCCCCTCAGTTGTCCATGTCCAGACTTAAGAGGGGTTAGGGCAGGCCTGGGTCCAGTGATCAGCCTGACCACCTTTGAAACAGGGACTCAGTGGTCCTCCAGGTTCTTAGGAGGCAGTTGCCAGCCAAAGCAGCTTGAATGGCCTTGGCCAGCATTTGGTATTTCTATTTACTGGCTTTTTCATCTCTCTCATAGTACAACTTAATGGCTGGCACCAATTCTTCTGCTGGTGGTATTAGAGGTCCTCTCCACAAGTACGTAAAGTTGATCATAATGTCAAGGAAACTCTGGGAAAAATATGTCCTGAGGAGTTGTTTACTCTCTGGGTTTTCAGGGTCTGGGTTAGTATTCTGTAAAAGGGCCTTTGTGAGGCATTCTAGGGATTGAGACGAGTTTCCATGTTTCTCCTGGATGACCTCTTGGAGTTTCTCAAAGTTTGCTGGTTTAAAGGCAGCCTTAAGGAGAAGAGCCAGGAGCCAAGTTGTAAACTGACCTCTAGCTATAATGCCCCCTGGGGTGGTGTAGTCTCATTGGGAAACCTTGTTGGGATGCCTCAGCCCCAGCCAGATGTGCAGCAGGTGTGCTGTGTCTGCATGTGCTCTAGCTTGCACCCAAAACTCTCCTGTGCTCTTTGGGAAGTAGGCTGATAATTAGAATCATATATATGTTGTGGAAAGTAAGACTATAGGATTGGGTAATATACTGGAATTTTTAAATGAAAGTCAAGGAGTTAGAGGTGTAGGGCTCCAGTTTTGCTTTGTTTTTCTTTTTTTCTATTTTCTTTTTCTACTATTTGAAAGAGTTCACTTAATAAAAAGGGGAAATATACATTGACCAGGCCATCCACTCTGCAACTGCCCACAAAGGAAGAATTTGAGCTGAACTAGATCCAGTGGGAAGACATAGAGGGGGAACCCACTGTGGATTTGGAGTGAGTAGTGGGGGTGGGGGGTACTGAAGGCTGTTGGTGTGGTAAAGTGGGATTGCCTGCTGCCTGAAAGGGAGAAGGAGAGACAGAAGATGCTGGAGGAGGAGAGTGAGTCTGTTGCAGGTGGACCAGAGATAAGGGATAGGGGGACAGCATGGCTTAGACCCCCAAGGGGAAAGCACAGAGGCACTAGGATATCATATTGAGTCTCAATACCAATGTTAGGATTTCGATGCAGAAGGAAGGGTACCTTGGAGGGTTGGAGCCAAGGAACACCAGAAACATCATGTAACATGCTTCATATGAAAGGTTTATATTAGAGACACATATTTAGTATAAAATATATGTATACATATATTTAAATATAAGTAAAAAATTAAAGAAAGATCTTTCTCTCTCTAAATTTAAAAACATTGCCATGTTTTCTCCTAGGAATTTATATTTGGGTTTAGAGTTAAAGTTTTTCCATCTAGAAGGAATTTAATTTGGGATAAATAGTAAAGAACAAAGTGGAAAAGTTCTGCGGCCAACCTGGTTGAGGCTGACAAACGCAAGTTGATTGGATCTAGGAATCTCCTGGTTTACTGTGAGCCTCAGCAGTAATAGCTCATTGCTGGTGGCATATCTTTTTCTGGTTGTTGTTGTTGTTTCCAGGGGAAGGTCCTGTCGAGTATACACAATTACCCCACCAGGGTGCAAACCACTCTTTTTTTTTTTTAAGTCAATTTTGACCTATTAATGGCAAGCTATTATTTTAAAAAGTGCACTTGTGTTTTATTTATGTAAACAAGTATGTAGAAATGCAAACAAAATATAAACTCTATTACAATTGAGAAAAAAATCTTACTTTTTATATTTTATTTTTCATTACATATTTTCTCTATATACATTTCAAATTTCAAATGGTATCCCAAAAGTTCCCCATACCCTCCCCCCCCATCCCCCTACCCACCCCTACTTCTTGGCCCTGGCGTTCTCCTGTACTGAGGCATATAAAGTTTGCAAGACCAATGGGCCTCTCTTCCCAGTGATGGCCGACTAGGCCATCTTTTGATACATATGCAGCTAGAGACACGAGCTCCGGGGGGTACTGGTTAGTTCATATTGTTGTTCCACCTATTGGGTTGCAGATCCCTTTAGCTCCTTGGGTACTTTCTCTAGCTCCTCCATTGGGGATCCTGTGTTCCATCCAATAGCTGACTGTGAGCATCCACTTCTGTGTTTGCCAGGCACCAGCATAGCCTCACAAGAGACAGCTATATCATGGTCCTTTCAGCAAAATCTTGCTGGTGTATGCAATGGTGTCAGCGTTTGGAGGCTGATTATGGGATGCTCCACTATGTTCATAGCAGCCTTATTTGTAATAGCCAGAAGCTGGAAAGAACCCAGATGCCCCTCAACAGAGGAATGGATACAGAAAATGTGGTACATTTACACAACGGAGTACTACTCAGCTATTAAAAAGAATGAATTTATGAAATTCCTAGCCAAATGGATGGACCTGGAGGGCATCATCCTGAGTGAGGTAACCCAATCACAAAAGAACTCACATGATATGTACTCACTGATAAGTGGATATTAGCCCAGAAACTTAGAATACCCAAGATATGAGATACAATTTGCAAAACACATGAAACTCAAGAAGAACCAAGACCAGAGTGTGGGCACTTTGCCCCTTCTTAGAATTGGGAACAAAACACCCATGGAAGGAGTTACAGAGACAAATTTTGGAGCTGAGACAAAAGGATGGACCATCTAGAGACTGCAAACCACTCTTAAGTATTACCCACATAGTACTGATCTCCAGGAAGTGAACACAATTTTTTCCTTTGTTACTAGAACCATCTTGCTCTCTGTACCCAGGTTAGATACCCATGCCATGGAATTCCATTCTAGGTTAAGGATGTCCCAACCAGACATGGACCATAGACTATGGCCCATGTGCTATGTCCAAGAAAGGCTGCAGCCCAGCAAGCTGATGTAGCCCCATGTCTTTTGGCCCAGGAGCTTGTCTGATGCTTCAGCAGGTGGCTTGCAATAAAGGCTGAGAATAAACGCCCCAGAGCAGGACTCCCTGGCTTGCTCTCCCACGCCTCCACTGTGGAGCAGCAGGGCCCAATGCCAGGTTTATTTTTAATTTTTTCTGCTTTGGCTTCTCATCTGGAAGGGAGCATGTAATACAACGTGGGATTACCTGAATAAATATATACAAAGTAATTTTTTTAAAAAAAAATCACTTGGCAGCAGTGCTTAACAAATGCTAAGAAAAAGACCTTTGTCCACTTTATATCTTTAATATCAAATTATTCCTCTGTGTCTTCTCCTGAGACTCAACAAGATCATTTATACAAAAATATAAAATGCGATAAAATGTCTAACAGAAGAATTCTGCAAGAACAAAATTCACATTTTAAAGAAGAAACCATAATTGCATGAGCGGTATCACTATTACTTGAATAACACAGTTGGTTTGAAATGTCACCTTTGTCTCAGACTAAATTTGCATTTAGTCTGGATTCTCTATCATGACTTATTCATATAACTTAATCACATTAACTTTACCATGTTCTTTATTAGCTGGCAGAACTTGCCTAATTGATTAATTCATTGTGTTTCATTTGCAAAATTTTTCCGGCCAAAAAATTATATTTATACAAAAATCTTGAACCAGCTGTTCCAATTTTTTAAAATTAATATTTTCTTGAGGTTGCAGCAAATTTTCATACTCATCTAGAGAAACTTGACAGTCTTATAAACATTTTCCTATTCCAGTAAAAGGAAAAGGTCTCTGCTTCCACTTATGCCCTTTCTTTCTCTTTCTCTCTTTCTCTCTCTCTTTCTCTCTCTCTTTCTCTCTCTCTTTCTCTCTCTCTCTTTCTCTCTCTCTCTCTCTCTCTCTCTCTCTCTCCTTCCTTCTTTCCTTCCTTTCTTCCTTCCTTCCTTCCTTCCTTCCTTCCTTCCTTCCTTCCTTCCTTCCTTGTCTCAGAAGAGTTCTTGGTATTTTTCTTACTAGTTGTATCTTGGTTTTATTTGTTTGATTTAAGACTTACTCAGGCCAGCCTCCAGTTGTTTATATAACCCAGCTTGGCCCGGAACTTGTATTGAATGTATTCAACCTCCTGCATGTTCTCCTGGATGCTAGAATTCCAGATGTGTATTGTGTATTGCCTGGTTAAAGTTTTCTGAAAGTCTTCCTTATGTAGTTCCTACACAACTCTTAAGTTTACGGCAGCTATTGCCTTTATTTAGTTCTTGTATCTCCTCTCTTTATTCTCCCCTCCTCTTCTTCCTTCTCCTCCTCCTTCCCCTCCTCCCCCTCCTCCTCCTCATCCTCCTCCTCCTCTTCCTCCTCCTCCTCCTTGTGCTTCTTTGATGAGTGTGGGAAGACTACCAGTTGTCTCATTCAAAGTCTAGATCCTGTTACTAGATCAGAAAACCATCTCATCTCCTCACCATTGTTGCACAGACATTCCATGGTAAAAGGAGATATACTATATCAAGAGAATATCTGTTTCAAAACAGATTCCAGGTAACCAGATAGCTTGTGGAGGTTTAAATGAGAAATGTGACCCATAGGTTCATATATTTGAACACTTGGTCCCTGGTTGGTGGTGCTGCTTGGAGAAGTCATAGAACCTTTGGGTGGTAGAGCTTTGCTCCGTGTGGGCTTTGAGAGATGGCAGACTTCCTTCACATCAATTCTGTCTCTCTGCTTTGTATTTGTGCTCTTAGCTTCCTGCCCTGGAGGCTTGTTGCCATTCCTCCTGCCCTTGTGTTCTCTCCCTCTGGATCCACAAGCCAAAATAACCTCTTCTGTAAGTCCCTATCAGTCATGATGTTTAATCACAACAACAGAAGAGTAATAGTATGGTGGCCTAGGAGGGCAAAAAGAGGTGGGGTGGGAAATTGTAACTTAGAACGTGAGGTGTGGCAATTGAGGTAATTCCTCCAAATCAGATTAGGCACAACACCAATGAAAGCAACAGTACATGGCCAAGCTATGCCCAGAATTAAGTGTTGGGCTCCTTCCATGATTCCAAACAATTGAGTTAAAACTAGATAAATGAAGTGTTCTGTTCAAGAAGATGTACATGAAAAACCAGACATTATTTGTGAAATTAAACATTAACAGTTTACAGAAATTAATACAAGAACTAGTTTATTGGGGTGGGGGTTTCCAAAACAAGATCTCTAAAATTAAACTAGTATTTTGTAAAAGGAAAATTAAGCAAACTTGGACAACTAAGATCAATAGAGTACACATAGTTTATGATTATAAAATCCACGGTCTGTGCTAATAAAATAGAAAATAAATTATAAGAAAATGTAAATGAATACAATTGAAGAAAACATAAAGCTAGTTTATAAACAACAATTGAAGAAATTTACTTGAAGTAATTAATTTTTTTCCAATAGAAGTCTAAACTCAGCAATTATGAAAGATTGCTCAAGCCACTAAAGCACAAAGGGCTAGACAAAATAACCTTGATAGTAAAGGCAAGAATAAGAGCCAGGAACCAGACTGCTTGGCTGGGCTCTGTTAGCACTTATTTCCCTGTTGCTGAATGCCAGGAAAGGTCTTGCAGTTTCACAAATATTAATCCACACAATCTTCCCAGCACACCAGTAAGGAAGGATAACCATTATTCTTATGTTATAGATGAGGATGTGAAAAAGGGAGGGCTAAGAATTTGTTACCTAATGACATACAAGAGGTACCTGGTGGAATAAAGAATTAAATAGTATCCTAAAGCATGCCCTCAGCTGCAAAGATACTCAAGTTTAAAGCTCTCCTCCAAGTTCCAGTGGTATGGTCTTGGCAAGATATTTAATCCTTTTATGAGCCAATTTCTTTTCTTATTTTTTTCATTTGTTTGGTTTTATCGGTTTTTTGAGACAGGGTTTCTCTTCATAATACCACTGGCTTTGTCCTGGACTTGATTTGTAGACCAGACTGGCTTTGAACTCACATAGATTTGCCTGCCTCTGCCTGCCAGGATTAAAGGCATGCGCCACCAAACCTGGATGACTCAATTTCTTAAATCAGGACAGAGAATACATAAATGTGAGGAGCGGGTGTGGCAGCAGTCCCAAGAAGGCGCCAGGGACTGCAGCTAAGTCTTATGACTTGCACCTGACTTCCTCGTACACCTGAAAATAAGCCTCGACCATCGTGAGAGCTGCACAGGTGCACCATAATGCTGGCAGTTTAAACAAGCCCATATTTGGTGGAGACATGCCCCTGCCACCCTGATTGGCTGAAGCTGTGTGCCTGGTGAGGTGACTTGGTTCAGGGGAGAAAGATGAGGAAAAAGATGAAGCGAGAAAAATGAAGACTGAAGTTTGCTGAATAAACTGCTGTTAGAAGGACTGGTGGTCGTGTCGTTCTTGCTGGTCGAGAGCAGACGTGACACATAAAAAGACATTAGATCAGTGGCTCTCAAGCTTTCTAATTCTGTGAACCTTTCATACACTTCCACATGATGTGATGATCCCCAACCATAAAATTATTTTCATTGCTACTTCATAACTATAATGCTGCTATTATTATGAATCATAATATAAATATCTGATATGCAGAATACCTGATATGTGACCCTTGAAAAGGTTGTTTAACTCTCCGAAGGAGTGACAACTCACACACAGGTTGAGAACCACTGCTTTAAATGCTAAACAAAACTGAAAACTAAACAGAATAATGTGACAAGGGAATTACTTCCATTGTCCATTGACTCAAACAGAGGAACACTAGGGTTTTAAAATATGTATCACTTTTATATATTTAATACCTACTACGGAAAGTATGCAGTGATCATGACAACATGATTTCTAAGCCCAAACCAGACAAACCTTAGATAGTCAAGAATAGAATCTTCATCCTAAACAAGAGAAGGATTATTGTCGTGCTGCTTCTTGCCTCTCCACTGAGGTGCCTGGGTGCTGCTGGTGGGAGGCAGGGCGAGTTCCAAATGTGGAGTGGGGGTGCATCCACAGTCCATGTTCTCCTTCGTTGGACAGGAAGGGGAGACAGCAGAGTCTGGAACGAATGCTGTGGGTGTCTAGGTCTCCTCTCTGGGTACCAGGGTGCCACCAGTGTACCGCTGGGAGTCAAGAACAGGGAGTGGTCTACCTTTCTCTTGGGCATCACCGTGCTAGGCAGAGAGTAGAGGCAGAGCCCAGGATGAGCTATACTGGAGGGACTAGAGGAGAGAAGGCATTTCTTTGGCGTTGTTGGGTATGGCTCTTTAAGACTAGGGCCTTCCTTGAGTCGATCCTTAATAAAACAGCTTTCTGAGACGATCCTTGCTTGTTCATACAGGTTTATTTGATGGTGGATGTGAATGCATACACTTTATTTGGGGTGAACCAGGAATTAAATACCTTTTTCAGGAAGGAATACCCAGGAAGGGAAGCACATTGGCAGAAGGCTTGGGGCTATCTAGAAACCTCATTAGCATGGAGAACTCCAGGTGTTTCTGCTACCCTCAGAGTTCCAGAGCAGGTAGAAGCAGGAGGGGAAGGAAGGCTCTGCTCCTGCTTTCTCAATTCTGAGATTCCTGGGATGTGAGCTCATTCAACATGACCATTTTTTTATGCCTGTCTAGGAAAATGGTCTCACGTGCCCTATAGATTATGTCTATTAAATAGGCAGTCAAACTCATATTTTATGGTAAATTACTTGGGTTGGAGTCTTGCTCTGTCTTCTGAGCATAAAAACTACCCCAGGGAAAATGTAAAACTACAAGTGCTTGAGATATACTCCAGCCCAATAAACCAGAAGTGGGGGTGTGGGGTTGAGACTCTAGAGACAAAGTAAGATTATATAGTCTAGACAATCACTGATTAAATTCAAGAACTAACAGGCATCGGGGCGTTTTTTTAAATTACTGTTATTTTGGAAATTCTTGCACACACACCAAAACAGGAAGAGCCAAAAATAGGAGGCCATAAGCTGTCTCTTGGAACAATGTTAGTGTATACTTGAAAAACACTAGGAGAATAAGCTGAACAAAACTCGGAGGGCTTTTCTAAAAATGTATTCACCACCAAAATTCTTCCAAGGTATCATCAATAGTACAAGTTAGAAAATGATATAATAAGGATCTTATTTGAATTATTGGTAAACAAAGAAGGTAGAGTTAAGAAAAATGTGTAGAACATAGATAAAGAATATCTCATTTTTGATTAATAGCCAGGTCTGTAATTTTTCAAACTGTGTTCTCAAGTTCAAATCAAGGGGGACTGGCATGAAGAGACAAACGGGGCAAAATAGGGGGTCACATGTCTCCTCATGCCTTGCTTTAGCTGAAGCAGGTCTGTTTTTCTTCTTTTCAGTGTTGGCTTCTGCACAAGGTTAGCCTTGAAGAAAAGCCTGGGCCCAGGCAGGAGGCAGAGGTTCTGAGTTCGAGGCTAGCCTAGTCTACAAAGTGAGTTCCAGGACAGTCAGGTCTACACAGAGAAACCCTGTCTCAAAAAACTAAACCAAAAAAAAAAAAAAAAAAAAAAAAAAAGAAAAAGAAAAAGAAAAAAAGAAAAAAAGAAAGGCCTGGGCCAATAACTAGTGCTTAATGTTTAAGAATAGTTAGCCTAGATAACACATTCCTTTCTTCTCCTACTTAGATCAGTCACTCATTTCTTCTATGCTCATTGAATACCTACACGGTGTCTTTATTTGTGCTCCCTAAGCAAGTCATGGCATACGCTGTTCAAAGGAACATTGTTTCTGTCTTACATAAAAGAACTAACAAAGTAAAAAAAATCTCTGTCACCTATGACAATTGTATTCGTTCTTCTAAGTGATATTCAAGCATCCTCACTTTGGCCATTCAAGATTCCTCTAATGAAGTGTCTCTGTTTAGCTCTGTACCCCATTTTAAAAATGGGTTATTTGCTTTGTTAGTGCCTAACTTCTTGTGTTCCTTATAAATTTTGGATACTAACCTTCTCTCAGATGTAGGGTTGGTAAAGATATTTTTCCAATCTGTAGGCTGTAATTTTGTGCTATTGACAGTGTCCTTTGACTTCCAGAAGCTTTTCAGTTTCATGAGGTCCCATTTAATAATAATTGATCTTAGTGCCTGAGTTATTGCTGCTCTGTTCAGGAAGTTGTCTCCTGTAACCATGCATTCAAGGCTACTTTCTGTTCTATTAGAGTCAGTGTATCTGGTATTATGTTGAGGTCTTTGATCCACTTGGACTTGAATTTTGCGCAGGATGATAAATATGGGTCCATTTTCACTTTTCTACATGCAAATATCAGTTAGACCAGCACCATTTGTTGAAAATGCTCTCCCTTTTCCATTGTATGGGTTTAGTTTTTTTGTCAAAAATCAAGCCCTCATAGCTATATGGATTTATTTCTGGGTGATCAATTCAATTCCGTTTATCTACCTGTCTGTTTCTATTCCAATATAGTTTTTTTTTTTAATTCCTATTGCTCTGTAGTATAGCTTGAATTCAGAGATGGCGATTCTTCCAGAAGTTCTTTTATTGTTCAAGAGTGTTTTAGCTATCCTGAGTTTTTTTTTCTTCCATATGAAGTTGAGAATTTCCCATTCAAGAACTGTAAATAATTGTATTGGAATTTTGATCAGACTTGCATTGAATCTGTAAATTGCTTTTGGTAGAATAGCCATTTTCATCATGTCAGTACTACTGGTCTATGAGCATGGGAAATCTTTCCATCTTCTAATATCTTCATCAGTTTCTTTCTTCAGGAAATTAAAGTTCTTGTCATATAGGTCTTTTACTTGCTTGGTTAGAGCTACACCAAGATATTTTACATTAAATGTGGCTATTGTGAAGGGTGTTGTTTCCCTAGTATCTTTCTCACCCCATTTATCATTTGTTTAAAGGAAAGTTACTGATTTCCTTGAGTTAATTTTGTATCTAGTCACTTAGCTCAAAGTGTTTATCAGCTGTAGGAATTCTCTGGTAGAATTTTGGAGTCACTTATGTATACTACCATAACATTCACAAATAGCTATACTTTGACTTCTTCCTTTCCAAGGTATGTCCCCTAGATCTTTGTCTTACTTCTCTACCAAGAACTTTAAGTACTATATTGCATAGACAGGGAGATAGTGGGCAGCCTTGTTCCTGATTGTAGTGGAACTGTTTTAAATTTCTCTCCATTTAATTTGATGTTAGCTATTGAATTACGGTATACTGCCTTTATTATGTTTAGGTATGTGCCTTGTATTGAATATCTCTCCAAGACTTATAATATAAAGGGGTGTTGGATTTGTCAAAGGCTTTTTCAAGAAGTATCTAGTGAGATGATCATGTAGCTTTGTTTCAGTTTGTTTATATGGTGGATTAGATTGATAGATTTTCATGTGTATCCCTGGGATAAAGCCTACTTGATCACAGTAGATGATATATTTGATGTGTTTTGGTTTTTTGTTGTTTTGTTTTATTGTTTTGTTTTTGTCTTTGTTTTTTGATCCAGTTTGGAAGTATTCTATTGTGTATTTTTGTGTCAATGTTTATGAGGGAGATTGGTCTGAAATACTCTTTCTTTGTTGAGTCTTTGTGTGGTTTAAGCATCAGGGTGACTGTGGCCTCATAGAATGAGTTTGGCAAAATTCCTTCTATTTCTAATTTTGTGGAATAGTTTATGGAGTATTAGCATTAGCTCTTCTTTGAAAGTCTGGTAGAATTCTGCTCTAAAACCAACTGGCCCTGGGCCTTTTTGGTTGGGAGACTTTCGATGACTGCTTCTATTTCCTTAGGGGTTATAGGACTATTTAGATAGTTTACCTTTTTTTGATTTTACTTTGGTAAGTGGTATTTGTCTAGAAAATGATCCACTTCATTTAGATTTTTCAATTTTGTGAAGTGCAGGCTTTTGAAAGTAAAACCTAATGATTTTTTGAATTTTCTTAGTGTCTGTTGTCTCCCATTTCATTTTGTTATTTTGGATACTGTTTCTCTGCCTTTTAGTTAGTTTGTCTATCTTGTTGATTTTCGAAAGAAAGAAAGAAAGAAAGAAAGAAAGAAAGAAAGAAAGAAAGAAAGAAAGGAAGGAAGGAAGAAAGGGAGAGAGAGAGAGAGAGAGAGAGAGAGAGAGAGAGAGAGAGAGAGAGAGAGAGAGAATGGAAGGAAGGAAGAAAACAGCTCTTAGTTTTCTTAATTCTTTGTATTCTTTCTGGTTGATTATTTTTAGCCCTGAGATTGATTATTTCCTGCCTTCTACTCCTCTTTGATGCATTTACTTTTTTTTTTCTCCAGAGCTTTCAGGTGTACGTTTAATTTGTTAGTTGAGAATTCTCCAATTTTTTTATGAAAGCATTTGGTGCTATGTACTTTCCTCTTAGCACTGCTTTCATTGTGTCCTGTAGTGTGTGTATGTTATGCCCTCATTTTCATTAGATTCTAGAATGTCTTCGTTTTTTTATTTCTTCCCTGACCCAGTGATCATTGAATGGTGAGTTGTTCAGTGTCCATAAATTTTTAGGATTTCTATTGTTTCTATTATTGTTGAAATCCAGCTTTAATCCATCATGATCTAATAGGATGCATGGGATTATTTCAATCTTCTTGTATGTGTCGAGGCTTGCTTTATGACTTTATGGTCAATTTTGGAGAAGGTTTCATGAGGTAATGAGAAGAAAGTATATTATTTTGTATTTGGGTAAAATGTTCTATAGATATCTTTTAGGTCTATTTGAGTGATAACCTCTGTAAGTCTCATTAATTCTCTGTTTAGTTTCTGTGTCAATGACCTATCTACTGGTAAGAGTGGGGTATTGAAGTTTACCATTGTTAATGTGTTTGGTTTGATTTGTAATGTTTCTTTTATGAATATGAATACCCTTGTATTTAGGGCATAGATGTTCAGAATTGAAGCATCCTCTTGGTGGATTTTTTTCTGTCAATGAGTATGAAGTGTTATTTACCATCTCTTTTGGTTACTTTTGGTAGAAAGTCTGTTTTATTAGATATTATAATGGCTATTGCACCTTGCTTCTTGGGTATGTTTGCTTGGAAAAACCTTTGCCCAGCCCTTTATTCTGAAGTAATGTCTAACTTTGCTGCTGAGATGTTCTTCTTGTATACAGCAGAATGATGGATTCTGTTTAGTCATCCATTCTGTTAGCCGGTGTCTTTTATTGGGGAATTGAGCATATTGATGTTGAATGATATTAATGACAAATGATTGTTAATTTCTGCTATTTTGATGTTGGTGTTGATAGTGGTTATATATGTGGGTGTGCCCATGTGCGCACATGTGCAAATTTCTCTTCTATTGGTCTTAATTGTGGGAAAACATTTCTTGTGTTTTCTTGAGTATAGTTAGCCTCATTGGATTGGAGTTTTCCATTTAGTATCCTTTGTAGGTCTGGGTTCATGGAAAGATATTGTTTAAATTTGGTTTTCTCATGAAATATATTGTTTTCTCCATTTATGATGAATGAAAGTTTTGCTGGGTATAATAGTCTGGACTGTTATTTGTGGTCTCTTAAGATCTGCAAGAAATCTGCCCAAGCACTTTTATGTTTAATAGTATCTGTTGAGAAGTCAGGTATAACTCTGAGAGGTCTGCTTTTATATGTTACTTGGCCTTTACCCTTGTAGCTTTTAATATTCTTTCTGTGCTTTGTACATTTAGTGTTTTGATTATTATGTGGTGAAAGGATTTTCTTTTCTGGTCTAATGGTGTTCTATTAACTTCTAGTACATTTATGGCCATTTCTGGGCCTTTGTAGTTCGGAATCATCTTCTATTCCTATTATTCTTTTTTTTAACATTTCATTTTTAATTAGATATTTATTTATATTTCAAATGCTATCCCAAAAGTCCCCTATACACTCTCCCTGCCCTGCTCCCCAACCCACCCACTCCTGCTTCCTGACCCTGGCATTCCCCTGTACTGGGGCATATGATCTTCTCAAGACCAAGGGCCTCTCCTCCCATTGATGGCCAACTAGGCCATCCTCTGCTACATATGCAACTAGAGACACAGTTCTGGGAGGTACTGGTTAGTTCATATTGTTGATCCTCCTCTAGGGTTGTTGAGACCTTTAGCTCCTTGGGTATTTTCTCTAGCTCCTTCTTTAGGGGCCCTTTTTTTCCATCCAATAGATTACTGTGAGCATCCACTCCTGTATTTGCCAGGCACTGGCATAGCCTCAGAAGAGACAGCTATATCAGGGTCCTGTCAGCAAAATCTTGGGGTGTATGCAATAGTGTCTGGGTTTGGTGGTTGTATATGGAAATAATCCCTGGGTGGGGCAATCTTTGGATAGTCCTTTCTTCCATCTCAGCTCCAAACTTTGTCTCTGTAACTCCTTCCATGGGTATTTTGTTCCCCCTTCTAAGAAGGATTGAATTATCCACACTTTGGTCTTCTTTCTTCTTGAGTTTCATGTGTTTTGCAAATTGTATCTTGGATATTCTAAGTTTCTGGGCTAATATCCACTTATCAGTGAGTGCATATCATGTGTGTTCTTTTGTGATTGGGTTACCTCACTCAGGATGATATCCTCCAGATCCATCCATTTGCCTAAGAATTTCATGAATTCATTGTTTTTAATTGCTGAGTAGTACTCCATTGTGTAAATGTACCACATTTTCTGTATTCATTCCTCTGTTGAGGGACATCTGGGTTCTTTCCAGCTTCTTGCTATTATAAATAAGGCTGCTATGAACATAGTGGAGCACGTGTCCTTATTACAAGTTGGAAAGTCTTCTGGGTATATGCCCAGGAGAGGTATTCCTGGGTCGTCAGGTAATACTATGTCTAATTTTCTGAGGAACTGCCAGACTGATTTCCAGAGTGGTTATACCAGCTTGCAATCCCACCAACAATGGAGGAGTGTTCCTCTTTCTCCACATCCTCGCCAGCATCTGCTGTCACCTGAATTTTTGATCTTAGCTATTCTGACTGGTGTGAGATTGTTTTGTGGTTTTATAGTGTTCCAAACTTCCTGGACATTTTGTGTCATGAACTTTTTATATTTTGCATTTTCTTTGACTGCTGTATTGATTTCTTCTATCATATCCTCTATGCCTGAAATTCTTTCTCCCATCTCTTGTATTCTGTTGGTGATGCTTACATATGTAGTTTCTCTTCTCTTTCCTAGGCTTTCCATCTCCAGGATTGCCTCAGTTTGTGTTCTTTATTGCTTCTATATCTATTTTTTCAGGTCTTAGACCATTTTATTCATATCCTTCACCTGTAGGGATGTATTTTCCTGTATTTCTTTAAGGGATTCAGTCATTTCCTCTTTAAAGGCCTCTATCAACTTTATACGACTGGATTTAAGATCTTTCTTGTGCTTCAGTTTCCTTAGTATATCTAGTGCTTTCTATAGCAGGTTAGCTGGACTCTGGTGATGCCATATTGCCTTGGTTCTTGTTGATTTTGTTTTTATGCTGCCCTTTAGGCATCTGTTTTTCCTTGGTGTTAGCTGGATGGTCCCAATGATGGACTTCTCAAGAAGGCAGGGAGAGTCATAGGCCAGACAATGAAGGTCAGAGAACCCAACTCTGTTGTCTGTGCCTCACGTGGACCTTAATCTGCCTGCTTTGCTCCACCAGACCAGACTGCTAGAGGATTGGTGTGGTGGTCTTCCAAGCTGGGTATTTTGGGGGCCCTGAAGATCTCCAGGGGAAAGCAGAACATTTTTGATGTCCTGTAAGGTTCCTTAGAACTGAAGGATGGGCCCAATACTAGCTAATGGAGCTCAGGGAACCCCATGTACCTCATCTTTGCCTGCTGAGCTCTAGTGGACCAGACTGCAAGGGGGTTGGTAGGGTAGCTTTTCAAGCTGGGTTATTCTTGGGCCCTGTAGAACTCTAGGAGGAAGCAGGATGCTCTTGAGTTCCCACAAGGCTCCTCTGCTGATTCTTGAATTTTTCTATTAATGACATTAAGAACCCTACAATGGAACCCCAATTTCTATGGTAACAAGTAGCAACTCTGCCATGATGCCTCCTAAATTCTAGTGACAATAAGCTATAAAATAACTATTATCTTAATAACAAGTCTTCCTATTTTAGACATGTATGAAGTTGACTATAAAAAAACTGTAAGACCTTAAAACTTGAGTGTGAAGAATCAAAGGTGATCAAATGATTTAGTGTGTTCCAAGCAAAATGACCTAATTTTGAAATTACCCATGCCACCAAAGTAGCAGGATCAATCATTTTTCTGTTTAAGATATTGGTTCCTTCTACTCAAGAAAAAATACAGCACACACATTTCTATATTTTGGACTGATAATAGAAGATTATTAGCATTATAATTTATGCAAATGCAAGCCCTATTCATGTGAAAGTAATTAGTATCTCTTAGTGTTGTGCTAATTATCATGTAAATAGATTATAAGTAATCGCTGAGAGAATTTCATTTTCTATTTAAAACTGTACTTGTTTAAAGAACCAGAGGATATTGATAATATGGACATTTCAGTGTTTTAAAATAAAAGACTTTGGTGTTCTAAAATTTTCACTTTTTGGGACTGGAGAGATGGGCTAGTAGTTAAGAGCACTTGATGCTTTCTAGAGGCCCTGAGTTCCCTTCTCAAAGTCCACACTGAGCAGCTCATAAATGCCTTACAAAAGGTTTGGTGAACATAAGATAAAGTACAATCTACAGCTTACCAGAGAAGAATTTTCTGATGTTTAAATGCCAATACAAGTCACCTGCAGAGCTTAACTCCCTGTCTGGGGGTGTCATTGCAGAGTTCCTGAGTTGGTGGTTCCTGGGGGTCTCTCGGGTGATGCTTCTTGGTTGATTCCACCACCGTGCTTTGAGGAGTAGTACTCCAAGGGATGGCTGTGGAGCTTGCTGTGAGCACAGGAATGACTGGCCTCCGCTATCTGTGCTCATCTTGTGACAGTGAGTGGGCATAGATCCATGTAGCATGTGTCCATTGTCCAAAGCTTTGTCATGTGCTCCAAGTATCTTTCCAAGCTGGGGCTTTGTGTTTCTTAGTTGTCTTGTTAGCTTGAATATGATTAGGAGGAGACCTGTGTTTATAAATCCCAGGGGCGTCTCTTGTCCTCAACCCAGAATTTGGTCAAAACAGGTCAATTTCTTTGCAGACTCCCTTAGCAAGGACACTTTTTGTTGTTGTTGTTGTTGTTGTTGTTGTTGTTTCCTAGCTTTCTCTTCTCACTGAAACTGTGTGTCTTCAAAGTCTGCTGCTCTACAAGGCATGCTCATGTTTGTTGGCCTATTCTTTATTGCTTTTCTTCAATTCTCCTTGGATTTCATTGGTTGTTCCTTGTCTCATTTCTCAACATGATCACTCAGCTTGTGGAATTTTTAGTGTCCTTTCTTATTTAATATACTGAAGTTGGAATTGAAGCTTCACCTTTTTACCCAAAAAGAGAGCTAATGGCTTAGATTTTTTTCTAAGTGGCTATTAATTTCCAAATGCCTTGGTTAGAAAGATCTGAGGACAGGTTCTGGTAGCCAAAGCCACTAGCACTGGACACTGTGGATTTCAGCTTTGCCATAGTGGCTTTTACTCCATGGCCATTCTTTCTTCTTCTCATCAGCTGGGATTTGCATTTAAAAGCGACTTGCTTTTCTAAATCACTGCTAGTTGCATCATGACAAGATGCTTTTCAGGGTGTTCTCTCATATTATGAGAACTGAATGTCTCCAGACAACATTGCCAGACTATGAGAGAAGAACATGCACAAGGCTAGAAAACTCATAGCTTAGTGCCTGCCAGAGAGAAGGTTCTAGATAAATATTGCTGCCATGATAATTTTTGTCATTACATTTATAGTTCCCAATGTTTCTTTAGGGGCAGTGGCAAGAAATGAAAGACTATAAGAAATACATTCTGCCAGGAAGAACGGGGATTTAAAAGAAGGATCAGGGCTGCAGAAATGGCTTAGCAGTTACAAGTACTTGCCACTCTTGAAGGGGACATGAGTTTATTTCCCAGCACCCACAACCACCAGATCCAGAGAATCTGATGACCTTCTCTGTCTTTCTCAGGCTCCTGAACACATGTTTTTAAGAGTGTATGCATATACATACCTATAATTAATTTTTAAAAGAGGATGGATCATGAGAATACTAATTGAATATTTTTAAAAATATGAGCAGACCCAGAAAAGTAACCCAATTTAGAATGATCATTAGAAGGAGAAACCCTGGGATCAAATCCAGGGCTACCAAAAATAGCTGCTGAGTCTTGGCTAGCAGAATTCTGGAGTCCCCCTTCAGCAGAGCAACCTGTCACAGTGGCTGAGACCAGACCCAGAAACAGACCCCAGAAATACATGCTGAAGAGTTCATCCTGGCAGAGTTAGGGAAGGCCAGGTTATGGAAACCAAGCCAGATCCATCGGGAGGCAGTCATCTGGAGCGTCCTGCTGCCTCACAGGTGTGGTGCCTTCCACTAAAAATAAAACTGAGAAAGAATGCTTAGTCTAGCTCACTGCTTATTTCTGGCTGCTGTTGCTGAAGCTCAAAGCCTTTGGTGTCCTCCAATGAGGCAGGGGAGTAAGATTTCACTAGAGCAACTCCATCTGAACAATCTGATGCCACAGATCTAAGTAAGTACTGAGTTGCCAGCAGCAGTGTCTCATGGTTCTTCCTGTTCTTCTGTTCTTTCTGGGCATTCTTTTCTACTCTTCCCTCATTTGTACCTTCTGTCTCATGCTTGACCCCCCTTTTCCACCATCACTTTTTCTTCTTCCATCAGATAATATGGGCGCCTTTCTGTACTATCATATCATGCAGCAGATTGCTCCTGGGGTAACCTATGTCTTCAGTTCTGGTTGGACTCAAAAATGGAGGATGTACTCAATGGGGGCTAGGCAGGCATCTACCTTTAGAACTGTCAATCATGTTATCAAGACAGTGTCACTGGCAGGTTAGGCCTGTTCTCATCACCATGTGGAAGCTAGTGACATAACAACAAAAAGGACATAACAGCAAGAGTCAAGAATGAGGATGCTGAGTTACCTAAGCTACTACATGGACTTGTTGGTATCACCTGCTCACAGAGGAGGTCAGGAGCCTCCTGGGTTAGGCATGCAGAGCTGGATGCTGCCACCCCAGGAGATTCTGAATAGAGCATTATGATTATTTTCTATATCTTGTTCCAGATTAATCAGGAAAGGAGGCCTTGGTCTTCCTATGTAGCATCCTTTCAATGAGACTCAGCGAAGGCTCAAGAGGAAGCCTGAATCCTCTTACATGAAGCTTGTACATGGGCTTTGGATCACTTGGGGAAATATGAGTTTTCCTCTTCTCAAAGTAAAGCCTTTTAGAAAGATAACAGATACTCATCAAAACACATCCCTCCCCAGACCCTTCATTGTAAGAAATATTCCAAATCCAATGGGCTCTTTCTCAGGGCCAAGAAAGAGGTGACAACAAAGATGCATAAAAACGCTTTGGGAGTTCAGGGCCAATTCCAAACAAATACTATGTAAGCATGACAACCGGTCTGTAATTCCAGTCTCAGGCGGTAAAAATAAGGGATCCCCAGAGAAAGCTGGGTAGAGCTATTCATCATATTGTCAGGCTCTGGGTCTGATTTAGAAACCCAGACAAGGTGGAAATGTGGTTAAAGGTGATTCTTTTTATCTATCCATCTGTCTATCTTTTATTTTTATCTGTCTATCTATCTATCTATCTATCTATCTATCTATCTATCTATCTCATCCCAATCACTATCCCTCCCCTACTCACACCGAACAGAATCCCTACCCCTCCACTCCCTCCACTTCTCCTCTGAGAGGGTATGGCATCCCCTGGGTATTTTTCCATTCTAGCATCAAGCCTCTGGCAGGGTTAGGCACATCCTCTCCCATTGAGGTCAGCCAAAGCAGAGCTGCTGGGGAGTGGATACCACAGCCAGACTAGAGCTTTAGGGAGAGTCTCTGCTCTAGTTGTTGGAGGACCCACATGGATACTGAGCTGCACATCTGCTACATATGTGCTGGGGTCCTCAGTCTAACCCGTGTATGCTCTTTGGTTGGTGGCTTAGGCTCTGAGAGCTCCCGAGAGTTCAGGTTAATTGACTGTGTTGATCTTCCTGTGGAATTCCTATCCCCTTTAGGGCCTTAAATCCTGCCCCCAGCTCTTCTATAAGAGTCCCCAACATCTGTCTGATGTTTGTGGGTTTCTGCATCTGTTTCAGTCAGCTGCTGAGTGGAGTCTCTCAGAGGACAGTTATGCTAGGGTCCTGCCTGCAAACATAGCAGAGTATCATTAATAGTGTCAGGGATTTTTGCTTGCCCGTGAGATAGATCTCAAGTTGGTCCAGTTATTGGTTGGCCATGCCTTCATCTTCTGTTCCATCTTTGTCTCTGAATTTCTTTTAGACATGAAAAATTTTCAGTTGGAAGTTTTGTGTGTGGGTTGCTGTCCTTATTGCTTCATTGGAAAACCTGCCTGGCTACAGGAGGTGGCCTTTTCAGGTTCCATATTCCCGTTGTTATGAGTCTCAGCTAAGGTCACCCAAATTGAATCCGGGGAGCCTCCCCGATCCAGGTCTCTAGCACTTCCTAGAGATCTTCTCATAATCTCTGCAGCAGCTACAAATTTTCATCCATTCTCCTGGCCCTTTGGCCCTCTCAGCTGTCTCTCCCAACACCTGATCCTGACTCCCATATTCCCTCTTCATCCCTCTCCAACTCAGTTCCCTCCCTCAATCTGACTCCTGTGACTGCTTTATTCCCAAATCTAAGTAAGATTCAAGCTTCCTCACTTGTTTAGCTTCCTTGGTTCTGTGGGGTGTATCATGGGTATCCTGTACTTTATGGCGAATATCCACTTTTCAGTGAGTACATACTACGCATGTACTTTAGGTCTGGATTCCCTCACTCAGAATGGTATTTTCTAGTTCCATCCATTTGCCTGCAAAATTCATGATGTCTTTGTTTTTAAGATCTGAATAGGACTCCATAGTGTAAATGAACCACATTTTCTGGATCTTCAGGTAAAACTATTTCCAATTTTCTGAGAAACTGTCAGATTGATTTCCAGAGTGATTGTACAAGTTTGCACATTGGTGGGAACCAACAATGGAGGAGTGTTCCCCTTGCTTCACAGCCTGGTCATCAAGTACTATCACTTGAGTTTTTTATCTTAGTGATTCTGATGGGGGTAAGGTAGAATCTCAAAGGTTTGATTTGCACTTTCCTAATGACCATGGATGTTGATCATTTCTTTAAGTGCTTCTCAGCCCTTCAAGATTCCTCTGATGAAAATTCTCTGTTTAGCTCTGTACCCCATTTTTTAATTGGGTTATTTGCTTTGTTGGAGTCTATCTTCTTGAGTTCTTTATATATTTTGGATATTAGCCCTCTGTCAGATATACGGTTGGTGAAGATATTTTCTCAATCTGTAGGCTATATTTTTGTCCTATTAATGGTGTCCTTTGCCTTACAGAGCTTTTCTCTTTCATAAGGTTCCGTTATTAACGGTTGATTATAGAGTCTGAGCCATTGGTATTCTGTTCCTGAATGTATTGTACCTATATTTTTAAGGTCATTTCCCAATTTGATTTCTATGAGATTTAGTGTATCTGGTTTTATGTTGAGGTCTTCGATCCACTTGGACTTGAGTTCTGTACAGGGTGATAAATATAGATCTATTTGCATCCTTCTACATGCAGACATTCAGTTAGACCAGCACTATTTGTTGAAGGTGCTCTCCATTTCCCATTGTATAGTTTTGGCTTCTTTGTAAAAAAAATCAAGTGTCCATAGGTATGTAGGTTTATTCCTAGATCATTGATTTAATTCAATAATCACCATATCTGCTTTTATACCAATACCATGCAATTTTTATTACTAATGCTCTGTATTACAGTTTGAGATCAGGGTTGGTGATTCCTCCAGAAGTTCTTTTATTATTGAGAATTGTTTTAGCTATCCTGGATTTTGTTTTTTCTTTCCATATGAAGTTGAGGATTGTTAAGGTCTGTGAAATATTGTGTTGGAATTTTGATGGGAATTGCTTTGAATCTGTAGGTTGCTTTTGGTTAGATGGCCATTTTCACTATGTTAATCCTTCTGATCCATGATCATGAAAGACATTTCTATCTTCTGATATCGTCTTCAATTTCTTTCTTCAGGGACTTGAAGTCCTTGCCATACAGGTCTTTCACTTGCTTGGTTAGAGTTACACCAACATATTTTATATCATTGGTGGCTATTGTAAAGGGTGTTGTTTCCCTAATTTTTTTCTTGGCCTGTTTATCCTTTATATAAAGGAGAGTTACTGATTTCTTTGAGTTAAGTTTGTATCCAGTCACTTTGCTGAAGATGTTTATCAGCTGTAGGAGTTGTCTGGTATAATAATTGGGGTCACTTATGTATAGTATCATATCATCCACAAATAGTTACACATTGACTTCTTCTTTTCTAATTTGTATCCCATTGATTTCGTTTAGTTTTCTTATTGCTCTAGCTAGAACTTCAAGTACTATATTAAATAGATAGAGTGGGTAGCCTTGTCTTGTCTCTGATTTTAGTGGAATTACTTTAATTTTCTCTCTAACTAATTTGATATTAGCTTGCTCTATATTGCTTTTATTATATTTAGGTATGCACCTTGTATCCCTTATCTCCCAAGACCTTTAGCATAAAGGTATGTTGGATTTTGTCAAAGGCTTATCAACATCAAATGAGATGATCATGTGATTTTTTTTCTTTCAATTTATTTATATGGGGAACTGTGTTGATGGATTTTCATATATTGAACCATCCCTGCATCCCTGGGGTGAAGCCTACTTGATCATGGTGAATGAGGTTTTTCATGTGTTCTTGGATTCAGTTTGCAACTATTTTATTGAGTATTTTTATGACAATATTCATAAGGGAAATTGGTCTGAATTTCTCTTTCTTTGTTGAGTCTTTGTGTAGTTTAGGTATCAGAGTGACAGTGGCTTCATAAAATGAATTGGGCAGTGTTCCTTCTGTTTCTATTTTGTGGAATAGTTGGAGTATTGATATTAGCACTTCTTTGAAAGTCCCGTAGAATTCTGTGCTAAACCATCTGCCTCCCCCCCCCCTTTTTGTTGTGAGACTTCTATTTACTTAAGGGTTATGATACTGTTTAGAAAATTTACCTGATCTTGATTTAACTTTGGTAAGTGGTATCTGTCTAGAATATCATCCATTTCATTTAGATTTTTCCGTTTTGAGGAGTACAGGCTTTTGACCTAATGATTTCCTGAATTTCTTCAGTTTCTGTTGTTATATCTCCCTTTCCATTTCTGATTTTGTTAATTTGGATACTGTCCCTCTGCATTTTAGCTAGTTTGGCTTAAGGGTTTGTGTATCTTGTTGATTTTCTCAAAGAAAACTCTCTTGTTTTGGTGATTCTTTATATTGTTCTCATTGTTTTTAACTGGTTTATTCCAGCCCTGAGTTTGACTACTTCTTACCATCTATTCTTCTTGGGTTATTTTGCTTCTTTTTGTTCTAGAGCATTCAGGTGTGTTGTTAATTTGCTAGTATGAAATCTTTCCAATTTCTTTATGAAGGCACTTAGTGCTACGAACTTTCCTCTGAACACTACTTTCATTGTGTCTCCTAAGTTTAGGTATGTGGTGCCTTCATTTTCATTGAATTCTAGAAAATCTTTAATTTCTTTCTGTCTTTCTTCCCTGATCAAATGATCATTGAGTAGTGAGTTGTTCAGTTTCCACAAGTTGTTATTTCTTTTGTTCTTCAAGTCCAGCATTAATCTGTGGTGTTTTGATAGGATGCATGCAGCTATTTCAATCTTCTTGTATCTGTTGAGGCTTGCTTTATGACTGATTATATGGTCAATTTTGAGGAAGGTTCTGTGAGGTGCTAAAAAGGAGGTATATTGGTTTTCTGGTGAAAAGTTCTATAGATATCTGTTAGATCCATTTGCTTCATAGCATCTGTTTGTTTTATTGTTTTCCCATTTAGTTTCTATTTTGATGGCCTATCCATTGAGTTTTGATGTGTGATTTGAGCTTTAGTAACTTTTCTTTTATAAATGTGGGTACCCTTGCATTTGGAGCATAGATTGTTAGTATTAAGACTTCCTCTTGGTGGATTTTTCCTTTGATGAATATGAAGTGTCCTTCCCCATCTTGTTTGATAACTTTTGGTTGAAAGCCTATTTTATTACATATTAGAATGACTACTCTAGCTTGCTTGGGTCTTTTTGCTTGGAAAATATTTTTTCAGCCCTTTATTCTGAAGTAGTGTCTATTTTTGTGGCTGAAGTGTGTTTCCTTTATGCAGCAAAATGATGGATCTGGTTTATGTATCTAGTCTGTTAGTTGTTTATGTATCTAGTCTTGCTATGTATCTAGTCTAGGTTTCTTTTTATTGGTGAATTAAATCCATTGATTTTGAATATTAATGACCAATGATTGTTAGTTCCTGTCCTTTTGATGTGTGTGTGTGTGTGTGTGTGTGTGTGTGTGTTTGTGTGTGTGTGTGTGTGTGTGCATCTTGTTTTAGTTTTGCTATGAGATGGCTAATTTCTTGTGTTTTCTTAGGTTTAGTTACCCTCCTTGTGCTGGAGTTTTCCTTCTAGTATCCTCTGTAGGGCTGGATCACTAGAAAGATAGTGTTTACATTTGCTTTTTTCATGGAATGTCTTTATTTCTCCATCTATGGTGATTAAAAGTTTTGCTGGGTATTGTAGATTTTGCTGATTTTTGTAGTCTCTTAGGATCTGCAAGACACCTATCTAGGACCTTCTGGCTTTTAGAGTCTCTGTTGAGAAGTTGGTTGTAATTCTGATAGGTCAGTCTTTACATGTTACTTGGTCTTTTTCTTTTGCAGCTTTTCCTATTCTCTTTTGGTTCTGCACATTTAATGTTTTGATTATTATGTGGTGAGAGGGTTTTCCTTTCTTGTCCAATCTGTTTGGTGTTTTGTGCACTTCTTGAATGTTTATAGCCATCTCTTTCTTTAGATTAGGGAAGTTTTCTTCTACAATTTTTTTAAAAAAATATTTTCTGGCCCTTTGAACTAGGAATCTTCGCCCTCTTCTATTCCCATTATTCTTAGATTTGGTCTTTTCATAGTATCCCAAATTTTCTTGATGTTTTGAGTTAGAAAGTTTTTAGATTTGGCATTTTCTTTGACTTATGTATCAGTTCCTTCTATACCTGAGATTCTCTCTTCCATTTTTTTTATTCAGTTGATGATGCTATGTCTGTAGTTTCTGTTCAGATGTCTGTATAGATGCTATGCCTGTAGGTTTTCTATCTCCATGGTTGTCTCCATTTGTGTTTTTTTTTTAATTGCTTCTATTTCCATTTTTAGGTCTTGAATGGTTTTATTAATTTCCTTCACCTGTTTGATTGTATTTTCCTGTACTTCTTTAAGGGATTTATTCATTTCCTCTTTAAAGGCCTCTCTCATCTTTATAAGAAGAAGTTTAAGGTTATAGTCTTGCTCTACAAGTGTGTTAGGATATGCAGGGCTTCTTGCAGTAGGAAAGCTGGGTTCTGATGGTGCCATATTGCACTGGCTTCTGTTGATATTGTTTTTGTACTTTTTAGCCATCTGATTGTCTCGGGTGTTGGCTGGCCTGGTAGTCCCTGGAAGTAGCAAGCCTCTGGGACTGGTTGTCCTAGATGGCAGCAGGTCTCCCAAAAGGCAGGCAAAACTGTGGGCTAGTGTGGAGTGCAAATACTCAATTGCAGGTATAGATGTGTACCAGAAGTTTGAGCTGTTTGTCCTGGGTGGAAGCAGGCCTTCTGGAAGTCAGGCAGAGCTGTGGGCTGGGGAGTGGGGTGTCAATATGCGATTGCAGAAAGAGCTGTGGACCTGAACAAATATGGAGCTCCAAAAGGATGTGGTAGAGCTCACGGCTGCTGGGTTTGTTAAAGATGATCCTTGAAATCAATATTTGACCTCTACATTCACAAATATTTGTGCCATTTATATGATATATATGTATATATGTATGTGTGTGTGTGCAAATCATAAATATACATGTGTAAAATGTAAGAAAAAAAGAAAATTATTTAAGATGCTAGATATAGCTAAGGAGGAGCATTGGTTAGATGTCTTAGTTAGGGTTTTATTGCTGTAAAGAGACACCATGGCCAAGGAAAGTTTTATAAAGGAGAACATTTAATTGGGGCTGGCCTACAGTTTCAGACACTTAGTTATCATTATCATCATGTCTGGAATACAGTATGGCAGCATCCAGGCAGACATGGTACTAGAGAAAAAGCTGAGTGTTCTATATCTTGATCTGAAGGCAGCCAGCAGGAGGGTGTATGTGTTTCACATTGGTCATAGCTTGAGGATTTAAGACCTCAAAGCCTACCTCCATGATGACAGTGACACACTTCATATAACAAGGCCAAACTTCCTCCAATAAGGCCACATCTCCTAATAGTGCCACTTCCTATGGCTAAGGACTCAAGAACATGAGTCTATGGGGACCATACCTATTCAAACCACCACAGTTAGGTGACTTAGGCTTGTGGTCCATGTGACTTTAAACATGGAGGCTAGACCAAGAGATACATTCCTGTGGACTATGGCTGCCCTGTGATGACTTTGTAACCAGCATAGTGTTGCTTGACTCTGACAAGTAAAATAGCTAAAATTTTACCAGGACAAGCACAGCTTCTTGAATACCCCTTTGGGTTTTGGGGGGATTTTTAGGAGTCTGTGATAAGGTATTGGGGAGGTGTTAGTGTCTGGTAATTCTGTTTCAATCTTTTGAGGTCAGAGTGGTGGCACATGTGTTTTGTAGCAAGGAAGGAAACAACTAGATGCATCTTACCCAGGATTCTGATCAATGTTGGAAGCAAATAGGAGCTTTCAGATGGAAAGACGCAAACCTTCAAAACATATATAGCCTCCAAAAATGCTGTTCATTAACAGAGCAATCATATTGCAAATTATCTGGATTGTTAAACTATATAGAAGGAAATTAAATTTCATTTCTGTGAACATTTCACAAGGTGAACCACATATATCATATTTGGTATGTATTGCGACTGCCTCTCACTTGCAAAGTCTTTATTTACTGTGAGCTCAGTTCTTCCTGAAAATTACCTCATGTAATTCTTATAAGAAAATGATATTGCATTGCTTTCAGCTCTCTACATGAGGAAGAAACCAAGAAAAAAAGCCAAAAAACTTATGCAAATCCACGCATGGGTAGTAGATCTGGAATCCTAATCCAGTTACGAACTTACCACTCAAGTTTTAATCTTAATTCTGAAGCACCCTACAGCAGACCTGGCAAGTGGACACTAGCATCCACATTTCATAGTGCAAGATGTGTGGGTGTGTCCTGACATAATCTTTGTAAAATTGTTGGTATCCTACAAAAATGACAGGGTTGAATGCTGTGGTGTGGGTCAGAGGATTCTTGTAAAAAAAAAAAAAAAGTGCAGGGCACCTTTATAAAGAGAAATGCAAGAGAAGCCTTCAGTTCTTGAGGCAAGATCCCATGATGTTGGAGAAGACCGGGCAGGAAAGGCTTCCAGACTAAAAGGGCAGCATGAGGAAGGTGTTTTAGTTAGGGTTGTACTGCTGTGAACATACACCATGGCCAAGGCAACTCTTATAAGGACAACATTTACTAGGGGCTGCCTTACTGGTTCAGAGGTTTAGTCCATTATCATCAAGGCAGGAGCATGGCAGGGTCCAGGCAGGCACAGTACAGCAGTACAGGCAGAGCTGAGAGGTCCACATCTTCTTCTGAAGGTTCAGCAGAATTCTGATTTCTAGGAAGCTAGGAGTGGGGTCTTATAACCCACACCCACAGTGACACACCTAGTCCAACAAGACCACACCTCCAAATAGTGCCACTCCCTAGGCAAACCATCACAGAAGGTGCTTTTGGTGGATCTTCGCATAGTTAGGCTTGGCTGGAATACAGACCTTTGAAAGGGGAGTAGGCAAGGTTGCCAGAGTACACAGCAATGTCTGGAAACATTACAGATGTTTTTGCCTGTTCCATAGCAGTTTTAGTCAAGTACTGCTAGAATGGCAGTCATCCCTGTAGCTAGAAGACCCCCCTCCCTTGTTTGCATGCAGAGTGGGCAAAAGGAGGGAGCCTGCCTAGAAGCAGGCAGTGGGACCAGTTAGAAATTCATGCAAGATAGGATTGCAGAGAAGACAGAAAATAAGGATGATTATTGTGCTATCACCAGTCAGCATGGGTGAGGCTTGGAAGAGGACTTGTCCAAATCTGAGCTATACACAGATTCTCAGCCTCCCCAAAGGGTTCTCGACTCAGCAAGGCTCTCCTCCTCCCTTGCTTCAGCTTGGATCTAGACTGTCTCTCAAAAGCCTATGTGATAGGCTTAGAGCCAGACCATGGCAGAACTGGAAGGAAGTAGAAGATTTAGGAAGCAGGACCTAGTGGATCAAGAAATTCAGTTACTGAGGACATGTCCCTGAAGGGGATATTGAGTCTCTGGTCCTTTCCTCTCTCAGTTTCCTTTCTGACCCCCATAAACTAAACAGTCCTTTCCTACCACCATGAAGTTTGCATATTGTTTTTGTCTTTTTAGACATAGTCTCATATAGCCCAGACTGACCTTAAACTCCCCATCCTCCTGCCTCTATCTTTCAGTAAGGAGATTACAGGCATGCTCCACCATTGCATGGTTTATGTGGTGCTGAGAACAGAACCTGGGGCTAGGCAAATACTCTACCAACTGAGCTACATCTCCAGCCCTGCCCAGAGTCTAATGTATTCCCATATGGCTAACCAGTGGGATGGGTCACTGTGGATTGAATCTGCAGATACCATGAACAAAAGGAAACACTAAGCCCATGTGATGGCTAGCATGAATATTTATTAATTATTTTTTAATTAAAAAACATATTTTTAAGGTTAATAAACCCTGGTGTTATTGATTTTCTTATTTTTTCCATTGTTACCACCCCCCCCCCCCCCGGCTGGCTGCTATAAACATACAGGTCTTCACAAAAAGTTAACTGACTTGTTAGATGTGTCTGGGGAAGCTTAAGTAATTACTTCCAGATTCTGGATCTCGTTGCTTATTTTCTTTTTTAAAATATATTTTTATTAGATATTTTCTTCATTTACACTTCAAATGCTATGCCTTTTCCTAGTTTCCTCTCTGAAAATCCCCTATCCCACTCCTCCTCCCCCTCTTCCCCAACCCACCCACTCCTGCTTCCTGGCCCTGGCATTCCCATATACTGGGGCATAGAATCTTTTAAAGACCAAGGGCCTCTCCTCCCATTGATGGCCAACTAGGCCATCCTCTGTTACATATGCAGCCAGAGACATGAGTCCCACCATGTGTTTTCTTTGATTGGTGGTTTAGTTCCAGGGAGCTCTGGGGGTACTGGTTAGTTCATATTGTTGCTCCTCCTATAGGGCTGCAGACCCTTTCAACTCCTTGGGTACTTTCTCTATCTCCTTCATTGGGGACCCTGTGCTCCATCAATAGATGACTGTGAGCATCCACTTCTGTATTTGCCAGGCACTGGCATAGCCTCGCAAGAGACAGCTATATCAGAGTCCTTTCAGCAAGCCCTTGTTGACATCTGCAATAGTGTCTGGGTTTGGTGGCTGTTTATGGGATAGATCCCCAGGTGGGGCATTTTCTGGATGGTCATTCCTTCAGTCTCTGCTCCGAACTTTGTCTCTGTAACTCCTTCCATGGGTATTTTGTTCCCAGTTCTAAGAAGGAACGAAGTATCCACACTTTTGTCTTCCTTCTTCTTGAGTTTCATGTGTCTTGCAAATTGTATCTTGGGTATTCTGAGTTTCTGGGCTAATATCCACTTATCAGTGAGTGCATATCATGTGTGTTCTTTTGTGATTGGGTTACCTCACTCAGGATGATATCCTCCGGATCCATCCATTTGCCTAGGAATTTCATGAATTCATTGTTTTATAATAGCTGAGTAGTACTCCATTGTGTAAATGTACCACATTTTCTGTATCCATTCCTCTGTTGAGGGACATCTGGATTCTTCCCAGCTTCTGGCTATTATAAATAAGGCTGCTATGAACATAGTGGAGCATGTGTCTTATTACCAGTTGGAATATCTTCTGGATATATGCCCAGGAGTGATATTGCTGGATCTTCTGGTGGTACTATGTCCAATTTTCTGAAGAACCACCAAACTGATTTCTAGAGTGGTTGTACCAACTTGCAATCCCACCAGCAAAAAAAAAAAAATTAAAATTTTTTATATAAACCCAGCCCTTTTGGTTAAGGGGATAAAACCAAATAACAAATTTTGCTAACATTAGCTAGATGGATATATTTAGAATTTTAAAGGGCTTAATGAGAAGCATAGCTTTGAATAGCCCTAAATTCTTGGGCAGAGAGGAGGGTTAGGCATCAGAATGTAAGCATAGGTTTTTCTGGATGATACTTAATGAACAGAGGGAAGAAAGATGGGGGAGTAGGTGAGGAACGGTGTGGACAGGTCTTCTGGATCTAACATCTGAAAAGGAGACCGTGAACCTTGCGGGCAACAGCCTGGACCTTGTGCTGTGCATACCCGATGCTCTACACAGGTTAACACTTGACCCGTGTGAACCATCCCTGTCTTCCAGGGGTTGTCTGGAGTGTTCCATCCTGCCCCAGGAAGTGGCTCAAGGAGTTAAGGAAGCCTTTGTCCCAGTGGCTGCTAACTTAGTGAAATACAATAAGAGAAGGCATTTTGTATCCAACCAAAGGAAAATTCAGAGTACTCCCCTAGAGGTGGCAGGAGTTGAGTGAAGGTCAGTCTCTTGAAGGAAGTTGAGCCTGCTTCTAAAAGGCAGCACACAGACAAGCAGCCACTCTACCCCTCCCTGTGTCAAGTGAGTTTAATCGATGCTGTTATAGTTTGCTGTTATATATTGCCAGCCAGCAAAGCAGAGTTCTGAATAGCAGGCTGGAAAGGGCATGAAACCTATTTAGAACCTGTCCTAGAACTGTCCACCCTCTCCCCGCTTCAAATAGTCTATATAGAACAATATGGATCTTTCAGAGAACTTGTAAATAGGAAGAAGGGTTTTAAATCAACCCTCCCAAACAGACAAGGAAGAGGTTTCCAAGGCTGAGAAGACAGATGCATTAATCAATAGTTTTCAAAGACGCAAGGCTCCCAGCAATAATCACGAACAGACATCTGTCACCAATGGTGAACTGTTTGATGGGAGCAGAAAATAACATCAGCTGCCAAATAAAATCATTCCAGAAATCTCTGTTGTTGGAATGTCTCATGGGCCATGTAACCGATGATTTAGAAGTCTATAAAAATGGCACAACTGAACTGCTGTCAGTTTTCAAATTTCACCCCTTCATTGTCTCTGTATGCCCTCCTCTCTTTTGAAATCTATGTTTCCAGAGCTGTGGATATGTTTGTCTCACACACAGGGGACTGGTAGGGGATACCATCTGTGAACACAGTCAAAGCTTGCCTCCATAGAGGACTGAGTGTTTGAGCCATTACACTAATAAAAGTTGGTGTCAGAACTGAGGGACTTCCCTGGGCTCAGCATTACACTTTGTGTGGTTTCTATGTATATATAGAGAGATTTGGTCTCCAGGAGCATGGACCACAATAAAAATGTCAGTAAGTTAGAATGCACTGGCGTTTGGTCTTGGCCCTTCATCTCCTGCTGTTGGCCTATGTTCTCTAGATCAGAATGTTAGAGAGGGGCCATGCCTTAGAAAGTAGATTGTATTCTTTTAGTGTGAACATAGGGTACCATCATAGTCTCATGGGACCTCTTTCTCTGTAGCCCTGTTATAGGCAGGTAGAGATAGATCCTGAACTCATCTTAAATGCTTCTTTTTCATTGAGAATATGGAATAACAATATCAAGTATAAGGTGTCAGAGACACCACACATTCACACAGATTCTGTTTCTTGATCTACAGAAGTGTAGCGAATAGACATTACAGTGTTCTTGTAAGGAATTGCTTCGGGGATTGCACACAGATCTTAGTCAGGGTTACTAATGTTCTGAAGAGACCCATGACCTCAGCAACTCTTATGAAGGAAAACATTTTATTGGGGCTGGCTTACAGACTTAAGGGTTTAGTCCACTATCATCATGGCAGTGTGCAGGCAGACGTGATGCTGGAGAAGTACCTATGAATTCTCTATCTGGATTGGCAGGAGGCAGGAAGGAAGAGAGCCACTGGGTCTGACTTGGACATTTGAAACCCCACCCCCAATGACACACTTCCTCCAACGAGGCCATATCTACTCCAACAAAGTCATATCTCTTAATAGCATCACTCTTTATGAGCACGTAGAAGCCATTTTCATTCAAACCACTGCACCATGGTAGAGATTTAATTTGACACTAAACACTCTGGAACAGAGAAAGCTGATTGTTTTACAGATCCACTGCCATCCAACATAACCTGTGCATATGTCCTTTCTGGGCACAGGTTTCTTCCCAGAGCCCTCCTTGAAGTCTCATGGAAACAGGATGAGCTGATTGGCCTTATTATTACTTGGTGGTATACTTAAGTATCATGTCTTCCAAAGGATTTCATTTTTCTTCCTCGTCCCCTTTCCTGTCTTGCTCTTTATGCTATACCTATAACTGCTCTTGTTGCAAATGGGGTCCTTTATGGCAGGGCAATTAGATGAAATCTGGGCTCCAGTACTATGCTGAACACAGTCCCCAAACACCCCTCAACGTGGACTTAGAAAAACAAACTGCAATCTTTTCTTTTCAGCTGTTGTGATTTATAAGGCTTGCCTGTCACTCACACTGAACCTAATTCTAACTTATTAACATTTATTATTCTAACTTAAAAGTGACACAGTTCTGTTATACTGAATTCAGTCTTTGACCCAGATGCTGTTGCTTTTAAAAATCAGCCTTGCAAACGTGCACAAGTGTGCACCTCTCCTTTTACTGGCTACCCGTGTTGTTAGTGAGATCATTGATTTGTGTGCAGTGATCATAGTACCTCTCCTTTCCAATTTCTTCTGATTTTTAGGATCCTGGAAAAACCATCCACCTCAGAAAGTAGATTGAGTCTTCTCACTCTACTCTCAAAGTCAATGTCATCAAATATGAAGATAGATCAATTATTTTCCCTACTGGAACTCTTTAATGAAAGTAATTGAGAGCTTTGTCTGACTAAAAGTAGAATTTAATTATAGCATTATGGATTAAAGTGTTGTGTCCGGCCAGCAGACCACAACCTGGGTTCTAGCCTGGAAAGGCATTTTGGAAACCTGGAAGAGAAGAGGGGCTAGGTGGCGAGAGAAAGAAATGTAGCCAAGACAGTTATTTTGATCAAAGCTCAAATTTTACTGTTGCGACACTCAGTTATGAAGGAAGGGGGAGGGGAATTCTCGCCGAATAATCTCTGGTCCAGTAGAAAGGTGCACGTGTGTGGCTCCGCAGGTTCCAGCAGTGGGCGTGGCAGAACGAATGAGCAGGAAGCTCCACCCCTGAGCAAGCAGGTTTCAGGCTGGGGGAGGAGAGACTACATTAAAGTAGGAAAACAACAACAGCAACAATGTAGCTTGCAAATATTCTCCATGTATCAGACAGCTGTTTCTGTGACTCCTTGTCCTGTTGTCAGTGGTTGGCTGGCTGTCAGCTAAGTCAATGTGTCACCAAGCCATGTGTGACCTCCAGCAAGCTAGCCTGGGTTTGTTTACATAGTGGTGGCTTGACTCTGATAGGGAAACACACATGGTCTCTAGTGGGCTAAGCTAAAAACTGCACACTGCCACTTTGATCTTGTGCTGACACAGGATTAGTCTCAAAACTAAACCAGATTAAGGAGCTATGAAAAAATACTCTATTTCTTGGGGGAAAAAAAGAGCCAGAAATACTTTGCCTGTGATGTGGCTACCTGGAAGGTCAAAGAATTGCAGCTATTTTATTATAAGTCTAACATTCCATATGTAAGACTTGCTTTAAAACATGTTTGCACATTTGTAGGACAGAATGTTTCCAAGCTGGAGATCAAATTCTCTGTGCATGAGGAGAAGGGAGCAGCGATTTCATAGTTGACATTGAGGAGATAACAGATTTTTATTCTCAGGTCTCTCTCTCTCTGTTTCTCTCTCTCTCTCTCTCTCTCTTAAGACTTATTTTTATTTACTTGCATGTGTGTGTGTGTCCATGTGTATGCCATAGGCATGCTGATATCCACCAAAGCCAGAAGAGGGCTTCAGACTTCCCTGGAGATGGAGTTATAGATGGTTGAGAGCTGCATGAGAACCAAACATGGAACCTCAGGGAGAACAGGAGGTGCCCTTCCCAGCTGACCACCTCTCTAGCCGCTTCCGAAGTTTTAGGCTCGACTGTTTATTTCTTCTCTGGTTTTGTTTTGCTTTTCTCCTATTAATTCATGGAATGGCTTGTTCTTGCCTTTCTAGGTCCTTGTCATTCTCTATCAGGTTATTTGAAATCTTTGTGGTTTAGATAGACAGTTATTAGTATATGTCATAAATTTTGGTATATCATATTTCTAATTTTTTTGAGAAATTTAAAGTTTTCTTTTTTGTTTCTTTAGTGACCTCTTGTTTCATTCAATACGATGGTGTTGGTTTTTGTGTAATATGTATATTTTCTAAAGTTTCTTAGTAGACTATTTCTAACTTTATGCCAGTGTGACCAGAAAAGATATATGACTTCAGATTATTATTTTTTTTATCATGATGGGTTTTGATACTCAGTGTATATTCTTTTCTAAATAATGTTTATATGTTGATAAAAAATGTATCTTCTATAGAATTTAGGTAAAAAATTCTGTAACTGTGAAGGCCATTTGTTCTTAGTAAAATTTAATTCATGGATTCTTGTTGGGTTTTTTTTTTTTTTTTTTTGATGATTAAGATGGGCTAGTAACATTTCCTACAAATTGTATTTGTCTTTAATACTTTTCTATTGCTATGATAAAACACCATGACCGAGCCCCGGGCTACCTTGCCAGCAGAGTCTTGCCCAACACCCGCAAGGGTCCACACGGGACTCCCCACGGGACCCTAAGACCTCTGGTGAGTGGAACACAGCGCCTGCCCCAATCCAATCCCGCAGAACTTGAGACTGCAGTACATAGGGAAGCAGGCTACCCGGGCCTGATCTGGGGCACAAGTCCCTTCGGCTCGACTCGAGCCCCGGGCTTCCATGCCAGCAGAGTCTTGCCCAACACCCGCAAGGGCCCACACGGGACTCCCCACAGGATCCTAAGACCTCTGGTGAGTGGAACACAGCGCCTGCCCCAATCCAATCCCGCAGAACTTGAGACTGCAGTACATAGGGAAGCAGGCTACCCGGGCCTGATCTGGGGCACAAGTCCCTTCGGCTCGACTCGAGCCCCGGGCTTCCATGCCAGCAGAGTCTTGCCCAACACCCGCAAGGGCCCACACGGGACTCCCCACGGGACCCTAAGACCTCTGGTGAGTGGATCACAGTGCCTGCCCCAATCCAATCGCGCGGAACTTGAGACTGCGGTACATAGGGAAGCAGGCTACCCGGGCCTGATCTGGGGCACAAGTCCCTTCCGCTTGACTCGAGACTCGAGCCCCGGGCTACCTTGCCAGCAGAGTCTTGCCCAACACCCGCAAGGGACCACACGGGACTCCCCACGGGACCCTAAGACCTCTGGTGAGTGGATCACAGTGCCTGCCCCAATCCAATCCCGCAGAACTTGAGACTGCGGTACATAGGGAAGCAGGCTACCCGGGCCTGATCTGGGGCACAAGTCCCTTCCGCTCGACTCGAGACTCGAGCCCCGGGCTACCTTGCCAGCAGAGTCTTGCCCAACACCCGCAAGGGTCCACACGGGACTCCCCACGGGACCCTAAGACCTCTGGTGAGTGGATCACAGTGCCTGCCCCAATCCAATCGCGCGGAACTTGAGACTGCGGTACATAGGGAAGCAGGCTACCCGGGCCTGATCTGGGGCACAAGTCCCTTCCGCTCGACTCGTGACTCGAGCCCCGGGCTACCTTGCCAGCAGAGTCTTGCCCAACACCCGCAAGGGTCCACACGGGACTCCCCACGGGACCCTAAGACCTCTGGTGAGTGGATCACAGTGCCTGCCCCAATCCAATCACGCGGAACTTGAGACTGCGGTACATAGGGAAGCAGGCTACCCGGGCCTGATCTGGGGCACAAGTCCCTTCCGCTCGACTCGAGACTCGAGCCCCGGGCTACCTTGACAGCAGAGTCTTGCCCAACACCCACAAGGGCCCACACGGGACTCCCCACGGGACCCTAAGTCCTCTGGTGAGTGGAACACAGCGCCTACCCCAATCCAATCGCGTGGAACTTGAGACTGCGGTACATAGGGAAGCAGGCTACCCGGGCTTGATCTGGGGCACAAACCCCTTCCACTCCACTCGAGCCCCGGCTACCTTGCCAGCTGAGTCGCCTGACACCCGCAAGGGCCCACACAGGATTCCACACGTGATCCTAAGACCTCTAGTGAGTGGAACACAACTTCTGCCAGGAGTCTGGTTCGAACACCAGATATCTGGGTACCTGCCTTGCAAGAAGAGAGCTTGCCTGCAGAGAATACTCTGCCCACTGAAACTAAGGAGAGTGCTACCCTCCAGGTCTGCTCATAGAGGCTAACAGAGTCACCTGAAGAACAAGCTCTTAACAGTGACAACTAAAACAGCTAGCTTCAGAGATTACCAGATGGCGAAAGGCAAACGTAAGAATCCTACTAACAGAAATCAAGACCACTCACCATCATCAGAACGCAGCACTCCCACCCCACCTAGTCCTGGGCACCCCAACACAACCGAAAATCTAGACCCAGATTTAAAAACATTTCTCATGATGATGATAGAGGACATCAAGAAGGACTTTCATAAGTCACTTAAAGATTTACAGGAGAGCACTGCTAAAGAGTTACAGGCTCTTAAAGAAAAGCAGGAAAACACAGCCAAACAGGTGATGGAAATGAACAAAACCATACTAGAACTAAAAGGGGAAGTAGACACAATAAAGAAAACCCAAAGCGAGGCAACGCTGGAGATAGAAACCCTAGGAAAGAGATCTGGAACCATAGATGCGAGCATCAGCAACAGAATACAAGAAATGGAAGAGAGAATCTCAGGTGCAGAAGATTCCATAGAGAACATCGACACAACAGTCAAAGAAAATACAAAATGCAAAAGGATCCTAACTCAAAACATCCAGGTAATCCAGGACACAATGAGAAGACCAAACCTACGGATAATAGGAATTGATGAGAATGAAGATTTTCAACTTAAAGGGCCAGCTAATATCTTCAACAAAATAATAGAAGAAAACTTCCCAAACATAAAAAAAGAGATGCCCATGATCATACAAGAAGCCTACAGAACTCCAAATAGACTGGACCAGAAAAGAAATTCCTCCCGACACATAATAATCAGAACAACAAATGCACTAAATAAAGATAGAATATTAAAAGCAGTAAGGGAGAAAGGTCAAGTAACATATAAAGGAAGGCCTATCAGAATTACACCAGACTTTTCACCAGAGACTATGAAAGCCAGAAGAGCCTGGACAGATGTTATACAGACACTAAGAGAACACAAATGCCAGCCCAGGCTACTATACCCGGCGAAACTCTCAATTACCATAGATGGAGAAACCAAAGTATTCCACGACAAAACCAAGTTCACACAATATCTTTCCACGAATCCAGCCCTTCAAAGGATAATAACAGAAAAGAAGCAATACAAGGACGGAAATCACGCCCTAGAACAACCAAGAAAGTAATCATTCAACAAACCAAAAAGAAGACAGCCACAAGAACAGAATGCCAACTCTAACAACAAAAATAAAAGGGAGCAACAATTACTTTTCCTTAATATCTCTTAATATCAATGGACTCAATTCCCCAATAAAAAGACATAGACTAACAGACTGGCTACACAAACAGGACCCAACATTCTGCTGCTTACAGGAAACCCATCTCAGGGAAAAAGACAGACACTACCTCAGAGTGAAAGGCTGGAAAACAATTTTCCAAGCAAATGGACTGAAGAAACAAGCTGGAGTAGCCATTTTAATATCGGATAAAATCGACTTCCAACCCAAAGTTATCAAAAAAGACAAGGAGGGACACTTCATACTCATCAAAGGTAAAATCCTCCAAGAGGAATTCTCAATTCTGAATATCTACGCACCAAATGCAAGGGCAGCCACATTCATTAGAGACACTTTAGTAAAGCTCAAAGCATACATTGCACCTCACACAATAATAGTGGGAGACTTCAACACACCACTTTCTTCAAAGGACAGATCGTGGAAACAGAAACTAAACAGGGACACAGTGAAACTAACAGAAGTTATGAAACAAATGGACCTGACAGATATCTACAGAACATTTTATCCTAAAACAAAAGGATATACCTTCTTCTCAGCACCTCACGGGACCTTCTCCAAAATTGACCATATAATTGGTCACAAAACAGGCCTCAATAGATACAAAAATATTGAAATTGTCCCATGTATCCTATCAGACCACCATGGCCTAAGACTGATCTTCAATAACAACATAAATAATGGAAAGCCAACATTCACGTGGAAACTGAATAACACTCTTCTCAATGATACCTTGGTCAAGGAAGGAATAAAGAAAGAAATTAAAGACTTTTTAGAGTTTAATGAAAATGAAGCCACAACGTACCCAAACCTATGGGACACAATGAAAGCATTTCTAAGAGGGAAACTCATAGCGCTGAGTGCCTCCAAGAAGAAACGGGAGACAGCACATACTAGCAGCTTGACAACACATCTAAAAGCCCTAGAAAAAAAGGAAGCAAATTCACCCAAGAGGAGTAGACGGCAGGAAATAATCAAACTCAGGGGTGAAATCAACCAAGTGGAAACAAGAAGAACTATTCAAAGAATTAACCAAACGAGGAGTTGGTTCTTTGAGAAAATCAACAAGATAGATAAACCCTTAGCTAGACTCACTAAAGGGCACAGGGACAAAATCCTAATTAACAAAATCAGAAATGAAAAGGGAGACATAACAACAGATCCTGAAGAAATCCAAAACACCATCAGATCCTTCTACAAAAGGCTATACTCAACAAAACTGGAAAACCTGGACGAAATGGACAAATTTCTGGACAGATACCAGGTACCAAAGTTGAATCAGGATCAAGTTGACCATCTAAACAGTCCCATATCACCTAAAGAAATAGAAGCAGTTATTAATAGTCTCCCAACCAAAAAAAGCCCAGGACCAGATGGGTTTAGTGCAGAGTTCTATCAGACCTTCAAAGAAGATCTAATTCCAATTCTGCACAAACTATTTCACAAAATAGAAGTAGAAGGTACTCTACCCAACTCATTTTATGAAGCCACTATTACTCTGATACCTAAACCACAGAAAGATCCAACAAAGATAGAGAACTTCAGACCAATTTCTCTTATGAATATCGATGCAAAAATCCTCAATAAAATTCTCGCTAACCGAATCCAAGAACACATTAAAGCAATCATCCATCCTGACCAAGTAGGTTTTATTCCAGGGATGCAGGGATGGTTTAATATACGAAAATCCATCAATGTAATCCATTATATAAACAAACTCAAAGACAAAAACCACATGATCATCTCGTTAGATGCAGAAAAAGCATTTGACAAGATCCAACACCCATTCATGATAAAAGTTTTGGAAAGATCAGGAATTCAATGCCCATACCTAAACATGATAAAAGCAATCTACAGCAAACCAGTAGCCAACATCAAAGTAAATGGAGAGAAGCTGGAAGCAATCCCACTAAAATCAGGGACTAGACAAGGCTGCCCACTTTCTCCCTACCTTTTCAACATAGTACTTGAAGTATTGGCCAGAGCAATTCGACAACAAAAGGAGATCAAGGGGATACAAATTGGAAAAGAGGAAGTCAAAATATCACTTTTTGCAGATGATATGATAGTATATATAAGTGACCCTAAAAATTCTACCAGAGAACTCCTAAACCTGATAAACAGCTTCGGTGAAGTAGCTGGATATAAAATAAACTCAAACAAGTCAATGGCCTTTCTCTATACAAAGAATAAACAGGCTGAGAAAGAAATTAGGGAAACAACACCCTTCTCAATAGTCACAAATAATATAAAATATCTTGGCGTGACTCTAACTAAGGAGGTGAAAGATCTGTATGATAAAAACTTCAAATCTCTGAAGAAAGAAATTAAAGAAGATCTCAGAAGATGGAAAGATCTCCCATGCTCATGGATTGGCAGGATCAACATTGTAAAAATGGCTATCTTGCCAAAAGCAATCTACAGATTCAATGCAATCCCCATCAAAATTCCAACTCAATTCTTCAACGAATTGGAAGGAGCAATTTGCAAATTTGTCTGGAATAACAAAAAACCTAGGATAGCAAAAAGTCTTCTCAAGTATAAAAGAACTTCTGGCGGAATCACCATGCCAGACCTAAAGCTTTACTACAGAGCAATTGTGATAAAAACTGCATGGTACTGGTATAGAGACAGACAAGTAGACCAATGGAATAGAATTGAAGATCCAGAAATGAACCCACACACCTATGGTCACTTGATCTTCGACAAGGGAGCTAAAACCATCCAGTGGAAGAAAGACAGCATTTTCAACAATTGGTGCTGGCACAACTGGTTGTTATCGTGTAGAAGAATGCGAATCGATCCATACTTATCTCCTTGTACTAAGGTCAAATCTAAGTGGATCAAGGAACTTCACATAAAACCAGAGACACTGAAACTTATAGAGGAGAAAGTGGGCAAAAGCCTTGAAGATATGGGCACAGGGGAAAAATTCCTGAACAGAACAGCAATGGCTTGTGCTGTAAGATCGAGAATCGACAAATGGGACCTAATGAAACTCCAAAGTTTCTGCAAGGCAAAAGACACCGTCAATAAGACAAAAAGACCACCAACAGATTGGGAAAGGATCTTTACCTATCCTAAATCAGATAGGGGACTAATATCCAACATATATAAAGAACTCAAGAAGGTGGACTTCAGAAAATCAAATAACCCCATTAAAAAATGGGGCTCAGAACTGAACAAAGAATTCTCACCTGAGGAATACCGAATGGCAGATAAGCACTTGAAAAAATGTTCAACATCCTTAATCATCAGGGAAATGCAAATCAAAACAACCCTGAGATTCCACCTCACACCAGTCAGAATGGCTAAGATCAAAAATTCAGGTGACAGCAGATGCTGGCGAGGATGTGGAGAAAGAGGAACACTCCTCCATTGTTGGTGGGAGTGCAGGCTTTTACAACCACTCTGGAAATCAGTCTGGCGGTTCCTCAGAATACTGGACATAGTACTACCGGAGGATCCAGCAATACCTCTCCTGGGCATATATCCAGAAGATGCCCCAACAGGTAAGAAGGACACATGCTCCACTATGTTCATAGCAGCCTTATTTATAATAGCCAGAAGCTGGAAAGAACCTAGATGCCCCTCAACAGAGGAATGGATACAGAAAATGTGGTACATCTACACAATGGAGTACTACTCAGCTATTAAAAAGAATGAATTTATGAAATTCCTAGCCAAATGGATGGACCTGGAGGGCATCATCCTGAGTGAGGTAACACATTCACAAAGAAACTCACACAATATGTATTCACTGATAAGTGGATATTAGCCCCAAACCTAGGATACCCAAGATATAAGATATAATTTGCTAAACACATGAAACTCAAGGAGAATGAAGACTGAAGTGTGGACACTATGCCCCTCCTTAGATTTGGGAACAAAACACCCATGGAAGGAGTTACAGAGACGGAGTTTGGAGCTGAGATGAAAGGATGGACCATGTAGAGACTGCCATAGCCAGGGATCCACCCCATAATCAGCATCCAAACGCTGACACCATTGCATACACTAGCAAGATTTTATTGAAAGGACGCAGATGTAGCTGTCTCTTGTGAGACTATGCCGGGGCCCAGCAAACACAGAAGTGGATGCTCACAGTCAGCTAATGGATGGATCATAGGGCTCCCAATGGAGGAGCTAGAGAAAGTAGCCAAGGAGCTAAAGGGATCTGCAACCCTATAGGTGGAACAACATTATGAGCTAACCAGTACCCCGGAGCTCTTGACTCTAGCTGCATATATATCAAAAGATGGCCTAGTCGGCCATCACTGGAAAGAGAGGCCCATTGGACTTGCAAACTTTATATGCCCCAGTACAGGGGAATACCAGGGCCAAAAAGGGGGAGTGGGTGGGCAGGGGAGTGGGGGTGGGTGGATATGGGGGACTTTTGGTATAGCATTGGAAATGTAAATGAGTTAAATACCTAATAAAAAATGGAAAAAAAAAAACACCATGACCATCTTATAAAAGAAAACATTTAATTTTGGTTTATGGTTTCAAAGGGTTAGAGTCCATGATGTCAGAGGAAACACATGGTGGCAGGAACAGCTGACATCTTGATCTACAACCACAAGGCAGAAAATGACAATGGAAATGGTAAGAACCATCTGTACTGGCTAGTTTTGTGTCAACTTGACACAGCTGGAGTTATCACAGAGAAAGGAGCTTCAGTTGAGGAAATGCCTCCATGAGATCCAACTGTAAGGCATTTTCTCAATTAGTGATCAAGGGGGAAAGGCCCCTTGTGGGTGGTACCATCTCTGGGCTGGTAGTCTTGGGGTCTATAAGAGAGCAGGCTGAGCAAGCCGGGAGAGGCAAGCCAGTAAAGAACATCCTTCCATGGCCTCTGCATCAGCTCCTGCTTCCTGACCTGCTTGAGTTCCAGTCCTGACTTCCTTTGGTGATGAACAGCAGCATGGAAGTGTAAGCTGGATAAACCCTTTCCTCCCCAAATTGCTTCTTGGTCATGATGTTTGTGCAGGAATAGAAACCCTGACTAAGACAAATTGGTACCAGCAGAGTGGGGTATTCCTGTGACAACCTGACCATGTTTTGGGGAGGACTGTGGAAAGTCTTTGGAACTTTGGGCTTGAAGATCCATTTGTTGTTAAGAAATCTGTCAGATGTTGTGTAGGAGTTTGGAAGATAATGTTGAGAACAGTGCAGAAGATGGAGGTCTGGTTTGTGAAATTTCAGAGGGAAAATTAAAGACCCTTTTCAGGGCCATTGCTGTTTTGATTGTGAAGATTCTGTAGTTCTGGTTAGCTGGGGCTGAAGAATCAGCAGTGGTTAACAAGATACCAGAACTACTAACGCAAAAACTTTGCATTACTGGGACTATTGATGCTGGTTAGCTGGAGCTAAGAAATTAGCGGTGATTAAGAAGAGACCAGCATCATTGAGGTGACATCTGGGAAGTGTTTTCTGAAAGCACAAAGAGGCTGTGTTCCAGAGTTTGCCAAGGTTGTACTCCTGCTTCAGCGGGACTTGGTAATATGTAAGGGTCACCCAGGTGGTACTGGTTTTGAAGGCATGAAGGGGTCACACAGAGCAGCTGAGGCTCGGCACTGTGAGAGGCCATGGAAGGCCATTGGTGAAGGTGCAGTCTCAGTTGCAATTGAAGGCCCAGGACTGAAGGGGTCATGCAGTGTTTTGGAGATGCCAGTACCATGAGATGACCACCAAGAGCAGCAGCAGCAGTGGAGTACAGGCATCTGGAGCCTAGAGGACGACGAGTGTGCTACAGGGGCATGGCTGGAGAACTGACCCAAGCCCTTGGAGGAGCCCAGAAGATTGTGAGTTAGATCCCAGACATTGGATGGTTGGAGATTGATTTTTGCTTTGATTGTGACTGTGCCCTGATATTTTCCCTCTTGAAGGAAGAAACTGTTTTAGTGGAGCCCACAGTTAAGAGACTTTTAATTGTAAAAAGACTGGATTTTAAAAGAGATGGATATTTTAAAGAGATTGAAATTTTAAGAATATGTAAAGACTGTGGGACTTTTAAAGTTGTTTAGATCTTGGGGATGAATAAGAATGTAAGGGTTGAGGCTTACTAGTGATGTGTTTGTGTGTCAAGTTGACAAGGGATCAATTGTACTGGCTAGTTTTGTGTCAACTTGACACAGCTGGAGTTATCACAGAGAAAGGAGCTTCAGTTGAGGAAATGCCTCCATGAGATCCAACTGTAAGGCATTTTCTCAATTAGTGATCAAGGGGGAAAGGCCCCTTGTGGGTGGTACCATCTCTGGGCTGGTAGTCTTGGGGTCTATAAGAGAGCAGGCTAAGCAAGCCGGGAGAGGCAAGCCAGTAAAGAACATCCTTCCATGGCCTCTGCATCAGCTCCTGCTTCCTGACCTGCTTGAGTTCCAGTCCTGACTTCCTTTGGTTATGAACAGCAGGATGGAAGTGTAAGCCAAATAAACCCTTTCCTCCCCAACTTGCTACTTGGTCATGATGTTTGTGCAGGAATAGAAACCTTGACTAAGACACCATCTGAAACCCCAAAGCACACTCCAAGAGGCACATCTCCTCCAGCAAGGCCACACCCCCTAGTCCTTCCCAAATAGTGCTACCACAGTGGCACAGTATATTCAAATGTAGAAGCCTATTCAAACTACCAGAGCACTAGAATCCTTTCCCTCTTAATTCAAGGCTATTTTTCAGTACATCTGATTCTCTACCATTAGGTGCATTATGTTATAATGGCTATGTTTCCTTACCTTCATGTATCACTGAAAGAAGAGTTGTTTATGTTTTGACCAGTGGCATCTCAAAAGTCTCACTATTCTCTCTTGTGCACTTATTCTCTAGCTCTCTCCCTCATGATTTTGCTACCTGGAATATTTCAGAATACCTGTCTTCAAGATAAGATATTATGTTTTCTCTTTAAATTAGACTGTTGTTGAAGGTTTCAGTTTGTTTAAAACTTGTTATTGATTCTTTGTGAATTTCACATCATGCATCCCAGTCACATTTATCTTCCCATCCCCTCATACTTGACCTTTGGCCTTACAACCTTACCCCCAAATAAACACACACACACACACACACACACACACACACACACACAAAGCATAGAAAACATCTCACTGTGAAAGCTGTATTGTGTCACTGTGTGTGTCCCACAGTATCTCCTTCTGTCCACACATCTTCACTTGCAAATGTTCATTGCAATGAGTCGTTTGTCTGATCATCATCAATACTGGCTCATCATCAGGACTCCTCCCAGTTATCCTGTTGTTCTACTGTGTCATAGAGATCCTGAATCTTTGGATCAGCACGACTGTCCCTTACCCATGTCCCAACCATTTAACAATGATACAGATTTTGGGTTCAACCAACTCAGAGCCCTCGATCTTGGCCTGGGTGATAGCTGAGTTCTCTCATGGCCAACTCTTCAGACTACCACAAGTGATGAAGAGGGGTGAAGAGAAGGTGTCACCCCTGAATACCTCATATCTTATTAGCAGTGATAGCATGTCTTTGGGTTCAGCAGTGGCTCAGTGATTGGGACCTTCTGCAGTGGCAGTGAGAAACAAACACATAGAACAGAACACATGCCTTAGCTCAGTGGTGATTTGGGCCGATTACATGGCTTACTCTAATTAGAACAGCAGCTTAGCCAACTAAGCAGCTTAGATGGATTGATAATTCTTAGTAGTAAGAACTTGGTAATCAAGTAGGAAGTCAGATTATGGACTTGAGATGAGATATCTTTGTGGATGGTTGGTAGCCTTTGATATTATCTTGAATCATTTGCTGGTCCAATAGTATTCTCTAAACCTTTTGCTTTTGCCTCTTCCAGAATTTTCCAGACTTGCTCTGGTGTGAACTAGAACAGCAGAATTTATAGTATGAGGCCCTATGGCATGAATGTAATACAGATTTGATGAATGTGTTAACTTAGTCCTAATCCTGGTCAGGGTCATATTGCCCAAAGTAAAGTAGATAACTGTTTTCAAACCGGCTCAAAATATTTACTCCTAAATATATGGGACACATGATATGAACATATGAATTTACTTGGTTAAATCAATTCCTATCAAAGCAAGATATCACAGAAGACAAACTTATGAACTATATAGGCACTTTCCTTGGTATTACTTCAAGAATGATAAAGTCTTAAGAGTCTAGAATAATGAGCTCTGTTATATCATGTAGTTGTTCAGTATGCAGCTGACAGAGGCATAAGACCATCTGCTGCTTCTCATTCCATTGTGATAGATGCATATTTTCATTCGATGTTGTTTCCCATCTGCACAAAGGCAGATTAGTTAACATACCATGTTTCTTACAATATAGATGTGTTGATATTATACCTTTCAGCCTTGTATGTTTGTAAATATTGATCCTTTGCTGAGTTACATTCCTCAGATACTTATGGAACAATGAACAAAACATGTTAGAAAGCTATACAAGCCACACAGTTATTAGTTTCCATTAACAGATATGGCCCTAGTGCTGAAGAGAATCTGGGTCATTGCTTTTTCTACCACTGCATACATATGGCAAGTTCAGGGGCTGAGGACTCAGGGCATTCCTTCTGAATGACTCATGTCATGCCTCAGGCAGGCTCCATTTTTGTCTGCTGATACTGCCCTAGCAAATTAAAGGCATTGATTTGGCATATTTCCATTCTGAGCAAAATATTTATCATCCAGAAAGGATGTTGGAACCTATTCTTTCCCCTAGAGCTTTGGGGACTGCTGCTATAACAGCAGTTCTCAACCTGTGCACCACAAAGACTCCTTTGGGGGTTGAAAGACCCTTTCACAGTGGTTGCCTAAGACCACTGGAAAACACAGATGTTTATATTATGATTCATCACTGTAGAAAAATTATAGAGACCTTAGAGGTGAGAGACTCCCAGGACTCACAGGGAGGGACCTTTGACAAAATGCCCAACAGTAGGGAGAGGGAACTTATAGAGCCCATCTCCAGCAGGAAGACAGAACATCAAGTGAGGGATGGGGTTGCCATCCCATAGTCACACCTCTGACCCATAATTGTTTTTGTCTGAAAGAATTACAGGGATTGAAATGGAGAGGAGCCTGAGGAAAAGAAGGTCCAGTGACAGACCCAAAGTTGGATCCAGGTCAAGGGGAGGTCCCAAGGCCTGACACTATTACTGAGGCTATGGAGTTCTCACAAAAAGGGACCTATCATGACTGCCCTCTGAAAGACCCAACAAGCAGCTGAAAGAGTCAGATGAAGATATTTGCACCCAACCAATGAACAGAAGCAGATGACCCCTGTTTTTGAATTAGGGAAGGCTGAAAGAATTTTAGGAGAAGGGCGATTCTATAGGAGGACCAGCAGTCTTAATTAATCTGGACCCCCAAGATCTTTCAAACACTGGACCACCAAAGAGATGGCACAAACCAGCTGATATGAGGCCCCCAACACACATACAGTAGAGGATTTCTAGGTCTATGCTCATTCAGAGATGATGCACCTAGCCCTCAAGAGACTAGAGGCCCCAAGGAGTTTAGAGGTCAGATGGGGTGGAGGGTGGGGGCATCCATGTGGAGACAGAGTGTGGTAGGGAGGAGGTGTAGGATGTAGAGCAGTTGGAGGGTGGGATAGGAGGGGCGGGAAATGGAATGTGGGTATAAAAATGAATTACAAATAAAATTAAATTTAAAAGAGAAAGAAAAATTATAAAGTAGCAACAAAAATAGTTATGGGTGGGAGTCACCACAACATGAGGAACTGTATTCAAGGGTTGCAGCATAAGGAAAGTTGAGATCCACTATGATGTAGAATCTAAACACAAATTAAACGAAGCTCACTGTGTCACATGCCTTTGTCAATCAGTCATGGAAGCTTATCCCTTAATCATCCTGACAAATGAAGACAAAATCATGTCAACCAACAAATCCACAGTTTTTACTGGTTCTACCAGAGTAAAGGATGACCAGAGTCTTCTGATAGCCATAATTATATTCTTGCTTACTAAGGACCTGACTCAGCTTGAGAGGGGATCCTGAGAGAAGGGGTGTGTGGGAGTAGCAAACAAAGAACTTGAAGTAATTCTGGGTCCAAACTGATGGCCTATGTTCTGCTCGAGATGGCTTTCCAGATTACACTCTCCCTCCCCCCTCTCTTCTTTTAGTTTTCTCTGGAGAGCTCCAGACAGCTCTCTGCCTCTCTGCTTGAGACAGCTTTTATGCAATTTGGAAATCCCTTTAGTTATCTCATCTTTTGCAGATCAAAAACCCAGTTTTTAATTTACATACCAATTTAGTCATTACCCCCAGGTCCCCATTAACCCAAGTTCCTTGATTCTTACCAAGAGACAGGGAGCACAAGACAATAAGATAGCTAGGTGGGATCCTACCCTGAAATTACCATTCCTACCATACCTGGACCTGGACCTGGACCTATACTCCCTTTGTTCCAGGCTGACCTTGAACTCCAGAATCTGCCTATCTTTGTATCTGCCTGTCTTCATAGCTTTCTGACAAGCTGGCTCATAGTGCAGCTGCCTCTGTTCCTTAAGATTTGTGAAACTTCTATATAATTCGTATTGCATCCTTATATTTTGCATAGTTGAGAAAGTATATATTTTCTAACTCATGTTTTCAGGGTTCTTTCCCACAGCCTTAAGGGCAGTCCTGAAGGTCACAGTATTCTACCATTCTTCTGAGACACAGACAACTTCTGGATTTGAGCTGTCTTTGATTAGTATGGAGTCATTAACCTTGGCAGAGATGACATTCCTTGAAGGAGGAACATGTAAATATGTACACTATTATACAAGCAAGCCTTATACTCACAGCAACTATTAACACTTGTGAAGGCTCATGCCCTGCTGGCTCTGTTCCAGGGGCAGGAACTATGTCACACACTCCTTTACCCAAGGTCTAGAAGGACTCAGCCCTTGCTTTCCAATTAAAACTCAAGCAGGGGTCACTCATGTAGCAGAAATAAGTACCCCAAACCTAGTAGTAGACAATCAGAAGTGGAGAATATGCACAAGGGGTGCCTGCTTCACAGACAGAATTCCCATTTCCATATCAGCTTCCTGTTGCTGCTGCATGAATGAGCTCATCATGGCTTTATGTGACACACATATTCTTCTGGCAGCAAAGTATTTGACAAGAACCTCACCAGCCTGAGCTGGAGGCATTAGCAAAGATGTGATTCTTCTGAATCCATCAAGGAGAATTTGTTCTTAGCTTCTGGAATTCCATCTGCAGTTTTGGGTCAGGGTCTTTTTCTTCCAAAGCCAGTTTCAGTGAAATCTCTCTCTTGATATCCCTGTCCTCTCATTCTTCTTCCCTTTCTTGTTTTTAAAGGATCCTGGCAGATACCAAACACTGCAGGGTTATCTTCCATTTGAAACACCTTTCCTTAATCGCATCTGTAAATTCCCATTCACCACATGAGGTAGCTAATTATAGGTCCTGGAATTAGGACAGGGACAACTTTGAAAGCAATTCTGCCCACTGCACTTTATAAAAAGAGCCACACTAAATAATCACTGCAAAGCCAAACAAACTGCCTCATGGACCCTCAGATTATTGCTTTGCCAAGTGTCAGGGAGGCTCATAATAAATAAGTCTCTAACCCCAAGGAGGTTCAGGCTGGATGATAAAGACTAATGCACAGAGCATCGAGCACCATGAACCATCAAGAGAAATACTGTGGTCATGGGGGCTGTGAGTGTTACCACGGTCTCTCCATAACCTGCTAGATGCCTCCTCAGATCTGAAAATGTTAGACAGGGAAGAAATCCAAGATATGATTTACTCAGAGAGGAAGGAAACCTTCAAGAAGGAGTAGCTGAGTTAGTGAATAGTGGGACTAAGTTTACAGTCCTGGTCCCCTGATACCCAGCTCAATTTTCAAGCCACTATTGTATAATATTGTATTGTGTAAATTGTGTGCCACTAATACAGTCTCAATTCTTGTCACTATTCAGGGCTATCCATTATCTGGCCCCCATCATGTCATCCACTGCCATCCCCTCCCCTGTGTCACATAGACTCAGTTGCCTATGGAGAACAGAAAATGAGTTAAATTCAGTTGTGAGTTTCCCTGTATCAGCGCTGGGAACCAAACTCAGGTCCTTTGGAAGAACAGCAAGTGCTCTAATCTCTGAGCCATCTCTCCGATTCCCAACTTAAAGAATATTACCTGTCTACACACGGATGTAATAAAGCACATACATGTCTTAGTGTTTCTATTGCTTCCACAAAACACAATGACCAAAAAGCAAGTTGGGGAGGAAAGGATTTATTTGGCTTACACTTAAACATTGCTATTCATTATTAAAGGAAGTCAGAACAGGAACTCAGACAGGGCAGGAACCTGGAGGCAAGAGCTGATGCAGAGGCCATAGAGGGTGCTGCTTACTGGTTTGCTTACCATGGTTTGCTCAGTCTGCTTTCTTATAGAACCCAGCACCACCAGCCCAGGGATGGCACCACCCACAATGGGCTGGCCTACATCCACATTGATCACTAATTGAGAAATGCCTTACAGCTCGATCTCATGGAGGCATTTCCTCAACTGAGGCGCCCTCTTCTCTGATGACTCTAGTTTGTGTCAAGTTATCACACAAAACCAGCCAGTGCAGCATATTCCAACCAGTAAAAAAAAAGTGTTGCCTAAGATAGGCAACAAGGCAAATGGCCTTACCAAATGGCATAGGAAAGATGCACCTACTGAGATGTGGCAAGCACCTGCATTGCCACCTGGTAGCTCATTGTGTGGGGCTGCAACAGGAGCACTTGAAATGCCAGAATCTCTAAAGAAAGATGGAGTACTCTAGAACCTTAACTGCAGCTGAAACACTGCACTTTGGGTATTCACTCTCTGAAACAGTCAAAGACAGATGTAACCACACTTAGGGGAACATGTCCGATCCTGCAGAAACAGCATGGGTAAAGGGGAGCGGGGCATGAGTTTGAAGGCTCCTCTGATGGGCAGGTTAATTAACCCTTTGGTGCACAGTGTTCCTCCACGTGTGAAATGGCTTAAATGAGGGTTGCATGAATTCACTTGTTGGAAACTGTGTTAGATGGAACAAGGCCAATGAAAGATGCTTACAAGGAGGAAAAGGGGAGAAGGCTCAACAGCCTTTGCCTGTGCGAAGCATTTAAAGAGAAAGAATGGTGGGAAGGGAAATTGAAGGAGTCACCTACCTACAGGAAGAGATTTCTACGTTCCAAGGGAGGTGCTGAGAAGAAACCCCAAGCTGCACTCATATGGGCTGCCTCCCAGAGCCACAACCAGAGCCTCAATCTCTCTGACTTACTCAGGTAGCTGTCAGAGACAGGAAACAGAACCTCATATGGTTGCACATAGAAAAAAATAAATACAGGGAGCGTTTTTTTTTTCACTTTTTTATTAGATATTTTCTTTATATACATTTCAAATTTCAAATGCTATCCTGAAAGTTCCCTATACCCTCCCGCCACCCTGTTCCCCTACCCGCTCACTCCTGCTTCTTGGCCCTGGCATTCCCCTGTACTGGGGCATATAAAGTTCGCGATACCAAGGGGCCTCTCTTCCCAGTGATGGCCAACTAGGCTATCTTCTGCTACATAAGCAGCTAGAGACACGAGCTCCGGGGTACTGGTTAGTTCATATTTTTGTTCCACCTATAGGGTTGCAGACCCCTTCAGCTTCTTGGGTGCTTTCTCTAGCTTCTCCACTGGGGGCCCTGTGTTCCATCTTATAGATGACTGTGAATATCCACTTCTGTATTTGTCAGGCACTGGCATAGCCTCATACGAGACAGCTGTACCAGGGTCCCTTCATCAAAATCTTGCTGGCATATGCAGTCATACAACTGGAGTGCATCTTCAGTCACCCCTGGACTCACCAATAATCTGTTTTGTCTCTGGCTTCCTAGCTTGCCTGCAACATCCTCCCCTCAAGGAGAAGCTCCTTAAAAGTGACACACTCCTCTCCTACAACTAGCTGCTTGACTAAAGAGAGGCTGGGTAATAGAGAAGTTGAATGACCCGAACTTAGGACAGAGGGAGCTTCTGTCTTTTTCCACCTGCAGACCATCGAGTTCTTCAGCTCTCCTCCAGAGTCCTGCTTTTGTCCCGTTCCCGCACTCTTCTGTACTTCATCAGCATACTCCACATATGCCTGGTAGTTCCCTGTCTTTCCACCAGTTCCCTTGAACAAGTCTCACAGGACGTAGAAGCACTAGAGAGCCTCCAGTGAGCCCTACTCAGTGTGGGGGTGGGAGAAGTTGGGGTTTTGCCCAAGTTATTATGTTACCTCCCTACAGAAGTCTGATTTCTCAAGCATTGGAGGTCAGGATGTTTGCTTGGGAAGACACTGAAGTTTCAGTCCTGGAGGGCAGGATGGCAGGGGTCGGGTGGGGGGTCTCCATTTGCAAGGTGCTCATCAGAGTGCTCCACAGTGCTCCACAGTGCTCCACCTGAACTTTCTGAGTCCATTTGCTGTACCTTGAAGAGAAAGTCACTCAGATGCTGTTAGGTGTGCTGCTAATAACTGAAAGTGGTACAACAGATCCCAGGGGCAAATTTCTCTACCACAAATGAGCAGCCGGGCAAGGAGAACGAAATACAAGCAAAACAAACAACAAACCTACAAGGAAGTTCAAAGCGAAATGATAACAAAGCCAACTTTTTAGCTGGCCTCATTCAGGAGATGAAATTAAAAACAGTTCTGAGCCAGCACAGGAAAGCTGAGGCAGAAGGATCATTAGTTAAAGGCCAATCTGAACTATAATCTGAACCCTGCCTTCTCTCAAGACAGACCCAGAACAAGAAGGTTCAGAGCAGCCACCTAGAAAGGGAAAAGCTATTTGTCCCTGCCCGTTTCTGAGCGAAATGGTGGGTTCGATTTAGATCATTCATTACAATCCCAGAAAGGCACCTCCCAATTTTCACCAGAGATTAGCTCCCCGAACTGTATCTCTGAATGCACTCCAGTTGGTGCCATGGCGTTTCTTCTCTAAGCTGCAAGCCCTGGGGCCTTCACTTAGTTTTACGGCCAAGTTGGACATGTAAGAACACCTGTTCTCAGATGGCAGAGACTGCAAAGTGTGTAACTTGGATAAGGTGAAGCCCCAAAGATCATAACCTGCTTGAGAACCAGAAAGATTACTCCATCCTCATTGTTCTTCCTCCCCAGATTGTTGGTCCTGACTCTGGGTCACCTCAGGCCACTTCCACATTCCCAAGATATCACTTTTCAGTCAGAAACCATGAGGCCTTAGCTGGCATTGGCAGCAATAATCTCTCCATAAGGACAGCTCATTTTCCAGATGGGGGGTTTTGTTGTCCCTCAGGATCATAAACTGTTACCTTAAACCTAGTGAGGGTCAGCCATGGTCTCAGCATAACATGAAGAAGACTAGCTTCAGAAGACCCACCTACAGGGGGATGCAGTGTTAAACATGTCTGTGGGGTTATAGACTCCTGAGAACAACCTGTTTGTTCCACAGAGCTCTGGTTTCCTGCTTGAGTGAGTTTTGCTGAACCCAACATTGGCGTTTTGTCATTCACAGACTCCAAGGGTAGAGTATGAAGCCCAGAAACACAATGCTCCACTGAACTCTGAGAGGGATGAGGAAAACCCATCCACCCTTTCTCTTCCACAAGTTCCAATCCCAGCATGCAATTTATAGATGCCCACTATGCCTGATGGCTTTGGGGAGCAGAATGGTTAAAAAAGAAATGGTTTTGGTCTAACACACTTTCCCTAACATGAAATGGTGGGGAGTATGTCTGGGTCACCTGAGCTGTGCTGTGCTGTGCTGCTGGTTAGGGAGGTTCAGACCTCTAATTGGCCCTTGTCACTTAGGGACAGGTGCTGCATTTGTCAAGTGGTAGCTTTTATATAACTTGAAGGTGTTCTCTAATCACCAGCTGGAACTGTCTTAAGCACCGAAGTCCCGCCAGCAATTAGGCTGCTGCAGAAAGAGCGCTGTTCCAACACTTCACAGGTTGCAAACAATACACTGAATGCTGGTAGTTATTGCATCTGCTTAGCCCAGCCTGCTCTTCCGATCAATTAAATGCTCACTTGAATATCTAGTGCCGTCAATCCCACCTCAATTCACCATCCTGGGCCTTTCAAGAGATTTCCCAGAGGCTCCAAGAACAGACCTATCACCTTTCTCCCTGAGGGGAAACCTTCTCAGGTCTCCAAGAATAGTAGCTGTGTGCCCAACTAGCCTGGTTTTTATCCTGGACAAAATGCACAACACCAGTTCTGTTTGTAGTCCCTCCTCTCACCCATTTCATTGTTGTTGTTATAGTCCATGTAATTGGAGAAAAATAAAGTCAAAACGTGCAGATAAGTAAAATGAAAACTAATTAAGATCCTTAAATTCTGACCATCATAGCTAGAAGGTAGACTGTTTTTCCGGTCATTTCACTTTGTGTCTGCAGTCATTGCTAGCAAGCCAGATACATATCCCAGGATAAATGACAGTTCAATATAGAACAATAAAGAAGAATGTAATGTGTAATAAAGTTCTGGCTCAGCTAGTTCTCTATTTGGAATATGGCTATAAACACATATAAATACATGAATTTTCAACTAAATATAGAAAAGTCATTTCAAGCAGATTATTTTTTTCTACATAAAAAATCACAGTGAAGATTTTTTTTAAGAGTCTGGAAAGGTTATATATGCTCTATGAGTGGAAGAGACTTTCAAAGTTACATTTATTTCGTGTGTGTGTGTGTGTCTGTGTGTCTGTGTGTCTGTGTGCACATGTACCACAGCTATTGTGGGAATGGGTTTTTCCTTTCACCATGCAGGTCCCAGGGACTGAACTCAGGTCCTCTGCCTTATTAGAAAGTACCTTTACCTTCTGAGCCATGTTGCTAGCTTAAGAAGTTTCTTTTTTATTATCTTGGTGGGAGGAGTAGTCATACATATGTGGAGGTCCGAGGACCACGTCTGGGAGTCAGTTCTGCTCTGGAAGCTGGTTATGCAAGTCGGGCCATCCAGCTTGGGCAGCAAGCACTTGTGCCCACTGAGTCATCTTACCGGCCCAGGGACAGACATCTTAAAACTAAGACTAGAAACTATAAAAAGATTATAAAGTTAGATTGATTTTAAAACCAAACCAAACAAACAAACAAACGAACGAACAAACCATGCTGGGAATGGTGGTGCATTCCTTTAGTCCCAGCACTCTGGAGGCAGAGGCAGGTGGATCTCTGTGAGTTCAAGACCAACCTGGTCTACAAAGTGAGTCCAGGACAGCCAGAGTTACACAGAGAAACCCTGTCTCAGAAAACAATAATAATAATAATAACAATAATAATAGCAGCAACAATAACAGTGAAGTTAATAGGCTAAGTAAATTCAAGAAAAGTACATTAGTAACTCAAGTGAAAAGGTTTATATCAACCAAATGAGTACTTCGATGATGATAAAAGAAATAAACAATTCACAAATACTCAAGTTCACTAGTAGTCAAAGATAAACTTTCTCCACTTCACAGTGAGATGAGCAGAAGACTTTATCACATGTTGTGAGGCTGGGGAGGAGGGACAGGAGACTTGGCTAGCACTCTGTGATGGGCTAAAATCCTTTGAAAAAGATTCTCAGCACCCACCTACTGGACTCAAAGTACAGGTGACCATTGATTCAACAACTGTGCCCTTGGAAGCCATCCAGCCTGTACAGGGCAGCAGCTTTAGGAATGTGTCTGCAGCATTCCTTACTAACATGCTCATGGGAAAGGAATAAGGAGAAAGGGGATACCTGTCAGTCATGTAGGAGCTTCATAATGTATGGACAGTTTGACACCAAGGAATGCATTTTCCATGAATAAAAAATGAACTATGGCTAAAGCAGCCTGTGTAGAGGGACCCCACTGTGCATCGTGGGGTGAGAACCTGGTGACTAGAAGACACAAGGCGGGTGGCTATTGTGAGGCTCTATGCATAGGAGCTGGACAGTTCAGTTGGTGTCCCAAGGAGCCTGGACCAAAGGACAAAGAATGTATCAGTACCACTCTGATCTTGGGGACACCTTGATTTTCAGTTCATTCATGTCTTGGACTATGCCTAAAATGAAAAACTAAACAGCAGTCTGTCTGACAAAACTGTGTGGGATCTTGCACTAATCTCATCAAGGCAACCCTTTTATTTATACTGCATACTTACCCAAGTCCTGCTGCTTAAATATTTTCATGTAGGAGAGTAGGCTACGGATATTGACTAGCTCCCATGGGCATTCCTCACTGGGAACTTGGATTTTCTTCCGATGAGCTCTATTATTATCTAATCAACCGGTCCCCAGAGTCTCCTCATCTGAAGGTAAAATGGCGGCATAGTTGCCTCCCTAGACACCAGCTCTGGGTGTTTTTGTTTTTATCTGGATGTAGCATATAGAGAATGACAAATGGGGGTTTCAAGTGTCCAAAGGAGAACTTGTCCAACTCTGCAGGGCTATTTAATGAGAATCTGGTTGACAGTGAGGTCTGCCAGTGCATATGCTCGGACCAGTATTCTAGCTGGAGAACAATATGGAAAAAGGAAGCCTAAGTTCTGGAAACGGGGTTCCGAACTGTTCCAAGGCAAGCAGTAAATGAAAGCTACTACTGCTTTGGCTCTGTGAATCTGAGGTTCCTAAGAAAAGCAAAACTCTATCATAGGACACCAAATAAAACACATTATTGCCTCTGACTAAAATGAAACGAACCAAGTAGATCAGTTGAGTAATTTCCCCAACAATCTTCCTATTGGCCGACAACAAACCAGACTTCTATATTACCTCAAAACATTAAAACTCAAATCTCCCAAGCCAAGCCCACAGCTGGGAAATCAAAAGCCTAGATTATAGTCTAATGAAGCTCCATCATTTAATTAAATTTAATTGGTCCAAAACTCAATAATTACTTGCTACCCTGCTATGCAGGGTGTGGCATGCTTAGGGTCGAGAGCCAAAAACTCTAGTCCTACAAATCTCTTTCCTAGATACCAGTGATGCTAGTGCCTTGTGCCTGGCTCTCTCCAGGGTATTCCACTGTGGTGTTGATGGCAACCTAAGTCCAGTTCTGTCACTAAGGACTTCCTCTTTTACAATCTGGAATCTTGTTTGGCAGAATGGTATTTGGGAAGCCTCTGAACTGCGTGTTCCCCCACTCTAGAAATTTTTCAGCACCCAGGACAAGCTCTGTGCTTTTAGCTCTTGGCTCTCTATTTCCTAAGCTTGGTAGGATCTTGGGATTTTTCTAAGGATTACAGAGCACCAACTTGCATTCCTTTCATCAAAATATGGCAAATCACTATGAGCTTCCAATGTCTTCCTCAAAGGAGCAGAGGAATGTGGATTTAAGAACTCTTGTGAACCTCTGGCAATGGGCATAGACACCTTAGTGTTGGTGTTATTTATACAGCACTCAGGGGCAGGGCAGATGACCATCCTTTGTTCATCCTAGCTTGATGCCTGGTACTGTGGCCAAAGCTGTCTTATGCCTAGGAGTCATAAAAATCAACTCAAATAAAATCCAAGCAATATAGCATGGGTTTGTAGACTGACATACATACCACCTGCAGACCTGCCCTCCAGCACATAGCACAGGTGGCCATAGGCACCTATTTGCTTCCATGCCAGGCAGGATGAATGGAGGATGTCACTTAGGGGCGGGCCAGCCAGCCACATGGGCAGCCTGCAGTAAGAGCCACCACAATGTGCAAGTATGGAAGAGAAAAGAAGTGGAGCAACTTGTGACTTATGAAGAAAGATGGAACTGGAGGCTCAAGAGTGGAGAGGAATAGCCTGTTGTGATTTGTGAGTAGCCAGCCCTACCACCTGGGTCCATGGTGTGGTCCCAGCCAGAGCGGCCACTAAGAGCTATGCATGGTCGATATCCCTGACTTATTACCACTAGAGAATATGGGCGTATCCCGGGTCAGGGCAGCCATTAGAGACCATGTGGATGTCCAGGGGCTGTGTAGAACTGGTCTTGACCCTCACTGAATGTAGGACTCTGGGGAGCTAAGCCCATCCCTCACCAGCAGCAGCAGCAGCAGAGGGGAATGCAGGGCCCTGCACCCCAGCCAGGCAGCACAGCAAAGCTGGCCCAGGTGATGGAGGTTTGGATGAGTCAGCCTTGTGTGGGAATGCTGACCCCTCCCCTTGTCTGCCCATGGGGTGGCAGGGCCACAGAGGTGATTCTCCACCCCCACTTCCAGCATTTGAGAAAGCTGCCCCCACAGGGTCATGAGTTCAGGAGAGTTATCTCTACACCTCACCAGCTGTACCACTCAGGAGAATGGGCTCTGCACCTCACCTGGACAGCACAGCAGAGATGACCCTGGTAGTATGTGCTGTAATTGAGCCATCCCTGAGAGTGAGAGCACAAGAGAGCTGCCCTGGCACTCATCTGCTGTGAGGTGGCATGGGCACTTGCCCCTGTACCATATGCAGCAGTCAGGAAAGCTGGCCCTGCCCCTAGCCGGCTGGAGCACTTGAAAGAGCAGGCCCTGCACCTCACCTGAGCAACATAGTAGGGCTAGCCCTGGCTGAGGGTCTGTGGGTGAGCCATTCCCCTAAGGGAAGAATGCAGGAGAGCTGGCCCGAGCCACTCATCTGACATGAAGTGGGATGGGTGCTCAGGTATTGTCTTCCTTCTCCCCTCTTCAATATCTGCAGGAGCCAGGAGAGCTGGTGCTGCCTCCTCACTGGCTACAGCACTCAGGGGTGTGGGTCCTGAACCTTGCCTTGGCAACAAAGTGGAGCTAGTCCTGATGGTGAAGGCACTGGTGAGGTATCCCCCTGTAAGAGCAGGAGGACTGTCCCAGCCCTTCATAGGCTGCAGCACTTGGGAGAGTAGGCACACCTTGACTGGGAAGCACAATGGAGCTGGCTCTGGATCTGTGGGTGCAGATGAACCTGAGAGCATAAATGAAAGGAAGCTGATCTTGCTTCCTGCCAGATGGCAGCACTGGGTGGCCTAGCAGGAGCAGAACTGGAGAGCTTGCCCTAGAAGTGAGGAAAGGGGAGACCCAAAGTGCTGACAAGTTCAGCTACTATCTAGGCTCTGATCCAGGGCTTTGAGTTGGTACATCCCAAAATATATATCATCTGTGAATGATTGGGACTAGTGAAAGGACCAGTCTTGTTGATCAAAGCTGCCAGATCTCCATGGCACAGGGAAACAACAGGATAACTGAGAGGAGTTCTGGTGAGGATCCAGTATTGATGGGATAAGATAAAGCAACTCTGACCCAACCTGAGATGGCTCCAGGAAAGGGTCTTAGGCCCCAGGGGAGAATTTCATGCTCTCAGCCCCAGGACAATTTCCCAGAAATTGACTCTGACAGAACAATTCTCAGAAAAACTGCAGAATGTACTGACCATCACCTATCCTTCTGGAAAGTCCCAGATAGAATTCAAATGCATGTCATAACCTCACTGATGTAACCTGTGCCCCTAAAAAGTATAAAACCTGCTTGTAATAGCCATTTAGGGGTCACCTTCTAGTCACTCGCCTTGAGGGACTAATTGAAGATTGACCCTTACTCGATTTTGCATCAATCTGAATCTCAGTGCCTCACTCTGAAGCATCTTGAAGTAAGCACCACTGACCAAGGGTCAGGGTCTTACAGATGGTGTCACAGAAGCCAGAAATCTTGAACCAAACCGACGACTTATTGCGATGAATGTTTGTAAGTGAAGATGTGTAGACAGAGGAATCTACTGTGACATACTACAGTTTCCATGATAAGATATTTTCTATGCTTTGTTTTTGTTGTCTGTTTTTTTTTTTTTGTTCATGTGTATTTTACTTGGGGGTTGTTTGCAAGAGTGAAGGGCAGCTATGAGGGGATGAGGGGGACTGGGATGCATGGTGTGAAACTGATAAAAATGTTGATAAAAACATTCTGAACTTGATCAGGGCAACTGTACAAATTAACTCCAACCTGTAAAAACAGCACGAACAGGAAGGAATCTTGTCAGAGCCAGTATCTGTAAAGATTTAGGCAATATATACTATCCCTACAGGCTGAGAGTTTGTCTCTCAGGAAGTTCAGGGAATGATATAAGCAACTAACACAAATGTCCAAGCATACAATATTCAAGAGTTCCTAGTCTATGTCTGAAGCTATAATTTGTATATAATTTGAAAAGAGATGAAGAAGACAGGAGGGAAGGAGAAGGAGGAGAAGGGGGAGAGGGAGAGGGAGAGGGAGAGGGAGAGGGAGAGGGAGAGGGAGAGGGAGAGGGAGAGGGAGAGGGAGAGGGAGAGGGAGAGGGAGAGGGAGAGGGAGAGGGAGAGGGAGAGGGAGAGGGAGAGGGAGAGGGAGAGGGAGAGGGAGAGGGAGAGGGAGAGGGAGAGGGAGAGGGAGAGGGAGAGGGAGAACTTTAGTGCTCCTGTATAATTGACTTTCAGGTTAAATGACTTTACCCCAGTATCCTAAGGCCTGTCTGAGGGAATATTGTGGCTGCTGAATTCATATATTCCTTTCTTTTTGGGTAAACTATGGTGAACTGTTTGAAAGTGTGCTTAAGCCATACATAGCAATGTAGGTGTATGTAATAATGTCAGCTTATGCTTTATTACAGGAAAAGGAAATGATCATTCTCTAAGATGATGCAGAATCCATGTAGGACATACATTTTCCTGTTTCTTGGTACCTTTATCTTTCTGAAGGGAACAGGTTAGAGCTACAGTACTGTAGAGGAACCTCCCCGAATCTCTCTGTACTGGTCGAGGGCAGGGAAAATGCAGAGATGCCCCAGACACTTGGCTAATGAGGCAGACACCCAAGAGCCAGCACCACCAGGACAGTGCCTTCCAGTTTGTACCCAGGGCACCCAGGATCCAAGGGGGTGAGAGCCAGACAGGCAGCTCTTAGCACTCAGAGTGGCCCAAGCCAATCTAACGCCTATGAGTGTGACACTGTCTAAGAAGTCTGGAGTCTCTGACTTTTTCCTAGCCACCTTCCTTCCTATTCCCTCATCCTTACCACAAACAAACACAGAAACGCCAGCACATTGGGGCTGATTATAAATACAACCATCCATTGCTTAGTGACAGGGGCAAACTTTGAGGAATTTGTTTCTGGGCAATGTTGTTGTTAGGCAAGCACCATAACGTATATTCACACAACAGAGTTAACTAGGTCATCACTAAGAGAAATTGTCCTGAGAGACAGCAATTGTCCGTGTGGTCTACTGCAGACCACAATGTCATTACATCATATATTACCTATTGTCAAGTTCTCTGTTTGATAGTTTGTTTTATCCTTAGATAATAAATAACCTCTTCACCTCTAACATATGTTCCCTCTGAAAGAAAGAGGAGCCTGCATAGAAACAAAAGGGAAGAGGGGGGAGATAAAGAAGGGAAGGTAAGCAGGAAAAGAAGAAATGTCACCAGGCCCACTTCCTTCACTTCTCCTAACATAGTTCAGTAGCTACCTAACAGAAGTGCCTTAGTTATTACTCTATTCCTGTGAAGAGACACCATGACCAAGGCATCTTATAAAAGAAACGCATTATAATTGGGGGATTGCCTACAGTTTCAGAGGGTTAGTCCATGAACATCATGGTGGGAGGAAGCCTGCCAGCATACAGAGAGTCATCAGGTTGGAGCAGTAGGTGAGGGCTTACATTCTGATCCACAGGCAGATAGAGGTGGGGAAGGGAGAGAGACTGGGTCTGGTTAGGGCTTCTGATACCTCAAAGCCCCCTCCCCCCAGTGCCATGCCTGCCTCACAAAGCCACACCTCTTAATCCTTCCAAAAACTGCTACATTATCTGGGGACCAAGCATTCAAACATGAGCCTTTGGTGGCAATTCTCATTCAAACTACCACAATAAATAACACTTTTGTAGTCATTATTATTGGCAGGCTTGTTTCAGATGCTATATAAATGTTTGCTGTTTTACATAAAACAAAAGCAACCCTGATAGCAACCCTATGAAACAGACTCTAATGCTCACAGTCAGCTATTGGATGGATCACAGGGCCCCCAATGGAGGAACTAGAAAAAGTACCCAAGGAGCTAAAGGGATCCGCAATCCTATAGGTGGAACAACAATATGAACTAATCAGTCCCCCCCCCCCGCCCCCGAAAGCTCGTGTCTCTAGCTGCATATGAGTCAGAAGATGGCCTAGTCGGCCATCAGTGGAAAGAGAGGCCCATTGGTCATGCAAACTTTATATGCCTCAGTACAGGGGAACGGCAGGGCCAAGAAGAGGGAGTGGGTGGGTGGGGGAGTGGGTGGGGGAGCGTGTGGGGGACTTTTGGGATAGCATTGGAAATGTAAATGAAATAAATACCCAATAAAAAAAAGATCCTCCATTTTCCAGTTTTCCAAAAGAGCCCAGTTCCTTGGTGGAGTTCAGAAGAGCCAAAGCCCTAGGTATTTGAAGACCAGGAGTATGCTACTAAGTATATAATCTTCTGCCCCTTATTTACAGTATTTTATCTTTTAAATGTTTAACCTAAACATCTTATAACTGTATGAACAATATATTTGTGCTATAGAAAGAAAATAACAAACAATTTCAAGCATCCAGGAACAACCACTGTCTTGTTTTCCCTTAATGTATAATTAGCATGTGCCAGTGTCCCATTTCTTACATGTAATTTCAAAGATGTAATTCTAGGTAGTAAAATTGGTAATAATTTTTTTATTAGAAATCCTAGCCATTTTTTGTCTTGATGTATTTCTTTTCTTAAAAACATGGCTAATGTTTGTGTGTGTTCAGTGATTAATTCTGCAGTTTCATTGTGTTGTGGACATTCTCCATGCCAGACACTAAAGAAAGGCAAGAATATGCAGGTAAGACCTGGTCCCAGCCTCCAGGAGTTTAGTTGACTTATACTGCATAAAGTATCAAAACAAAAAGCAACAAAAGGACCTCTTTGTTCACTACTCCAACACACTTAGAATTAGAAACAACATCTTTGTGTACACAGTAGTTTTAGACAAAAATGATATCACAATTGATATGGTTTGAATGTTACTACTTTAGTTGGTGGAGTGAACCCAGTAGAATAGAACCCCAAAATGAATCAGACTAAAGTCTCATTCGATAGCCATCTTTATTCAAGGCATCAGACAATTTGTACCCTGAGGGTTAATCAAAGTCATGAGTAAAGTTCACTTGAGTTCAAGTTGTATACAGTCACAGGGCAGGGTCATGTGAGTTTAGAGTTTAAGTTAAATGTAGTCATGAGGACATATGGTCCTTGGAACAATCATTCTGAATAATAATGGGTAAGATGATAGGTGATCTAAAGTAAACCCACTCCTATTTGTTATAGCTGAGAGGGACAAGAAGCTCATTGCCAGAACAACCCACATCATGAAGAAACAGAGGTTCCAAGACTTTTTGCCTCATTTCCTTGGAGTTATCTCAGAAGACCTCAGAATTCTCCCCACACAGCTTTGCTCATGCATCATGTCTGACTTTCCATTTGGCTGAGTCTTACTCTGTAGCTCTGGTTATCAAGAACTCACTCTCTAGCTTAGGTACCCTCAAACCTCTGACAGTCCACTAGCCTCAGCTTCACAAGTGCTGAGATGAGAAGCCTAAGCCAGCATACCTAGTATCATTTTCTGTCATTCAGTGTCAGTATGACATTGTATTGCTCCGCGCTGTTGGGTACAATTTTCCATCTGATGTATGAAACATAGTTCAGCCAATAAATAGACCTGCACATGGATTGTTTTCATATCTTCCTACAAATTGATAAGTTGAATTCCCAATTCACAGAAAATGGTAAGTCCTTGATAGCTCTCTACTCATTTCTATTAGTGTATATTAGTTATACATTTGTTATAAGATTTTCATGTACATATATAATATACTTTGATCATATTCACCTCCTCCCATTACTTTTGTGTTGTCTCCCATTTTTTTTTTGTCTCCTGCCTCCTGCTGGTCTCACTCCCCTTCACTAGCTCCCTCCTCCCTTCTGTGTTCATCACTTTAAAAACCTGCAAACATGTGGGGTATTTATGTGTCTATTTTGATTAATGTGATGATCTCCTGTAGATGACAACACTTCACTCTTCTTTATGCATGAGAAGTACTCCATTGCCTATGTCTTAGGGTTTCTATTGCTGTAAAGAGACACCATAAACATGGCAACTCTTAATAAGGAAAACATTTAATTGGGGATGGCTCACAGTTTCAGAGGTTTAATCAGTCCATCATCATCATGGTGGGACGCATGGGAACATGCAAGATGACAGGTGTTGTAGATCCATCATTCTACATCTCGATTGGCAGGCAGCAGGAAGAGAGTGAGCTACTGGGCCTGGCTTTGGTTTCTGAAACCTCAAAACCCTCCCACAATGACATATTTCCTCCAATAATGCCACACCTACTCCAACAAGGCCACACGCAATCCTTTCAAATAATGCCACTTCCTATGGGCCTTTGGAGACCATTTTCATTCAAACTACCAAATCTACATATGCAATGTTTTCTTTAGTCATATGAAAATTAAAAATTTACATTTAAACAAGCTTGAAGTTTTTACTCCCACTAGAGTACATCAATATACATCTTCAATCTTTATTAACAATATTCATTATGGTAAGATAATTCTTTAGTAATGTGTTGTATACTTTCCATTTCATTGTCATGTAGGTGAGGAACGGTTTTTTCATAGGATTGCTGATTTATTTCTGTCATTCTGTCTTTTAAATCTTTTCTACTTGTGTCTCTCAATGCTGATTTATAAAATTTTTACTTTATTAAGGATATCATTTTGTTAAAAATTCACAAAATGTTTTCCAAGTTTGCCATTTCTCCTCTAATTGTTTACCATACTTTTTATACAATGATTTAAACATCTTTATAGCAATAATGATTTTCCCTTTGTACTTTTTGATACATGTAGTGGTTTGAATAAGAATGGCCCCAGTAGGCTCATAGGTTTGAATGCTTAGTCACCAGGTTGGGGCACTATTTGAAAGGATTAGGAGGTGTGGCTTGAGGAAGTGTGTCATTCGGAATGCACTTTAAATGTTCATCCCAAGCCCAGAGTCTCTGTCTCTGTGTCTCTGTCTCTGTGTCTCTGTCTCTCTCTCTCTCTTTCTTGTAGACCATGATAAAGCAGCTACTGCTTCAGTGCCATGCTCCCTGCCATAATGATAGTGGACTAAGCCTCTAAAACTGTAAGCAAGCCCCAGTGAAATGTTTCTTTTATAAGAGTTGCCTTGTTCATGGTGTCTCATCACAGCAATGGAACAGTAAGACAATTTATATTTCTGGGGACATAGTGAGGCAGAGCATCAGGGTGGAAGGACATAATGGAGAAAATCTGCTCTCATGACAGTTATGAAGCATTGAAAGAAAGGAGTGTCCATCAGCAGATACACACTTCAGAGGTGAAACCCATGTCCTATTTCCTCCCACTAGGTCTTAGCATTTATCTGTGAACTTACCCATGTGTTATGTCACTGATGGGGTCAGAGCCCTCACTATCTGTAATAGTCATAGTTCTCTAGTGTCACAGAACTTATGGAATGTCTCTCTACATTGAGGAATTTCTTGTGATGATTTACAGTCTGTAGTCCAACTACCCCAACAATGGTCAGCTGTGGATGGGAAGTCCAAGAATCTAGTAGTTGCTCAGTCCCATGAGGCAAGTTGTTTCAGCTGGTCTTCTGTAAAAGTAGGTTCCAACAAATGTGTTGGCAAGCAAGTGCAAGCAGGTGAAGAAGAACAAATCTTCCTTCTTCCAACGTCCTTATGTAGGTCTCCAGTAGAATGTGTAGCCCAGATTAAAGGTGTGTACTACCACACCTGGGACTTGCTTTATCCCAGGATGTCCTTGAACTCAGAGATCTCCTCGCCTTAGCTTCCTGGGATTAAGGCATGTCCTACCTTGCCTGGGCCTAAGCTTTTCATGATCACTATGCCTCAAGATCTCCATGCCAAGATCCAGGTCAGAAACTTGTATCTTACAGCCTTAAGATTTATATCTCAGGTAGGCTCTTCAATTCTGGATTGTAGTTCATTCCAGATATAGTCAAGTTGACAACCAGGAATAGCCATTACACCATCCAATCATCTGCCCAAAGGCAGTCTGCTAGCAGTGGTGTGCCTGTCACTTGCCCCTGGGGCATTTTCACATTCAAAGCATAGCAGCACTTAATATTGTCATCTGCTTTGTAATATCCACTCTAACAGATGTGAGCTGGCCTTTTACTATGGTTATAATTTGAGATTCCCTGCTGGTTACCGACACTAGGCATCTGTTCACATGTTTGTTGGATATTTGTATGACTTCTTTTGAGAAATGTCAACTTAGGACCTTTCCACATCTTTAAGTTGGGATTTTAGATGGATCTTTTGTTTAGGCTTTTATTCATTGTTTTGCTACTTGTTGTTTTGATTTCTGATTTGTTTAGATATTTGTTTCTTATCAGATGTATGGCTCATAAGTATTTCTTCCATTCTAAGAGTTACCTCTTTGCTCTCTTCATGATTTCTCTGGTTTCATAGTTGACTGGAGTCACATCTGCTCCTTCTGCTGATTTTACCTGTGGTTTGGAGTTTGCACATGAAGTAGCATCAGACTCTTGCCATAGAGCTTTGTTCATATAGTATTTCCTGGTAGTTTTTGGTCATTTTCAGTCTCTTGTCTTGGTCACTGCCATGAATATTGCCATCCTATTGCCATGAAGAGACACCATTAATTGAGGATAGCTCACACAAATTAGAGATTTAGTCCATTATTGTCATATTGGGAGAAATGTTGGCACTATGCAGGCAGACATGATGCTGGAGGGGTAGTTGAGAGTTCTACACACAGACTGGTAGAAAATCAGAAGTGAGTGACATTGGGCCTGGTGTGAACATTTGGAACTTCAAAGCACAACCCCACTGACAACTCCTCCAATAAGGCCACACTCACTCCAACAAGGCAACACACCTCCTAATGGTGCCACTCCCTATGGGCCTATGACTTGGAGTCATATCATAATGTAGAAATGCATTAAGTTCAACTTCAAAACTCATCATAGTCTACAACAGTCTCAACTGTATTTAAAAGTTCAAAGTGTCTTCTGAGACTCAGGACAATCTCTTAACTATAAGTCCCCTATAAAACCAAAATTAAAAATCAGATCACATAGTTCCAATATACAATGAAAGAAGATATACATAACCCCTCCAAATGGGAGGAAAGAGAGCATAGTGAGGAAATACTGGATTGAAACGAGACTGAAAACCAGCTGACCAAACTCCAAGCTCTACATCTCCATGTCTGATGTCAGAGCACTCTTCAGATCTTCAATTCCTTACAGTTTTCTTGACTGTAACACATTTCTCTCTCTTGAGTTGGTTCCACATGCAGTCAGCAGCTTCTGTTGGTAGATATCACAAGACTGGCATCTCCCACATTGTGGGATTTGCAAGGCAATCCAGGCTTCACATTTACAGCTTCATGGTCTTAAAGCCCATGCCCACATTGACACACTTCCTCCAATAAGGCCACACCTACTCCAACAAGGTCACTCCTCCAAATAGTGCCACTCCCTGGGCCAAGCATATTCAAACCACCACAAATGGTCTTGCTCCATCTAAATAAGGTGGTCAGATAGGACTCTTCAGAGCTTGGAGTCATGGCAGTGGGTAGAGTGGCTGCTCCAAGTAATTAACAGGTAGGAAACTGCATGCCTAGATCAGCATGCACAGATCTATGCCCTGAGTTATTCACCATTTTTACTTTACTGGGGGCATATGCTTCTTTCAGTGGTCTACCCAGGAACTGGAAAAACACATGATTCCATAGGATCCCCAGTAAAATATTTGGATTAAAAAGAAGAAGAAAAGTGGGTTTGCCTTGTTGCTTTGGGTAAGCTAGTGTGGCCTTAATTATTTGGGACCCCAGAGGAAAAATGTCCTGATTCATTGTTTTTCAAATAGGGCTTATGAGGACAGGCTTGTGAAATAAGCCAGATGGACTGTTTAAAATTGCAAAACCATGCTGATCAGTTCACACCGCCCTTGTGGAATGTCAGGCTTTGTTCTAAAGCGTGTTCTGCATATTGGCAATTTATTTCCCATGCCAATCTTAGGAGGAGTGTAGTGATAAAATGGAAATAACAACATAATTTCTACAATCATTTTCTTTCCAAACTCCTCGGAGAAAGAGACTTGGTAGCAGAGCAGTAGAGGTGGTCTGGGTTCAGAGCCTGCCTCATCTTGCTTTATCTATGTAAGTAGGTTTCCTAGCCTGCCTGTGCCTGGCTATATAGATGGGGGTTGATGACAGTGCCTGCCTCCATAGGGTTGATGAAAGATTAAGTACATTGGTTTCAAAAGTCCCTGTGGCAGGGTCAGCACATACAACACTTTGTATAATGATAGGACATTTGCCTAATCTCCCACTCATATAATTAGGGAGAGAATGGGATAAGGAATGATTGGTTGATGGTTCTATCTGTACTTTCTGTAGTGAAATTGAATCTGGGACTATTAATAGTGTTATGAACCTGCAATATCATATTACTGTACAAATGGTTGTAGCATAGCATGTTAGCCCAGATGGAGAGGGGGATTCCCAAACTCAGTTCCTACTCTAATACTGTGGAACATGGAGTAAACTACCTAACCCCCCTGTGCTTCAATTCTACAAGAATAAAACAGCACCAATAATTATAAAATAGCTACCACATTGGGCTATTTTGAGGCTTACAGGTAGATCCATATGAAATAGTAACATTGTGGCTTGTGGTACAATAAGTTCTATGTAAATTAGCTATCATAGAGAAAGTTATAGATGTTAATATTTTCCTCTGATATACTTGCCTTTCTTCTTCCCTTCCCCAACACCCTGTCAGTCAGTCCTCAGAGAGCTGTAAGCCTTTCTTCAATGATACTTTAAAAGGTCTTATCAATACTTTTTTTTGACTCTAGGTCACACTTTGTAGGCTGGCCTTGAACATCTGATCATTCTGCACCAGCCTCCCAGTTGCTCAGAGTCTAGGCATGTGTGACCTTGCCTGACTTCAGTTAAACATGTTTAAGACAGTGAGTGATTCACCCAGAGCCACTTGCCTACTTCTGAGACTAGGGTACAAATTATCCCTGAGAGCATAGCAAATCCTGTGATGTCACAGACACAGACATATGTGACTGTGAGCTCTAGGCTGTGCACTGCCTCGGCTGTTGTGTAAACCAGTGGCTTCAGGCCGTAGTGTCTTGTCTTGGTAACTCCATTTTACACTGCAACAGCTGGCTCCATTTTCATTAGAACTGTAGAACCAGTAGGACTCTAACTGTTAGATGTAGGTACTACCATCTGTCCAGCAATACCCATATGGCTCAAAATAATAACGTGTTCCTGAAAGCAAAATGTACACACCCTACACCACTATCAAAATAAACCAGAAGCATGTGGGCACATGAGTATGTTAAAACCATATCAGAGAAGCCAGAAACAAGAATCCAGGTCTGAGAACTTATGGAATGTTCCAGATCTGTGAAGGGTATAGTATCATTTACTGGTTAACTACATGGCTTTGTTTATTGGATTCAGACTCGGATACAGGCCGGTGAGACGGCTCAAGGGTTAAAGAGGCCAAGCCTGATGAGCTGGGCTCAGGGCTCAGTTCCCACACAATAAAAAATGAGAAATAATGTTTTCACAAGTTGTTTTCCAACATTTGCACACGTGCCACGGGACATATGCATGCATGCACGCACGAATGCACACACACACACACACACACACACACACACACACACACACACGAGGGATAAAAAAGAAAGGAACCGAATATCCAGTTGTAATTGTGCAGAATTAGGAGAGGCATATATCACCTACAGATCTCGGGCTTGAAGCCTAATTCTGTAATGATGAAACTATACTGCTTACTTAAAAGAAAGTAAATGTCCTTTCTCTGGCACAGTGGAGAGGGGATGATTTTGAGATTCTCATTTTTTCTTAATGAAGATAGTATACTTATAATCTGGAAGTTTGAATAGATTCTGGTGAATTGTCATTGGCATGTGTTGTGTTTTCCTTATTTGACCACTGTATCTATTCTTGGCCACTTCTTCCATGTTAAGTCCAGCCTAACTAAAGGAAAATATTTCTTCCTCCCTTATCTGGATTCCATTTATTATCTTATACCTGATATCAGACATATCCAAGTAAGACTTCATTTGGGGAAAGAATGACATTAAATATTAATGAGCATATATAAATTGTACTCTGGAATGTCTGAATAGTTGGTAAGACATTATTTCTGGGTGTGCCCATTAAGGTGTCTGGAAGGTTAGTCCTACTTAGTAAACGCCATAAAGATTCCATCCCTACTGTGGCTGAGAATCCCTCAATCTCTCTCGTGTGTGTGTGTGTGTGTCTTATAGTGCTACAGCTTGCAGATGACAAGTGATGCACCTTGTCCTCCATAAACACACAGACTGGTTCCTATGATAAACAAATCAGTTCACATGCATATATGCCATGGGCATGCCAATTCACAAACACATTTTGCTCTAATTTTCTTTGAAAGTAAGATGCTCCTATTGCGTAATAATCCTACCCCCACTACAAATAGTGAGACTGTTACCAAGGAGTATAGTCCACCTGACATTGAGCTAGGAAAGAGGAGAGCTCCCAGTTTCAGTAACTAAAATCTGCTCACATATTCAGGTTCCATCTTGATATCAATTACCATTGTCTTGTGCATATGATAACCAGCACCTGGATCATGCTGCTCACAAATGACTGTGACTCTAGCCCCATGGTCTCCAACACCAGTGGCATCTGTGGGTACCAGCACACATGTTCACATACCCATTCATGGACCCACAAACATATACATGAATAAAATTATGAATTGTCTTTTAAAAACTATAAGGGAACCCCAAAAACATAGACAATAGTAGAATTCAGTAATCAGAAAGTTATATTTTCATTACTTACAACCTTTTGCTATCATTTATTGTATACTTATATAGTCAATTTTCAGTAATGGTTGAGTTTAATGACTGGCTCACAAACTCCTAACCAGTAACTTGAATCAGCTCATGTGTTCTAGTACACCACTGCTTCTTCTACTAAGACCTTTATAATCAAGATTTTTCCATACTGCAGAAAATCTTTTAAAAGCCCAAACCTGGTAACAGAACCCTCTCCCAATTCTTAGGCTGAAATCTAAGCTCCTGAACATGGCCTTTGAGAATTGTCTAAGTCTAGTGCCACCGTGTTTCCATTTTTGCTTTCTAAATCTCTCTAGCCACATTAGCTGTCCCATCCCATCCTCAGACACATAAAAGCATGCCTGGCATCTTTAGAAACTTTGCAAGCTTATCTCTGCCAGAATTAGTTTCCTTTGGAAATTCATGTGGCTTCCTCACAGCCTTGAAACAGTCTTTCCCGCGGCTACCCGGTTGTACAAGAAAGACAGCCTTTGTTCTTCCTTGGCACATCTATTCCTTCTCATGGTCTACCAGTCTCTGAATGTATTATCTCTTCACTTACATCATCATAGTTGTGAGGATGAAGTGTCATGAGGGCAATAACACTGTCTGTGGCTCAAGGCTGGGGTTCAAGAACTATACCTGTCTCTAGAGAGCAGCAGTACCTTCCCACTGCAGAGCCCTGAATGTTCTAATGTACAATGTCTGTATTAAATACTCTCCTTGCTGTTGCTATAGCAAAACACCCAGTGAAAGCAATTAAAGGGTAGAATGGTTTGTTTTGGCTTATGGTTCCAGTGGATACAATCCACCATAGTGGGGTCATCAAGGTAGGATGACACCAGCTGAAGCAGCTAGACACATCGTATCCATAGTCAGGAAGCAGAGGTAGGACAGAAAGTAGGGCCTAGGTAAAAGTCTTCTAGGCTGGCCTCAGAGATGTACTTCCTCCAGCAAAGGTCTACTAACGGTTCCAAGCCTTTCCAAGGGTCACCACCAACTGGAGACCAAGTGTTCAGATACATAAGCCTCCTGGGGATAGCTTGTATTCAAACTCCCAACAGTGGCCCCCTGTGGAGTGCTGTCCATCTAGGCAAACTAATACTGAACTCCATGTGAATGTGAGCCCTCGGCTGCAAGAAGCATCCTGACTTTAACTTGTTGTTTGAGCTCTAACATTTCAAAAAGCCTGCCAACTATCGGCATGTCTTTCCATGTTGGAAACAAAGAGAAAGAATAACAGTTCTTATTTGCAGGCATGTATTTAATTGTCTCATAATATTTGAGCACCAAGAACGCTTACTGCTCCTGATTGAAATCAGACCCTGTGCTATCTGAATGACTCCTTACACTATTTTGAGGCTTTTGGCTTCTCAATTAGTGCTCTTGGCAACAGTGTCATTCATGCACCTTAACTTTAGTCCATCTGTGCCGACTGCTTTTGTGTCTTCATTCTGGTCTGATGTTTTGGGATCCAGTTGTGCCTTGTCACCTGTCAGTGTCAGGACTCCTTCTAGAACCTGTGACATGGTTGCAGCTGGTTCTCTTCTCCTCAGTGATCTTTGGTAGGGGTCTTCTTACACCCCTTATTTGCCCACCATCACTACTATGGCAGTTATGATTAAATAAAGCAAAATATCTCCGTTAGTTTTGCACTTGATTAACCTAGATGCCTTGGCCAAAGCAGAACACTGCATGCTAATTGACAACTTTAATGATATTTCTGACTTTGGCCAACTTGATAGAAAATGTAGAGAGAAGGCAGGATCTCAGACAAGTCAGAGTTTCTCTAGAGGCATGTATGAACAGGACTATGTAAGAGGATCTGTAGACACACTGGAAGAATGTTAGAAACTATAATTTGTTTCATTTTTTTAATTTCTATATTCATCCATGAGCAAAGCATCTTTATTGACAAAGACTGTGATCGCAAGTGCTTTGAGATTACTGCTACCTAATATTCATTCACCTAATTGTCATTCACTCACACACTATAAATTCTGTTCATCCCAAGTATGTCTGATGTAGTGCTGCTGCTGTCAGATTCTCTCTTCAGCTGGGGAGCTGAACTAGACACAGCTCAATAAAGTAAAGCTGGACCTGAACAGTGAGGGGTCAGTGCACCTTGCCAACTGTGCACTTTCTGGAGATATCATTTTTTGGTATCTGGAGATACCAAAATAGGAAAAATGCATCCTAGTTTGAAATTAAACATCTGCAGATGTTAAAAATATAAAAATGTTTAAAATGTGTAGGTTTTCCAAATGAAATAATGTGCTATATCCCCAAATCAGTTAAATATGCTTTCTTTGAATCATACCTAAGGCCATGTAGGTATTGTGGGTCTGAAACTTTAGCTCACTTCCATGTACCCAGCATTCATAGCCATAGCTGTTTCTTTTGTATGTTGCCAACTTGGCACTATACCCACCTCTGTGTCACATCTGCCAACTAGAGGGATCTGCATGGCATATGGAGAGAAATATGGAAGAAAAAAGTATTCATTTGCTGGTAATGGCTGCTGGTGGTTGGCAGATGTGTGTGGCAGTCACTGGACAAAGCCTGGGTGCCGAGGGTGCCTGGCAACACCAGTAGCAACTTTCTTGATATTCCTGGGAGTTTCATGACTCCTAGCATTCCTTGCTTCTTTTTTGGACTCACTGAGAGCCAGGAATAATTTTGCTAGATAGTCACCCCTCTCCAAAGCATTGCATAGGTTTCTAATTTACTGGATTAAATTCCTTCATACTTGAAGTATCTCCAGCAGTTTCTATCTTGCCAGCCAAACCTTGATTGTTAGACTATCTAGATCCAGGATTTTACTCAAAGGAAAAAAGCAGAAGAGATTTGCAATGCTCTGTGGGTAAAATGGTGTAACATATCACATACCAATTTAGTTTCCAAATTCATCTGCGATTTCAAATGAAAACCTCGGTGTAGCTTTTTGTCTTGAGGGGCTTGGGATAGGAAGCGAAGGCAGAAGATAAATTGTCTCTGATGTGTATGAGAAAGACCAGAGTGCTAGAAAGGCAGGTGAACAACAGGGAAATCCAAGAAAGATTTACAAGTTTCAGTATAAAAAACAGTTGATGAAATGATAGCTTAAAAATAACGTAGTATTTGCAAGTAGGCTGAAGTGATGAACTGAAAACCACATTGTACTTACATTCCTCACACCTGTAAATGACTCAAATTGACATAGAAGACAATCAATGCACTATGGCTCTAGATATCAAAGCATGTGATCAAACTAACACAGAAGGGAGAGGTCGGAGAAGAGTTATTACCTCTGGGTGACAAAGAGGTTTTTTTTTTAATGATTTGATTTGATTTTTAATTAGGGGTGTGTGTGTAAAAGTGAGGGCAGGTAGCCAAAAGGGGGCATAATATCCCTTGGAGCTGATGATTGTGAGCCACCTAATGTGTGTGCTAGGAACCAAACTGAGGTCCTCTATAAAGCCACAAACACAAACACTCTCAACTGCAAGCCATCCTTACAAGTTTCTTTTTAAATATATTTTTATTCATTCCTTGGGAATGTCATGCCTGTATACAATGTACTTTGCCCCTGATCACCCTACTGCCCCTTCAGCTTCCCTTAAGTTCTCTCGCCGCCACGCCCCAACCCACAGCCATCTTCCAACTTCATGTACATCCATTTTAAAACAAAAACCAACCAAAGCATAAAATTTGACAGTTTCAAAATCAGTGTTTAAATGTGCAGCTGAAGACCATCAAAGCCAGACATGAGAGGCTGTGTGGGAGAAATTCGTTACAATAGGCCAAACAGATAGTGGGATGAGGTGCTTCTGTACTGCCAACAATAGGAACACAGAGAAAATTAACATTATAGGCAAAAGTTTGAGCTGGAAAAATACAAGGCCAAGGAGAAGGGCACACACCACCTACCACTGTACAGTACAGGTATTTTATCTGGTGTCTGAAGTGCTCTGGAGCCTGGTAGTCCCCATAGGTTACAAGGATGGCACTCCTTATGAAATCTGTTCCTTGTATTTTAGCAACATTTCCTGATCCTTGTTGAAATATGGATCAGTGACCACTCTGCTTCTTTGGAGACATCCTGGGGTCAGGTGTAGCCTAGTGGCTTTTTATTCTTGCGCTCAGAGTTGAAAAGATAAGGGACCCTGCACAGTCCATCATTGTCCACAAGGAAGGTTAAGGACTATACTTTCAGTGGGCAACAAGCTAAGGAATATACCTTTAGTGAATGACAGGTTACAGATTACAGCCCAAGATTTATTTTTCCATCTTTAATCCCCAGAAGTATTCTGATCCTGCCTCAAAAAAAATAAATTAAAAATCAGCCAGGAACTTTCAAACAGAACAAAAAAAAGTTAGGAACACATCAGAAAAAAATGAACAAAAATTATAAATATATACTATATTTTATTCATGAAAGGCTCACCCAAAAGGCTTAGGTGTTGGAGTTTTGATTTCACAACTGTGTTCAAAGATAATTGAACCGTCAATGGGTCAACTCACTGGTGAACATACAGACTAGTAAGAGATGGTCGCTCATTGGAGAAAGTAGACCACAGAGGACATACCGTGTTCTCTCTGACTCCCCCTCTCACCCTATTTCCTTTCCACTTCCTGGATGCCACACAACAAGCAGCATCACTCAACCACATTTCTGCCACATTTCTGGGAGCTAATTTATTGTAGAGTAAAATTGATGTCAATCTAGATCATTTTGCTCAGGTATTTTGCCATTATGATGAAAAGTGCCCAAGGGCAGGCTGGTCTGTGAAGGGAAGAAATCCAAATGCCAGATGAGAAACAGAGGAGAATGAAGAAGGAAAATTAGAGGGTCATGATTCACAGTCACCAGGGTGGTGAGCATGAGAAGGCTAAATAAAGCCAAGCATTGCCAAGTTTGCACAGAAAAGAGAACCCACAGGCACTAGTGGTAACCTATAAAAATAGTACCCAATTTGGGGATACATTCTGAGAAAATTCTTTCCAGGTCTACTAGGAGACTTTGTGAGGTTGTCCACGGGGTCCTAGAAACACTCTCTGAAGCGATGAGTTGAACATGGCAGCTATATCCTTTAGGACAACAAGCTCCAGTTAAAAACAATGAGATGTCTGTACATACAGGATCATAGATTAACTTTTGAGACATTCTAGTCAATTAAAAAGATAAGATTCCTCATAATATATGCACATAGCCATTGAAGACTTAGGATGATAGAGTCTGTAATATTCCCCCATGTGTGCAAGTTTGTGCAAATTTGAAACACAGGATTCGTTCAGATTTCCAAGTAAATTATATCTGGTTGCTTCTTTTGCTTAAAGAATTAACATGTATTTACCACTTACTGCTAGATTTTTAACTAACTGTGCCCCTAGTTCCTTACATTATACAAAACACAGAGAAAGTCTTTAATAATAAGCACCTACTAGGGTCTGATACAAGCTGATATACCTCATAATATTTAGATATAAAGAAATGACATCCATTATTCTACACAGATGCAGAACTGTTCAGCTGACAGGCCAAGTTTCTGAATGTTACCAGAAATGTTTGGTGAGACTTGGGCTACTTGAAGGGAACTTTACTTTTTTGTTGAGGAGTTAATCCTCTAGAGTTTAGGAGTTGGCAAATGAAGGGCTGAAGATAGGATCTGGCCTGCTGCCTGTTTTTAATACGGCCTCCAAGATAAAAATGTTTTTACATTTTAAAAATATCTGTTATGTAAGTACCTGTTCAGTGTCCTCTGTTTTGTTTCTTGGCCTGCAAAGTCTAAACCATGAGCCTTTATAGGGAACCTTACCAGACCTTTTCATACTTCATTACTTCGCTGAACATGCAGAGAATAATGTTGTCCCAGCACTATGCTAGGAGGAGAGAGTCTAAACTAGTGAGCCTTTTCTTATAGCATTTAGGTTCTAGTGGAGGAAGCTGGAAGATAAGAATAAAACTTACAGCATCTTATCTATGTGCTGTGAAGAAAAGTTAAGTATGGAAGGTTTGAAGGAGGTGACTTTTGGAAAGTGTTATTATCATTTGGAAATATTATAGTACATTAGTCCCTGCTTGTGTCTATGGCTTGTCTTAAGGCCTTGGTCAATACCTGGACCCTAGATGGTACTGGTTGATCCACACTCTGTAACAACCAGAGAGATGGCTGGATAACCTGGATGACTGTCAAATGTCTAAGCAGAAGGGCTGTTCATGCAGCGTGGATACACTGGACAAGGGGATGAGTCTGATTCATGGCCAGAGCTGGGTGGAATGGGACCATGGAGACTGCATCACACATCTAGGAGCAGGCGTAATTAAAAGCTAGTGAATTATTTGTTTCTGGAATTTTCCATTTAATATTTCAGACTGTGGTTGAGTGCAGATAAAGGATGAGAGAACACTGTATGTAACTGGGTAAATGTCCTATTCTGTTGGTTGATTTACCATAGGTAGTTGTCTTCTGAATCTTGTCAGGAAGCTCATGCTATCATTCCTGTGCCCCCAGTAAACTAAAGGCGTTCACATTCCTCATCTTTGCCTGCAGGGGCTGAACCACACCCACTATCACTATAAGACCCCCACTTACCTTTCCTTTGCTTCCTACTTACAGATAAGCAGAGTCTGCTGTCATCTTGTCCACAGACCACATTGGGACTATACAGGGATGTTCTTTTTTTCTTTCTTGTTTAAAAACCACTAAATAACTGACTTATTTTCATTTCTACAGAAAAAAAATACTAAAGAAGCTAAACAATGTCCCCAAAGTAGACATTTTGATATCTGAAGATATCACCTTGGAAATAGTTTTTATGTGAATAAGTCATGTATTAATGTATAGGATCATAGTTCAGATATGTTACAGCATGCCTTTTTGACTTAACATGTAACATGAATGTCCATAATGACCAATAGACTCTACCACATACTCTCATTGACAGCTGTACTGGAGTCAAAATGTCTTCTGCTGTGTGGCAGTGAGCACAGAGAGAAGTGGAGGTATTTGTCTAATGAGACGATAGATCCAGTGGCAGGCAATTGCAGGCATCTGTCCAGTGACTCAGAGATGTCAAGGCAAGTTCTATGTGTACCTCTTGGCCTTTTACCTTCATCTGAAAGTAGCCGCTTCAGTTCCATGAGTTTGACCTGTAGCCTCTTCAGGAAGCTGGAGAAAATGGAACTGGTTTAAATACTGGTTAGTGTAACTTTAGTAAAGGTATGTTTCTAATAATGCCTGTCCCAGATGTCTAAGCATTCAAATATATGATCCTATTCCTATTCAGTCCACCATACAAGCCATTCAGACTCCTCCTTCAGGGAAAGACCTGGGAGAGGTCTCATGATACAGGCTTGGAAGGAAGTAGATCTTAGGGACAGTCCTGTACTTTTAAGTAACTGAGAGAAGCTAGCCTTTCAGTCTCTTTGGTTCCTGCTAATAATGTGAGCCCCTTTCTCTCCAGAGGCCCAGAATAATCTGGCAATAGGCCACTCAAGATTGAACTGGAAAGAGAACCATGAACTCAAAGAAGCTCTGCTCTTTATAAGTTAACTAGCCTGGGACTTCACAGGAGCATGTAGAGTTGAGTAATACAAAGCTGTATGAGTTTCCTGTTGCTGCTATAAGAAATTCCCAGACTCAGTAGCTTAAAATAATACACATTTATTATTTTACAGTTGTGGATGTCAGACACACAAAATCAATTAGACTGTGGGAAAATGAAGATGTTGACAAGTCAGTGCCTTTAGGAAGCTCTGTAGAAAGCCATTCCTGTCTAGTCAGTTTCTAGGCCTCTTTCCTGTCCCTGCTCAAGGGCCTTTCTTCCATCTATAAGCCGTTCTCTCACACTAGGTAGTCCGCTTCTGTTTGCATTTCTTTCCCTGACTCTGACATTCCTGCATCATCCCTCCAAAGTCTTCATGATGATGTAAGCCCTCATGGACCACCAAGGATGACCTCATCATCGCAAGGTTCTCAACATTATCTCCTCTGCAAGTGGTTTTTGTTGTTTGTTTTGTTTTGTTTTTGCCAGAGAAAGCAACCCACTCACATGTGTCAGAGACCCTACAACAGAAATCAACAAAAACAGGGCAGAAATTATGCTTTAAAAAATGGAAAATTCCCAGAAATTATCTTATCATGTAACACTACATCACCTAGCCCTTTATCAATGACAGCTTACTCTGTCTAACTCTAAGGAGCTCTAGAGCTAAAATGGCCTATCAAAATTGTCCTGCATCAAGCCTAAATGACCTAGTCATTCTGACTGGAGCAGGCAGTGGTGTGGGATTCCCAGAAAGGCGTAACTCTGAGTGAAGCCATAGTCTGTGACTTCAGCAAACCCTGACATGACTGAGAACTAGAGGCTGGCTATGGATACCTCTCTGAGGACGTTCCCTGAAGGAGGAGTCTGAATGGCTTGTGTGGTGGTTTGAATAGGAAAGGGCTCATATATTTGAATGCTTAGTCATCAGGGAGAGGCATTATTTGAGAAAGGATGATTATTAGCACGATTAGGAGGTGTGGTCTTTTTGGAATAAGTGTGGCTGTGGTGGAGGAAGTGTGTGTCAGGTGGTGGACTTTGAGGCCTCAAAAGCCTACAGTTACATCAACACCACAGACTTTGGCTTAATTATGTTAGTATTTCCTTTTCTTACGAGGCAGAGTTGGGGATGGAGAGATGACTCCAGTGGTTAAGAGCACTTGTCCAGGTTCAGTTCCTAGCACTTATATCCAGGATATTGGACACCCTCTTCTAAACTCTGTGAGCATCAGGCACACCTACAGTACAAATACACCCATGCAGGCAGCACACTCACACATATAAAACCAAATAAATAAATATATTTTAAATTAGAAAATTAAATTTGGGAAAAGCCAGAACTGCATGTATAACACTATGTCTGTATGTTTGTTTTACATGTTATTTACCTATGTGTAGAACAAAACTCTAAAGGAATATACAGGAGATTTTCAAAATGAAAGTCTCCCCAGCCTGGGTCCTGTCTATAGGAAAGGCTGCAACAGAGACAGTAGGAACATCATTCCTATCAGCCAGAAGCCTGGTTAGTATTAACTCAGGCCTCCACAAAGTCAGAAAGCAAGTGCACAAAGGTGCTTGCTGTTCTCTTCATATGTCAAAGCGACAATAAACACTTGCCCCCAAGATACCCTGTCACTAACCTGTGTATAAATGTCAGAGAGGGGAACATTTGTGAAGCCTGACCTTGGCCTCTCTATCCTGTTCTGCCTTAGATGAAGCCATGACAGGTTTCCTCTACCATGTGTTCCATTTTGTATACTGTTGGGCACGTTGTAGAAAACAAGAATAACTGTCTGTGTTGGATTGAATGAGAAATGTTCCCCTTAAGGTATTCTTTGGAGGGGTTTAGTATTGTACAGCCTTGCTAGCAGAAATACACCACTAGGGGTGGGCCTTGAATGTGGACAGCTTCAGGAAGTACATCACTGGGGGTGGGCCTTGAGTGTGGACAGCTTCAGGAAGTACATCACTGGGGGTGGGCCTTCAGTGTGGACAACTGCACCATTCTTTCAGCTCATGGTTGTAGCTCTAGTCAATCTCTCATCTTCCTTCTTTGGCTGTTTGCTGCCCTGCCACTTCTGTCATCATGGGACCACCTCTGGATCAAGTCAAAATAAGCTGTCCGATAAACTCCCTTGATCATGTTATTTTATCACCGCAAAAGACACTCAGGTTCAGTTATTTTCATGTTGAAAGTAAACCAGAACAAACCAAAACAAAACGAAAACAATCAGAACAGCCTTAGAGATGTTAGCTACTCAGAGAGACAGTGGAGGAGTGAAAAGAGCCATTTGTCCTAGAGGAAGGAAGCCTGGTGAGCCATATGCTTTTGTTAAGGAGAGAGCCACATGGATTCCACGTGCTCAGATCCTGGGAAGACCTCCTGGCTCTCTTTCAGTCTTTGATGGTGTGACCTGTGGACTCACATGATTTGTACTTCATCCTGTATAAGGCAATGCCATCACAAGGCCACCCTGCTCAGATCACATCTGGTTAATCTGTGAGGAATTACCTTGACAGCCTTCATGCTCAGCCTCTGGGTTTTGGGACTGTAGACTGTATGCATCTTGAGGACATTCACATTCTTTTGTTCTTCAAGTGACATCAACTCCCTAAGCAATGCCTTTGAACAAAACAAGCAAATGAAAGTAAGGACACACGGTATGGTTGTCCTGGGGGAGATGGAAAGCCTGCAGGGAGTCAGGTTTCTAGTCTGTTACTGAGTCAGCAATTCCAAGCCCCTCTTTGGTACCATTTACCCCCATTTGGTACCATCACTGGGTAGTGAAAGGAGGACTACCTTAAATGGTCTGGAAAATGTTGGCACCATGCCTAGCAGAAATGGGTACTTCAGTTCAACACCTTTGACATGGAGGCTGTCTCTGAGGATTGAGCTTCTTGTCTGCATTTCAAAAAGTATATGGGCTTTTGTTCCTTCATTATTTGACGAGTAGACGATGTTTGGCTAAGACATGGATTTCAGTTACATTCCGGTTGCCATGGAAGCAAGGGAGCAGTAACATGTCTTTCCTCACTTTCCAGCTCATCTGTCCCCTATGTACCCAACAAAGGAACAGCCACAGCTTCCGGGGGCTTCTGTTACATGGAATTACACCCAAGAAGAAAGGGGCTTCTGTAGAATTCTAAGGAGTTCTAGAAGGAGAAAATAAAGGAAGCTTGGGGACTCATAAGAAACCAGGGAATTGTGATCCGTGTTGAAAACAGGCCCGTCCCTAAGAAGAAGCAGTAGGTCCCACGTTCCCCTCTCACTTGCACAAGCATTTGGATCTGGGTAATTTTGCTGAACGTGGAAAGAGGAGAGTAACCACTACAAGGATTGACCTTAATAAAGGCCTTGGAACTGATAAAACTGAATGAGAGAAATGTAAGAAATATGGAAAACCTCAAGTGTGGGATGATGTGCAAAGCAATTCAGATCCTTGCACCATTGATGGCCTTAGTAAAGTCCAGCTTCAGCTGTGTTTGCTTTTGACCTATCATTACTGTTTCTAGGTCCCACAAATTATTAAGACTGAAGATGTTAGCCAGACATGGTAGCTCATGCTTTTAATCCTAGCACTCACTGTGTGTTCAAGTCTAGCCTGTGCTACAGAGTGAGACCCTGTTTCAAAAACAAAATGAAAGATGTTAATTTACTATTTAAATATTCCAAATTATAGGCTTCTGTATATCCCTGAATGAGGGTGTGTGCCCATGCACACAGAGTCCAGAAGAGAGCACCAGACTCCCTGGAGCTTTAACTACAGGTTGTTAGGAGCAACCTGATGTGTGTGCTAGGAACCAACCAGGTTCTCTACAAAAGCAGTGCATGCTCCTAACAGCTGAGCCATCTCTCCATTCCCAGACTTTGTTTAATCTTGTACCCCAGGAGTATCTAGCCAGTTGTGTTTCAAGAGTCAACTACATGCTCCTGCTATCTATTTTTGTCTCAAAGATTTTTGGTTTGTTTGTTTTTTGGGGGGTTGGGGTGTACATTACATGTGAAGGCATGGGACAGAGAAGAACACGGGAGTCTCTCTTATCCATGACCTAACTATTGAGTGGGAAATCCTAGGGGTAACAAATGAAACTCATGTGTTTTAATTTACATACTTATCTCAGGGTGATGCTACTTTAAGCTGCTCTGTCCTGCTGGGGCAGGACATAACTCATCCTTTTGTCCTGCACTTCCATGCTGTGTATGTTACCCACTATTAGATACTCATAGCTATCTCAGTTATCAGATCAATTTGTCACAATATTGTCGTATTCAAATAGCTCTTATTTTACTTACTTATTTTATTTAACTCCAAAGCACTGAGAAGATACAAGAACACAAATAGGCAAAGGACAAATGAGCACCGGAACTATGTGGTAACATTGCAGGGCACATAGAAAAAAAAAAATGATGCAGGAGTCAGTATTGTCCGAGACTGGGGATTAGACACTTAATGGAGATTTTATTTTCAGTGTATCCATATGCATAAGGGGAGAACTAAAATTTTTTTCTCAAAAATATGCTTTTTGTTATGCTACCAATTTTCATTTCCTAAACCCCATCTTAGGTAGGGGATGAGTGGGCACAGACGAGAGACTCAGAGTAACTTCTTTTGAGAAAATATGTCCGCCCTTTCTGGACAGGACTGTACCCAACAGTTCTCCTCTTAAGGGCAATTTGGGGTCCCATATTCTCTGGCAGAAGATAGATAAAGCCAGCCAACTTAAACCAGTTTTGGGAACAGTTGCAGTGATAGTGAATCTTTGAGGCAGGGTGTCAAGGGAAAACTCTCTTTACCATCTCATGTGTATGCATGATGGGGTGTAGTACATGTGCTTAAGATTATGGGATGTATAGCCTGTGAACATGCACATTGTCCAAAGTTTACATAACAACCCATCTGGCCATCCGTGTAAGGATACACCCAACTCCTGTCCCTGAAGATTTATTTACTCCTCTCTTCACCTAAGCTCACGAAAAGGACCTTCAAAATAAAGTCAGAGCACTGAGTAACATTCTTCCATAGGGAACAGTCTATGCTTTTACTCTCACTTTTTTTTTATTACGTATTTTCCTCAATCACATTTCCAATGCTAGCCCAAAAGTCCCCCATGCCCTCCCTCCCCACCCCCACTCCCCTACCCACCCACTCCCCCTTTTTGGCCCTGGCGTTCCCCTGTACTGGGGCATATAAAGTTTGCGTGTCCAATGGGCCTCTCTTTCCAGTGATGGCCGACTAGGCCATCTTTTGATACATATGCAGCTAGAGACAAGAGCTCCGGGGTACTGGTTAGTTCATAATGTTGTTGTACCTGCAGGGTTGCAGATCCCTTTAGCTCCTTGGATACTTTCTCTAGATCAGTATTTCCCCACTACTTCTCCATGTCTTGTGTGATTTGTTGTTTGAGAAATAAAGAACCTGGATGCCATGCCTTGGGATACTCCAACATCCTCTCCTGTGATATTTCCAGCGACAAAGCTGTAACAGGGCACAGCAGAGGTCTTGGCAGGAGGATGTCACTTGTGATTAAATGTGCTATTATGGATGTTTTACTACAATCAGTACCAGTACTACAGAGTGCTTGCTAAGGAGAAGATGGAGACTAGAAAACCAATGACTGCAAGGGTTCTTAAGGTTAAGCATGGAATTTAGTGTATAGACCCTAAACTCTGGGCAATGAGATTCCCAAGAAGAGAAATGTCCAAATCTTTTATGGTGAGTACTCTTAGTACCAAATCTGACCAATTAGGAAAGTAGAGACCATGAATATCAGTGATTGAAGGGTGATCCCTGGATTTGTTAAATGTGCCCCTTTGGACTGGATGAGGTGTTGGTTTCAGTGGGGTACCCACTGCAGTATAGGGGCCTCTGTTGTCTTTTCTTCCTACATCAGGCCAGGCAGTAAGATCAGGGTCTCCTGCTGGCCTTCCAGTGTACTGTTACTAGCACAGCTAGCATGTAATGTTTGCTGAGGCATTTTAATTCATTAGTACAATTTCCTACAAGTTGTTTCATTTAATTTGAGAAAAGCAAAATACTCATATTCTTCTTTGTTTATAGATAAAATAGTCAACATTATTCAATAACACAGTGACTTGAAGGCTATCCATGGATGAGGAGCAGGAGTGATCAAATGCATGACTGAACCTTGGGGGTTGTCAGAGGCCTTGGATACATTCTGGATCTGCGCTGAGAACAGAGACAGAAGGCGAAGAGAAAAGCACACAGTATAGAAGTTTCTATATTGAATTATCTGGACATCACTATTCACCTTAGGACCAATAGAAATAGTTTCCTTTAAGCAGTTCATTCTTGGCCTCACCCAGAGGTGTGCAGATTTTTTAACCCAGCAGACGGTCCAGGAATCTGCATTCCTGATGAAGCCTCAGGGAAAGCATTGAGAACATGTTATGAAAGCAGTTCAGCCCAAGCCAAAAACCATGCATGCACCAGGTGTTTCAGATGAAAAGTTACCTAAAGGAAAGTTCTGAGTGAAAAGAGAATAATACTATAAGACAGACTTATAGGATGTGTCTATAATGTTGGTGTCTAGCCAAAAACCAAAACAACAACAACAAAAAAACTGGTGATTAGAGGGAAATAAAATAACTATTGACTCATTTATACTTCCCACATGCATTCTCAGCACTGCACCACGAGACAGACACTGACCTAGACAGGAGGAAACAATGGTTAGAACCATTCAATGTCTTAAACATGGGAGAGATGTGTGCTAATGACACAGTCATGTTACATGGATGAAAACAGCAAGCTGAAGTCCTCAAGGGTAGACGTATAGGATTTTTCTGAAAACGCATGTGGTAAAGGAGACTTGGTAGAATATTGTGGTAAAATACCCTGGAAGGAGAACTTGGGATGGGGATCTGACATGAGCTCCCTGGTGATCCACCATTGATGGATGAGGGGTGGTCAGGCAGCAGAAGATAAGGATCGCATATGCAAAGGTCTAAAGGGGGCTTCTCTAGCAGAGAGTTGGGAGAAAGTCCATTGTGGCTAGTACAATTAGGTGAAAGAGGCAGGTGGCAGAAAAGTCTGGAGAGAGAATCATCCCATCGGTGACCACAGAAGCAGGACACTGACCTACCTACTGCCAGCAGCCCCTTTGTCCTTTTCATAGACCTCCACTAAGGTAAAGCCAGATCCTTGGCTTTCCTTCAAAGAGAATTTCAGGACAAGTCAATATGAAACAAAGTTGGAGCTTATTAGAAGGCATTTTAAATGTAGATCTTAAGGACAAGGGTTAATTGAGAGGCACTCAGGCAAAGAATAAGACACGCCCAAGTGTGGGTATGGGTTTTTCGGGAGAGAGTCACACTTCATTGTCTTTACAGTAGTCATGTACAGGATTTTTGATAGTTTCTAGTTATTATCTTCAAATGGTTGCTACGGAATTTAAATAAAATTACAGTGTGGTTCCTGGGGAGCACCTGAGAGGATTGCTGTTCGTAAGGTAGAGTCTAGGTCACAGGGATGCAGGCAGGTAGGGTGCCTTCCCTGTTAACAGTGTAGGTCACAGGGATGCAGGCAGGGAGGGTGCCTTCCCTGTTAACAGTGTAGGTCACAGGGATGCAGGCAGGGAGGATGCCTTCCCTGTTAACAGTGTAGGTCACAGGGATGCAGGCAGGGAGGATGCCTTCCCTGTTAACAGTGTAGGTCACAGGGATGCAGGCAGGGAGGATGCCTTCCCTGTTAACAGTGTAGGCCACAGGGATGCAGGCAGGTAGGATGCCTTCCCTGTTAACAGTGTGGGTCACAGGGATGCAGGCAGGTAGGGTGCCTTCCCTGTTAACAGTGTGGGTCACAGGGATGCAGGCACATAGGGTGCCTTCCCTGTTAACAGTGTAGGTCACAGGGATGCAGGCACATAGGGTGCCTTCCCTGTTAACAGTGTAGGTCACAGGGATGCAGGCACATAGGATGCCTTCCCTGTTAACAGTGTAGGTCACAGGGATGCAGGCAGGTAGGGTGCCTTCCCTGTTAACAGTGTAGGTCACAGGGATGCAGGCAGGTAGGGTGCCTTCCCTGTTAACAGTGTAGGTCACAGGGATGCAGGCAGGTGGGGTGCCTTCCCTGTTAACAGTGTAGGTCACAGGGATGCAGGCACATAGGGTGCCTTCCCTGTTAACAGTGTAGGTCACAGGGATGCAGGCAGGTAGGGTGCCTTCCCTGTTAACAGTGTAGGTCACAGGGATGCAGGCAGGTAGGGTGCCTTCCCTGTTAACAGTGTAGGTCACAGGGATGCAGGCAGGTGGGGTGCCTTCCCTGTTAACAGTGTAGGTCACAGGGATGCAGGCAGGTGGGGTGCCTTCCCTGTTAACAGTGTAGGTCACAGGGATGCAGGCAGGTGGGGTGCCTTCCCTGTTAACAGTGTAGGTCACAGGGATGCAGGCAGGTGGGGTGCCTTCCCTGTTAACAGTGTAGGTCACAGGGATGCAGGCAGGTAGGATGCCTTCCCTGTTAACAGTGTAGGTCACAGGGATGCAGGCACATAGGGTGCCTTCCCTGTTAACAGTGTAGGTCACAGGGATGCAGGCAGGTGGGGTGCCTTCTCTGTTAACAGTGTAGGTCACAGGGATGCAGGCAGGTAGGGTGCCTTCTCTGTTAACAGTGTAGGTCACAGGGATGCAGGCAGGTGGGGTGCCTTCCCTGTTAACAGTGTAGGTCACAGGGATGCAGGCAGGGAGAATATCTTCACTGTTAGCAAAGTTAATCATCCTGCTTATGAGGTTCTCAGAAAGTATCTGGATGAGGACTGAGGCCCTGTTTAAGGTCATTTGCATTCATCCCTTATGCTTGAATTATTGCTATGTTAGCATCCTTATTGGAAAGTGTTTCTATATAGAGGAAATGTTGTCTCTATGTTGGAATTCCTTGCAGCAATGTCAATTGGCCTGGGATCCTTGATTCTCATCTGTTCAGGAACTTTTAATTGGGAGGGGGAAAACAGATGGGTACGGGAGAACGAGAGATGTTTTCTAGCCCCAAGTGTGCATTATTCCAGAGACTAGGAAACCAGAACATAAGCTGCCACCAAAGCCACCCAGGGCCAGTGGCTTCCCGGTTCTTTATCTCATCAACTTGGAGAATTAATTTTGTGGATGACAGTAAGGTGAGCTTGAATAGGAGTTTTAGTATAGTGTCACAGGTGGAAGCCTCAAAGGAAAAAAAAAAAGAGGCTATGTACCTCTATATCAGGGGAAGTTCTCAGGGATGGGGTACCACCAAGCTGTAACTTGAAGGGATTTCTATAGAATTCATAGCAGACATTTGGGTGAGGCATGGGGAGATGATCTAGTAAGTCCTGGAAAAGGGACTTTTATTCACCTGCTGTAATTGTCATCTTGGAGGTTTATTGCTTCTGTCTGCTAACCAAGGCCTAGTCCAGGAAGCTTCTAGTCTTTGTATAATCTAATCTAGGCCTAGAATGGTTTCTGCCTCTGAGATTTACTCCTGAATAAGCTCACCCTTTCTAGTTCTTTCTGAACTCTGGCTGGCTGGTTCAACTCAGTTGTTGTGGCTCAAACTCCTCTCCAAGCTTATTGATACAATCTGGCTTCTCTCAGTTTCTCATGGAATTACTCTGCTTAACCTCAGACTTACTCTGGCAATCTGTTCTCATCTTCTGGCTCCTTTTCATTCTCTGGCTCATTCTGTCTACTTGTGTCTAGCTTGTTCTCTTTGCAACCTGTCTGTCAAACTGTCCCTATAATAACTGCCTCTGAACTCCACAAACTGAACTGCCACAAACTCTTCTTCTCTGTCCTGCCTTTCAATTCACTGACTCAACCAGACTATAACCCAGAGATCTGCATGTCTCTGTCTCCTGAGCACTGGGATTGAAGATGTACCACCATGCTTGAACCTAAGGTTTGAAACTTGCTCAATACCAGGCTGGCTAGAAATCTTCTTGTCTCTGTCTTCTGAGATTAAAGGCATGTCTTCATTCTGGCCAAAGCAGGAACCAGAATCTGCATCTAGAGTTTCTAGCCTTGGGTCATGGCAGAACCAGGGATATCCTGGTGTGTAGCCAAGGGAAATTGAGTTCTTGTCTGTCATTGTACTACCTAACTAGTTTGTAGTACTTACTCTTACCAGGTTTGACCAGAGCCTAGAATAGAGGCCTCCTTTACCTCTCACACCCCAGTAATTTTCCTGTTTTTCTAACCCATATGAACTTCTTGGGCAATGATATTGGGCATTAGCCTAAAGGTAATTGTGTGTGTGTGTGTGTGTGTGTGTGTGTGTGTGTGTGTGTGTGTGATTTACTCATTCTAGTAACAATATGGACAAATTCTAGAAAGATGCAAATCAGCATTTAGAAAATTTTGCAGTGGAGTAAGATTTTATGGTAACTTGGACAAAGCCAGGGAAGAAGAAATGTGGGGTGATGGAAGACTAGAGAGACTCTGGAGGTAGCTGTTTGGCTGGATGTGGGGAGCAGATATCACAGAAGATTTCTTGGGCTTGGGTTTGTATAAGTAGATGATTGTTTACATCTGTCATTGAAGTAGTAAGTTATAAAAGGCCAGACCCTGGGATAAAGATCCCAAGTTTGTTCTTAGAGATGTTGAGTTTGGGCATCAAAGTAGAAAATTAGGTAGTGTTACTATTTGAATTAGAATCCCTTTCTTGAGCTCAGATATTTAAGTACTTTGTTGACAGTTGATAGTGCTATTGATGGGTTAGAAAGTATGTCCTTGATGGATAAAATATGTTACTGGGAGTGGCCTTTGAGAGTTTAAAGGCTCACCCTATTTTCAACTTGTTCACTCTGCTTTATGCTTGCAATTGCAAGTGTGAACTCTCAGCTTCCTTTTACTACCACCATGACTGCTACTTGCTACCATGTCTTCCACCAGGACAGACTCTTATTCTTCTGGAACCATAAGACAAATAAAATCTTCCTTCTATTATCCTTGAGAAGAGTTTTTGCTATCTTAGGTTTTTTGTTATTCCAGATGAATTTGCAGATTGCCCTTTCTAATTCGTTGAAAAATTGAGTTGGAATTTTGATGGGAATTGCATTGAATCTGTAGATTGCTTTTGGCAAGATAGCCATTTTTACTATATTGATCCTGTCAATCCATGAGCATGGGAGATCTACCATCTTCTGAGATCTTTAATTTCTTTCTTCAGAGACTTGAAGTTCTTATACAGATCTTCACTTCCTTAGTTAGAGTCACGCCAAGGTATTTTACATTATTTGTGACTATTGAGAAGTGTGTTGTTTCCCTAATTTCTTTCTCAGCCTGTTTATCCTTTGTGTACAGAAAGGCCATTGACTTGTTTGAGTTAATTTTATATCCAGCTACTTCACTGAAGCTGTTTATCAAGCTTAGGAGTTCTCTGGAAAATTTTTAGGGTCACTTATATATACTATCATATCATCTGCAAATAGTGATATTTTGACTTCTTCCTTTCCAATTTGTATCCCCTTGATCTCCTTTTGTTGTTGAATTGCTCTGGCTAGGACTTCAAGTACAATGTTGAGTAGGTAGGGAAAAAGTGGGCAACCTTGTCTAGTTCCTGATTTTAGTGGGATTGCTTCCAGCTTCTCACCATTTACTTTGATGTTGGCTACTGGTTTGCTGTAGATTGCTTTTATCATGTTTAGGTATGGGCCTTGAATTCCTGATCGTTCCAAGACTTTTATCATAAATGGGTGTTGAATCTTGTCAAATGCTTTCTCAGCATCTAACGAGATGATCATGTGGTTTTTGTCTTTGAGTTTGTTTATATACTGGATTACATTGATGGATTTCCGTATATTGAACCATCCCTGTATCCCTGGGATGAAACCTACTTGGTCAGGATGGATGATTGTTTTGATGTGTTCTTGGATTTGGTTAGCAAGAACTTTATTGAGGATTTTTGCATCGATATTCATAAGGGAAATTGGTCTGAAGTTCTCTATCTTTGTTGGGTCTTTTTGTGGTTTAGGTATCAGAGTAATTGTGGCTTCATAAAATGAGTTGGGTAGAGTACCTTCTGCTTCTATTTTGTGGAATAGTTTGTGAAGACTGGGATTAGATCTTCTTTGAAGTTCTGATAGAACTCTGTACTAAACCCATCTGGTCCTGGGCTTTTTTGGGGGGGTGGGAGACTATTGATGACTGCTTCTATTTCTTTAGGAAATATAGGACTGTTTAGATAATTAACCTGATCTTGATTTGACTTTGGTACCTGGTATCTGTCTAGAACCTCTGGTGAAATCACCATGCCTGACCTAAAGCTATACTACAGAGCAATTGTGATAAAAAACTGCATGGTACTGGTATAGCGACAGACAAGTAGACCAATGGAATAGAATTGAAAACCCAGAAATGAACCCACACACCTATGGTCACTTGATCTTTGACAAGGGAGCAAAAACTATCCCGTGGAAAAAAGACAGCATTTTCAACAAATGGTGCTGTAAGATCGAGAATCAACAAATGGGACCACATAAAATTGCAAAGCTTCTGCAAGGCAAAAGACACCGTCAATAAGACAAAAAGGCCACCAACAGATTGGGAAAGGATCTTTACCTATCCTAAATCAAATAGAGACTAATATCCAATATATATAAAGAACTCAAGAAGGTGGACTCCAGAAAATCAAATAACCCCATTAAAAAATGGGGCTCAGAATTAAACAAAGAATTCTCAGCTGAGGAATACCGAATGGCTGAGAAGCACCTGAAAAAAATGCTCAGCATCCTTAATCATCAGAGAAATGCAAATCAAAACAACCCTGAGATTCCACCTCACACCAGTCAGAATGGCTAAGATCAAAAATTCAGGTGACAGCAGATGCTGGTGAGGATGTGGAGAAAGGGGAACACTCCTCCATTGTTGGTGGGATTGCAAGCTTGTACAACCACTCTGGAAATCAGTCTGGTGGTTCCCCAGAAAATTGGACAGAGTACTACAGGAGGATCCTGCAATACCTCTCCTGGGCATATATCCAGAAGATGTCCCAACTGGTAAGAAGGACACATGCTCCACTATGCTCATAGCAGCCTTATTTATAATCGCCAGAAGCTGGAAAGAACCCAGATGCCCCTCAACAGAGGAATGGATACAGAAAATGTGGTACATTTACACAATGGAGTACTACTCAGCTATTAAAAAGAATGAATTTATGAAATTCCTAGGCAAATGGATAGACCTGGAGGGCATCATCCTGAGTGAGGTAACCCAATCACAAAAGAGCTCATACAATATGTACTCACTGATAAGTGGATGTTAGCCCAGAAACTTAGAATACCCAAGATATAAAATACAATTTGCTAAACACATGAAACTCAAGAAGGATGAAGACCAAAGTGTAGACACTTTGCCCCTTCTTAGAATTGGGAACAAAACACCCAATGAAGGAGCTACAGAGACAAAGTTTGGAGCTGAGACGAAAGGATGGACCATCTAGAAACTGCCATATCCGGGAATCCATCCCATAATCAGCTTCCAAACACTGACACCATTGCATACACTAGCAAGATTTTGCTGGAAGGACCCAGATATAGCTGTCTCTTGTGAGACTGTGCCTGGGCCTGGCAAACACAGAAGTGGATGCTCACAGTCAGCTATTGGATGGATCACAGGGCCCCCGATGGAGGTACTAGAGAAAGTAACCAAGGAGCTAAAGGGATCTGCAACCCTATAGGTGGAACAACAATATGAACTACCCTTTACTCCCCAGAGCTTGTGTCTCTAGCTGCATATGTATCAGACGATGGCCTAGTTGGCCATCAGTGGAAAGAGAGGCCCATTGGTCATGCAAACTTTATCTGCTTCAGTCCAGGGGAATGCCAGGGCCAAGAAGTGGGAGTGGATGGGTGGGAGAGTGGGTGGGGGAGCATGTGGGGGACTTATGGGATAGCATTGGAAATGTAAATGAAATAAATACCTAACAAAAAAATCTTCCTTGTATATGTTGCTTTGGTTATGGTATTTTACTACAGAATCAGAAAAGGTAAATTACATAGCTGGAGAGTTGTAGAAATGCATCCAGAACTCACTAGAAGAGTTCAATATGAAGATTCAAGCTAGGGGCCTCAATGTCTAGATGCCTTTTGAAGCTTCCATTTGAGATTTATGAAAGTTTCAAGTGAGGAGACGGGGAGAGGGAAGAGGGAATGGGGAAGGATCTGGGAAAAATCCTTAGGGAAATCCAGTGTCTCAGAAAGATGACAAGACAGAAATGTCTAAGAAAAGGAAGCCAGAAGAATGAAAAAAAATCAAAGATGCATAACTAACACAAGGGGTTTTAATGTCCTTAAAGCTGTGGGAAGAGTGTCAAGAAGGTGTCATCACATTGGGTAACTCTGAGGAGGTAAAGCAAGATGATGAGTAGATGTTGTCTTATTTGTGAAAGTAGATGCCACTGCTGAGCTGCATGGGAGATTCTGGTGAGACTGAGTGCCTGGCTAGAAGTGAGCAAAGATGAGAAAATGGAGTGATTCTATCGATTATTCTTAATCCTTATGAAAGTTAAGGGCACTAGTTTTGTTACTGTTTCATTTCTCTGTGTGGTGGCTTGAATGAAAATGGCCCCCAAAGTCCTATAGGGAGAGGCATTATTGGAGGCATGGCATTCTTGGAGTAAGTTTGGCTTTGTTGAGGAAGTATGTCACAGAGGGAGGACTTTGAGGTCTCAGAAACTCAAGCCAGGTCCAGTGTCACTCTCCCTAATGATTTCTTATCCAAAAGTAGAACTCTCAACTACTTCTCCAGGATCACACCTGCCTGCATGCTGTCATGACAAAAAATCTACACCTGTAAATGATAGAGGAATTTTAATGCAGCATGACTACTCTTTCTAAAATACAGACGCATCTTTAATACACACCTTTAATCCCCAACAGCATAGGCAAGGTTATTTTATATAAGGAAGCAGCCATATTTGAATGTAATGGCTAATTGTAAGGCAGTTCAGTGAGTGGAATTAGGCCAGTTCTGTTTAGTCAGTTGAATTGAGTTCAGTCGGTTGAGTTGAGTGGACGTGAGTTAAGTGCAGTCAGTTGGGAGTCAGTACAATGAATACAGTACAGTGGAGCTGAGTTCATTCCTGAGTTCATGCAGTCCAGTGAGAGTCAGAGTTAGTTTGAGGTCAAGCATAGCAATTCAATCAGAAGCTGAGAGAAGCCAGTTTGAATTAATCAGCTTGGAGAGGTGCTTTGGGCCAGAACAGCTCAGTTGAACCAGCCAGCCAGTGTTCAGAAAGAACTAGAAAGGGTGATCTTGTTCAGCAGCAAGCCTTCCAGATGAAAAGTACATCAGGCAAATAAAAATTACTTAAACAATAAACCAGCCCCATTTAAATGTTTTCCTTTATAAGAGTTACTGTGGTCATGGTATGTATTCATACCATGTAATACAACTCTAACTAAAACACTCTGCAATATTAATTGCTTTCCTTTCTCTTGATGCCTCTGTGGCATTCCTTCATTTCTTGCCAGCCACTAATTCCTTTTTTTTTCCTAGCACCTAACAATGAGTAAAAAAAAATGTTAAAAAAAAAAAACATGTAATCAACAACCAAAACCCCTGAAATATGAAAGCCAGCTTCGCCTAGGGACTATACATGGGAGTAATAAGAAAAGACAGAAAGAATGAAAATAACTGTGAGGGGATTAGTAATGATAAGAATAACAATATGGCTAGATGCTAAAAACCATGAGGACATCCATACTACTGTGAGGCACCAGATGAGGAATGCTAAATATGATGGGGCTGCTATTATTCCCATCCTTCCAGGGAAGGAAATGGGTAACTTAATGACATCATCTAGATAAATGGAGATGGTGCTAAAGTGCATGCTCAGACAGCACATACTAGATGTTCTTGTCCTGGCTAAATAAGTGTGTGCTTTGCAAGCACAGCTATGTTCAGGATAGGAGGAAGTCACAAATAATAGGTGATATTACATGTACCAAGTGTCACTGAGATGACATGAATGGTGGAAGGAGATGGGAGATGAGCAGATACTCAGAGAGAGGGAGGTCTACCCAGTCCTTCATGTAGGTACCTCCTGCCCTTATTAGTGAGTCTTTTGGAAACCTCCTGGAGTCCATTAGGAATAAGTGGAAATATTCATCAACTCTCTGAGAAGCCAACAGTGTTTGGACCATTCATGGGAAGGGAGGTGGAACTTGACAGGAGGGTAAGAATTGGCATCTGAGTGAAGCCAGATTGAGCAGTGGCTACTTGTAAATAGTTCTCCAAAGCTCTACCCCTTAATACCATCACAACAAGTTATTTCTGGAACATGAAAGAAGTGGCAGATACTCTATAGAGTTTAACTCCATCCTTGATATATTAGTTGTAGGATGAAGGGGGCTGGGAGTCATTTGACACATTGTCACAGAAGCATTTTTTTTCTTTTATTGGACAATACCTAACCTTCAACAAGTAAGTATTATAATGTTCATTATATAACTTCACAGGTGAGAAGAGACTACTCTGAGGCTGAGTTGACTGGTGTAGCAGATTGCTTGCTGTTCTGGCTAGTTTTACATCAATTTGATCCAAGCTAGAGTTAACAGAGAGGAGGAAGCCTCAGTTGAAAAAAAAAAAAAATGCCTCCCTAAGATCCAGCTGTAAGGCATTTTCTTAATTAGTTATTGATGTGGAAGTACCCAGTGCATTGTGGGTTAGGCCACCTGTGGGATGGTGGTCCCGGGGTCTATAAGAAAGCAGGCTGAACAAGCTAATAAGCAGCACTCCTCCGTGGCCTCTGCATCAACTGCCTTCAGGTTCCAAGTTGCCTTTACTGCTTTTAATGATGAACTATTTATTATATGAACCTGTGAGTATTACAAGCCCCTTCTTCCCCAAAGTTACTTTGATCACAGTGTTTCATCACAGCAACAATAACCTTACTTTGGATATGGCTTGTGTTCATCCCCAGGGGCTCATGACGTAAAAGTTTGGATCTCACTGTAGCAATGTTAAGGAGGGTTGGGACCTTTAAAAGGTTGAATGCTGGCAGATGGTGAAGCTAGCACCCTTCTGCTTCCTGTGATCAATGTCCCCTCATGATGTCACACTGCCAAGTATACTCTGGCAGAGACTGTACCCAAAACTGTGAGATAAATAAACCTCTATTCTTTGTGGAAGAACCAGACTCCATCATTTCATCATAGTGATAAGAAAATAGAAGAATGGGGAGAAATTTCTTGTTTCAGTATCATGTGCAATTTGACATGATATGAAGAATTATTCTTGGCTACTCTGGCACCCTGTCTTAGGGATTAGATTACATTCAGATAAAAGTAATAGGATTCATAGTTTGGTCATATTAAAAATTATGTGGATATTAAGATATCTCACTTGGTAAAAAGAAGACTTGAAAGAAATAGGTTAGCGATCACCAAACGCTTTGCCCCATGGGAAAGAAAGAAAGATTAATGTGCAGAAACTAGAAACTCTGAGAAGATGCGCATTACCTCTTAAGTAAGCAAATTCTTAAGAGGATTTCTAAAGTCCTTAAGAAGGATTACTGGTCCTCAAGGAACCAGTAAGCTCCCCTGCTTCAGCACGTGTCTCCAACCTTTCTCCACTCCTCTCACAGAATGTTCATAGTTTAGAGTCTGTAGCTCAGTTGGGAGAGTGTTTGCCTAGGTTGCACAAAGCCCTGGGTCTGATCCCCAGTACCACATAAAACCAGGCATGGCATCTCACAGCTGTAATGAGCACCTGTGAGGTGTAGGCAGGCTTGCACTACATAAGCTATTACTGTCTCAAACAAATGTCATTAGTCTCCAAAGAAAAGAAATATATTCCTTATAGTTCTGAAGGCTTTGGAGGCTAAGACTAAAGCTCAGTGTCTGCTAAGGACCCTCGTGTTGTATCATCCCAGGGAAGCAGGCAGGACAAGCAGACCTGTGAGACAGAGGAAGGAGTAAACTCTATTAGGAGCTCTTTCCGTGAAAACCAACCCACCCAGAATAGCAGCATTGGTGCACTCATCAGGACTGTAAACACTTCTTAAAAGTCCACCCCCTAATAGCATCACAACAGCACTAAAAAGATGTTGGGAGCCGCGCCCACATTCGCCGTTACAAGATGGCGCTGACAGCTGTGTTCTAAGTGGTAAACAAATAATCTGCGCATGTGCCGAGGGTGGTTCTCCACTCCATGTGCTCTGCCTTCCCCGTGACGTCAACTCGGCCGATGGGCTGCAGCCAATCAGGGAGTGACACGTCCTAGGCGAAGGATAATTCTCCTTAATAGGGACGGGGTTTCGTTTTCTCGCGCTCTTGCTTCTTACACTCTTGCTCCTGAAGATGTAAGCAATAAAGTTTTGCCGCAGAAGATTTTGGTTTGCTGTGTTCTTCCTGGCCGGGCGTGAGAATGCGTCTAATAACAATTGGTGCCGAATTCCGGGACGAGAAAAAACTCGGGACGAGAGTTTACCATCACCGGTGCAAGGAAGATCCCTCATTCCAGAACCAGAACTGCGGGTCGCGGTAATAAAGGTTCCCGTAAAGCAGACTGTTAAGAAGGATTCAACTACATGAATTCAGAACTTTTCAGCTGGGGAACGGCGGTAACCCGTAAGTATAGCTTTACGAGGTAAGCCTGGCCTTGAACTTTCTAAGGAAATTCAAGACAGTCTATCAGAAGTAAAGTGGAAAATAGCTTTATAAGGTATGTTTGGCCTTGAACTTTCTCTAGTGTTAGAAGCCCTTTTGTTCCTTTTCACATGTTATCAAGTGGTTAAGGCAGGGCGGATTCTGGATGAAATTCAGGACAAGCTATCAGAAGTAAAGCGGGGAGAGAGAGTAGGAGCAAAGAGAAAATATGGTACACAAAATAAGCATACAGGCCTTTCCACGGGTCTTGAACCTGAGGAAAAGTTTAGGTCAGGTAAGAATACCTGGGGAGAGATTAGAAGGAAGGAAAAGGAAAAAGAAAAGAAAAAAGATCAATTAGAGAAGCCAGTTCTTAATAGTTCTGAATCAGATGAAAAGGCTATTAGGGCCTGGAAGGCGCTCTCCCGAGCAGGTGAAGCCACTGGACAATAATGACAGAGGCAGGCTCTTGCAGCCTACAAGGTCTTATTGTCCACCCTGGAGTTGTAGATCAGGATTGTAAAGGGGAACTTCAGGTTCTCTGTTCTTGTCCTCAAGTTGTCTTTTCTATATCACAAGGGGACAAAATAGCTCAACTAATAATTTTGCCAAGCCTACATGGCTGTTTTTTCTTCCTCTGGTATTCCTAGAGCTGCCAGAGAGATTGGTTCTACTGAAAATGATTCTGATTACTTAATAATGCCTTTAGATTGTTGTCAAATTTTGTCTACTCACGTAGGGGTAAACCCTCGTGGCGTCAGGCCATTACAGGTCTGACAAATGGATGTCACGCATATTTCCTCCTTTGAGAGAAATCAATATTTACATGTTTAGAAGAAACCCACTTAAAAATGGGATTGTGGTATATACTGATGGATCAAAAACTGGCATAGGTGCCTATGTGGCTAATGGTAAAGTGGTATCCAAACAGTATAATGAAATTTCACCTCAAGTGGTAGAATGTTTAGTGGTTTTAGAAGTTTTAAAAACCTTTTTAGAACCCCTTAATATTGTGTCAGATTCCTGTTATGTGGTTAATGCAGTAAATCTTTTAGAAGTGGCTGGAGTGATTAAGCCTTCCAGTAGAGTTGCCAATATTTTTCAGCAGATACAATTAGTTTTGTTATCTAGAAGATCTCCTGTTTATATTACTCATGTTAGAGCCCATTCAGGCCTACCTGGCCCCATGGCTCTGGGAAATGATTTGGCAGATAAGGCCACTAAAGTGATGGCTGCTGCCCTATCATCCCCGGTAGAGGCTGCAAGAAATTTTCATAACAATTTTCATGTGACGGCTGAAACATTACGCAGTCGTTTCTCCCTGACAAGAAAAGAAGCCCGTGACATTGTTACTCAATGTCAAAGCTGCTGTGAGTTCTTGCCAGTTCCTCATGTGGGAATTAACCCACGCGGTATTCGACCTCTACAGGTCTGGCAAATGGATGTTACACATGTTTCTTCCTTTGGAAAACTTCAATATCTCCATGTGTCCATTGACACATGTTCTGGCATCATGTTTGCCTCTCCGTTAACCGGAGAAAAAGCCTCACATGTGATTCAACATTGTCTTGAGGCATGGAGTGCTTGGGGGAAACCCAGACTCCTTAAGACTGATAATGGACCAGCTTATACGTCTCAAAAATTCCAACAGTTCTGCCGTCAGATGGACGTGACCCACCTGACTGGACTTCCATACAACCCTCAAGGACAGGGTATTGTTGAGCGTGCGCATCGCACCCTCAAAACCTATCTTATAAAACAGAAGAGGGGAATTGAAGAGATTTTACCCCAAGCACCAAGAGTGTCTGTGTCTTTGGCACTCTTTACACTCAATTTTTTAAATATTGATGCTCATGGCCATACTGCGGCTGAACGTCATTGTTCAGAGCCAGATAGGCCCAATGAGATGGTTAAATGGAAAAATGTCCTTGATAATAAATGGTATGGCCCGGATCCTATTTTGATAAGATCCAGGGGAGCTATCTGTGTTTTCCCACAGAATGAAGACAACCCATTTTGGATACCAGAAAGACTCACCCGAAAAATCCAGACTGACCAAGGGAATACTGATGTCCCTCGTCTTGGTGATGTCCAGGGCGTCAATAATAAAGAGAGAGCAGCGTTGGGGGATAATGTCGACATTTCCACTCCCAATGACGGTGATGTATAATGCTCAAGTATTCTCCTGCTTTTTTACCACTAACTGGGAACTGGGTTTGGCCTTAATTCAGACAGCCTTGGCTCTGTCTGGACAGGTCCAGACGACTGACACCATTAACACTTTGTCAGCCTCAGTGACTACAGTCATAGATGAACAGGCCTCAGCTAATGTCAAGATACAGAGAGGTCTCATGCTGGTTAATCAACTCATAGATCTTGTCCAGATACAACTAGATGTATTATGACAAATAACTCAGCAGGGATGTGAACAAAAGTTTCCGGGATTGTGTGTTATTTCCATTCAGTATGTTAAATTTACTAGGACAGCTAATTTGTCAAAAAGTCTTTTTCAGTATATGTTACAGAATTGGACGGCTGAATTTGAACAGATCCTTCGGGAATTGAGACTTCAGGTCAACTCCACGCGCTTGGACCTGTCCCTGACCAAAGGATTACCCAATTGGATCTCCTCAGCATTTTCTTTCTTTAAAGAATGGGTGGGATTGATATTATTTGGAGATACACTTTGCTGTGGATTAGTGTTGCTTCTTTGATTGGTCTGTAAGCTTAAGGCCCAAACTAGGAGAGACAAGGTGGTTATTGCCCAGGCGCTTGCAGGACTAGAACATGGAGCTTCCCCTGATATATCTATGCTTAGGCAATAGGTCGCTGGCCACTCAGCTCTTATATCCCATGAGGCTAGTCTCATTGCACGGGATAGAGTGAGTGTGCTTCAGCAGCCCGAGAGAGTTGCACGGCTAAGCACTGCAGTAGAAGGGCTCTGCGGCATATATGAGCCTATTCTAGGGAGACATGTCATCTTTCAAGAAGGTTGAGTGTCCAAGTGTCCTTCTCTCCAGGCAAAACGACACGGGAGCAGGTCAGGGTTGCTCTGGGTAAAAGCCTGTGAGCCTAAGAGCTAATCCTGTACATGGCTCCTTTACCTACACACTGGGGATTTGACCTCTATCTCCACTCTCATTAATATGGGTGGCCTATTTGCTCTTATTAAAAGGAAAGGGGGAGATGTTGGGAGCCGCGCCCACATTCGCCGTTACAAGATGGCGCTGACAGCTGTGTTCTAAGTGGTAAACAAATAATCTGCGCATGTGCCGAGGGTGGTTCTCCACTCCATGTGCTCTGCCTTCCCCGTGACGTCAACTCGGCCGATGGGCTGCAGCCAATCAGGGAGTGACACGTCCTAGGCGAAGGATAATTCTCCTTAATAGGGACGGGGTTTCGTTTTCTCGCGCTCTTGCTTCTTACACTCTTGCTCCTGAAGATGTAAGCAATAAAGTTTTGCCGCAGAAGATTTTGGTTTGCTGTGTTCTTCCTGGCCGGGCGTGAGAACGCGTCTAATAACAAAAAGATAAAAAGTTTCAAAGGTATTCAAACCAGGGCAGTGATATTCAAGCTAAATAAGCACATGATGAGTGATAGGTGCATTGTGGGTAAGCATAGATTCATAAAATGTAGGTTTAGTTAAGCATAAGAAAACACCTGATAAGGTGGACACTCAAAATACATTTATTTAAATAGATGAATGGTGGAGCTGGAAATAACATCCAGGGAACTTCTTGTAATCCTCCAATTCTTGGAAAATTGGAGTCATGTCTCAGTTATGTTGATTGCATGTAAATGTGTTTGGATTCCAACCGGGTATTGGCTAAGAGGACGGGTCAGAGCAGAATGAGATAGGTAGGTGCTGAAGTTGGAACACTAAATGTGTTCCAAAGGCTAATGTGTTAATGTCTTGGTCTCTGGGGTACTATCTGGAGATGGTGGTATGTTTAGAAAGTGAGGCATAATGGGAGGTCCTTAGGCTATTCAGAGAGTCCTTTTCAGGAACAGTGGAATCCAGGCTGCTTCCTCAGTCTCTCTGGCTTCTTGGCCACAAGGTGAACAGTTTGTCTGCCATCTTCTCTCTACCTCCCATCAGAGGATCAAAGTGAAGGGTCTTTCTGATCTTGGACTAGAACTCCAATTCTGAGCCAAAAGAAACCTTCTCGATGCATAAGGTACTTGCCTCCGGTATTTTACTTTAGTTTTTGAACATTGGCTAGCACAGAAGGCATGGTTGTCAAAGGAGTGTGAACTGTAAAGATGAATATAGAAGACCATTCTTCAGAAAAACTACTGGCAATTGTTTCAGCTTAAATTGCCCAGGACTCTTGGTAGCACATATACTATAAGACTATCATTAAAATCCATCTTTATCACAAAATCAAATTATTATTATTATTACTATTAGCTATTTTTGTATGTATGTATTTTAACTGAACATTTGCCTATGTACAATGTGCATGCCTGCTGCCTGTAGAGGCCAGAAGAGGACATTCTAGCTCCTGGAACTGGAGTTGCAGATGTTTTTAAGCCTCTATGTGGGTGCTGGGAATCAAACCCAGGTCCTCTGGAAGAGCAGCCAATGCCTATAACTAGTGATCAACCTCTCCAGCACCAAGAAAAATTATTATTAAAGGACAGAAGACAGGAACACAAGTAAATAGTCACTCAGGGACAGAATATGTATATCCTGCCAACCAAATCATTTTTCATGTTAAAGAAGACTAAATGCAATAACTTCGATGTTGGCTTTGGAAGAATGTTCCCCTCTACTGTTTTATTATTATTATTATATTTTCCTTTTATTGAATATTTTCTTTACTTACATTTCGAATGTTATCCCCTTTCCAGTTCTCCTCTCTGGGAACCCCCTATCCCATCTCCCCTCCCTTGCCTCTGTGAGGGTGCTCCTCCACCCATCCACCCACTCCCCGCCTTCCAGCCCTGGCATTCCCCTACACTGGGGCACTGAACAGGGGTTCTAATGCTGTACCTAATATCAGCTGTGACTGCAGTTAAATGTGTCCCCACCTTTCCCTTCACCTTCCTCCCCGTCTATTTCAGGACTCCATAGGAATTCACTGTGATGTTGATTAAACGAAGTTCTATAAAAGCTTGTTGATAGAAGGGTGATGGCTACTGGGTAAATAATTGCTATAAACTGTCAAAATGTGCCAGCACAGCCACCGTAATAGCATGTTAGGAGCTGCAGCGCCCGTAGGTCAGCTCTCACCATGTTAGATGAGTTCCCCTTTCCCCTGCTGATTCTCATTAACATTACATTGTCATAGTAACAGAATGCCAGCACTGCCAAATGCATAAACCACATGTGATAAAACAAGCCACGGGTCTAGTTTAACTCCACAGCTGACATTCAGATTTAACAAAGCTGTCTGCTTACAGCCTATATTTTCGGGAAGCTGGCTACAAAATGTGCACACGTACTGGTATTTGGCTTTTCTTTTTTGCAAGGTTTTGAGTTAAGTGATAGAGGGTTGGGGGAATGGATGCTTTCATGGGTAAAGTGCTTGCTCTGAAACCTTCAGGATCTAAGCCTGGATCCCCAACACCTACACAAAAGCTATGTGTAAGCCACGAGGTGGCGGTGCATGTTTTCAATCTCAGCACACAGGAGGCAAGAAGTTCCAGGCCCGCCTGGTCTTACAGAGTAAGTTCCAGGACAGCCAGGGCTACACAGAGAAACCCTGTCTCAGAAAATAAACAAAACAGATAGACATACAGACAAACAAACAGCTAGGTGTGTCAGTGCACCCCTATAGCTCTAACTTTAGAAGTTGGAGGCAGAAGGATGGCAGAAGCTCCCAGGCCAGGATATCCAGCCCATCAATGCATTCCAGCGTCAGAGAGACCCTGTCTCAAAAACAAAAGTGAAGGGCCAGTGAACTGGTTTCCAGTACAAACTTGAAGGCCATCCCAGGAACCTAGGCTGGAAGGAGAGAACTGACTTCCCAAAGTTGTCCTTTGATTTCCATATACAATGGTACACATACATCTATATTTGTACACATATTAGAAAACAAATAAAAATTAAAAGTACATGGTAGGTGTTCTATGTCTACTTTTCACCCCAGAAGTACAACTGTGTGTATATAATAATAATGTTATTATATTATATGGAATATATAATTATAATGAAGCTTCATTTAAGGTAAAAAAAAAAGTATTCAACAAAGGTAATTTTAAAAATCTGTGATCTTTTTCTCTTTTGTTATTGGTCTGAGACCATGATCAGGATGTATACAGCTTCTATGCTTCTTGAATTTAACAAGAAATTTAGCTCACCCCTAGTCTTTTCCTAGCAATATCAGCAACTTGTGTCTTCCTCTCCATTATTTTAATAACTATTGTAGATTGCATCTTAGCCCAAAATGTACATTAATCACATTAAATGATAGTATGTAATTATCAAATTCAATGGTCTACAGTTTTCCTAGGAATTCTCTAGGCCATGACTGGCTCCATGGTAAAGCATGTGTCTGGCACTAAGGCCTTAGACTCATGTGTCAGCAGGAAAAAGGAGATGAGAAATAGCTGGGTGGGAGGAGGTGAAAATCGTGGAGAATTGTGGAATTTAATCTGTTTTCAAGGTACTAAAATTGCGGGTCATGTATGAGGTAGTATGATTTTAAATTCTCCATGCTTTTTCTGACTAACTAATGTTAAAAATTGTCTAGATTTAAAATAGTACCTCAGTTATTGGCTATGGCAAATAACATTTGTAATTCATCTGGACACACAAACCTATATTGCCAATAATTCCCTGGTAAAACAAGGTGAATTGCAAAAAGCAACATTTCTTTCCAATATCAATTGAAAATTTCAGGCATCTCACTAGTACTACAGACTCTGAATCACATTAAAGGTGTGGACATAATTATGGTTATTCTAAAATAGGCATATCTCCATTACAGGACTGTCTTGCTAAAGTTAGGGCAGAAGCTTGTATAAGAACTTCAGGTTACTATGTGTTAGAGGGAGAAGGATAATGACTATTGAAAAGGTGCCTGGACAGTTACTTTGGACATTCAAGTTTTCATGGGAGTAGAGAAGAGTTTATTACACACAAATTGCTGGGTCCTAGACTTTCTTACTGCTGTGACCAAACATCTGAGAGAAACTTGAGAAAAATAATTTCTTTTGCTCTGAATTGAAGAGGTTGCTGTCCATCATGGTAGGAGGTATGGCAGATCAGCTCATCTAATGGCAGGCAGGAAGAATGGGCATGATGGGAAAGAGGGTAAAATGTCACCCTAGGACAGGTGGGCCCCACCTTCTACAGTTTCATCGACTCCCTTTACATAGCCTGCTTAGATTTTGACTCCATTAGTGGATTAAACTACTCACTATCTTAGGGCCCTCAAGGTCTAACTGATATAATAATCCTCATGGACACACCCTCTGGTGTGCCTCTCTAGTTAATTAATCTTCTAGACATCTCTCAGTCCAATCAAGTTGAAAATTTAACCATCTTTTACTCTGATTCTCCTCTCTACTCCATTGTATGATGTTGACCACTGCTGGCTTTATTATTCTCATACAAAAGAGTTGGTTAATAAGCAAACTGGTCTTTATCCCTGACTTAAGTCAAGACTGTACAATAGGACCATGTTCTATCCTCAAAGGCAGAAAGCTCAGCTTCGTTCACATTCTCAACAGAAACTTGCTGAACACACATCAGCATCTACCAAGAAAGGCAGAAGGGGAAGATTCAATTAGTACACACGACTGGGGACGGGGGATTGGTTTTTGTGTTGGCTTTGTATAAATGGGAACATCATGGTCCTGATAACAACTTACCCTCAAAAGAGTTAGGTGGCTGGATGTGAATCTGATCAGTGATTAGAAGCTGAGAACAAGGGGACAAGTGGCTGAATGTCAATATCATAGGCCGAGCCATTGTGAGACTAGACTTTCCCAGGGAGAAGAAAATGTTGGCCCATGAGTGAAGCACACAGGTATTGTTGGCATGGGGAAAATAAAAGCACAAAGCTAAGATGGAGTACTCAAGAGAATAAGAAAATGAAAAATAATATCTGAGATGGAAGAAGTCTGAACATATATAATCAGATTAAAGCAATTGCTTTAACATTTTTTGGAAAAGTGTTATATAATGGTATTTAATGGCTGTCTTGCTATCTATCACAGGTTAAAAAAATATTAGAAAGTAGTCTTAAAATAGGATTGTACATGATTCAAAAAAATTATTTAGAGCTTCCATAGCTTTCAGTGAATGATTGAGATTGTGGGTCACATTATTTCTTCTTCGTATGTTTATATATTTCTTGTTATACATGTATGATACACACATCTTACTAGTTTGTATTTATTTGTTAACAGTTTTTAAGCATGAGAACTTTTTTTTAAAAAAAGCCTTTGTCAGTGATTCTAAATTGAATCTTTGATGCAATTTATAGCCATTAGAAACTGGCCACTCCTGACTTGAGATATTTTTGGTTTAATGATGACAGTTGTTTATAGAACTCTGTGTCCCTGCTCCTCCCAAGTGAGACCTGCTGACTTGGTGCTCAGGAAACTTTAGTCTGTTTGGGTACTAAGAAAGCAAAGCTGGAAAGAAATTTCACATCTCTTTTCTACCAACCTAGGGGAGGCAGAGTGGGCCAGAGGTAGGTATGGTTGTTGACTGTTCTCTGGGTTGTCTCCAGCTCCTACACTGCCCCAGCATAAAATTTTTTGCAGGATGGTATTATTTATTCTTTGACATTTCATGCATCTGTACAATGCATTTTTACCCAATTCTCCACCCCAACTCTTCCTGACACCCCTGTCACATACTTTCATATCTTCTTCTTTGTGTGTGTAACCTACTTAGTGTTGTTAGTGATGCATACGAGCAGGAATCCTTGTTCTGAAGCTATCTCTTGCTTCTCCATCATGCCTCACAGAGCAACATTATCAAGGAAAGCCAAGAGTGAGAGCATAACAAGTACTTAAAGGACAGAAGCTCTCTAACAGTACAGCAAGCCGATGCTATTTTAACCTTGTAATCCTCTGATGACTATCTACAGTGTGCCCATTTTTCCATTTTTTTAAAAAGCGTTATTATAGTGTATAAATATTTTTCTTTATAGTCATAAGCCTGCGTTACTAATAATATTAGCCAGGTTGTTGAAAACATCCCATTGGTCAGAATACTTATTAAGGTTTTCATATTTGCATTTTCCCCAGCTAACATAATGCAGTTTCTGTTGAAGACTTCACAGGCATAAAATAATTTCTATTGGAAACATATATTTTTTACTGTATCACTTAAGAGTGAACATCTAAGACAGTTTCAATGGCGATAGCAAAGGAAAGGAGATCCTGACATAGTTTTCACCTCTCCTTGCTTCATGTTGGAGTGATGGAGAGAGCGTTAAATTGGGACTGGAGAAACAAGAAAAAGTGAGGTGCTTGTTCATGGTTTTGCTAAGTGCAAAGATCACTTCATGAACTAGAACACCCAATGGCTAGGATGTTTTTCTTCCCGTTTTTCCTATTCCAGATTTCCTTGTGGAAGTAGACATGATACTAGTAGCAGAGGCTTTACAGGGGTGAGGTGAGGTGAGGTCACAGCTCCTGCCTGTACTTCTCACGAGCGTGCATTCATCCCAGTCTCCTGTGAAGTTCTGACTTCATCCTCTTCACTGTCTAACTGCCTCCCACTCCTGGACTCATCCTTGACTTGTTCTCCTGTCCTCTCAGTCCCAAACAAAACATTTTCATGTAACACACACACACACACACACACACACACACACACACACACACACACATATATACACACACACAGCATAGAGTTTTAGTCACCCCCACCCCACACGCATACAAAAAACCCACTAAATTGTTTGTTTTCTTGAATGCAACTGAAGATTATCCTACTAAATAAACTAGGTCAGCCTTTGAAAGAAAACTCCATATTTCTCCTCATTTGTGGATTCTAGATTTTATAGACACAAGTCATATAACTATGTTTGACATGAAAGTAGAGGAGAGACTGTGTAAGACAACAAAGGAGATAATAGGAACAAGAAAAGGCAGGGGGAAAGGTGTTCAAATTATGTTTATGTAATTGTATAAAGATATTATGAAATCTAGCACTTCCAAAGGACAAAGCACTGTACTGCTCTCAACATTCTTATCTTCCAAACTCCTCGAAACAGAGCACTGAGTCCTGAGCATTCAATGCCTTTCCAACCCAAAGTTCAAATGTACCATATTCCTTCCAAAACACAGAGTCAAGTCTACCCCCAAAATAACTCAGGATCCTGGTTCAAATTTCTGTCTTAGTTAGGATTTTTTACTACTGTGATAAAATTCCATAGCCAAAAGCAAGTTGTGGGTGGAAAGGTTTTTTTTTTTTTTTCTTATGCCCCTATGTAATCTCCCATCACTGAGGAATGCTGGGACAGGAACCTGGAAGTAGGATCTGATGCAAAGGCCATGGAGGAGTACTGCTTACTGGCTTGCTCGCTGTGCTGGCTAGTTTGTTATCAATTGGACAAAAAAAAAAAAAAAAAACTAGAATCACTGGAGAGAAAATGCCTCCATAAGATCCAGCTATAGACAGACATGTAGAGCATCTTCTTAATTAGTGATTGATGGGAGAGGGCCCAGCCCATTGTGAGTGGTGCTGTCCCTAAGCTGGTGGTCTTGGGTGCTATAAAAAAAAAGCAGGCTGAGAAAGCCATGGAAAGAAAACCAATAGCAACATTCTTCCATGGTCTCTGCATTAGTTCTGTTGTGGATAGCCCTGGGGTTAATTCCGTTTTCCTGTGAGTGGCTTCGAACAAGAAATGAGTCAGCACTCAGGTGATTTCCTGTAAACCTGCTTCCCACCTTAATTTGTAAAATTAAGGAGAGTTGATGATTTGGCAGATAAAAGGGAAGGTGGAGTGGAAGGTGGAGAGAGAGAGAGAGAGAAGAAGGAGAAAATGGTAGAGAGTACACAGAGGAGGGTGAAGAAAAGAAGCAGGGCAGAAGCACACGGCCTGGAGAAATCACAAGTTCTAAGGGGTCTCATAGATGTGGAAGATGCTAATGTAGTGGTAGATTAGAGCAATCTAGGTGCACAGCATGTATTCATATTAATCGAGTTATGGTTTCATTGCTGGGACATATTTGAGTTGGTGATTTACCGCAACATAGTTCTCTACCTCCAGGTTCCTTTTTTGTTTGATTTCTTGCCCTGACTTCACTCAGTGTGAAATAAAGTTGCTTTTGGTTCCGGTGTCTCATCACAGCCACAGTAACCCTAAGACAAAGAAGGTGAAGGAGCTCCCAGTGTTAAATTTCTGACACATTGCTTGATAGGTATCTGGTATTTTTTGTACCAATCACACTCTCTGCTGGACAATATTAATATGTACTAAAGGAATTGTGGAATGGCTAGTAGATGTGGCAGCAAGGAGACCATAAAACATTAGGTCATGGCCACAAGTCCTTGAGAATTTGTCAGCAAACAAAAGCCAAAATTAAGCAAAGCCCGGGAGTATGTGGTGTAAGACAAGGATATTAATTGATCATGGTAAGAACAGTGGGTGGTCATGAATGAATCACCTGATTCAGGTTCCTGCTGATCCTTCATCTTCTGAAGCTACTTTCTTGACCCTGTAGGCTCTGTGAGGACCAGCTGCATAATTTTCAAATCTAGTGAAAAATCAAAATGCAAATTTTCGTACTCCAGCTTAAAAAATCGAGAAAGAAACAGTCTTAACTTGAAGGGGGCCATGTGCCAAGTATGTTCTCCATGGATTTGAGCAGCTGTAGTGGTTGGTATAAAATAGTGCCCAGCTGAGTCTTATTCTGCCTTATTTGTTAATAAAATTCTGCCTTTGAATTTGGGTACTTGCAACCTTTTTGTTTTTTATCTTTGAAATGAAATAAGTATAAAATTTAATGCATTTGACTCAGTTTAATAGTTTGTTGTTATTGAATGTAAAAGTAAGCTGATAACATCATGTGATTCACAATTGCTCATTAACAACTGGACTAGCGGGTCACCTTATCCTGAACTCACAGACACGAACATTACGAGGGATAAAACACAGAGGACCCCATTTTGGAATGGTGGCTTCCATGATAATTTAGATGGCTTTAGAATTTAGTGAGCTATGGAGATGACTACAAATAAGACTACCCAGTTCTCAGGCTAATCCCTTGAATAAACCATGTAGAGTAGGGTGTACACCTGACAGGGAGAACTAGTTACCAGTCTATTGGTCACTGAATCTCAGCTTAAAGACATTAATTTCTGTGATTACAAAAAGAGTCTCTGAGGAGCTGGTCTCTAGCTGGCAAGGTAGGTATTCTAGATGATATCACATTTACTAAACATGTGACTTTGGATCTGAAACTGTGCTAAATACTTCACCACTTTTTATTACTTACTTGAGTCATCACCAAAAGTATTAAGACAAATTGTGCTGTTCATTGTACAGTAGAAAGAACCAAGATTCGGCTTACATTTACTAAGAAGTAAGTCGGATGACCTTTCCTAAAGGGATGCAATGAGCTTGTGTGTGAGCACATGTGAACACTCTTGAGTACACACACACACACACATATACACACACATACATACACAGACACACAGAACACACATACCCATATACACACAGACACATACACACACAAATACATACATAGACACACAGAACACACATACCAATATACACACACAGACACATATGCACAGACAAAAGCAGACACATAGACACAGATACACACATACATACACATAGACACAGATACACATATACATACACACAGACACACATACACAGACATAAACATAGACACACATACAAACACAGAGTGATGCACACACATACTTTTTCAGTCCCCAGAAGAACCCCATGACATACCAAAGTAATGGTTATTCCAATGTCTAACTTGGTGAAATATTGAGTTTTTATTTTATTTTTATGTCCCCTCCCTCCAGGATTGCCCCAGAAAGGAGTCCAGAGAATCCTTTAGAACAAAGGGAAATATCTGATTTTGATGTCCTTTCAGGTGATATGGGAAGTTCCACACCAAGTGATTTAGTCTGAGATAGCCTATGTGACAAGAAGCATGGAAAAGCCAGATACTGAGTAGGACCCTAAATTAGAGCTGGGAGCTCCACACAACATGCCTTGTTAACACTGTCTCAGATAAAGTGGTGGAGTTGCTTTTGGGCATAGCCCAATTTCTTCAGACTGTGGCACCCATGACCAAGCTCTTAAAGAGGCAGGGTGATGAACTAGCACTCCACCTCCCTATCAACATGGAATCTCACCAAATCTAGAGATTGGACCTAGGCAAAATTGTGCCTACTCTTCTTCGAACACAAGCCACTAATTCAGCTCTGTGGGGATCACTACTCACCCACACGTGTTGGTGCCACATCTTTCCCCATCACCCCTGGTTTTTCCAAGAGAAAAATCCTAAGCTAATCTCAGCAGGGTTTCCTAGTATTTGCATCTATAGAAAAGAGTCTATTGGAATAGACAATCTTAAATATTGATTCTGAGCCTTGCCTACAGCAGGAAACCTAACAGAAAAGTCTCACCAGCCACCTGAAAGTCAGCTTCCTCAAGCTTGCGTTTAATTTATGAAATCCATGAGAATTTTGTGTTCTTTCCCATGTCCTGTTTATGTTATGGTTAAAAGAAAATATTGTGTCAAATTGCTTTCCTTACATTTGATTAGAGCATGAATCTTAGTGAAATGTTTAATTTTATATCCCCACCCACTCTATATCTTTAAGGCACTCTTGGAACATGGGCTGGATTTATCCTGTAAATTCCTGTCATCGCTGGATCCTCTATGAATCTTGCATCCAAGATACATAAAAGCAGTAAGTTTTTTTTTTAAGTGAAAAATAGAATTTTAGCATGAGAAAGAGGGTTGAAAGGGGAATGTATCTCCTCTTAGAGACTCCAGTCATTCCTCACTGGACCATTTTCTTGAGAAACCCATCAATCTTCAGAGTGACATAGAGACTCCTGATAAGACTAATGCTGAGATTGTGTGTGTTCTTCAACAGGCATCTGACGTACTCATTAGAGTTGGCATGTGGTGCTTAAAAGGACCATAGCCACTGGACATATCCAAAGGAGGAATGTAAACCACCACTCACACTATTGGAACACTAGAGTGCTGGACAACTGACTTTTTTTTTTAAAGATACTGTTTAATCTTGTATGTGGTAGACTGTAGAAGCCTTCTGAGACACTGTTACTCTAAATTTTACAGGTATGAAAATTGTGGCCCAAAAAAGATGAAGTAGTTTGCCCAATAAGGCATGCTAGCAGCTGGTAACGACTTGGCAACATTGATGGCTTCTATAATGGCCATTCCCTCTTTCCTTGCTAATAATAGAGCCATGATTGATTTAAGTGGACTGTTTCAGTTCAGACCAGGACAAGGGACTGAGCTACATGTTTTATATATCAAAGCAGACCTGGCCTCCAGGTTCTCCTGGCATCCCTCAGTCCTTACCTGGTATACCCTGCCCCCAACCCTGATCTTCCAGTCCAGAAGCCTGGCTGGTTGCCCTCTACCCAGAGACTCCTTCCTGTATAATCCAGACATTTTGCTTCATCTTCCTCCTCTTCCTCCTCTTCCTCCCCCTTTCCCTCCCCTGACCCTCCTCCTCCCTCTCTTCTCTCTGCACACACTCTATCTCCCACCACCACCCATGGTGACTCCTCTGTCCTCAATCCTTGGGGCCAGTGAGAAGCTTCCCAATAAACCTGCCTTTAATATAATATAATCTGGCTTGAATTGGCTCATTTCACCAGCAGAGAAATAATTTATCACCCTCAAATTTAGGGAACAGGCAGGGTGGAGAATAGTTGTGGGTTCTGGAAGGTTCTGCTGACCTCTGACCCACTTCTATATCTATCGTTTCCTGGGCCTGTTGGCTGAGTATAGCCTGTCTCAGTAAGGTACTTGCTGATATTCAATGACAAATTAATCTTACAATTTCTTATTATAAACATTTTGGTTTGAAAGACAAATTGAAAACACAGTGAACCATTATCAGATACCCATCTACATTTTTTAAAACCCACAGTCACCTTGATAGGCTGCTTTATGCGCTATTGGTGACTTATGATTGGCTGCATTGACAGTGCTAGAGGTGTCTGACAGTAATTCCTTCTCAGCTTTACCGTTGCACAGTGTGCCTTTCAGTTTTATAATAAATTTCATTGCTTAGAAGATAATAAATTTATCAAGAATAAAAATATCACCTAATCCTATCACTCTGTAATAAATAACTGAGATTTTTGTCATATCTCCTTCAGTGGTGCATGTGTGTGTGTTTATGTGTTTAATGCTCCGTTAGAATGGATTTTATATGCTTTTTATTTAATAAGTCAATGATTGTTTTTCTTTCTTTTAAAGAGATTTTTCCTTGTTTTGAGTGTGTGTGTATGTGCGTAGGTGTGTGTATGTGTGTATATGTATGTATGTGTAGGGGTGTGTGTAGATGTGTGTGTGTGTAGGGGTGTGTGTGTGTGTGTGTGTAGGGGTGTGTGTGTGAGTATGTGCATAGGTGTGTGTATGTGTGTATATGTATGTATGTGTAGGGGTGTGTGTGTGTGTGTGTGTGTGTGTGTGTGTGTGTGTGTAGGTGTAGGTGTAGGATATGCACATGAATGCAAGTGCCCACAGAGGTCAGACTCCTGATATGGGTGCTGGAACTCAAACTCAGGTCATCAGGAAGAGCAGTATATTCTCGTAGCCACTGAGTGTGATCCCAATAGTCAGTGATCACAATATATGTTTAAATATTTTTTCAAAAATGTTTGTTAATAGCTATGTGATACTTAACTGCATAAACCTTTTAATTTATCTAGCTCCAAAAAGTTAAATATGAGTAGCATTTCCACTCACTTATAAGAAACCTTATAACTGTTCTTGCATATGCTTCTGGGCTTTTGCTTTTATTCTGAAATTGTGTTTTCTCAGCTTGGTAGATAGAGTGAACAATTCAAGGCTTACTAGCACAGATTTTCAAGTAATTTCAGAAAAGAGTGTAACAATCAGCATGGGACTGTATTGTGGTTGTCAACAGCATAAAGAGGGTCTTTATGGAGTGCAGATGTATTATGAGAAAGGCTCAAAGATTAAAAGAACAAGGTATTCCTGAGTCCCCTGGTTGATTTCTGTGCCACTTCCACTATGAACACTTGATGGGTCTTTATCTTCTCTTGTGAAGAAGCCTCAAGATACACAGTCTGAGAAAATACCCCAAGCTAGGAAGAGCATTGGGTTAAAATTCAAAAGGATGGAATTCTTTCTGGTTCTTTTTTATGTCACCCAGTGGTATCAGAACTATATGCAAGAGCTGCCAGTGGATGTGTTGATTTCTTAGGCAGAATCTAAGGAGCCATCCAAGCCCTACACATTCTCCAAGTCGTATCTCTCTCTGCATCGTTTCTAGGACTGTGAATATGGTGAAGTCATGGGACACAGCTAGACTGAGGGCACTTATCTGGACGAGATTTACTTGATTTCACAAACCTTTAAAATTTGACTGTAGAAATTATAGACAGAAGTTAGATTTGAAGTGAAAAGTGGGTTTGATACATTGGATTCTTCATGGCTTTCTTTGAAAATAGATGAGGTCATATGGTCAGGCAGTCTGTAGGAACCTAGAGCAATCCTTGAACACAGAAATCTTAATTCTACAAGGACAAAGAAACAAATTTGTCATTGACCTAATGGGAGAGAAACTCGGGGAAAGTGATATGGAAGGACCAACTTTCATCACAATTACATTCCTTTACTGTACCCACAGGGAGGACAGATCTACCTGCACTGGTAAGAGAGCTTCCCCCTACTAGATCAATAGGAAAATAGACTGTTGGTTCTCCCTTTGGACTTCATGATATGCCCTTAAAATTAATAAGCTCAATATGAACACTTCTATATCCTGGTAATTTCAAATGAGCTAGCTGTAAACTAACTAAGCCAACATTTTCTATCTTTAGCAGGCAGATACATGTGAAAAGTTCTTTTATCGTTAAAATATCAAGCTTGGACTCAGATGAAAAGTAGAAATTTGTTCACGAAGCACATAGATTCACAAGGCTAAGTCAAGGGAAGTCAGGGGTTGCAAAACTGACACTGGCTCCCCCCACATTTTAGAGCATGTATAACTATCTGACATGTTGATTTGACCAGCCTGCATCCTGAATGTGGCCAAGGTGACAGAACACAAATATTAATGAAATGACACAAGCTTGAACCAATTCTACATATCTATGAAGAAGAAATACAAGAATAGAGAAATATGTGGTTCTGTATTCTTATAGGATAACAAAATTAAACTAGAATATATGTATTAATATACATAAATATCAAAAAGTGCAGTGAAAGAGTACAGAATAACATCATATAACACCATTTATGAAGCTTTAAAACGCAAAAGGATACCATATGCTACTTATATACATAAATGTATAGCAAATTTTAAAATGTTCATCAAATTAATAATAACAAGACCAAAATACTGGTTCTCTCAGGAGGGTTTGAAAAGACATATAGAGAGAGCTTTAAAAGTGCCTATTTCTTCTTCAATTTTTTTAAAGATTTATTTTCATTATTTTTAATTATATGCTTGTTGTGAGTGTGGATACCCACAGAGGTCACAAGGGATCAGATGCTTGACTTATAGTTACAGGCAGTTGTGAGCTGCCTGACATGGGACCCAAACTTGGGTTTTATGCAAAAGCAGTTTGAGGAATTTAACCTACCACTGAGCCGTCTCTTCAGTGTGATATATCTTACTTCTTAAGCTAGGTATTAGGTATTACAATAGTTTACTTTTTAAACTATGTGGTGGGCACTATAGTATCATTATTTTATTCTTGGTACTTTTGTATGTCTTAATTATATTTCTTAACAAGGTAGAGATTGATAAAATACTTGTCTTAGGATGAACTAAGTCTTTGCATGCCAGGAAGACAATTTGGGCAATAAAAAGCACATTGAACTCAGAATATAAAGAGTGAAGATCTAGTTCCAGCTCTGCCCCTAATTAGCTCATGAATCATAAATCATGTTTGCTCTCAATGTTGCATTCTCCTCCTCTGAAATCATTGTTATTTTCTTTCAAAACGGAGTCTTTCCAAATGCAGTCTGTATTCCTCAAGAACAAGGGCACATGTTTACCTTATATTTCGAAAGGCTTTGGCACTGTCCAAAGAAGTTTTAAGTAAACTTTAAGACCGTTCTGAGAGGGTGATGCACTAATATACTGGGACTTAATAATAACTCACAACAAAGGCTTTTCTTTGATAGCTTTCCTAATAAAGTATGTCTCTGATTGTCTGATTGCAAAGTACATATTGTCATCATGTCAATCAAACTCTCCAGCAAGAATAGAATTCCAAAAAGATGCTTCCTGATGGTAGCTGGCATCGCTTTCTTAAGGATGGAGACTCAAATGCTCTCTGTGTTCCCTCCTCACAGAGCAATGGATATAGATACTTTGGATAATGTACATATCTCCTATCCCATGTGACTTTTCACCTATCTCTGAACTCCTCTCTTCCCAACGTGTGACTTGGGAAATCCTTTGCATGCTACTTTGTTTGGATGGTTTTCTCAGCATTTTCTATTCATTATACTTTAGAGTTATTATTAACAGGGAGATTTTTTTAAACCAGGATTTACAATGAACAAAACACTTGCCCTATGATGAGAAAAACAGGGCCAACTTCTTATCTCACACCCTGATAAGCAGAAGATGGGGCTTGAACAGGTACATAATTGTGTCTGGCAAAGAAACCATTCTGGGAAAAATTCACAAGTCTCACAGTGGCTCTCAGTGTTAGACAATATGGCTGAAAAGGCAGGTTAGCTATGGGGAAATACTCCATACAATACAACCAATGCCAGAAAATGAACTGTCTAATATGTGTCCTTGAACACCAAATACCAAGGACTGTAACTATGGAAAAGGTTGTTGAAATGATTAACTTTGAACTTTAGTAGTGAGTTGAAATGCTTATGAGGAAAAATCGGGACTAAGAGGCTGCCATGTCTCTTGAGACATGAACATTTGGGCGCTGCCCTGTGTGGTGGCGAACGTGTTCTTCGTTCATTTCCTCAGCAGGCCGTCAGGAGGTGAAGCTTGAAAGGGAGACTTCTAGTCCTAGCTTGTATTGTCTCCTTGTCCTTTTGGGCAAATGGTTACTGCTCCTTTGGAGAAAGGCCAGGAGATTTCTCAAGTGGCTGAGTGAGCAAACTGGAGCACAGTCTGTCCAGTGACTTAGGTTGAGCTTTGTTTGTGAGACACACAGAAGTCACAGTTCTGTGGGAGCAAAGCCAAGACCAGCTTGGAATCTGGGGAGTGAAAGGCTGTAGAATTTTGCTCTGACTCCCACTTTCACAATAAAAAAGATGTGTGGAAAAGTCTTTACATGGACCTAAAACCGGTTGTTATAAACAATGGATACTTAGTAAGCAAATGATCCTAAGTAGCTAAGCGTACCTAGTGAGGGGGACACACGAGTCAGGGTCAAGTCAGAAATAAGGTGGGGAGATAATTAAGAAGGTCACCAGTAGGGATGGAAAGTTTGGGAACAGGTGCTATTGGGGTATACATAGTGAATAAAATTATCTTGGGCAAATAATGGTATAAATTTGAGTTTGTACAGAATGCAAGAAGAAATGTCCTTAAAGAATGGTGTGATATGGGCTGGCCACACACACTTTTAATCCCAGAACTTTGAAGGCAGAGGCAGGCAGATATGTGAGTGTTCCAGGCTAGCCTGGTCTACATAGTGAGTTCCAGGACAGCAAGGGTTGTACAGAGGAACACTGTCTCATAAAACAAAAACAAAAAAACCAACAGGGGCGGGGGCAACTTGTATGGTAAACACAGGGCTGTCAGATTGCTTTTCAATAGAGAGCCTCCTCTGCCAAGGCCATACCTGTCCGCAGACCCACATCCAGTGAGTACCTAAGTTACCAAATGAGCTGCCATATGATATAGGATCTTGAAAGTATTAAAAGCCACTTTGCACTGCATTCCAGAGGTGTCCAAGGCTTCTACCCTGTTCCAATACATAGTGAGTCTGAGCTGTTCAGAGCTGTGGAAGAGAGTGTGACCAGGCTAGGGAATAGACTAAGGGCTTGCCCACTTGGAATTTGTAACAGGAAATGAGAACAAGATTTCTCAACAGGGGACTTAGAATAACAAGGCCAAGGGACTCTTTACCACCCAGTCTACCGCTACATTTCATTGATGTATTTGTTCAGTGGCTAGATGTGGTCATTTATTATAATTATTAATTTAACATCAAATAGCCTTGAGGAAAGGGACAATGAGTCATGCCAGCCATGTGCATACTGTGTAGAGGAGCAGGGTAGCCAGGACATCTGCCCGTGAATTTATAGACACATCTAGCAGCTTGCAGTCACACTGTGCACAACATTCATAAACAGATTTATTTCCACATGTTACAGGCTTTGGGAGAGTATGCCATCATCTTTAACCCTTCTGTACTATAAGGAATCTGTCTTCTGCCCAGGAAACTTGATGTCTGCTGTCTTCCACTCAAGGCTCAGGGTCCTAAAATACTTGTTTATTAGATGATTATCTTCTATCTCTTCCTGCCCTTCTGGCTAAGATCAAGTGTAGAAGATCATCTTTGGGCAGTGTTCCTCATTCTTGTGTTGTTGCATAAAGTTAATAACAAATTATAAAACTGGTTACTTGAAAGCAGGCAACAACCAACTCCAATCTACAACTGTTCTTCTGTCATTTTCGTTTCTGTGTGTTTGTATTTTTGTTGTTTTCCCCATCATCATCATCATCACCACCACTACCACCACCACCACCATGACCACCACCACCACCACCACCACCATATGTTAATTGTTTAAAACAATGGGGTTTGTCATAGCATTTTCATGTATGTATAGTTTACATTGATCCCATCAGACATACACACCCCTCTCTTGTGTCCTCTTCTATCCTGATGGTCCCCTTTCTTTTCCCTAAATACTTTCCTTCCATTTTCACATTTATTTTTCATACAAAAATTTGTTTGTTTGTAGTGCTATGGATTGAAGCCAGGGATTTGTGTGTTACAGACAAATGCTCTACACTCCTAATCATTCTCCCTATTGGTTTGTTTGGTGGGTTTGGTTTTGGGTTGTTTTTTTAGTTTTGTTTGTTTTGTTTTGAAATCTAGAATCTGGGGGCTAGGAGATGGCTCATTGGATAAAGACATTTGGTGATCTTGCACAGGACCCAAGTTCAGATCCCAGCTGGTCTCCATGTGTGCCCATACACACACACACACACACACACACCACAGAAATGAAAATAAAATAATTCTTTAAAAATAAGTAAATAAATAAACAACATATGTGTTCTGGATTCTTTTCTATATATTCTAGATATGAACCTAGTATTAGATAAGTGTCCGGCAAACTTTTCCTCTCATTCTGTAAACTATCTCTTCAATTGTTCCCTTTGCAGTACAGACAGTTTTTAATGTGATGTAATTTCATTTATTAATCCTGTTATTGGTCCCTGAGATGTTAGTGACATACTCAGAACTGCTACCTGTGTGTGTGTCTTCAGATATTGCTCCTATGTTTTTCTCTAGGTTCAAAGTTGCAGGTCTTTAAGAATTTTTTTGAACCATTTTGAGTCAATTCTTGTACAAGATGGGAGAGAGGATCTATCCTACATGTGGATACCAGTCTTCCCAACACCTTTTATGTACTAAAGATGCTGTCTTTTCTCCAACATACATTTTGGGGGCACTTTGTGAACAAATAGACAGTTATCACTGTGTGGGTTATCTCTGTATGCTTTGCTCTACCCCACAGTACACACCTGTTTTCTGTCAGTACTGTGCTGGTTTTATTGCTCTGGTTCATGAGCCTAATCTGAAATGAGGAGGTGTGTGGTTTGAATTGGAATGGCCCCCTTAGGCTCATGTATTTGAATGCTTGGCACATAGAAACTGGCAATATTAGGAGGTGTGGCCTTGATGAGGGAAGTGTGTCATTGTGGAGGCAGGAATTGAAGTCATATATGCTCAAGCTAAGCCCAGTGTGGCACACAGTCTTCTGTTACCTGTGGATCAAGATGTAGAAGTCTTAGCTCCTTCTCTAACACCAGGTCTGCCTACATATCACCAATGTTTCCTGCCATGATGATAATGGACTAAACCTCTCAAAATTTTAGCCAGCCCCAATTAAATATTTTCCTTTATAAGAGTTGCCATGTTCATGGTATCTCCTCACAGCAATGAAACCCTAACTAAGACAGGCAGTTTGATGATGCAGCTCATTCCCATGCTGCTAGGACTTTCTGTGCTTTAGTATCTCAGCTAAAACAGCTGCTACTATTCCATCCTTAATAGTTTTAGGATTTTCTCAATATTTACTTGTTTATCATGTGCATGTGCGTGCATGTGTGTGCAGGTGCGTGTGCATGTGTGTGTGTGTGTGTGTGTGTGTGTGTATGGTATGGGTGTGTGTGTGCACTCTCATGCCACGGCACACATCTAGAGGTCAGAAGACAGCAGTTTCTTCTTCTGACATGTGGGGTCTTCAGGCTGTCTGGATTGATGGTCAGCAGTTTTACCCATTAAGGTACCTCACAGCCCGTTCCTCTTCTTTACCTAATTTTGTAAAATAATATATATTTTAAAATTTCTACAAGATCTGTTTCCATTTTGTGTGTGCGCGCACACGTACACTTGAGTTAAGGTGCCTTCGGGAGGCAGAGGTATCAGGTCTCCTGAAGTTAGAGTTGCAGGTGCTGTGAACACCGTAAAGTAGGTGCTTGGAATGGAATGTGCATCTTCTGCAAAAGCAGCACATGATCTTAACAAAAAAGCCTTCTCTCCAGCCCCAAGATTCATTTTGAATTTGAATTGTGTGTATCTGTCTGTGTCAGGGGTCGGGGTGGGGGTATGCAGGTTCTTCCTCAGGTCAGAAGAGGGCGCAAGATCCCCTGGCACTGGAGCTGCAGGTCTCAAGCGGATCCTCTGGAATAGCTGCAAATGCTCTCCACCACTCAGACATCACTGTAGGTAGCCCTTCTTTACCTAACTTTATGTGTGTACTTTCCCCCTATTTGGTAGTTAGAGTTCATGTTTTAGCTCTTTTCTTCTTCTCCACATTCTTTTTCTTTTGTCATCCTTCCTTTATCCCACTTCTTCATTTTACCTTTGTAGTAATCTGGTGTCTTGCTCTTGAAGCTTTTGGCCTTCTTTGTTCTGCACTCGGGATGTTTTAGCTATAATATGACATGGAGAGGTTCTTTTCTGGTCACATCTGCTTGGGGTTCTAAAAACGGACAGACAGGCAGGCAGGCAGGCAGGCAGACAGACAGACAGACAGACAGACATTTCTTTCCCTATAGTTGAGAAAAGTCCCACTGTGGTTGCATTGAATGGGTTCTCTGAGTCCTTTGTCATTATCTTGACCCCCCTCTTTGAGAACCGCATATTCAAGTTCTGTCTCCTGGCTGTGTTGACTGTTGAATATGAAGATTTCTTTGTCTCCTTCTTGGCTGCTCTCCAGTCACACTAGCTCCTTACCTCTGTCTTCCATTCCTATAATTCCTTCTTCCACTGTGTCTAACCTATTCAGAAGTCTCTCTGTTGAGTGTTTTCACTTGACTTACTAAGCTCTCTTTCCCAAGAGTTTCATTTCTTTTTATCTGTTTTAATTTCGTTTTCCAGACTCTGTATCTCTCTGTTGAACTTTTTGTCAAACCTGTTGACTTTTCTTGCTCAAGTTTCACATTAACTGTTTTATTTTACTATCTGTTTGTTCCACTCCTCCTTAAGACCACCAATGATTTTAAAAAGTAGACTTCTGGATTCTTTGGCATTCTGACCATTTCAATGTCTCTGAGTTCACACATTAAGCTTTTAAAAAACTCCTGCCACCTCACTTTGTCAGGCTATTTAATTGTCTGTGTTGTCATCTGGACATGTGTTGGGATAAGTAGCTGTTCTTGCTTTACATAAGAGCCATTTTAGTGAGCTGCTTTTTTCTAAAAGCTCAGCACCCAACACTGCTAAGGGAGGAGAAAACAGAACTTAAGGAAAACCAACAAGACCAAAACCAGATATTAGAAAACATGAAAAAATCAATTGGGAAAGCATCTACACCACCAATAGGGGGAAAGGAGAATCAATGTGCGGTAAACCATGCAGTTAAAAATTAAAGGTGACCATAAAGGAAGACTACAAAGACAGCAAAAGGAAAAGAGAAAAGCTAGGTATAAGTCAGGTAAAAGAAGAACATGACAAAGAGAAAAGAAACGTGAGAGGAAAAAAAATGCAAGAGATGAGAGGTAATCATAAACCTTTTAAAATGGAAAGACAAAGCCAGTTATAAAGAGAGGACTAAAAACAAAAGCATGGCTTTTTAAGTAAAAACTACACTCAAAAATTAGAAGAAAAAAAAAAAAGCAGGGGGTGGTGGCACATGCCTTTAGTCCCAACACTCAGAATACAGAGACAGTCAGATCTCTGGGAGTTCAAGGTTAGCCTGATGTACATAGCAAGTTTCAGGTGAGCTAGGCTACATGTCGAGATCCTACAAAAACCAAACCCAGAACAAACAAACCAACAAACCCCACAAGGTTGGGGAAGATACTTTCCAGGTTCTCTGATCCTGGAATCCATGATATCACAGGGCACAATGAGTCATAGACAAAAACCATCGTTCATCTTTGTTGCCTCTGTGGCTCTGTGGTGTACAGTCAGAATCTGGCGGGTGGAAAGAGGTCACCGCTGCATTAGCTCTGTAAAGTTCTCTCTGCACACCCAGAGCTGAAATCTAGTTGCAATGGACTTTGTAGCTTGTAGGTTGGGCAGGTTTCTACTTGTTCCATCAGCTCTCCAGTTTGTACTCTAAGACGTGGCAAAGAGCCAGGCTAAGAAGTGTCCCTAGATATTGTGGGAGAGTAAGGGAAATGGAACACTGAGTTCTTCACTGGAGGGAGTTACCCTTGGGAACTAATAGTCTCAGCACTTTTAGATCAAGGCCATCAATAGACCGCACTGTGGATGGGGGAGGATACAAAATTGAATACTCTACTGGCCATGGACCAGAGCTGTCAACTGTAATTCACAGATGAGGGGGGCACCAACCATTGCCCCCCCCCCCCGCATTGCCAAAGTGCCTTTTGCCTTAAAGTCTCATTGAGTCTGTCCCTCAACTGCCTCTTATATTGTCTCTGTGGCAAACTGTCCCCAGGTTCCTTAACTGTGATTAAGTCTGTATTCAGGTCCCCAAGGCTCCTTCACACAGTGGAGCTTGGTGATGACACAAGGGGAGGGAGAATGAGTAATCCAGTGGATATTCTTTCTAGTGCGGACGTGCTGCGGAGGAAGAACGAAAGGCCAAACTCTAGCATAGATTTCTGGGCTTGCAAGAATTGTGCATTTTTCCTGCAGTGTGGGCCACCAGTCAGTCCATGATTACCAACACTGCCTGCCTTAGCATGTGGTGGAAACTGCTGGTTGGGGATTCAGGTTATTTCCTTCTGTCACCTCTGTCTCTCTGCTTTTTCAATCTCAGTGGCTTTCTTCTCCCCCACCCCACCCCCTGAGAATGCAGTCTCCATGCCACTACCCCGACTCTTCTCTCTCTTCCCGTTACAAAGGACATGTCTAATCTGCCATCTACCCAGGAAGCCTGAATGGTTCAGTTCCACACAGCTTCTCTTCTTAGCTTTGCATTGATGGCCTTAAGCACCGAGATGATATGAAAGGGTGGACAATGTCACACTGGGCCTTTTGTTATTTTTTAATGGTTTTGGAAGAACCCCCTTGTTTTCGTTCTGGTCTTCGTAAGCTTTACTTGATTTTGACAATGTGGGAGAAGGAGGAAGAGAAGAAGGAAGGGGGGAGGGGGGAGGTAAAGAGTTCCCTTTCTTTAACAAGTAGTTCCAAGTTTCAGAATGAGAACAAAGGGAAAACTGAGAGTGAGACTTGTCAAGGCCTGTTTCTGTATCTCCCACTGTGAACACTGAGGAATATAGCATTTTCTCCATCTGGAGGTATAGGTAGACATGGTTTGCTTTAGGCCACAAAATATAAGTAAAGTCCATGTGTGTTACTTGTGGGTAAAAGCACACATGTATTTCTTTTTCTTCTGCCATGGCAAAGTATCTGAATTAAAATGTAACTCCGTTTACAGTAACTGTGTGTCCAGAATGGAGCGTGCCACCAATAATCATTCAACTAAGTCTGGTTAAGCCACTAAGGACTCCTGCTTCTCTTGCCCATTGCAGCTGACCTAACTACCCTAGCTAATTATTATAATAATACAGATTGGCCCTAGTGAAGCAGTATATATTAATACAGAGGGGCATATAATGAAAAAGTCAAAAAATTTCTGTATTCTCTAAGTTTATTTTTAATGGCTCATTCTTATATAACAAAAGATACCCAAAGGTTATTTAAGTATTTGAAAAATCTTTCTGTCTAAGAGTTCAAATACAAAATAAGAGCAAAAGAGCACAAGGGAAAAAATGAAAATTCATAAAGCAGACAAGATAGAAAGATTAGAAATATTACAACAATGCATCAAGCTATCTAAGGAAAAATCAGAAAATATGAAAGTGCTTTTAAAAATGAAAGTATGTAATGGCCAAAATTTCAAACTAATCCAATTAAAGTTTTGAGAGAGAACTCACTGGAATAGTGAAACAATTTAAAAGAACGACAAAAGACGTGGGCAGAAAGTGTGGAGATGGAAAGTCGCTGTGGGTTGAATTATGTCCCCACGTACAGATGTTAAATGAATCTTATTTCTCAGGTGACAGTATGTACACTTGGCAGCTGAGGAGAGAAGCCATGAGGAGCCAAGGACATGATCTGCCAATGGTGTTCAGCAGCCTCCTTCCCAGTTCCCTTTCTGTTGGCAGCCATGAGCAGCTGCAACAAGACTGTACAAGCAACTAGAGCTCCCTCAATGTTCCACACCCTTGGTAGGCCTTAGCCCTCTACAGGGACAAGTGTGGTAGCTCTCAGCCTGCAGTCTGAGAACCTTGGCTCAGAAGACTCAACAGCTCTCTGGAACTCTCCTGTCACTCAGGGCCTACAGATTCTCCTTCCTCTCTGGAGGAAGCTGCTATCACTTGGGAGCCAGGGAAACCAGTTGGCTATTCAAGAACTTGGCACCAGGTAGCCCAGAGTCACTGGGGCACACTTTCATTCACTGAGGTGATGAGTCAACCAGTGGGTAGAATTCTGAATGCTGACAGGATCCTTGGAGGACGAGAAACACTGACAATGAATCGCACTGCCTCTTGGTTGACAAGAGGGCCTGGTAGCTCCTAATTAAGAAGTCAAATTGCCCTGTAATGATGCCTTTGCTTATTAACAGAAACAAACATCAGAAGTCCATATAGTATAAACTTAACATTCTTGTCTTTAACACTAGCATCAACTTTAGCAGATTTTAACAGTGCTACAACAGTGCTACAACAAGTCCTCAGAGAGAGAGGTGCACCCCCCTCATCTGTCTTAGATACAGGATCCATAAGATGTAGTAAAGATTATAAGATTTATAAATAAATATTTTTTAAATTCATGAAGAATAAAAATATCTGTGTGCATATGAGTGGTTTGCTTTCACTATGAAAATGCACCATATCTGTGCAGTATCCCTAGAGCTCAGAAGAGTGGCCTCAATCCGTGAGAGCTTCAGTTACATGTGGTTGTTGGAAGTGGTACAGCTCTGAAGGGAAAGGTATCCTGGTAGTGAGGATCCAAGGAATACCACAAAAATCACATGGCAACAAACCTCACAGGACACACTTATTGGGAAAGACACAGAGAGAGGAGTGGCTGTTTCTGCTCTGGGTGAGATGCAAAGAACTGAGCAGGAAGCAGGCTTTATATAGGGTTCCTTATGGGGAAGGGGGAAGTTTTTCAAGGTGGCCTGGGATTGGTGGGATTTTGTGGTCTGTTCTTTGTCTGTCTTTCCTTTCTTCCTTCCTTCCTTCCTTCCTTCCTTTCTTCCTTCCTTCCTTCCTTCCTCCCTCTCTTTCCCTCCCTCCCTTCCTTCCTCCCTCCCTCCCTCCCTCCCTCCCTCCTTCCCTCCCTCCCTTCCTTTGTTCCTTCCTTTCTTTCTTTCTGAGGGTAGAGCTTGGCTGCCCTTGGATTGGACCTTTACTGCCCTTAGAGTAGACTGGTGAGTGGTACATGGTACCTGGCTGCTCACACCTTGAGGGGCTTACAGTTGTGAGCTGCTGTGTGGGTGCTGGAAACCAAACCCTGGCCCTCTGCAAGAGTTGAGAGCGATGAATCTTCTGAACTGCTGAACCGTCTCTTCACCTCCACGATGTAATAAAAGTTAAGTAAAACTGTGCATGGGGAGCCCTGATCTGAAGGAATGGGTAGCGTTAAGAGTCCCCAGTGCTGCCAATCTGCCTCCCTGAGAAAATCCCAAGTAGCAAGAAAGAGACATTCTGAAAGTTCCCAAGAATCGTAGTTTTTTTTTTTTTTTTTTAATAACACAAAAGGAAAACAATGACCTTCACAACAGTGACACTGAAAGGTGCAAGACATGGCATTTGTAACCTTTGGAGGACTCCTAACCATGTCTCCAAACATTCCAGAGCTTCAGCAAACATGTTCTAATATACCTAAGATATAATCTTTATTAATATTATTATTAAATTACGTTTTTTATTTACATTCCAAATGTTGCCATGCCTTCCCCAGTCCTCCTCCCAGAGTTCCTCACCCCATCCCCTCTCCCCTTTGCCTCTGAGAGGGTGCTCCCCTTCCTACTCCTCACCTCACCCCAGCCCCCAGCATCCCCTTTTCCTGGGACATCAAGTCTCTACATGATTAGGTACATCCTCTCCCACTGAGACCAGACAAGGCAGCCCTCTATTACATATGTGCCAGGGGCCATGGACCAGTCCTGTATGTTCTTTTGTTGGTGGCTTAGGCTCTGAAAGCTCCCATGGGTTCGGTTTAGTTAATACTGTTGTTCTTCCTATCGGGTTGCCAACCCCTTCAGCTCCTTTGATCCTTCCCCTAACTCTTCTATAAAGGTCCCCAACCTTACTCTAATGGTTTGCTGTAAGTATTTGTATCTGTCTCAGTCAGCCACCGGTAGAGCTCCATCTGGGGGCCTTGCCTATCTACTGGAGGTGGTCTCTTCAGGTTCCATCTCCCCACTGCTAAGGTCATTTCTGCTAAGGTCATACCCATTGAGTCCAGGGAGCATCTCACATCCCAGTTCTCTGGGACTTTCTAGAGACTTCCACTGTCCTACACCCCTCCTTGCAGCATATTTCCATCCATTCTCCTGGCCTCTGGGCTTCTCTCCTTTCTCCCCCCTCCCCCATATCTGATCCAGCACTCCTAAGATATAATCTAAGATAATAGCAGTGCTTACATTTAGCTCCAGGGCTCTTTAGAAGCACTGAATGGGGTAAGCGCTGCCCTGCCCACCACTGCTGGAAAGCTGGGCTTTTGAGCTAGTACTTGCACTAATATAGACCTGGACTCTAGCTCAAGCTGGACTCTGTCTGCAGAGCTGCTGTTTCTTGTCACTATTCCTCCTGCCTTCAGAACAATAGCATTTAACCATGAAATGGCAACCCCAACATAGGAAAAAAAAAAAAGGACATTCTCAGAATGAATAGCAGGGGGTGGGGGAGACACTCAAACTACAATAGTAAAAGAAAGGACTCTCAGAGAAATGGCTAGATGGGAAAAAGTTAGAAAAAAAAGTAGTTTATTGATAAGTTTGGTAGGGAAATAGTGAAACAGAAGAAAATATGAATTGTTACTCAATTTAAGAAACTAAAGTGATCGAATAATCACTGTTTATACCATATTTGAAACTATTTATGTATATACTGTATAAGCTCAATACTCATTTAACAAAAAAAATGTAGAAAATACATTGTAAACTCAACTTTCAACTGTGGCAAGGTAAAATTCGAGAGAATTCTCTATCATCCTGTAAAAGCCATGTGTAACACCACACACACTTGTAGTTTGAGAGGCTAAGGCAGAAAGATGAGGAGACTGAGGGAAAGCTAGTTACCTGGGAAACGTGTGTGTGTGTGTGTGTGTGTGTGTGTGTGTGTGTGTGTGTGTGTTAACAAAATTCAAACAAAACAATTATTTAAGAACTTTGGACACTATACAAAAGCAAACAAAAGTTCAGGAAGCATTTCTGAAAATCTAATGGCAGTTGGCTGAGAACCATGGAATGGGCAGCCTCTCCGCTGGGGGTCTCTTGTCCCTCCATTTTATCTGAGCTGGGGAGAAAGTTTAAGTTTTCTGGGTCAGAACCTGCTGTGGAAAGACCAACGTCATAGTCAGAGAGAACTAACCAGATTGCAAACAGAGCAAAACCCCATGACTAGCAATCATTATATTAGTGGCAAATTAGAAGGAAGCAGACCCATAGCTCTACGAGACAATGGTATGGTATTGCTGGGCATGGTAACACACACCCTTAGACCCAGCATTCTGAAGCAGGGGCAAGTAGGTCTCTGTGAGGTTGAGACCAGCCTGGTCTATATAGAAAGTTCCAAAACAGTCAGGGTTACACAGAAAGATCCTCTGTCTGTGTATGTCTAACTGGCTAAGGATGGTTGTCTGCTCATAGGAAAGTCAACTGATGAAATCTTCAAATGCCTGACCTGTGGGATTGTGTCTAATCTGGCTCTACTGACAGAGGGTAGGAGTTTTAGGGATTGAAATGTTCTTTAATTCAGTGTGTTCTTTAATTCATCGTTGGGAGAGAGATTCTTCTGATTAAGTCTAAGTCAGTTACTAGGATAACAACTTACAGGTAAAAATAAGGAGAATTAATAATTGTTTATGTCTACTTTCAACACAACATTCTAAGACATGGAAGAAAACAAACACTGTGATGTCATAGTCATGGGGCAACCAGTCACCAGACAGACACTTTGATGTTGGCCTTGGCAGCAAAAGCATCAAAGCTGTGATTATAAATAAATTTAAAGAATTAAATGAGACCATGTTTGAAGAATTAAAAGAAAGGCATGATAGTAATGGCTCACAAGTAGGAACCTCAGTAAAGAAACAGTAAGCACAAAAGGAGACCTCAGGGGAAATTCTAGAGCCAGAAATTAGAATCAGCTAAATGAAATTGTCAGTGGATGTCTCAGCAACACATCTGAGTGAAGCAATGGAAGGATTAAGCTACAAACTTGAGGATAGATTAATAGAAATTGTCCAGTCTGAAGAAACATCATACTGAAGAGGGTTTCCAGATAAGATGGTAGATTAAGAACCTCTTCCATGAGACTCAGTAAAAGAAAACAGATGTGTGTGAGCATGTATGCATGTGTGTATGTATGTGTGCATGTGTGTATGTATGTGTGCATGTGTGCATGTATGTATGTATGTGTGCATGTGTGCATGCAAATCTTCATGTCTCCGTATGCTCACAATTATGTCTACTTCCACCAGAGACAATAACTGTAAATGAACTTCCCTAGCCTGGTGAGATCTCTCTGGGGAAGCAGACAGGAGCAGCAGTGCCCAGCTACAGGTGGCCCCTGAGCTTGGTAGAAATTGCTGAGAATCACTGCCTCTTGCACACACTGGCACTTCAGGAACAGTGAGTTGGACCACCAAGGACTAGTTCTATAATTGTAGGTTACAACCAGCAGCAGACTTTGGAACCAAAGTACCGGCTCAGCCATCAGCAATTAATGGCTATTGGGGGACAGCAGTCCCTTTGTTTTAGGGTGGGGCTGCTGGCAATTTGCCCAGGATAGTAAACAACCCAATACCCCCAGACATGAAATCAACCCTAATTAAACTCAGTGAGTTATTTTAAGAAAGTTGGGGGGGGGTGGTAGGGAGAGAGGTGTAAGAGTCAGAGAGGAACCTGATGAGAAAAAGAGGATTCCAGAAGGAGTGGATGGAAAATTGGGGGAGGGGGAATAATTACCAAAATATGTTATATACACGTGTGAAGTTGTTAAAGAATAAATTTATTTTAATTTTTTAAAGAAAATGGATAAAATTTAGAGCCAAACTGACAAAGACTTTGAATTCCAACTCCGTCGCTTTTCTTTTCTATTTTTTTAATTAGGTATTTTCTTCATTTACATTTCAAATGCTATCCCCAGACCCTCCCCCCCCAACTCCCCTACCCACCCACTCCCACTTCTTGGCCCTGGCTTTCCCCTGTACTGAGGTATATAAAGTTTGCAAGACCAAGGGGCCTCTCTTTCCACCGATGGCCGACTAGGCCATCTTCTGCTACATATGCAGCTAGAGACACGAGCTCCGGGGGTACTGGTTAGTTCATACTGTTGTTCCACCTATAGAGTTGCAGACCCCTTTAGCTCCTTGGTTACTTTCTCTTGCTCCTCCATTGGGGGCCCTGTGATCCATCCAATAGCTGACTGTGAGCATCCACTTCTGTGTTTGCTAGGCCCTGACATAGTCTCACAAGAGACAGCTATATCAGGGTCCTTTCAGCAAAATCTTGCTGGTGTATGCAATGGTGTCAGTGTTTGGAGGCTGATTATAGGATGAATCCCTGGGTGTGGCAGTCTCTAGATGGTCCATCCTTTTGTCTCAGCTCCAAACTTTGTCTCTGTAACTCCTTCCATGGGTGTTTTGTTCCCAATTCTAAGAAGGGGCAAAGTGTCCATACTTTTTTGGTCTTCGTTCTTCTTGAGTTTCATGTGTTTTGCAAATTGTATCTTGTATCTTGGGTTCTAAGTTTCTAATATCCACTTACCAGTGAGTACATATCATGTGAGTTCTTTTGTGATTGGGTTACCTCACTCAGGATGATGCCCTCCAGGTCCATCCATTTGCCTAGGAAAACAGTTTCTACATCCTACTTTCTTATCTGTAAAATGGATTTGTAGGAATTAGTGTAGTGAGGATGAACTAAATCCATACCTTGAAAAATAATTCACCACCATTAATAAGAAAGGTGATGATGACGATGGGGGTGGGGCTTGTATGTGCACCACATACCCGCAGAGGTCAGAAGAAGGTATCAGATCCCCTGGAACTGGAATTACAGTTGTAAACCACCATGTGGATGCTGTGAACTGAATCTTTGCAAACACAGCAAGTGCTCTTAACCACTCAATTATCACTTTAGCCCAAGTGGGAGGAAATGAGACATCCAAGAAGCTCAAACCAACCCCCCACCAATGTAGAATAAACACAGAGCTCTGACCCCACATGCTATAGTTGGACTGCTGACAGCCAAAGACACAAAGAGAACCCCTCCTGGCAGCAGTGCAGGGCAAACAAGGCTGTGTAATGGTTCCTCATCACAGGTACATGACTGCAGCAACAACAGCTCCAAGCCTAACAAGTAGCTAACAATGTGGTTTCTGTAACAAGCAAGGGTGACCCTCGGAAAGGAAAGCAAAGTAAAGGATGCTCAGAAAAATCTCATCGTTTCTTTTAACAGTACGTGACTACGCAAAGTAGGAATGGCAGTGCTGGGCGCCTACTCTTCCTTGGCAGTGTGCAATGCACCACGGATGCTATTCAGTAATCTTCGCTCAAACAGTCGAACATGTATTTACGTTTCTAGAAAGTCACTGTGACTGTTTATATTATCTCCTGTTCACTGGTAGATGTTGAACTCTAGGTCGATGGCATGCTAAGCTAATACAGTAGTGATACACCCCGTGCTGGTTAGATTTTTGTCAACTTGACAGAAGCCAGGATCATCTGGGAAGAGAGAATTTCAGTTGAGAAAGTGTGTCCACCAGCTTGGCCAGTGGGCAGTCTATGGGTTTTGTTGGCGTTGTTTGTTTTTGTTTTGTTTTGTTTAGTGATTAAGGGCCCAGCCCACTGTGAGAGACTCTGAGCGGTATAAGGAAGCAGTAAAAGAACCATGGAGAGCAAGGCAGAAAGCCGCATTCCTCTATGGTCTCTGCTGGAGTTCCAGCCTCCAGGTCCTGGCCTGAGTTACTGCTTCTGTTTTCCCTCAGTGGTGGACTGCGATTGGGATTTGCGTGCCAAATAAACCCTTCCTCCCCAGGTTGCTTTTGGTCATAGCATTTAACACAACAGGAAGCAAAGTAAGACATAGCCTCCATCCTCATATCTTCCCTTTAGCTCTTGCCCATATCTGTAGTTGCCTTTTGTCCCTGAGAATACAGAGTGTCCAAGTGGCTTTTCTTTCACTGTGGGCTCATTTTATTATCTGTGTGCTTTTTGAGTCTGGGGCTATTGATAGAGTCCCTTCCCCTTATCATTGGTCATATTTATAGCTTCTTTGTATTACTAATTTGTTTTTAAATTGAATGTCAGATTGTGAATTTTATGTTATTGAGTGTCAGATTTAATTTATATCTAGAGTATCTGGGACATGTTGAAATGCTTAGAATCAGTTGAAGCCATTACATCTGGGCTAGTTCAGCAGTGTACTCTGTGTAGACTACTACTCTGTACATTGTGAGTTCTTTCTATTATGGCTGTTATAGGTTTATCTCAACTCTGAGACCTCAGGACAGTTCTATCTCATCTTTACTTGTGGCTTCTCCCACAAACTTTGGGCAGTCTCCTCATATAAATCCATCGGTCAGCACAGAGTCCCAGACTCAAGACAGTTTCTCTACAGGCATAGCTCCTTATCTTCACACATCCTCCCTAAGGTTCTACCAGATACTGTTGGCTTCTCAAATCCATCTGTCTTTCCACTCAGCAAGGTGACAGGGGAGGAGAGGTCCTGCAAGACGCATGCAGAGCTTTGACTGTCTCACTTGAACCTCTGTTTCAGACTCAAAGGCACCTGATGGGCTACTAGGCCTATGGCTGATGGTACAAACCTCTCACCTCAAAGGAGAAAAGAGATAACTTATTCTGGAGTCAAGTATGAATGACCAGGATAAGAACACAGAGGTTGTTTGTTTGTTTGTTTGTTTGTTTTTCAGATTACCCCAAATTCCAAGTTCCAAGGTGGTAATGGTTTGGTGAAGTATTTAATGATGATACAACAGAAGTCATAAATTGAAGTTCTTTTCAAACACAGTGATGGAAATGCTAGGTAGGTAGGTTACAGCACAGCAGAGGACATTCAGCTATGGGCCTCAGATGGTGTCTGACAACCTTAGCCATCCAGCTGATTGGAGATTGGGGTCTGACTAGGAAGGATTAAAAGGGATTTACCTGGGAGTCATAAATGTGTTAGGTCATATGCAGAGGTGGGTGATGAATGGCTATGAATAAATGGCTAAAGATGTCCCAAGACTACTTGGCTATTGATGTGCAACATTCCAACCTCTCCACATCATTAAAATTCTAATCAACCTTTCAGAGGTTCAACAGAAGTTGAGTTTCTTTCCAGGAACTTTTCTTCACATGGGTCATTCTAGTTAAAATATTCTTTGGGGGTGGGGGTGGACCACAGCAATGCTGCTAGGAAGTGGAAAGAAACAATGTAAGTAGGAAATATAATGGCCAATTATTTAGAAATCTCATAGTGGCCTGGATTTTTAAGCTTTGTGTCCTAGCATGAAGATCCGCTGGAGGCTTATTGAGTGTATTGAAAAAACGAAATTTGAGTAGAAGTATTGGTCTGGCCTTGGAGGGAGTCGAAGCTGTAGGATGAGTCCAAGTGGCTGTAACAATCCAGGGATGAAGAGATAAGGGCAGGAGACTGAGTGATGAATAGACTGAGGAGTAGATATGGGGATGGTTTGAGAAGAGCATGTGACACCAGTTAGATGCCAAAGACCATTTGATCAGATTCATTGCAATCGGACCTCCAAGTGTGTCTATTTTGCCAACAGTTGGCAATGTGGGCCAGCTTTAATCGAAGATGGAAGCGAGGCTGTACTTGTTAGATTTTAAAGGGCTGATAAGGCCATTTAATTTAATCTACCCTTCTCAGAACTGCGTGCACAGAAAGCAATTTTTCAGCTTCTAGTGTTTTTCTTTCTGCTCATGGGGTTGGGTAAAAAGTCAACCTTCTGTTCTTTCCTTGTGTTTTTGTTTAACATACTCAGGGAACATTTGGTGCCTGCAGAACCTAAAGCATTTGCAAGAGCTGGGAAAAGATCACAAATTAGCTTCAAATAAGGACAAATGCCCACTCAGCATGGAGAGGCCCTCTTGAATCCTGTGGCTCCCTGGTTGTCTTTTTGTCCATGGTTTCAGCTTGGCGGGATGCCTGGGGGTCAAGAGGGACTTTCAGGAAGCTCTATTCACTTTTGTTTTCAGCTCAACAGCACACAAGCTAATTTTGAAGAAAGAAAGAAAACGATCCAGAAGGGTTATGGTGAGACAGCACTGAGAGGAAATGGCAATAGAATTATTAGGGACAAAAGAAGAAAACAAAGGACGGTATAAATTGGCATGATTAAATACAAAAAGCACCAAACTCCAGTAAACACCACACAGCCTTAGCAGGTCTCTTACTTCTACAGAGAACAGGCTTCTCTGCTCCCTTGCTCTGACTTGAATCTTACGCTGTTTCAGTAGCTTAAGAAAAGGGTGCTGCCATATCCAGGGATCATCCCATAATTGCATACACTAGCAAGATTTTGCTGAAAGGACCCTGATATAGCTGTCTCTTGTGAGACTATGCCAGGGTCTAGCAAACACAGAAGTGGATGCTCACAGTCAGCTACTGGATGGAGCACAGGGCTCCCAATGGAGGAGCTACAGAAAGTAACCAAGGAGCTAAAGGAATCTGCAACCCTATAGGTGGAACAACAATATGAACTAACCAGTACCCTGGAGCTCTTGACTCTAGCTGCATATGTATCAAAAGATGGCCTACTTGGCCATCACTGGAAAGAGAGGCCCATTGGACTTGCAAACTTTATATGCCCCAGTACAGGGGAACGCCAGGGCCAAAAGTGGGAGTGGGTGGGTAGGGGAGTGGGGGGAGGGTATGGGGGACTTTTGAGATAGCATTGGGAATGTAAATGAGTAAAATACCTAATTAAAAAAAGAAAAGAAAAGAAAAGAAAAGAAGAGAAAAGGGTACTTCTTTATTTAGATTCACAATGGCTTTCAACCCATATGACAGTTCTGACTAATGGGCAGACTGTCTGGCCTGGATACAGAAATATACAGAGATAGTTTAAGGCCCAGTTTGGATGCAGCAGACAAAATGGTGAAAGCAGAGTGGAGTCTACTGTGGCTATGGGGCAATCTCACCTCACCTTGACTGCAATCCCACATTTCTGTTGCATCCAATGGTCTTCAAGCAAAGCACCCTCCTGCTTCCAGTTCTTCCTACCCTCCTTCATAACTTACATCTTTTGGGGAGATTTTGGGGAGGGATTCTGTTAGCCAGGGCCATGCCTTTTTAAAAGCTTCCCTGCTGATTTGCTTTCCTAAGTTCTTACTCTCCCCACCCTTCTAGCAGACTCTTCTTACAGGCCCGAAGCAGACAGATTCCTCTCTCCCGGCTGCCCATGAATCAGACAGGTAGTCTGCAAGCACCAATCCTGTGACATAGAACCTCTCACTTCCCCTAAAATATATAAGGAGGGACCCTAGCTCTGCCATGTGGGCATTACCATCTCTCCAACAAAATGCTAACTCCCAAAAGATAACTGACCTTAGTGTTGCCCTTGAACCCTAAACCCAAACACTTGTAGACTTAGGTGATTGATTCATTAGGAGATTGTGTATATTCTACAATAAACTTTACTTCTCAGTCATGACCATCTGAACTCCTTAAGGAATGGTGATGTTTTCCCCTCCTCCAGCTGGGTGATAATGATTCTGATTGGGTCTCAGAGCCAGGATGATCTCAGAGTTGGGGTCAAAGTTGAAGTAGCACTAGGCTTCTGGAAAGGGAGAGGCAACTGAACAACCAGGATGTTTAGGCTTTAGAAAATGTTCCAGAATGCCCCAAAAGGAAGACACAGAAAATCCCATGTTCTCTTAGATTCTGTGACCTCAGCTCTCTGCATGATGACACTGATAGCAAACAAGTCCAGTGTGGTGAGATACATCAGGCAGACCCTCAGCTGCTGAACAAGGAGCCAGGTCCTGCTCTTGAAGGAAGGTGCAGTGAAGTTGGGTTAGGTGTGCTTAGCTCGGTTCCGTTTCCAGGAGAAAGAGAAAGGAAATGCAGAAAGTGAAAGCCAGAAGCATACTGGAAAGAGAAAGGTTGTAACCCCGTGAGAACAGGCAGGGGTTCGTGCTTAGTTATTCCTTGAGGGTGGCAGAATTAGTTCCATTTCCCCTTGCTGGGGAGAACTGAGCTGCTAACACAGCTTGTGCCTGGAGGAAGTAGATCACCTGTCTTTCACAGGGCTAAAAGGGCAAGCTAACAGCTGCATCTCATCTTACCTTAGGAGGCAATGCAGCCTTTCTGAGTGCTCAGACAGACAGAGGAAGTGTGTTTCCTGCATAAACAGTTCTCAGCTCTAGGTAGAGTGAATAACGTTGTAAGGCAAATGGTAAGTGCTGTGCCCATCCCAAGCTTAAGGTTTACTCTGAACTCCCTCCTGGCTTTGCACCCTCTGATCACTTTCATTTCTGATTATTCATGTTACCTACACTGCTGGCATGACCCAGGACTGTTATAGTATGAGAATGCCCCTCTAAGTTCATGCATTTGAACAGCTGGTCTTTAGCTGGTGACATGGTTTTGGGGGGTACAGAACTGTCAGGAAGTGGAGATTCATCACTTCCTAACACCACTGGGAAATACATCACTGGGGGGGGGGGGTGAGTTTTGAGGGTTTGTAGCCTCACTGACTTCCCATCCTATCTCTCTTTCTGTGTGTGGATAAAATGTGACCTCTCTGCTTCTTGCCCCTGCTCCCATGCTTTCCCCATCAATATAGACTCTAACCTCATGGAACTACAATCCAAAATAAGCCCTGTTTTCCCCTAACTTGCTTTCATCAGTTTATTATAGTCACTGTTAATTTCCATATCATTTGTATAATACAGACATCCTTTGGTAGCCTCAGAGAATTAGTTTCCCTCCACCACATACAGAGATGTGCAAATTCTCAAGTATCAAGCACCTTATATATAATGATGTATTAGTAATATTTTTCTATCACTTAGATGTATATGCTCATATACTTTAATTCATCCAGATTATTAATAATACCTGATACAAGAAAAATGCTATGTGAATGGTTTTATGGGTTTTTAAAGGGGAATAATATCAAGAAAACCTAAGCCATGTTCAACAGATGCAATTCTCATACCCCAAGTGTGGACCTCATAAACATGAAAGGACAGCTGTGGTGACTATGCTCCTGATTCTGCACATATCAACTGGATGCTGTTTTGTGTGAAAGAATAGATTAAAATGAAGCCCAGGGTTTAGAATTGGCATGCTGTTAACTGCAGAGGCAGCTAGGTGGACTCAATTACCTTGGCCTTTCCTCCCACCTCTCCCATCCTTTCAGACATTGTGAAAAAGAGTACAAACAAAAATAACAAGTAATCATAAAACCTGAAAGAGAAGGAAGCCAGAATTCCAAATTAGTAAGAAAAGTAAAAGAAGCCTGCAGTGTTTCAAAGGCCCTGCATTTCTTTTGAATGTTAAAAGGCAACTGAGGTTTGTTGCTAACCTCAGCCAAGTATGGCCTGCTGTAATAAATAGCTGCCCATTCAGAAAGAAGCTTACAGACCACTTTATTCATATATATATATATATATATATATATATAGAGAGAGAGAGAGAGAGAGAGAGAGAGAGAGAGAGAAATTAAAAATATGGCTGTCTGGGAGGAGAACACAGAGTATTCTGTGTAACAGTATTTAAGAATAATAGGCCTGGACCAAGAAAACAAGAAGATTGGCTATAAAGAAAATAAAGAACTCATGGGCATTTGTGGAGTCAGATTAGAATAAAGATATCAAAGTAGAAATTTCAGAAACATACTAGTCCCTAGGTGACTTAACTGGCCTTTTATTTTTAAATGATCTATTTATTTTTATTTTGTATGTGTATTTATTTATTGTTTTGCCTGGATGTGTGTGTGTGTGTGTGTGTATATATATATATATATATATATATACACATATATATATAGTGTGTGTGTGTGTGTGTGTGTGTGTGTGTGTGTGTGCTTGGTGTCCACGGAGGCAGAAGAGAGTGTCAGATTTCCTGGAATGGAGTTATAGATGACTGTGACCTGCCATGTGGATGCTAAGAGGCATATGTGGACATACGTCATTCATTTCACTTTACAGAGTGATTATTTGATGCCTAATTGTTATCTGTTTGCAAAGTTGTCTTATGATTCTATACAGTATTTTGGATGCTAATGATAATCTTACCTGATTATTTAACTTTTAGGTCAATTAAACTTTCCATTAAAATTTGAAGACACTATCCAAGCTATCGCTTTGTAGGATGAAAAGCACACAGAATTCTAAGTGCCTGTGACTCTGTTCTTCCTTTTGCCCTGTGAATTCCTATCCCACAGCGTCGTTGGTGAGCAGGGAAGAAGGGGTTACATAGTAGCGGGGTATCTCTGCTCTCCTTTGATCTTTTTCACAGCCAGCGCTATGCTATGGCAGGGTTTGTGTTCTCGGAAAGGAATATTGACTTCTTAGTCCTTCCTCTCAGTTTAAAATTGAAATTCCTCATTAGGCCACAAGGTGGCAGATTAATAGCAGGGAAAAATTCAAGCACAAAAGCGGTAAAGAAACTTTTTCAACAGAAGAGAAATTGTGAACAAAGAAGGTCTTGTCTCCCCTCCGCTTGTGTGGTCCCTTCCATGATCAAAAGTTCCATTTGCTAAACAAACACATCCCTTTAAAAAATATCATCCCTTTGAAGCCAGGGAGAAGAGACTCCTCTACAGACTTGTTAGTAGTGTTTCTAAGCACACAACTTCCTTGAATCTCATTTGAGGATAGCCTGTGTACACCCACTAGAATGTCAAGCTTTCATCCTGTCAATCAATTGAACAATTGCCACGGAAGACTTCTTCTTCATGACCATATGCACTATCACAGTTGAGCCATGGCCTGTCTTGGTAAACTAACTTTCTTTGGGATTTCTGAGACAACTTCAGCTACTCCACACTGACTCCTGGGTATCTAGCCTCATCCCTCTCTATTCCCCACTGCTGCCACTGTCACTTCTTTGGATATCAGAACTGACCATGACTTCCTACTGAAAAGTCCACACCATTAGCCATGGGATGAAATATAAAGTCCAAAATGTGGCACACAGGGAACTTTCTAACCTGTCTCATAACCTGTACACATACAGACATACACTTACTAATTCAATATCACTGGCATTACTGCTGTGTCAAATATACCTCTTTCCTCATCTCGCTGGGTTTTATTCCATCCTTCCCTCTAGCTGGACTGCTCTTCCTCATCTGTGTCTGGCAAGTATCCAGTCCATGCAATGCCTTGTTCAACATTCTCATGCGAACAGTACCCTGCCTGCCTGACCCTCATGTTCTTGCACGGAATCCATCCTCTTATTGTACACATATCTGTCTTTCACACTAAATGTAAGCTCTTTCATAAAATAGTCAAGGACTGGGGTAAGTGTTGGGAAGAATGCTATTTTCCAAGTAGATGCTTAGAAAACACTATGGAAGGACTGCAGCATCTTATCTGGCAGACAGATAGACACCCATAGGCTCCAAAGACTTAAGTGGAAAAAATGGCATCAGGTGGAGACACCATTGGTGGTATTGATCCCTTCTTCATGAAAGACCTGGAGCCAGGAGGATTGGAATGGCTCCTGGCAACCCTGTACTCCTTGCAACTAGGAATGGTATAGATCCGTTCTCTTCCCAAACATCAATCCCCTTCCCACAAATTACACAATTTTTCCCTGTACCTCTGCTCGCCAAGACACAGTAGATTCCTGTATCTCCAATTTTAGTGAGGTAGGACTCTTTTCCCTTGGGGGTACAGAGCAGCTATCATTGTTAGCACTTGAGCTAATTGTAGAAATATTCTGTGACGTCTGAAGACAAAATTTGAAAAATTATACTGAACGATGCTAATATATCATTTAAAACTGGCGCATTTCTCCTGGGTTCCCTTGGTACTTTCTTTGTTGATTATCAGTGGAGATATATTAATTTCATGCTCACCACTACAATTTAAGATCAGAAATGGAACATCTAACAATCTTTAGATGTAGTAAGTAGACTTAGGATCTGTTTGTGAATTATCTACCTCCTTATCTTTTTCTTTTTGTGCTTCACTTTAACAAAATAAATCTTAAGAATAATGTATTGATTGGAGGTTTCTATTTTCTGGGATAATAAAACATGGCCAAAAGTGTTATGGGGAGTCCATCAAAAATGACCACTCAGAAACAATGTATGGCCTATTGAAAGTCTTCATTTCAGTTAGCAAGGCTATACTCAGTTATTCAGGATCTAAGTGTAGTGCCTAGTGTCCTGCACACAGGGTTTTTGAAGAGAAAACCTATGCCCTGGCATCATGAAGCTAAAATAAGCAGTAGGTAGAAGGAGTAGTTCTGAGCAAGCAAGCAGGTCAGCAGAAGCAGAGATAAGTTTACTGCGTATTTTGATGTTGAATTCCTAGAATAGAGTTGGGTAATTTTTTCATGGGATTCTCCATCCATGAGATCAACATCTAGTTAAGCATGAAATGGCCTCAGCAAGAATACAAGATGAAGGAACCGCTGCATGTGCCTGCTGCCTTACATTCCCCACTCGTTCTGTGGGCCTGAGTCAAGTTGTTTACTTATCATGTACTAGGAAGGCATAGTTGGTCCTAGGGACCAATAATTTAGTTGGTCATGCAATTGAGGATACAGAGTCCTACTAATAGCCTGACTAGGATAAGACTCATGATCCAGCTAATCCTGACAGAGAGGTGGTCTGCCATGGGGACCAGGTAAACAGGGTATCTGATCCGTCTTTCCTTTCTCTCCTTTCTGTGCAGTTTAGCTGACCATGGCAAGGTTTTTCTCTAGTTAACACTGATTGGTTGGCATGGGAACAGCATTGTACATCGGGATTAGTAAACTCTGGTCAGAGGTTGGGAAAGATGGGAGGTATTCTCCCAGACATAATTTCAAAAGGAGCAATCCCCTTCTTACAATAACACTGGACCCTGAGCAGGAGAGAGCAGAGAAGGAGCTTGGCCCAGTCTTCATCAGTTTCCAGAACCAATTTGGTCAGAATCTCCTTAAGAGTTCTATTCATTCTTTCTACCTCCCCTGAGCTCTATGGCCTATATGCACGATGTAATTTCCAATTGATATTTTATAACTGTCAGATTTTGAGAGTTTGGCTATGAAGGTCAAGCCATTTCCAGACCCCAAAGCTAGTAACACTCAAAATGTAGGTATTATTTCCTGAAGAACTTTCTTGGTATCTATTAGGGAAGCCTCCATCTACAAACACCAGCAAATATTTGGGCCTGATTTCAGTAAAGTACAACTCCCGTGTTCTCCAGACCAGTTTTCTCAAGCCTGAATCTCTCCTGGGACCTTCCTCCCTGCTTTGGGATTTTCCTGAACACAAGTGACATGTCTAAAGGTGGTGTCTTTATTCAGGATTTTCTAATTTGGAACATAATACCCGGGTCTAAGGAGTTTAACAGTTTCTGTGGTCACTAAGTGGGTGGCTTGGTAAAGATCCAAAGCCAGTTACCTTCCCAGACTCACGGGAAGGATGGGTCTGTTGTCCAGCAGTAGCCAATATCCCTATTTATACTGTCTTGCCAGTTCTTGTTTCTCTGAGTCAATCTTACCCAGGCTATATTCCAGGTAACTGGTAAGCTGGGCTCTGACAGGGCTACCAAGCCTTGGTGAGGCACCACTGGTTCTCAGGTTACTTCCAGGCAGTCAAATCAGCTGCTTTGTTGCTACTGGCTTCTGGGGAATCCCCTTTTATGAGTCCTCTGCAGTGGACACTGTTTTGGGTAACCAGATATCTCTTAATAGGTCTAAGGCTTCTTCTCAGATTTTCATCTCTTTTCCTGCTAAGATCAGCAACGTGTAAACCCATGGACATCACGAGTTTTGCAGTATCAGTTCGTGTGTATGGTCATAGTCTTGTCCTTCCCTCAGCAGAGTGCTCCAGTCAAAGCTAAAAGCTCAGCTTGTTGATTTGAGGTTTGTCTGCTTAAAGGTCATGCCCAGATAGTTTTATCTTGGGTCACCACTGCAGCCTCTGCATACCAGATCCTGTCTTGGATAAAACTGCTCCTATCTGTGAACAATACCTCATCTGGTGTTACCAATGAATGTCAGTAAGGTCAAACCTGGTGACTGGATCTGGTCACTCACCTTAAGACTGTCATGCAGAGGACCCTTAGAGTTATTCTCTAGCAGGAGACTAGCAGGATTGAGGGCTGTCATCTGTGGAAACAAATGTGTGGTTGAACCAGAGGAGGTCTTGATATTGGGTCTCTGGAAGTTAGACATCCATCTCTCAGGTACTCCCCTCCAGAGGGACTCAGTATAGTGTGGGGCTGTCAGGAAAAGTTTATACCCTACAATTAATTTGTCAGATTAATTTCCCAGTATAACAGTGACAGTTATGCACCACTGGGCTGTACCATGTCAAGTCTCTTTCTTGGGCAGATATGCCATCAGTCTTTCCCAGGCTCCTAGGGTATGCATGAGAATCCTTTAGATAATGCCTCTTGCATTATCCACATACAAATGAGATAGCCTAGGGGTGGGGTATAGGGGTGAGAGGTGGTGGGGGTGGGGTAGGGAAAGCACTTGGGCAGACAGGAGGGCCCTTTTCTCAGTTTCAGTCCATTCCAAAGACTGTGTACTCCTGGCATAGAGGGCACCAGCCATCTCTGCAAACACCACCATCCATAGCAGCAGTATCCAATGACCACCAGGAGTTCCCACACTTATGTTTTTGATGTCAGTGTAGGGGTTTGTAGAATGGTTGAAACATGGTCATAGAAAAGTGTTTTCATTTCTCTAGATTTAGCCTAGGCATGTGACCTGAGGGATGTACAAATGAGCCTTCAGCTGAGACTCTGTACCCTAGGGGTTAAGAGTCCTCTAAAAGGCCTTCTGTTGTCTGTCCACATTTCTCTTTAGTGGTCAAAGAGCTATGAGGAAGTCACATACCCAGGGAGCAAGGTGTTTGTGAATATTTTGGCCTAAATTCTAGCAAATCTGCACTCGGGGCCCCATCCGATGATGCTGGAAAGCCCATGAACCCCCTTTCCTGGTCTGTGTCCTCCATTTCCTCTCCTGTCTCAAGAACAGTGACCACTGCACAGGAAATGTCTTTTCTTGTCTGTCTTCAGCTGAATCTTGGTATTTTTAAACTTTTGGTGCAATATCCAAAGGTCAAGACTTACTTATCCCTTCAAGTTCTCTCATTTCTAGAGCCTTCTCCTGTGCCTGGAGGAGGCTGTTTGACAAAGGCAATATTAGTGGCTGACTGGTTCTCAGGAGCATCTAGGACTATGGGGTCAATACCCAGTATTTCGCATGGAGCCTTTCCAGGAACTGAACAAGTAATTAATCGGGTCCTTGAATAACCCAAGTTATCAGGCTGCTCCTTTTAATCCTTCCAATAATATTTGTTGAAAATAAATGGGCCACTGTCTTCTTACCTTAAAACAGTTTACAGTAGGCTGGTAAGAGCCTGCAGCTGGAGGGTTCAGGGTCTTCCAATTATGCAAGTCTACTCTTCCCCAGCGTATGACTTTGAGAATTACTTCCTCTTTCCACAGGCTCAACAAGCTACTCAGAGCAGGTCAAGGAGGGAACAGAGAGTCAACTGCTTCCTCTTCCTGCTGTTGGCTGAGATGATAGGTGAAAGTTTTTAATTTCTCTAGGTGAGTTGATTAAGCCTAAAAGATTTCCCAATAAAAGGGTACAAGTCTTTTTTTTTAATTAGGTATTTTCTTCATTTACATTTACAGTGCTATCCCAAAAGTTCCCCATACACTCCCACCCCACCCCCACTCCCCTACCCAGCCACTCCCACTTCTTGGCCCTGGTGTTCCCCTGTACTGAGGCATATAAAGTTTGTATGACCAAGGGGGCCTCTCATTCCACTGATGGCCGACTAGGCCATCTTCTAATACATATGCAGCTAGAGACACTAGCGCTGGGGGGTACTGAATAGTTCATATTGTTGTTCCACCTATAGGGTTGCAGATCCCTTTAGCTCCTTGGTTACTTTCTCTAGCTCCTCCATTGGGGGCCCTGTGATCCATCCAATAGCTGACTGTGAGCATCCACTTCTGTGTTTGCTAGGCCCCAGCATAGTCTCACAAGAGACAGCTATATCAGGGTCCTTTCAGCAAAATCTTGCTAGTGTATGCAATGGTTTCAGCATTTGGAGGCTAATTATGGGATGGATCCCCTGGTATCGCAGTCTCTAGATGGTCCATCCTTTCTTCTCAGCTCCAAACTTTGTCTCTGTAACTCCTTCCATGGGTGTTTTGTTCCCAATTCTAAGAAAGGGTAAAGTGTCCACACTTTGGTCGTCATTCTTCTTGAGTTTCATGTGTTTTATAAATTGTATCTTATATCTTGGGTATTCTAAGTTTCTGGGCTAATATCCACTTATCAGTGAGTACATATCATGTGAGTTCTTTTGTGATTAGGTTACCTCATTCAGAATGATGCCCTCTAGGTTCATCCATTTGCCTAGGAATTTCATAAATTCATTCTTTTTAATAGCTAAGTAGTACTCCATTGTGTAAATGTACCACATTTTCTGTATCCATTCCTCTGTTGAGAGGCATCTGGGTTCTTTCCAGCTTCTGGCTATTATAAATAAGGCTGCTATGAACATAGTGGAGCATGTGTCCTTCTTACCGGTTGGGACATCTTCTGGATATATTCCCAGGAGAGGTGTTGCTAGATCCTCCGCTAGTACTATGTCCAATTTTCTGAGGAACCGCCAGACTGATTTCCAGAGTGGTTGCACAAGTTTGCAATCCCACCAACAATGAAGGAGTGTTCCTCTTTCTCCACATCCTCACCAGCATCTGCTGTCACCTGAATTTTTGATCTTAGCCATTCTGACTGGTGTGAGGTGGAATCTCAGGGTTGTTTTGATTTGCATTTCCCTGATGATTAATGATGCTGAACATTTTTTCAGGTGCTTCTCAGCCATTCGGTATTCCTCAGGTGAGAATTCTTTGTTCAGTTCTGAGCCCCATTTTTTAATGGGGTTATTTGATTTTCTGAAGTCCACCTTCTTGAGTTCTTTATATATGTTGGATATTAGTCCCCTATCTGATTTAGGATAGGTAAAGATCCTTTCCCAATCTGTTGGTGGCCTTTTTGTCTTATTGACGATGTCGTTTGCCTTACAGAAGCTTTGCAATTTTATGAGGTCCCTTTTGTCGATTCTCAATATTACAGCACAAGCCATTGCTGTTCTATTCAGGAATTTTCTCCCTGTGCCCATATATTTGAAGCCTTTCCCTACTTTCTCCTCTATAAGTTTTACTGTCTCAGGTTTTATGTGGAGTTCCTTGATCCACTTAGATTTGACCTTAGTACAGGGAGATAGGGATGGATCAATTCGCATTCTTCTACAAGTTAACTGCTAGTTGTGCCAGCACCATTTGTTGAAAATGCTGTCTTTTTTCCACTGGATGGTTTTAGCTCCCTTGTTGAAGATCAAGTGACCATAGGTGTGTGGGTTCATTTCTGGGTCTTCAATTCTATTCCATTGGTCTACTTGTCTGTCACTATACCAGTACCATGCAATTTTTATCACAATTGCTCTGTAGTACAGCTTTAGGTCAGGCATGGTGATTCCACCAGAGGTTCTTTTATCCTTGAGAAGAGTTTTTGCTATCCTAGGTTTTTTGTTATTCCAGATGAATTTGCAGATTGCCCTTTCTAATTTGTTGAAAAATTGAGTTGGAATTTTGATGGGGATTGCATTGAATCTGTAGATTGCTTTTGGCAAGATAGCCATTTTTACTATATTGATCCTGCCAATCCATGAGCATGGGAGATCTTTCCATCTTCTGAGATCTTCTTCAATTTCTTTCTTCAGAGACTTGAAGTTCTTATCATACAGATCTTTCTGTTGGCTACTGGTTTGCTGTAGATTGCTTTTATCATGTTTAGGTATGGGCCTTGAATTCCTGATCTTTCCAAGACTGTTATCATGAATGGGTGTTGGATTTTGTCAAATGATTTCTCCACATCTAACGAGATGATCATGTGGTTTTTGTCTTTGCGTTTGTTTATATACTGGATTACGTTGATGGATTTCCGTATATTAAACCATCCCTGCATCCCTGGAATGAAACCTACGTTGTCAGGATGGATGATTGTTTTGATGTGTTCTTGGATTCGGTTAGCGAGAACTTTATTGTGGATTTTTGCATCAATATTCATAAGGGAAATTGGTCTGAAGTTCTCTCTTTGTTGGGTCTTTCTGTGGTTTAGGTATCAGAGTGATTGTGGCTTCATAGAATGAATTGGGTAGATACCTTCTGCTTCTATTTTGTGGAATAGTTTGTAAAGAACTGGAATTAGATCTTCTTTGAAGGTCTGATAGAACTTTGCACTAAACCCATCTGGTCCTGGGCTTTTTTTTTTTTTTTTCTTTTGGTTGGGAGACTATTAATGACTGCTTCTATTTCTTTAGGGGGTATAGGACTGTTTAGGTCATTAACCTGATCCTGATTTAACTTTGATACCTGGTATCTGTCTAGAAATTTGTCCATTTCGTCCAGGTTTTCCAGTTTTGTTGAGCATAGCCTTTTGTAGAAGGATCTGATGGTGTTTTGGATTTCTTCAGCATCTGTTGTTATGTCTCCCTTTTCAGTTCTGATTTTGTTAATTAGGATGCTGTCCCTGTGCCCTCTAGTGAGTCTGGCTAAGGGTTTATCTACTTTGTTGATTTTCTCAAAGAACCAGCTCCTCCTTTGGTTGATTCTTTGAATAGTTCTTCTTGTTTCCACTTGGTTGATTTCACCCCTGAGTTTGATTATTTCCTGCCGTCTACTCCTCTTGGGTGAATTTGCTTCCTTTTGTTCGAGAGCTTTTAGGTGTGTTGTCAAGCTGCTAATGTGTGCTCTCTCTAGTTTCTTTTTGTAGGCACTCAGAGATATGAGTTTTCCTCTTAGAAATGCTTTCATTTTGTCCCATAAGTTTGGGTATGTTGTGGCTTCATTTTCATTAAACTCTAAAAAGTCTTTAATTTCTTTTTTTATTCCTTCCTTGACCAAGGTATCATTGAGAAGAGTGTTGTTTGGTTTCTACATGAATGTTGGCTTTCTATTATTTATGTTGTTATTGAAGATCAGCCATGGTGATCTGATAGGATGCATGGGACAATTTCAATATTTTTGTATCTGTTAAGGCCTGTTTTGTGACCAATTATATGGTCAATATTGGAGAAGGTACCATGAGGTGCTGAGAAGAAGGTTTATCCTTTTGTTTTAGGATAAAATGTTCTGTAGATATCTGTTAAGTCCATTTGTTAAGTCCACTTCCGTTAGTTTCACTGTGTGCCTGTTTAGTTTCTGTTTCCACGATCTGTCCATTGATGAAAGTGGTGTGTTAAAGTCTCCCACTATTATTGTGTGAGGTGCAATGTGTGCTTTGAGCTTTACTAAAGTGTCTTTAATGAATGTGGCTGCCCTTGCATTTGGAGCATAGATATTCAGAATTGAAAGTTCCTCTTGGAGAATTTTACCTTTGATGAGTATGAAGTGTCCCTCCTTGTCTTTTTTGATAACTTTGGGTTGGAAGTTGATTTTATCCGATATTAGAATGGCTACTCCAGCTTGTTTCTTCAGACCATTTGCTTGGAAAATTGTTTTCCAGCCTTTCACTCTGAGGTAGTGTCTGTCTTTTTCCCTGAGATGGGTTTCCTGTAAGCAGCAGAATGTTGGGTCCTGTTTGTGTAGCCAGTCTGTTAGTCTATGTCTTTTTATTGGGGAATTGAGTCCATTGATATTAAGAGATATTAAGGAAAAGTAATTGTTGCTTCCTATTATTTTTGTTGTTAGAGTTGGCATTCTGTTCTTGTGGCTGTCTTCTTTTAAGTTTGTTGAAGGATTACTTTCTTGCTTTTTCTAGGGCATGGTTTCTGTCCTTGTATTGGTTTTTTTTCTGTTATTATCCTTTGAAGGGCTGGATTCGTGGAAACATAATGTGTGAAGCTGGTTTTGTCATGGAATACTTTGGTTTCTCCATCTATGGTAATTGAAAGTTTGGCTGTGTATAGTAGCCTGGGCTGGCATTTGTGTTCTCTTAGTGTCTGTATAACATCTGTCCAGGATCTTCTGACTTTCATAGTCTCTGGTGAAAAGTCTGGTGTAATTCTGGTAGGCCTGCCTTTATATGTTACTTGACCTTTTTCCCTTACTGCTTTTAATATTCTAAAGTTATTTAGTGCATTTGTTGTTCTGATTATTATGTGTCGGGAGGAATTTCTTTTCTGGTCCAGTCTATTTGGAGTTCTGTAGGCTTCTTGTATGTTCATGGGCATCTCTTTCTTTAGGTTTGGGAAGTTTTCTTCTATAATTTTATTGAAGATATTTCCTGGCCCTTTAAGTTGAAAGTCTTCATTCTCATCTACTCCTATTATCCATAGGTTTGGTCTTCTCATTGTGTCCTGGATTTCCTGGATGTTTTGAGTTAGGACCTTTTTGCATTTTTCATTTTCTCTGATTGTTGTGCCAAAGTTCTCTATGGAAACTTCTGCACCTGAGATTCTCTCTTCCATCTCTTGTATTTTGTTGCTAATGCTGGCATCTATGGTTCCAGATTTCTTTCCTAGGGTTTCTATCTCCAGTGTTGCCTCACTTTGGGTTTTCTTTATTGTGTCTACTTCCCTTTTTAGGTCAAGTATGGTTTTATTCATTTCCATCACCTGTTTGGATGTGCTTGCCTGTTTTTCTTTAAGAACTTCTACCTGTTTGGTTGTGTTTTCCTGTTTTTCTTTAAGGACTTGTAACTCTTTAGCAGTGTTCTCCTGTATTTCTTTAAGTGAGTTATTAAAGTCCTTCTTGATGTCCTCTACCATCATCATGAGATAGGCTTTTAAATCCTGGTCTAGGTTTTTGGGTGTGTTGGGGTGTCCAGGACTGGGTGAGGTTGGAGTGCTGCGTTCTGATGATGGTGAGTAGTCTTGATTTCTGTTAGTAAGATTCTTATGTTTGTCTTTTGCCATCTGGTAATCTCTGGAGTTAGTTGTTATAGTTGTGTCTGGCTAGAGCTTGTTTCTCCCGTGATTCTGTTAGCCTCTATCAGCAGACTTGGGAGACTAGCTCTCTCCTGAATTTCAGTGGTCTGAGCACTCTCTGTAGGCAAGCTCTCCTCTTGCAGGGAAGGTGCACAGATATCTGGCATTCGGACCTGCCTCCTGGCAGAAGATGAAGGCCTGAAACAGGGCCTGTCCCAGAAGCTGTTAGCTTCTGTAGTCCACACTCTCACCTGAGCAGACTGGTCTCAGAGGGATCCGGGAACCAAGATGGCTTTCCCAGGTGCTCAGGCAAATCTCTCCTTGGCAGAGAATACACCTGTCCTCTGGCAGGGAATGTGCCTGGATGTCTGGAGCCCGAAATGTGGTCTGCTTCAGAAGCTGTCCTCTAGGCATGTTGGGGGTGTCCTCCGACTCCTCGCCTACCTGACCCGGTGCTGGTGCTGACCAGAAGGGACTTGTGACCCTGGTCAGGCCGTGTTTTCTGCTTCCTTAATGCTGTCTCAGATCCCGTGCGATTGGAATGGATTAGAAGTTGTGTTCCACTCACCGGTGGTCCTAAGATTTCGTGGAGAGTCCTCTAGGGACCTGGGGGGGGGTGTCCGCCAACTCTGCACCCAAGGTGCGTCCCTAATGCTGTCTCAGGTCCTGCGTGATTCAAAAGGGTACAAGTCTTAAGCCAAGTTAGGGTCCTGTACCAGAGAAATCCATTGGTTATTACAAGGAAAGCCATAGGCATCACTGTAAGGGTTTTTTTCTGGTGCAAGGGCATTTTGGCAGGTGGGAGCAAAACAATACCACAAAGTCACACCACACAACAAACCTCATATAAGAGATTTACTGAGCCAGGCGTGGTGTCGCATGCCTTTAATTCCAGCACTTGAGAGGCAGAGGCAGGCGGATTTCTGAGTTCAAGGCCAGCCTGGTCTACAAAGTGAGTTCCAGGACAGCCAGGGCTACACAGAGAAATCCTGTCTTGAAAAACTGAGAGAGAGAGACAGACAGAGAGAGAGAGAGACAGAGAGAGAGGGAATTATTGGGGAAAAACCCAGAATGGCAGCTGCCTCTGACCAGAAACAGCAGAGGACAGGGTAAAGGGGCAGGCTTTTATAGGGTCCTCAGAGCAAGGTCAGTGAGCTAGTAGAAAAGAACAAAGTGCCAGGAAGTATAACTTCGATGTTAACTCCAAACATTGTTTAGCCAGTAACACTGACTCACAGGGGCAGGGATTTCCAAATCTTAGGGCTCTGGTGCAGGCCATGGGCAGAGTAAATTTCTACTGGCCTGTTACTCTACAATCACTAGAATAAGGCCAACAGCCACAGTTGTTGCTGGATGTGGGGTACCATAGCAAGGGTAGGAGACTCAGCATGGCTGTAAGCCTGCAGGAAATCATGAACCATCTTGGGCGTAGGGGTGGCTGGGTAGGGGATAGCTCACTCCCCTTTCCATTTTAAGTCTCCAACCAATAGAAATGGCAGAGACAAGCAGAAAGACACACCAGAAGACACGTAGTAAATAAAATAAAACATATAGGGAGACACATAGTAAAGAAAACCAGGATTGAGTACCATACATTCACATGTCTGAACAGACTAGGAGAATCTGGTCATGTTTCACGTGGATTGCAGACACACATATCTATGGTTGAGTTTTACCTCCCCTCTGTGTCCTAACCAGATGGTGCCTCCTATAGACCAAACTTACCTCTGGGGGTATTCAGATCAGTTGGCTTTCTATTTGCATTTTGGGGTTGTAGTATTGCAATGCCTCTGAAGCACTCAGTGAAGATCAGTCGGAAAGGATTTTTTTTTTTTTTTTGAGCCCTGAAACCTCTCAGGATGAGCACTCCATAGGTGTCCTCCCCAGCTAGAGAATTCTCCTTCAAATCCTAGAAATAGGCCCCTAGGGTCAGGGTTCAGTCTCTGTGTATCTTGCTGGGGCTTCCAAAATATTACTGGGAAGTCACAAGAAAGGACCACTCACATACAATTTAAAGCCAATTGAATCTCTTTATTCCATCTGGATGGGTCTATGCTCAGGAATTCTATATCTAAGTGTAGCAACAAGTGTCTAGAGAATGGGGTTTTTGAAGGCAGAAACTCATCCTAGCATCTGTCTCAGCAGCTGCTGGGAGAGTTTAATGTATACAAGTAGTTTTATAGAGGCTAAGATAAGCAGTTAGCAGGCAGATTAACAGAACCTAAAATAGCTGGTGTATCTTGATGATGTCTATCTAGAATAGAGTTGGATAATTTTCTATGAAATTCTCCATCAAGAAGATCAAATTCTAGTTAAACTTGAAGTAGCCTCAGCAAGAATACAAGATGAGGGGGATGTCTCTGCACTGTCTTGCCCTGTCATACTATCAACTTCTGTGCCTTTGGCTAAACTATACAAAATCTGAGCCTTATACGTATCTGAAGAAAAAAAAAATGGAGGCAATGAGAAACCTGGTTTTAAAGGTGTTTTAAGAGGGTGGGTCAGGGAGCAGGGCGGGGAAGGGTATAGGGGACTTTCAGGATAGCATTTGAAATGTAAATGAAGAAAATATCTAATAAAAAAACCTAAAAAAATAAAAATAAAAGTGTTTTAAAAAGTATTTAGTGACATACAAAAATACTGTGGTCCATTGGAAACATGAAGTTTTGTTTGTATGCTTGCTTGTTTGGAGACAGTATCTCACTTGTAGACTGGCTAAACTCTTTCACCTGCCTGCTTCTGCCTCCCAAGTGCTATGTTCCACTTGCTTATTATTATTATTATTATTATTATTATTATTATTATTATTATTATAGCATAATTTCATGACTTGTAAGACCACTGAAACAGGCAGTTAGAAGCTGCTTTTGCTGAAGACCATGTCTCCTCACTTAGGCCCATAAGCAGCTAAAAGCAGGATGAGAGCCTGGCTCTCCACTTTCATTCTATGCCTGTCACTTTCACTTTTGCTGAGACTTCTACTTTATTTTGTATACCTAACCTATCTCATCTCCCTTCAAGGCTGAAGACACAGAATTTGGATTCTAGTAAGAGTAAACTTCAGGACAGATAACCACTCCCTCTTGAATAGGCAATTATTTTTGAGGACAAGGATACACCCAGAAAAGAAACAAAACTCATCTTGTAGGAATGGATTGACCTACTTAGTGTAACAGTTGCTACATGGTTACTAGTAATTTATCATAACAGAGGGAGCTGATGATGAACAGGACCACTTCTTGACCAGGACTACCTAATCATGCATGCATTTACACTTCCTCCATACAATTCCTCTACTCGGTGCTCAGGGAATCCCGAGGAAGAAAATGTAGAAAAACTAAGATCCAGAGCAGATGAAGAACACCAGGAGAACAAAGCCAAAAAACAAGTCATCAGGGCACATATGAGCTCACAGAGACTGAAACTGCAAGCATAGGACCTACCTACACGAGTCTGTACCAGGCCCTTTGAATATATATTATAGCTTTTACCTTGGTATTTTTATGGGATTCCTGACTATGAGAAAGAGTGGATCTATAGCTCCTGTGCCGTTCTTGGGACTTTTTTTTTCCTGTTGGGTTTCTATGTCCAATTGCTATATGGTAGGGTTTTTTTTCCTTCATCTTATTATATTTTATTTTGTCATGTTTGGCTGTTATCTCTTAGAAGGCTGTCCTTTTCTAATAAAAGACAGAAAAGGAGTCGATCTAGAGGGCAGGGAAGATGGGAAGGAACTGGGAAGAGTACAGGAAGGGGGAAATGTAATCAAAATATATTGTATTAATAAAAGAATTTATGTCCAAAAAAAGGAAAAAATTAAAAAAGAAAATGAATGGAGAAAAGTATTGGGCAAGGATTTAAGAAGAAGGAGAAATAAGACTGAGTTGAACACTTCATGGCTTAGAGCCTTAGAGTGGTTTCTCCATCTGTAAACATATAAAAGTAACTACTCAGGATATTGCTGTGAGGACTAAATCAATCAGTAAATGTCAGTTATTTACAATAGTGGTATCTGACTGTGATATGGTCTTTCCTGTTTTGTGACATAGAGCTTCAAGAATTCGAAGCAGTAATACTGTCTTATAAGCTGAGAAGATGCCGAGGGCTCAGGTGCTACAGATGGAGCTAGTCACAAGACATCACACATGGAAGGCCTTAAAGGGAGACTTGTGAGAACAGGGCTCCTTCCCATAAGCTTGCCCAGAGTCTTTCCTCTTCTGTATCCGTGTGGTTTGACTAAGAACAGCACCCATAGGCTCATATACTTGAATTCTTAATTCCCAGTTGGGAAGCTGTTTGAGAAGGATTAAGAGGAGTGGTTTGTTAGAAGTATGTCAGTGGATATGGGTTTTGACATTTTAAAAGCCTAGCACAGTGGTAGCACATGCCTTTAATCTTTTAGCACTTAGGCAGAGGGCAGAGGGCAGAGGGCAGAGGGCAGAGGGCAGAGGGCAGAGGGCAGAGGGCAGAGGCAGGAGGATCTCAACATTGGAGACCAGCCTGGCCTACAGAGCAAGTTCCAGAACAGCCAGGGCTAAATAAAGAAACTCTGTATTGAAAAGCTAAAAATAAAAATCAAATAAAGGTAGCGGTGCATGCCTTTAATCCTAGCACTTGGGAGGCAGAGACAGGCGGATTTCTGAGTTCAAGGCCAGCCTGGTCTACAGAGTGAGTTCCAGGACAGCCAGGGCTATACAGAGAAACCCTGTCTCGAAACACAAAACAAAACAAAACAATCAAATAAATAACATCCCTCCAAACCCCACCACAAACAACAAAAGTCAAAAGTCCATCTATTCCTAATTAGCTTTGTCTGCTTCATAATTGTGGATAAAGATGAAAGCTCTCAGCTATTGGCTCTAGTGCCATGTCTGCTTGCTTGCTGCCATACTCCCTGTTGTGATGGTCAAAAAGTCAAAACCTCTAAAATTTGTAAGCCCCAAATTAAAGGCTTTCTTTTTTTTAAAAAATAAGTATGCATATATGTATTCATGTATATGTGTATAGAAATATGTATATATGTGCACATGTGTATATGTAAATGTATATATAAGTATGTATATTTACATATGTGTGAGTGTGTGTGCATGTGCGTATGTGTGTGTATGTATGTGTGTTTTGCCTGTGTGTAAGGCTATGAAATATGTTCATGCAGCACCCACAGCAGCCAGAAGAGGGCATTAGATCTTCTGGAACTAGGGTTACAGATGGCTGTGAGCTGCTATGAAGACACTTGGAACTGAAGCTGGATCCTCTTAAGAGTAGCAAAAGTCCTTAACTTGACCATTAGACTACTTTATGGCTTCCCAATGATGTCACACTTAATAAACCACCCTTTTTTTCTCACCCTTACTTATCTCTCTTTTTTAATTACTTAATTCTTTTTTTTTTGGGGGGGGGGAAATAGATTCTTCTCTCCTACAAGTTGTCCCAACTACACCTTTTCCTTCCAGATCCCCCCACCTCCTCTCTTCCCCGGATCCACCCCCTCTCTGTTTCCTCTTCAGAAAAGAGCAGGCTTCCAAGAGACAATAGCAAACAGGGGAAACAGTATGACAAAGCAAATGCCATCATTTTGAGGCTGGACAGGATAACCTATTAGGAGGAAAACCATCCCAAGAGTCAGGGGTACATCTGTTCCCAAAAAAACACCAACCTAACAGCCACAATGTATGCAAAGGACTTGGTGCAGACCCATGCAGGCCCCTTGCTTGCTACTTCAGTCTCTGTGAGCCCATGTGAGCACTGCTTAGTAGACTCATTAGGTCATACTCTCCTGGTGTCCTTTATCCCCTCTGACTCCTACAATCTTCCCAACCCTTCTCCTGTGAGTGTTTCCTGATGTGTTTCCCTTTCCCAGGGAAATCCACGCTTCCCCCTTAAAGCCTTCCTCGTTAACCTAACCCCACTGGATCTGTGGTTTGTAGTTTTATTTGACAGCTAATATCCACTTAGAAGTGAATTCATTCCATATGTGGTTTTCTGGGTCTGAGTTACCTGACTCAGGATGATTTTTCTAGTTCAATCCATTTGCCATATACATGATGTTATTTTTAAAAAGCAGCTAAGTAATAATATATTGTGTAAATGTATCATAGTTTCTTTATCTATTCTTCAGTTGAGGAACATTTAGGTTGTTTCCAGTTTCTGGCTTTTATGAATAAAGCCACAATGAACACAGTTGAGCAAGTGTCCCTGTGGTAGGATGGAATGTCTTTGGATACATATCCATATCTACTGAAGAGTAATATAGCCAAGTCTTGAAGTAGACTGATACCCAATTTTCTGAGGATCTGCCATATTGATTGCCATAGTGACTATACAAATCTGCATGCCCACCAGCAATGGAGGAGGGTTCCTTTTGTTCCACATCTTTGCCAGCATGGGCTGTCACTTATGTTGTTTATCTTAGTCATTTGGACAGGTGAAAAATGGAATCACAACCTAGTTTACATTTGTATTTCCCTGATGGCTAAGGATGTTAAACATTTCTTTGAGATTCCTTTATTGAGAACTCTGTTTAGATTTGTTCCCCATAGATTACTTGTTGCTGTTTTTGTTTTTGTTGTTGTTGTTGTTTAACTATCTACTTTCTTGAGTTCTTTATATATTTTGGATATTAGTCTTCTATTGAACAGGGAGTTGGTAAGCTGTAGAAAATACCAGAAAATGGCAAGATCTCCCATGCTTATAAATCAGTAGGATTAACATAGTAAAGATGTCCAACCTACCAAAACAATCTACAGATTCAACATAATCACCATCAAAATTCCAATACAATTTTTTACAGACTTTAAGGAGGACAATTCTCAACTTCATATAGAGAGACAAAAATCCAGGGTAGCTAAAACAATCCTGAGCAGTAAAACTGGAGGCATCACCATTTCTGATTTCAAGCTGTACTACAGAGCTATAGTAATAAAAACTGCATTATTTTGGCATAAAAACAGACAGGTTGATCATTGGAAACAAATTGAAGACCCAGACAAAATAACAGGAATTAACAATCATTGTTCATGGATATCTGTTAATATCAATGGTTTCAAATCCCTAATTAAAAGCACAGATTAACAGTGGATTTGAAAACAGGATTCATCATTCTGCTGCATACAAGAAACATACCAAAACATTATGAGTAGATATTACCTCAGGGTAAAGGGCTAGAAAAAAATATCCCAAGAAAATGGTCTAATAAGCAAGCTGGTATAGTCATTTTAATATCTAACAAAATAGACTTCAAACTAAAATTAGTCAAAAAGAGATGTGAATGGATATTACATATTCATCAAAGAAAAATCCACCAAGATGAAAGTTCAGTTCTTAACATCTATGCTCCAAACACAAGGTAAGAGAAACAGCTTAAATCACATATTGACCCTCACATGCTGATAGTGAGAGGCTTCACTACCCACCTCTCACCACATACCAGGATGCAAAACAATTCTCAACTGATACTAGAAAATTGAAATAACTCCCTGCCTGCCATCAGACTGCTACAGATTGATACTGGATTTCAACAACAGAAACAACAGAAATCTTATCAACTCGTGGAAACTGAACAACTCTCTACTTTATGAAAAATGAGACCATACAAATATGAAATTAAAGACTTTCTAGAATCTAGTGAAAATTAGTACACATCATATCAAACTTATGGGACACAAGGGAAGCAGTTCATAATACTAAGTGCCTTCATAACCCAAATTGGAGGTCCCATACTCATAACTTAACGGCACACCTGAAAGCTCGAGAACAAAAAGTAAACCTGCTCAAGGGGAGCAGAGGGCAGAAAATATCAAACTGGGGACTGAAACCAATAAAATAGAAACAAAGAGAACAATACAAAGAGTCAATGAAACAAAGAGTTGTTTGAGAAAATCAATAAGATAGACAAGCTCTTAGCCAAACTAACTAAAAGACACAGAGAGAATATCCAAACTGATAAAAGCAGAAACAAAAAAGGGGGAGTAACAACAGACACTGAGGAAATCCAGAGAATCATAAAGACATAATTGTAACTTTAAATGCTTTAACCTTCCTTGTAATCCACCACCCACCAGAGGTAGTGGGAAAGAAAAACGATGGGGGAAGTGAAACTGTTTAGAAAGGTTCTTTGGAGCAACTGTCTCTGTTGTCTGGAAATCAACAGTTCAGTTCACACTTTAGTAGGCAGTGGCAGCTCGATCCACTTGAAAACACTTCACAGATATACCAGCAGTCCAATTTGGTAGAGGTGAGTTATGACACAACCTAGCAGAGACAGCCAGACCTCAGCCTTGGCTCAAATAAGCAGGAAGGACCAACAGGAACACCAGGAGAAGTTCTTGGCTGTGCCTCTCCCAGGGAAGTAAAGATGAGAGACCCACAAGTGCTGTACAGCTAGCTGTACCAGCAAGCCAAACTCTGTCTCTGTCACTCTGTGGAGTCCTATTTATACCCTCCAAACATTATGTGTCCTCCATGTGACTTGCCTCAGCATGTGCATCCAATCAGCCCAAGTCGGCTGACGTAGCAAGAAACTGCGGCACACCACCAGAAGTTTTGTTTTTTGTTGTTGTTTTGTTTTTGTTTTTATTTTGTTGTGCTTCTCTCTATGGAGTCTCGACAAATGTAGCTCAACTACACAATGTAAGGTGGAACAACATGTATGTTAGCAAAGGTCATCACGTGTCCTTTTACATGCTTGCTTTAGCAGAACATCCTCTCTCCTGTGTCTGCTTCATCGAAACATTCCTTCACGACTCTGCCTTAGTCTTCCACACCTGTGTCCACTTTAACAAAAAATTCATTCACATGTTTGCCCCAGCAAAACACCATCCAACCAACTTTCCAAAGAACCCTTAAATTTCCATTTCACATAATTTTAAAACTTACATATTGAAATTATATTTAAAAACTTACATAATTTAAAAATTGACATATTGAGATGGGAATGGAGAGGGCCTAATCCTAGTCAGAATTTGGAATTTTCACCTTAAAAACTTTGTTTACAACTTTGATGAGCAGACCCAGGAGAAAAGAGGCCTTTTCTGTGTGTCAGCCATTTGCACAAGTTGTCTCCAGATGGAGGAAATAGATGAAATGGCCTCTGTCTGCTACTGGAATCAGGGATTTTTGTCTTTCCCCTTCTGAGGGCACCACTTTGGTGAAGCAGGGATGCATGTGTTTGAATTTTATAGGCTCTACTCCCGAGTAAGATCCCAGTGTAGCTCAGCAGCCTGAGACCACACATTTGGGAAACTCAGACCAAGCACTATGGTACTATGCACAGAAGCCTGACAAGTGAAACACTGGGAGAAAACGACAAGGAAACTGTGAAGTCGTATTCAGTGGATTGAAAAGCTGGTGAGAACCAGTTCCACTGGAACCTCCACACTGACTTCGTAGCTGGTAGGATGTTAGCCAGAGCTAGCAGGGACAGAGCCAGCAGTCTCAACTGGAGACCAGAAGGAGTTTGCAGGGGTGTAACTGAACCAGAGACTCACTTTGAAGCACTACAAATGGTCCTGGAATCAAAATCATGGGACGCAATGGGACAGCCTATTCACAGAAGACCTCCCAGTCCCAGGGAAAGAGCTCGAGAGAGTCCAAATGAAAGTCAATAGTCAGGCCAGTGAGTTTTCATATCTGCTCTCTACACCCAGACTTCCCTCATTCTGTATATGTGCCATCTGTGTTTAATACACAAGGTTATTTTATCAGACCTTCTTGACCATGCTGTGTGCTTGAACTTACTTTTCATCTCCTACCCTTTTCCTTATATTACTTTGGCTTTTTCCTCTTCCAAATAGCACAGTGTAGCCTGGTTTGCAGGGGTCCCTGTGCCTCAGCCTCCTGACACATTGGACTTCTCTGGCATCTCATGACATATCTTTACCTCTTTCTCTTCAGTCTACTTTTAGCTAAAATCCCCTTATCCCACCCTCCTCCCACACACATACACACACACACTGGTTTTGTTACCTGGAGTTCCCCCTCTAATTTACATTCCCCCCTGCTATATTCTATCTATCAGTCCATTACTACCCACCCATCATACTGTGTTTTCTATCTCCCTTCTTCCTGTTATACCTTCTATATATTGAAGGCTCCACCTATACCTAATACGTTGTTCACAGTGTACTGTCAATGCCCTCTACCATGTAAAATGATTACCACTTAAGGGGAGATTGTTATGTAATTAATTATTACTTATTTTGTGGGGAATCTACATTGTGGGTAATAGCTCTTTCAGGGGAGAGCTATGGATACAGACCAGTGCTAGTCTGAATACTAGTCTTACAGAGGAAAAAAAAATCCACCACCAATTAAAAGAAACCTCAGCCCTACTACACTCCAGTCCCTCCTGAGCATTGCAAACACCCAACTGAAAGAAGAAATGTGACCTGACAATATTGATATTTCAGAATGGTACAACCCTGATACATGAACATAATGGAGTAATGAACTTAGCAGACTCTAAGAACATTGCCTGCAAACCCTACAGATTCATGCTCTTCTAAGAAGCCCATTAGCAGACTCCAAAATAGACTCTATATTCTGACACAAAGCAACTCTTACCAAATACAGGAAAACTGAACTAATGTTTTATGCTCTATCTGACTAAAGCTGATGAATGCTTCCAGTAAAGAGGCACGATACAAAATTAACATACAAAGACAAGTAGCCTCTCTATTTCCTAAGGATAAACAGCTAAGAAAGAAATCAAGGAAACAACCCCATTCAAGATAGCCTCAAATAACTTTTAATAAATCCGAACAAGGAAGTACAAACTGTCTACAGTATAAACCTTAATGCACCAAAGAAGGAAATTGAGGAAAACACTAGAAAATAGAACAACCTCCACATTCATGGATTGGAATTAGTTTTTGAAAACGACTATCTACCAAGAGCAATACACAGATGCAATGCAGTCCCCATTGAAACTCCAACACAGTGCTTTACAGAAAGAGGGGGGCCAAACCCTTTGAATTCTTATGAAAGACCCAGACAGCCAAAGCAATCTGAACAATTAAAGACCCTGCTGTAGGTGTCAGCATCCCTGATTTTGAATTATAGTAAAAAATCCATAGTAATAAACCAGCACGGCACCAGCACAGAACCAGACGTATTGTTAATAGAATCATATAGAAGAACCATATGTAAGCTCACACGGTGACAGCCACCTGGTCATTGACAAAAATTCACAAGGAAAAAGAAAGCCTCTTTAACAAATGGTGCTGGGAAAACACAGTCCTACACATATGAGAATAAAACAAGATTGAAGTATCTTACCTTGTACAAGACACACATGTGGACATACACACACACATACACACACACATACACATGCACAGATGCACACATATACACATTCACACACACACACACACACACACACACATAAAACCTCCAAGACTGAAATAAAATTTTCTGGTTAAGTGATATAACTGGAAAATATACTGAGTAAATTACTCAGGTCCAGAAAGATAAACATCACATATTATCTTTCATGTGTGAAACCTGTGAACTCTAGTTTCAAGTTTTCAAATTTGATTGATTACCGTGTAGTATTGATAGACTCAGGAAAGCTATAAAGGGGTCAGAGGCCTAAATAGAGGGGGGATGGTATATATGGTATGAAAATAGATATGAGGAATACTGGGTATGTGTCTTAGTTATTTTTCTACTGCCATGATAAAACACCATGAGCAAGGCAACTTATGTGGGTCTCCATTCTCCCCAGGATTGTTGCTCACTAGGTCGAAGGGAGCAGAGTCAATGAACAGAAATGATGACACATTCCAGGATCAGCTTCAGGGAGACAAATCAACTTTACTCAGAGTGAATGAAGGTAGTTTGGGGGAGTAGGTAGACATATTCAGGATGGGCAAAAGTCATTGGCTAAAGCCTAAAACACTGGGATGCTTCATTAGTGTGGGGAGGCATTCCTGGGATCTCAGGTGCTTGCTGAACGGGTTCTTATCAAGAGATAGGAACCTGAACTTAGAAGCTAACCAAGGCTACTTGACATTCTGGAGCAAGAGGCTATAGAGGTTTCAGGTTCCCCAACATGGTCAGAGAAGAAGCTCTGCCAGTTAAGGGAGTCTACCATTTTGCACCAAGCTCAGGGCTTTCCAGTAACATCAGACTTTGACTTTGACAGCAGGGTTTTCCCTTATAAGGGTTTCCCTTATAAAACAGAGCTTTAAAGGAAGCAGGGTTTCTTATGAAAGAAAGCATTTAATTGGTATATGGTTTCAGAGGGTTAGAGACCATGCTGAAAGGGCAAAGACATGACAGCAAGGACAGCTGAGAGACTACATCTTCATCTACAAGTAGAAGGAAGAAGGCACACTGGGAAATCTCAAAGCCCATCACTGACACACCTCCTCCAATGAGGCCACACCTTCAAATGCTACTCAAACAGTTCTATCAGCTAGGTCCAAGTATTCAAGCACATGAGCCTATGTAAAATATTATCATTCAAACCACCACATTGTGAAAGGATTTAAGTGGGTATGGAGGCTGGGGGCTGAGGGAGAGGATGGGAGTTGTGTGGAAATGTACTATTTTGTAAATTTTTTAAAAGTGCTTTGAAGTGGAGAACCCTGATGGCTTCTAGGGTATGCCTGCTGCCAGAAAGCCACAGGTTATTAAAGAAAAATCTGAGTGCTAAGTGTGGGATAACTCCTATGAATTATTGAGCAAGAAGGTCCCAGAGGTACCCAAAACCATATAGACTATTGTCATTTTGCTTCATAGTGGTACATCTGTTTCCATACTTAACCATTTCTGTCTCAGCCATAACAGCTTGCCCCTCTGATGGGTGCTATTTTTCTCCAGATAGGAAATCTATAAAGCCAGATTGATCAATGCCCTAGATCCTTCAAATCGGAGGGACGTTCAAACACAATGTGGGGAACTGAAATAAACTCTTAGCTGTGCTGTTGTTTAAAAACCACTGCTTCTTCCCTTAGGTCCACAAGGCAACTAAAGGAGAATGGGGGTCTCCTATCTCTGCCTTCATTCTGTGCCTGTTGCCTGTCTCTGGCTCAGACTCCTGCTTAACTAATTCTGCATACCTAACCTATCTCATCTCCGTTCAAGGCTGATGACACAGATAAAGTCCTTGTTGAAAACCTTCAGTCCCCTTGGATTCCAGGAAGAACAAAACCTCACAGGACAAACAATCCCCATTAGATGAGGATGTTACTTAACCCTAGACCCTAAATAATCATGTTGCAAGAACCTGATTGTTTCCCTCAGGGAATGACAACAGTTGATAAATTAACAACTTATCAGACCATCAGAGAGAAGGATGGATCAGGAATGGTCTGGACCACCTCTTGAATAGAACTGCTCACTTATGCATACCTCTTGCCCTCTATTTAAATCCAGACCTAAAGTCAGGGCCCTGAAGGATGGGCAATGTCACTGGACCACTTTAGTGTTCCTCTTCCCAGAGAAGCATTGGATAAATGTCAACTTCCGGCTTCCCATCATCAATTGTCTCTGAATTGGCACACTGGGATGGATGGCTATGTCTAGCTTATTGAGCTGATGGAGCCTGGGCATTTGCCCTGAAAACCCTGGTTCTATCACCACTATGAAGGGACAGAAACATAAGAATGACTGGAATCACATTAGTGGCAAAAGACTGAAATTACTCTTCCCCTCTGAGACATTAGAATTGTCCACATCTGCTCATTAGTCTGTTGCGTGTGTCCCATAAAGAAGCCAAAGACAAATTTAACCACAGGGAGCAGGAAGACTGCTGTGTTATCTAAGACCAACTGCAGTAGAAAAACACATCTAACTGTTCTTGCTAACAGCAGTGAGCCACACTGCCGTCTTCTCGGGCTGCCTCTGCCAGCTCTATGTCTCGCAAGTCCTAAAACTGCACTTCTGTTCTGTAGAAAGTCCCTTAGGCGTTTGTTTGTTCACTGCTGCCAGGTACTGCATGTTCTGCCTGGCATTCTGAGTAGCTCTGCGAAGTCTCATGGGAAGCTTTCCTCCTGAGAGCAGCCTGCAGTTGGGACAGAACTAAAGGTGACCTGGATCAGGGCATGTTGGGACGGAGCGTTCACAGCTGGCTCTCTTCCACCAGAAGGCAACTGTTTAGTAAGGAGCTCAGGGGACCTTGAGACTGCCCTGTCCACTGCCCCTCAGCCATGACACAGAGGGCAAGGCCAGTTTCCCTTACTTCAGACTTTTGCAGAATTCTGCTGACTCATCTTGTCATGGTGGCCTTCTTAGTTCTCAAAACAGCCAGGTGTGGTAGAGCACTGGGCAAGGCTCCAGGTTTGGGACTCTCCAGTGTTTAAGTCCAAAGCAATCCCCCCAAATGAGAGTGTTCAGGACACTGTCCTAAACAGAAGGACCCTGGCCAGATAAAAAGAATTGTTACTGGGGAAACAAATGTAAAGGGAAGTTTCTGTTTACCAGAAAAGTGCATCTCCTAAGACAGGTTTCTGTTTACAAGGCGTCTTCCTTAATCTACACCAAAGGTCAGCTACCTCAGGCAAGGAGGTCTAGTTCCTGGTCAGTCCGAACAGCCTGTTCTCAGCTCAAACATCCCACCCTGACAATCATATAAAATCTACTTAGGTCTGCTTTCCCACCATTTTGCTGTATCTCCAAACCTACTGCCAAGAGATAGCCTTCGCTGTTGGATTCCAAATAAGCCTTTCTTTCTACCCAATGGAAAGGTTCAGATTGGTGGGTTTACTGTGCCCTGGCTTGCAGCCAGGAGCTCATGTTGTGCATGCCTCCTTGCCTCTACCTTACAGCAGCCACAGGAGCTCGGAAACGTTTAGTAAGACTGAGACATGAAGGATTCAGGCTCCACTAGACTTGGTACATTGTGCTGTTACCCTGCCCTTGTTAAACATATTTTATCTGACATATTATTTACAATACAATACACACAATAACATTTTTTAATTTTACGATTACTTCAGGGACAGAGGGATCCTAGTGCGTGAAATAGACATTTAGTTTCCAGCTCTAAGGCAAAAGTAGTAGCCAGCTATTCAAAGGGAAGAGTGGCTAGTTCGCATCCACCCGCAAACAGCCAGTTTCCTGCAGGGTTTCTAACATCAGATGCTGTTCCTCCAGAGAAGTCTGGCATGGAGAGGGAGGGGATCTCACGGTGTGTGCAGCACAACAGATGCGCTGGTGCTGCAGGCTGTGTTGCTTGGTTATGTATTTCTTTAAGAGACCTGATATCAGGGCTAGGGCAAAGCACTTTTTATAAAGCAGGTGTGAGACCTAGTACTTAATCCCTAGTACTGCAAAGGGAGGGAGGGAGGGAGGGAGGGAGGGAGGGAGGGAGGGAGGGAGGGAGGGAGGGAGGGAGGAAGGGAGGGAGGAAGTTAGAGGAGAGGGGGAGGGGAGGGAGGGGGAAAGGGAGTCCAAGAGGGAGGGAAAGAAAAAAGCCTTGTGCTCCAGATAGGTGCAGCTGTGGGTTTTGTTCGGCATGAAGCAGCATGAGTTAACAGGTAGACACCAACCTTCCTGCATGGGTCTTTGGCCCCCAGGGTTCCTATCCCATGACTTTCACCATTGGCCAGTCTTTAGTTCTCTCCTACACAGCCACTTTCCTGGACTGCAGCCAGCAAGGAAGGAGCCCCTGGTGAACAGGTACATCTCAGTCTCTAAGAGGACAAACATGAAACATGCATTTGTCAAATAAGCAAAGGAGTGAATGAATGGACGGATTCTTAACCATTGTCTGTTGTGATTTTCCATTTTCTCATTTTTCCCCTAAATTTAACTGAACACGCTACTAGGGTTGGAACTGTATCTGCCTTATGTACCAGTATGGTGTGTCATACCAAGGGTAGTGCTGGTCCAGTGAGTAAGTGTAGGACAGAAGAAGAAAAGCACACTCTTAATATCATAGAATCTGTCATCTAATCTAGTGGGAGAGGTCAAGTTGACTCAGATGAAGTAACTTGAGAATGATAAGCAGCTGAATCAGTAGCTGTTACAATCAAGATGTCCAGAGAGGGTGAGGTGGTGTGCATTGGGAGGTGGACTCTCTGGGGACTAGGAGACTACCAAGCATTTTCTAGGAAAGACTAGCTTGTGGGGGAGGCTGTCGCAACTGTGAGGGTAGAATTTAGTGGAGATGATCTGGAGGTTTCTGAGAAGAAAGATGATGCCAGCTAATGGGTTGTTGGGTTTAGATTTTATGGTAATCAAATCATGGGGAATTGAACCTTAAAGACAAACCTACCTTAGGGAGGCAAGACAAGCACACCAACACCTGTTCTGGTGAGATCACTTCTAGATGGCCAACCTTTGACATAAAAGATTTGCTTCCATTTAGAAACATTACTATGAATTAGCAAGTATCCATAGGAGACCAGGTCTAGGAGCCTCTTGGACACCAAAATACATACATGCTCCCTTATATAAAATGATGCATTGTTTACATAAAACCTACACATATCTTTCTTTCTTTGTGCTATAAACCATCTCTGGATGCCTGTAAAGTTCAATTCAATGTGAATGGTATATAAATAATTGTCATATTGAACCAGTTAAGAAATTGTGACAAGGGAAATCTCTATATGTTCAGTACATGTGAAACTTTTCCCCAAAATACTTCTATTCTAGAGTTGGTTGAATCCATGTGTTACCAAACTCAGGGTCACAATACCTCCAAGAAGTCAAGTTCAGCCCCCTGTCTCAAGAAGCCAATTGAGACAGGTCAATTAATAGTAAGCAGCTAAAAAGTGAGATTTATTCAATGTGGCTACTGGGAAGAGAGAGAATGAAATCCAGTGACTTCCTCCAGGTGATCTTCAGGATCCTGAACTGAGATTAATGTTTAGAGGACCAAGAATATGCACAGACAAGCAGTTTTGGTCAAGGTGTGACCCTGCCCACCATTAGACCTATCTATCATCGTCTGGTCTGACAAGTGGTTAGAACTGTGTGGAATCTTCTTCCCAAAGCAAGCCCCGCTGCCCCCCCCCCTCCACCCCTACCTATTCCCCAGTGCTGGGGCCTTTTTCCTTCTGCCAACATGAGATTCTCAGAGAAATTCCCATTTCTTTGGAGTCCACAGTTTCAATAGTCAGAGTCAGGAGGACCTACACAGTGCCTCTTCACATACTCTACTTATCTGCCATGTCAGCTACACATGGATCCAGAAGCCATGCATATATAATGGGAAATTTTATTTCTTATTCCATCTTCCCATGCATACTGAACTCCACTTCTTCCTGCACAGTTTTGCATGGAAAATGAAGAGGTACATGGTCACATCCTTTGAGAGCTGACTCTAGTTAAAATAATCTCAGATACCAACTCCCTCCAAGTGTTTGTTTCTGATCAGGTTTCTTCAGATAATAATTAACTGGCCAGGAACTTGAATTATAACCAATGTGTTTCTCTGTATATTACATAGCATCTATATTGAAATATTTAAAAATAAATCATAGACAGGAAACTCAGAGAATTTAGACATTTTGCTGGTTTAGGAAGATTGGATGTGATTGTACATCTGTGGATGTGGTCCTCATGCACAATGAGGAGGGATGGGTATCTGAGAATAAAGATACTGCAACCAGCTTATATAACTCCAAAATCTTCCCCGGAGTCCCCACCCCTCATCTTTCTTTGCTCCTGCCTTTTTATTCTTTGACCTGAACTCTTGGCTAAAAAATAAATAAATGAATAAATAAATAAACAACAAAACCAAACAAACAATCACCTTTCAGCCAATCTCCTAGCTTTCTCATCACTATCCCTGAAGTAAGGCCACACGAGCTGTTGTCTTCTGTGTATTCTAACTTGACATAGAACCTCTTAGTTACATGGTTTACATCTACATCAAGTTTGTCCCCTGCCCCGCTCACCGTCTCCATAAATTACTCCCAGTGATTTCTGTAGTCATGAGTCCTAGCTTGCTATCTTTACCTCCTGTCACATCTACCTTTGCTATTGAGACACGAATCAGGCTGGAGCATTTATGATTATGATAGTGTCTGTCCATCTTATTTATTCTTTAGTGTTTCCAGGTCAGGTGTTCTTTCTTTTTCAAACACATAGACTCCACCCATGTGAGCACTCCTTCCTTATCCAGTAATACTCAGTCCTGGCCTTCTGCCCTTTGGGAAGTCTCTGCAGCTGCCCCAAGAGAGTAAATGTCTTCCTGTGCTGATTTTATCACAGCACTGACAAGACACATTTCCTTCACTCACAAATCTTTAAAGCTTGAAAGCTTAATAATAAAGAGACCAAAAAAAAAAAAAAAAAAAAGGAGTCTTTGTGAGGGCATCCTGAGAACAAAGTTTATAGTAGGCAACCATGTTGTCATTATTCTTGGAATCAACAAAAAGACTTTACACTCGAGATCAAAGGAGATGTGTGTCCTCATCTGCCAGTATTCTGTGTTCATTCTAGAAGATCTGAATATCCCCCGCTGAACTCTGCTTTGCTGTCTATATCAATAAACTACAGGAGGACGGCAGTGAAGGAGAGAGTAAAAAGCAAGTAAAGACCAGGTAGCAAAATGACTTATTGCATTTCGATGGAGTTGTAAAATGTGCTACACATTAATAGATGCTAGAAAGGGATAAAGACTCATGGAAAAGGTTTTGTTTTTCTCTTCTGGGTTGTGTTATCATTAACACACAATGGTTGCACAAGTATGCAGTTTCTTAAACTTTAACCTAATATGAAGATAGTGAATATACTAACCACACAGGAAGTTTCCTATTTTGTGGATAGACCAGAGATGATACACTGAATTGTAGGTGATGGGCTGTATTCGGTGTATGGCTGTTACAATAAAGCTACTTCAAACATTCATGTGTGTCTTTGCATGGAATAAACTCTCCTTGAATAAATAAATAGCTATGATTAGAAAAACTGGATCACACTGTACATATGCATACATATACACTAACATAAACACACATATATCCACAGGCATTTCCACATCCCTTAAAAATAAAGCATATGTATTCATTGTCAAGCTATTTTCCAAAGTAGTCCCAGCCCTGAACATCCCTGCAGCAATGTCTCAGCTCTCCACTAAGTCACGTCCCCAAAATACAGCTATAGAGCTGTGCCGTCGTCACGTTTTATAAATATTTTCCCCCATTTTTTGGCTTATCTCTTTGTTTATTTGTAGATAATGTGATTGTATGTAGAAAATTGCAAGACATCTACAGAAAGTGAGTAAAACTAATAAGTGAACTTTCAGAGATCTCAGGAGGTGAAAGTAATATACAAATGTCAACTTTGCATCTACTTATAAGCAATGAATGATTGAAAATTGCATTTTAAAATGCAATTATATATACATATATATCTATATGCATATAGGTACATATATGTGTGTGTATAAATATATATGCCTATATACATATATACACATATGTCTATATATATATATATATACATATGCCTATATATATATACACACATGCATATATACATATACACATATATACACACATACACACACAAACACACACATACAATCTCTTCACTGGCTTTCTGTCTAGGCTGTTACTTTTTGAGGATGGAAGGTTGAAATTGTCACAGAAACCTTCTATGTCCCTCTTTCTCCACTGTGAGTCTATAGTCAGCCATGGCATGGCATAAGTGAGTCTATAGTCAGCAATGGCATGGCATAAGTCGCTTCCTTGGCCTTTACAGTCAGAAGAAGCATGGATCATGGACTTCCCTTTGGTTTCTGATGACAGCTTGGACCATGGGCATCCACATGATCCCAGCATCAGCATGTGCCACTGGCCTTAACATGGTCTCTTGTGGCACTACAGAGTATTCATGTCAACATGGCTCTTGGCAGCCGCATAGCCCACAGACATCAACATGGTGGTAACATGGGCACAGAGGACCCATCTGCATTCGGATAATGGAGCCAGACATAGACCTGACAGAGACCACCTGAGGCAACATGGGCCCAGATACCACCAAGGTATCAGGTTCTGCATAGGTCACTCACATCATTATGGCCTCCAGTGGCTGCCATGGCCCTCAGACATCAACAAAGCTTCAGGCTGCAGTACAGACTACAGATGTCCAACTTGGCCATTAGTGGTAACACAGGCCATGGATGTAAACACAAGCCCTGGCTATAGTAGAAAGATGGACCCCAACATGAGCCTCTGAGGTAACACAGACATGGACATCACCCTGGCTTCAGGTGGCTGCACAGGCCAGTCACAACAACATGACCCCAGATGGAAGCATGGGCCATGGGCATCAGGAGGACCTCAGGTGGTGGCCCTCACTGAGGATATCCATATGGCCTCATTAGTAACTCAGGCCAAGGACATCAACAAGGCTCCCTGCTACTGTAGAACTATGGGCATCCACATGAAGACTTCTAGCTTCAACACAGCCTGGGGCAGAGGACCACAGATACCAAAGTGGCCTCCAGGAGCAGCATGGACCATAGTGGTCTTTTGAGGAGGTCTAATTCAGAAAAAAAAAAAAAGAACTGTTCTTCATCTTAGACATCCTGTAGTTGCTCGGAACAAGGGAAATCCTGCAGTTGGGCAGTGTGTTTGGGGACTGAGTCAGAGTGCTAGCTCTAGGCTACTGCATACTACCCTGTCACTCCTACTCAGCAACATGTACCCTAGTGCTCTCACACCTATCTCTCACACCTATCACAGCTGTCCTGTCTCAAGTTCCACCTCTCTCCACCACTTATTCACAGCTCCCATCTCTCCATTAAATATGTGTAGTGGCGATGGAGACTGCAGTGTGTCACATAGTATCTTTTTATCCCTTTCTCCTCTGCCAGACAGCTTTGAATGCATTGCAACAAGTCTGTCTGGTTAAGGTTTTTGGTTTCTGAAACACTGTAAATACTGGACCACGGCTGAGACTCATCTCAGATATCCTTCTGTTGCCCACAGTCAGGGTGATGTCACACCTAGGGAGGACTTCTGGGGGGTGGGATCTGTGTGAACACCTAGTTCCTGCACACTTCCCTGCCCTCAAATGAGGCTCACCAGGCTCAACTTTCATGCTTGTATCCTGGGCACTCTGTCTCCCAGCAGGACCAGAGGCATGGCCGCAGCTACAATGACTCCATGGGCCACCGGGCATAGGGCCAGTACCACTCAGCAATGACCTGTTTCTACAGCAGCTCCACAGGGCCACACATCTCCCAGGTGTGCCAGCAGCCCCACTGCTCATCAGGAGCAACTTTTGTGCTTGCAACCTGCTGTCTAAGACTTGGCATCAAAAGGTATAGATTCATCATTCTTTGCTGTCTTCCCTTCCTATTTCACGAGTCCACATTTTAAAAACATCTTCCCATAAGGTTTGCCTCCACCTGCAGTGGTTGTCTTGGAGCTATTGTGGGCCCTGCAGACTCCTTCTTTGCTACTACATCACCCCTCAGCATCTATAGGTCTCGCAGACTCTTCAGAGTACTGCAGTGGGTATGGGTGGCTGCTGCCATCTTTCTCCCTCATTCAGTTAAATTGTCTTAATAATAAGCCAAGAGTTCAATGAAGTAGAATAGGTCTCCACATGCACAGCCAGTTGATTTTTTAGCAAGTGAGACAAGGTAGTTCAATGGTGAAGAAATAATCTCATATTTAATAATTCTGAAACAATTGGTTATCCGTATGCTCAGTTCTATGTTCATTTTAGTTGTTTCATTTGAGACCATCAAAACCTGAAAAGCAAATGAACTTCAATCAATAAACCAGTGGATGGACGAACAAACTGGAATGCTACTCTGATAAGAGGAAACTAATATATATGCACAACCAGATATACAATAAACCAATTACATCTCAACTCCGTTAAGATTAAGTGAGCCAAGCCAAGCTCACAATTTTGTGACATCTGAGGAGACAATAAACAGTTTCATGGTTATCAGGGGAAGCAGGGTGGGAGCTGATAGTGCTTCCAGTTCCCAGAGCTTAAGCATGGTAACAAAAATACACACAACAAGGGATTGGTAAGAGATAATGTGTAGGAGGGAAAGGGTTAATCACAAAGAGACACAAGGAGACTTGAGGATGAGGAGCAATGGTCCCATGTCTTCATTGTGGTTACAGATACACAACCAGATACATTTCTCAAACTCAGAGCTATGTACAGAAGTCTGAATTGCCCTGTGTCTCAATAAACTTTAAATTTTTCAAATGGCTCTTTCTAGAATTCACTCCGTTTCCCCCTCCCACAGCCTCCCTCCTTTTACATCTTTATACAATATAAGAAGTCAGTTCTGCTGGTCTACAGAGGGCTATCTACAGGAAAGCCAGGGCTACACAGAGAAACCTTGTCTCAAAAAAACAAACAAAAAAAAAAAAAAAAGTCAGTTCTGGAGATGGAGATGGACATGTGTCAGCACCAACAAAGGTTCCCTTTGTGAACTAGATTCCGTGTCTACAGTGAAAACTTCAGGATAAGCTTGAGATACCTGGGATCTCTCAGTTCCTGGAAGCTTCCTGAATAATACTGATGCTTCCAGGTCCATCTCAGAAAGCATAGAAAGGCTATCTTCCCCTCCCTACTCCCTGTGGCAAGCCTGTCTTTGACAATCCAGTCTCTCCACTATAAAGTACAGGAACAGAGGGGACTCCTGAACTCCGGGGTATGTCTACTTACTCTTGATGCGCAGTGTTTAGAGTCAGAAAAATTAACGAGAGAGGGTTGAGTTTGAGGGTCTTATATTCTAAGGTCAGGACATATAATTGCTCAAATTCCTCTCCCTCTCCTCCCTCTCCCTCTCCCTCTCCCTCTCCCTCTCCCTCTCCCTCTCCCTCTCCCTCTCCCTCTCCCTCTCCCTCTCCCCTCTCCCCTCTCCCCTCTCCCCTCTCCCTTTCTCCCTCTCCCCTCTCCCTTTCTCCCTCTCCCCTCTCCCTTTCTCCCTCTCCCTCTCTCTCTCCCTCTTCCTTCTCCCTCTCCCTCTCCCTCTCCTTCTCCCTCTCCCCCTCCCCTTCCTTCTCCCCTCTCCCCTCTCCCTTCTCCCTTTCTCCCTCCCTCTCTCTCTCTCCCTCTCTCTCCCCCTCTCCCTCTCCCTCCCCCTCCCCCTCCCCCTTCCCCTTTCCTTCCCTCTCCCTTCTCCCTCCCCCCTCTCTCTCCCTCCCCCCTCTCTCACACACACACACAGTTTTTGCATTGAACATTTTTAACACTTACAAATGTAAACAGAACAATTTGATCAAAATAGATGTAAATATCACTCAACTCATGAAACTGTAAATTCAAGAACTATCAGACACTCTCCTTCCCTTTGTTTCAACAGTACTTCTGCCAACCCTTTGCCTTTAGTTATTTTAAAACAAACATCAGACCTCAATCATTTTTCTTTAAATAATTCAGTATGTAGCTTGAAGTTCCAAGATTATAATATAAAAATAATTCTATTATATCTCATAATATGGTAAGTTCAAATTTTAATTGTTTCAATGAGCACAATTTTTAATTAATTAATTTTACTTACCTACTTTACATCCCAACCTCAGTTTCCCCTCCCTCCTCTCCTCCCATTCCCCCACCCCCACCCCCACCTCTTTCCCATTCACTTCTCTCTTTCTCTTCAGAAAAGGGGAGAACTCACATGGATATCAACAAGCCTTGGCATTCCAAGTTGTAGTAAGACTACGTGCATCTTCTCCTATTGTGGCTAGACAAGGCATCCCAGAAAGGGGAAAGGGTCCCAAAGGCAGGCAACACAACCAGAGACAGTCCCTGCTCATGTTGTTGGAGTCCTGCAAGCAGAACAAGCTGCACAATTTTTGTATATGTGTAGAGGACCTAGGTCAATCTAGTACAGACTCCTTGGTTGGCAGTCTAGTCTCTGTGAGCCCCTATGACCCAAGATTAGTTGATTCTGTAGCTTTTCTTGTGGTGTCATTGACCTTTCTGGCTCCTACAATGCCCCCGCTCCTTCCACAGGATTCCACAAGCTCTGCCTAATGTTTGGCTGTGGGTCTCTGCAATCTGTTTTCGTCAGTTGCTGGATAGAGCCTCTCTGGTGATGGTTGTTAGGCTCCTTTTCACAAGTAGAGCAGAATATCATTGACAGTGTCAAGGGTGGGCACCCTTCATGGCATGGGTCTCAAGCTAGACCAGTTTTACTGGTTGGCCATTCCCTCAATTTCTGCTCCATCTTTGCCCCTGCATGTTCTATAGGTAAGACAAATTGTAGGTTGAAGATTTTGTAGATGGATGGGTTGGTGTCCAAATCCCTCCATTGGAATTCTTGTCTGTTTACAGGAGATGGCCTGTTCAGGCTCCATATCCCCCAATGCTAGGAGTCCTAACTAGAGTTACTCTCATAGATTCCTGGAGTTTCCATTGACTTAGGTTTCTAGCTCATCTCAGAGATGCACCACCCACCCTACCCCACCATTCCAGTTGTCTCTCCAAGCACTTTCTCCCTCCATACTCCACTGACCTGATCACATGCCACAACACTCCCCCCATTTTCATCCCCCTTCACCACTGTCCAGGCCCCCCACCCACTATGTCTGTTATATTTCCCTTCTCTGTGAGATTCATGCATTCCATCCTTTGAGCCTCCACCCCTTCTTACTTAGCTTCTTTGGTCTCTGGATTGTAGCATAGCTATCATTTACTTTACAACTAATATGTGCTTATAAGTAAGTATAAGTGAGTATATATGATGTTTGCCTTTTTAGTCTGGGTTACTTCACTCAGGGTGATCTTTTCTAGTTCCATCCATTTGCCATCACAGAATGGTGTCCTTGTTTTATAACAGTTGGGTAATATTCCATTGTGTAAATGTACCACATTCTTTTAAAAAAAATCCATTCTTTGGTTGAAGAAAATCAAAGTTGTTTCTGGCTATTATGAATAAAGCTGCTATGAACATAGTAGAGCATGTGTCCTTGTGGGATGGTGGAGTGTCATTTTGGTATATGCCCAGGAGTGGTATAGCTGGGTCTTAAGAGAGAACTATTCCATATTTTTTGAGAAACTGGCAAATTGATTTCCAAAGTGCTTGCACAAGTTTGCACTCTCACTAACACTGGAGGAGTGTCCCTCCTTTCTTGACATCTTCTCTAGCATGACCTGGCACTTGAGGTTTTGATCTTAGTTATTCTGATGGCTGTAAGGTGGAATCTCAGGGTCATTTTGATTTGCATTTCCCTGATGACTAAGAATGCTGAACATTTCTTTAAGTACTTCCCAGCCTTTAGAAATTCCTCTGTCTAGAATTCTCGGTTTAGATTTGTACCACATATTTTAATGTTGTTTGGTTTGGTGATGTCTAGTTTCTTGAGTTCTTTATATATTTTGGATATCAGCCCCCTGTTGGATGTGGGGTTAGTGAGGATCATTTCCCAATCTCTAGGATGCCATTTTGTCCAATTGAAGGTGTCCTTTGCCTTACAAAAGCTTTTCTGTTTCATAAAGTCCCAATTATTAATTATTGATCTTAGTACCTACACTATTGGTGTTTTATTTAAAAAGTTGTCTCCTGTACCAATGCATTCAGGATATTCCCCACTTTTTCTTCTACCAGGTTTCGTGTATCTGGTTTTATTTGATGTCTTTGATCCACTTGGACTTGAATTTTGTTCAGGGTGATAGATTTGGATCTATTCGTATTTTCTACATCCAGTTAGACCAGTACCATTTGTCAAAGATGCATTCTTTTTCCAATGTATAATTTTGGCTTCGTTGTCAAGACAAAACAAAGAGACAAGTGTACATCAGTGTTTATGTTTATTCCTGGGTCTTTGATTTGAATCCACTGATCAACTTGTCTGTTTTTGTGCTAATACCATATGGGATTTTTTTATTACTATTGATCTGTGGTACAGCTTGAAATAAAGGATGGTGATACCTCTAGAAGTATCTTTTATTGTACAGGATTCTTTTGGCTATCCTGGGTTTTGTGTTTTTCTATATGAAGTTGAGTATTGTCCTTTCAGTCTGTAAAAGTGTGTTGGTATTTTGATGGAAATTGCATTGAATTTGTAGATTGCTTTTGGTAAGATGACCATTTTTACTATGTTAATCCTACTGATCCATGAACCTGGAGAGGTTTCCATCTTCTAATATCATCTACAGTTTCTTTCTTCAAAGACTTGAGGTTCTTTCCATACTTGGTCTTTAACTTGCTTGGTTAGTTATACCAAAATGTTTTACATTATTTGTGGCAATTGTGAAAGGTGTTGTCTCCTTAATTTCATTCTCAAGCTGATTATTCTTTGTATATGGGAGGTATACTTTTTTTGCTGTTTGGTTTTGTTTTTGTTTTTTAGTTAGTGCTGTATCCAGCTGCTTCACTGAAGGTGCTTATCAGTCATAGGAATTCCCTGGTAGAATTTTTGGAGTCATTTATGTATACTATCATATCATCTGTAAATAACAATACTTTGGCTTCTTTCTTTCCAGTTTGTATCCCCCTTGATGTCCTTTTCTTGTCTTATTGCTCTAGCTAAAACCTAAAGAACTATATTGAATAGATAAGGAGAGAAAGTGGACAGCCTTGTCTTGTCCCTGATTTTACTGAAATTGCTTTAAGTTTCCCTCGATTTAATTTGATGTTGGCTATTGGCTTGCTGGGTTTTTTTTGTTTTTGTTTTTGTTTTTATTTTGTTTGTTTTTGTTTTTTGTTTTGTTTTGTTTTGCCTTTATTATGTTTAGGTATGGGCCTTTAACCCTGATCTCTCCAGGACTTTAATCATGAAAGGATGTTAGATTTTGTCAAAGACCTTGTCAGCATCCAATAAGATGCTCATGGTTTTCTTTCTCTCAATTTGTTTCTATGGTGGATCACACTAAGAGATTGTCAGATGCCGGACCACGCCTGCTTCGCTGGGGTGAAGCCTGCTTTGACTGTGCTGGGTCATCTTTTTCATGTGCTCTTCCATTCAGTTTGCAAGTCTTTTACTGAGTATTTTTGTATCAATGTTTATAGGAAAACTTGTTGGAAATTATCTTTCAATGTTGAGTCTTTGTGTGATTTGGGTATCAAGGTGACTGTGACTGTGGACTCATAAAATACATTTAGCAATATTTTGTGAAATAATTGAGGAGTATTTTTTGGTATTTCCTCCTTTTTGAACGTCTGGTAGAATTCTGTGCTAAGACCATCAGGCCCTGAGCTTTTTTTGGGGGGTGGGGGTGGGGGAGACTTTTAATGACTGCTTCTATTTCCTTAAGGGTCATAGAACTATTTAAATTGTTTATCTGATCTTGACTTATTTTTGGTAAGTGGTATCTATCAAGAAAATTGTCCATTCCTTTTAGATTTTTCAGTTTTGTGGACAACAGATTTTTGAAGTAAAACCTAATGAGTCTTTGGATTTCCTCAGTGTCTGTTGTTATGTCCCCTTTTCATTTCTCATTTTATTAATTTGGATATTCTCTCTCTGCCCTTTAGTTTGCTTGGATAATGGCTTGTCTATCTTATGGATTTTCTCAAAGAACCAACTCTTGTTTCATTGATTCTTTGTATTGTTCTCTTTGTTTCTATTTTGATTTCAGCCCTGAATTTGTTGATTTCCTGCTGTCTATTCCTCTTGGGTATGTTTGCTTATTTTTGTTCTAGAGCAGTAATATGAGCTGTTGAGTCACTAGTATAAGACCTCACTAATTTTGTTATCAAGGCACTTAGTGCTATGGGCATTCCTCTTAGCACTGCTGTTATTGTGCCCCATAAGTTTGGGTATGTTGTGCATTCATTTTCATTGAAATCTAGAAAGCATTTAATTTCTTTCTTCCTTGACCCAATGGTCATTGAGTGGAGAGTTGTTCAATCTCCACAATTTTGTAGACTTTTTGTTGTTTCTGTTGTTGGTGAAGTCCAACTTTAATCCATGGTGGTTTGATAAGATACAGAGGGTTTTATTTCAGTGTTCTTGTATCTGTTGAGACTTGCTTTGTTATTGAGTATATGATCAATTTTGGAGTAGGTTCTGTGAGTTGATGAGAAGGTATATTCTTTTGTGTTTGGATGAAATGTTCTGTAGATATCTGTTAGGTCCATTTGAGACATAACATCTGTTGCTTCCATTATTTCTCTAGTTAGTTTCTGTCTTGTGGATGACCTGTCCAATAGATCACTTGTCCATTGGTGAGAATGGGGTGTTAAGATCTCCCACTATGAATGTGTGGGGTGTGACTTAAGTTTTAGTTATGTTTATTTTATAAATGTGTGCACCCTTGCATTTGGGGAATATGTATGCAAAATTGAGACCTCATCTTGATGGATTTTTTCCTTTGATAAGTATAGAGTGTCCTTCCCCATCTCTTTTTGTTGATTTTGGTTGAAAGTCTATTTTGTAAGATATTAGAATGGCTACACCAACTTGGTTTCTTGGGTTTATTTGCTTGGAAAATCTGTTCCTAGCCCTTTACTCTGAGGTAATGTCTGTCTTTGATGTTGATGTGTGTGATGGCTTTTTTTTTTTTATGCAGCAGAATGATGGATCCCTTTTTTCCCCTTGCATTCATTCTGTTAGCCTATTGGAGAATTGAGTCTATTGATAATAAGAGATAGAACAAGCAATGATTCTTAATTCCTGTTATTTTGATGTTGGTGGTGATTTTGTGTGTGTGTGTATGTGTGTGTGTGTGTGTGTGTGTGTGTGTGTGTGTTCATGTGAGTGCTGTTGTTGATTATCTTCTTGTGTTGGCCTCTAGTCATCTGAGTTTGGGGTTATTATAGGTTTATGTGCTGATTTCTGAGTTTATCTTTGTTAGATTATGGGTTTTGTAGATTTTCCCCCTGACTTCTGGCCTTATTGTCCTGGGGTTCTGGTGACCAGTAAGTCTCCAAGTCCATTAATGGCCCAGGGAATGTTGTGACTCATGTGACCTCTGGGCTTTTAGGTGCCAAGAATACCTTTGCAGTCCCTAGACCCAGGGAAGGGCTCTGGGAATGCAGAGGTCGTCTGTCAAAGATGTGGTCTTGTGCAGACACAGGCACAGCCTTCCTCCCCATTGTCTGGTTCTCACATTCTTTCTACACCCTGTTCTATGATGCTTCCTGAGTCCTGGAACAAATAATAAAAATGTCCCCTGTTTAGGAATGGCTGTAAAAGTTATGTATTCTCAGCTATGAGTCTCTGAAATCTGTTTTTCTGAACTATGTCTTTTGCCCATTTCTTCAGTGAAGAATTTGATCCTTTGTTACAGAATGTTTTAGCAAATATTAAACTCTAGAAATATAAGTCATGAAACACAAGTTCCCCAATGAAGGAGCTAGAGAAAGTACCCAGGGAGCTGAAGGGGTCTGAAGCCCCATAGGAGGAACATCAATATGAACTAACCAGCACCCTCAGACCTTGGAACTATACCACCAATCAAAGAAAACACATGGTGAAACTTGTGGCTCTAGCTGTATATGTAGCAGAGGATGGCCTAGTCAGTCATCAATGGGAGGCGAGGTCCTTCGTCCTGTGAAGTCTCTATGCCCCAGTATAGGGGAATGCCAGGACCAGGAATGGGAGTGGGTTGGGGAGCAGGGGGAGGGGGAAGGGATTTTGGGAGGGGAAACTAGGAAATGGGATAACATTTGAAATGTAAATGAAGAAAATATCTAATAAAAATAAATAACTAAATACTATTTTTCAAAAAAAAATATACATCATTTCCATATCTTATGTTTGATAAGTTCTTTCTTTAGAAGTATGTATATATTTAAATCACATATATTTATATTTAAATCATTTTTATCCATTTAAAATCACTTATTTTAAAAATTAAATATACAAAAATATGTTTTGTGAGAACAAAAAGGAAAAGAAAATGTTTTGTAGGCTGCAGAGAGAACAGGAGACATTTTATTTTAGCTCTTGGCAGCATCTCTTTTGACCTTTATAATTTGATACCTGTCCTTTTTCTTAGGAATCCCCACCAAGTCACCAGTGAATGGCCTGGTCTAAGCAACTGAAGGTCATCCTGGCCTCCTGCTTTGTCCTTGTATCTTTGGCACATGTGCCTGTGCTGGGTCACTGGATCCAGGAAATAAATGAAGAGTTACATGCACTACTAATTTTCTCTCCTTGTGGCCTCCCCGTGATCCAGCAAAAATTGGAAGAATGATGCACCCAGAGGCATGACCAGTCTTCCCTTCTAAATATAAATGCAGAGACACTAAAAATAAGCAGTGTTAAAGGTGAGTTTCATTGGTTCCTGAAATGCCAGTAAACTAAGGGTAGAAAAAGATCTTACAAAGAGCTGGGAAGGAACAGGTGGCTGCCTGTGTCTAACTGGGCTTTACAAAGTGCAGAGAAACTGTCTTGGGACTGCTGAATACTTGGGAGATATTTATTTTCAGAAGTTGAGCTCAGGGAGGACAGTATGGAACTAGGTCTCTCATTGTCTAGTATGCATGCACCAAGGTGCTTAAGTTTTAGTGAGCCCACCTTAGGAAACCAGGGTTGAGAGATGAAGGAATGAATATAAGTAATTAATCTCCCAACCACTAGGTAATCAGTGATATGTCTGAAGCTAAGTGTAGTAGCATCTGCCTGTCATCGCACTTGAAAATTAAGGCAAAATCAGGAGATGTTGAAGGACAGACTGAGTTCAATATGAGAATATGAGCAAAACATGTAACAGCTCAGAGTTCATAGTCAATCAGAGGTCTGTGTTCATCTCATGGGGCCACTATATGTTTGGACAAATGAATGAGAAGTTATTTCCCTGTTCTTAAGGTGAAGGGTGGTGGTAATGGTGTAGGAATCTAGGTGAGAAAAGAAGGAACAGCAGCAAGCTCTTAAACAGAGTCTCAGGGGTAAATGGAACCAGGAGTACAGCCAATAGGTTGAGACTTAGGCCAGGATCATGTCAACACCTAACTTCACAAGCTGCATCGTGTGTCAATGCCAACAGATAGTCAAGCTCAGACTGTATACAAACAAGCCTGGAGTGACTGGATTCAAAAAGTCCACAGATGACAGAGAAGAAAGCTTGCATAATTCAGGCACTAGCAGATCCTGGAAAACTCAAGTGATGTAACCAGTTACCAGGCAGAGGCAATGCAAAGAATAGAGACATAATAAATATCTGACCTTGATATTAAGTCACTTCCTTCCTCTCCACCTCTCAAACAAATACACTCCCATACCCAACTGCAGACTTCCTCTGAATAGTTAACATGCTCTTTCTCTTGTGATTTTCTTTGTATTATTCGCTTTACCTTTAGTACCATTAATTCTCTCATTATTTAAAAACAAAGCTTTTGACTTGTTTAACAATTAAAACATTTTTATTTTTAGGGCTGACAAATTCAGTAGTTTCTGTTTATGTCCCAGGGACTGTGTTAGGTGTTGTGGATACAGTATTCAAATGTCTGTGAACAAAACAGACAGGGCCCCTGCTCTTGTAGGAGACAGACAAAAAGTAAATAGCAATAAATACTTATGTTCACACTGTGCTAAGTGGTAAGAAGGAAATGATGGCAGCATGAGAGAAAATAGCAGAAGAGCCTAGACTATATCAAGGATGTTAGGGAATGGGGCTCTGCTATCTGCCCTGGGAGTTGCTTCTTGGGTAACTCATGGGTCTGGCCGATGGAAGCAATCATTTCCCTGTGTGCTTCAAAGACAGACCTTCCAGGTTTGATTTGACACAAGTCTTCCAGAATTCATTGTTTACATATCCAGGCCTCTGATCATGAGACTATTGGATCCTTCAGGTCGAGCAAGACAAAGAAAATGCACGTGGAATCTGGGGTCAGACCATCTGACGAGTCTCAGTATTCTATTTCAAACCTAGTATGTTTAGCAAATAATCTCATCTCATGATTTTGGCTTGGGTTCTCTGGAAGTAGAGTCTGAGGAATGAAGGCTGTGTGTAGGTTATTCATATGGGAAGACCTCCCCAGGACTAGGAGTAGGGAAGAGAAGTGAATGGGGGCAGAAGAATAATAACCATGCAAATATACACTAGTGAACTGGCTGTCACTACAAGGCAACAGATTATTGGGCCTTGGAGGAAACCTGCTAAAAGGGTCTCAGATGACTGTGGGACGCACTATCTGTTGGCCCATTTCTAAATCATGTGATATTTGAGGTTTCAGTGGATACTGTAAATTCTCATATAACATATGATAGATAGCCCAGGACAGGAAGTAGGAGTATAGACCAGAGCCAGGAACATTAAATTGTCCCTAAATGAAGCTCAACAAACCTGTGTGGAACAACGTAATGATACAGCAACTGAAACAAGAAGAGGGATTGGAAAGACTCAAAACTGAGATATTTGATGTCCTCATCTGCAAACTAGTGATTATAGCAATGCTGGCTGTTGTCATGATTTCAATATGAAATTATGCCCACTCCCAATACTTACATTAATGCTTGCCCCTCAAGATCATGGTTCTGTTGAGAGGTGAGTAGATCCTGAAGTTGCCAACTTCATCAGTGGTGATCCACTGATGAGTGCATAACTGGATGGGCTATTGGGAGGTGGAGCCTGGGTAGAGTAAATAGATCACTGGGATGGGCCATTGAAGGGATGTCTTGTCCCCTGTCATTTTTGGCTCTCTTTCTCTGCTGCCTGGCCACAAGTGGTTTCTTCTGCTGCACATTTTTGACATGATGGACTGTTTCACCATGGTGTAGAAGCATACAGTCAGGAGCTTTGGACCAGAACTTCTGAATCTACCATGAATCTGTCCTCCTTTAAGGAGCTATGATGGCTACTTTTGATTGTCAACTTGACTATATCTGGAATTAAGTAAAATCTAAGCGGTTAGGTATACCTATGAAAGATTTTTCTTAATTAAATCATTTGAAGTGGCGAGACCCACCTTTTGTCTAGATCTTTTTGAGGTGGGATGATCCAGCTTTAATCTGGGCCACACCTTTTACTGTGAACGTCCATAAAGGACATGGAAAAGGGAAGCTTGCTCTCTTTGCCTGCCTGCTCTCACTGGAAAAGTAATTCTTTCTCTGGCATAAGAGCCTATTTCATGAGTGTACTGGCTGGTTTTGTGTGTCAACTTGACACATGCTAGAGTTATCACAGAGAAAGGAGCCTCAGTTGGGAAAGTGCCTCCATGAGATACAACTGTAAGGCATTTTCTCAAATAGTGATCAAGGGGGAGAGGCCCCTTGTGGGTGGGACCATCTCTGGGCTGCTAGTCTTCGATTCTATAAGAGAGCAGGCTGAGCAAGCCAGGAGAATCAAGCCAGTAAAAAACATCCCTCCATGGCCTCTGCATCAGCTCCTGTTTCCTGACCTGCTTGAATTCCAGTCTTGACTTCCTTGGTGATGAACAGCAGTATGGAAGTGTAAGCTGAATAAACCCTTTCCTCCCCAACTTGTTTCTTGGTCATGATGTTTGTGCAGTAATAGACAATGAGGATTCTTGCATATACTAAAGACCAGCTGAAACATCCAACCTCGTGGATGAACTACTACTGGATTCTTGAACCTTCTGATGGTAGACAGCCATTTTTAGACTACCTGATCCACAGCCTGTAAACCATCTAATAAATTTCAGGAAGAAAAAAAAAAAGATCAAAAAAATCTAATAACTGGTATAAATCTTTGTTCTGCTTGTTCCCTTGTTAACTACTCTACTTATGGACATGGCTTGGCCATTAATCCTTTGATTCATAGCCTCACCAAAGGACCCTTGCTTGCTTAACTGCCAACTTAGCTATGTAAAACAGGGAATAAATTCTCGTAAACTACTAACACTAAGAAGATAATATAACTCCCTGCCCTGAAATGAATCCTCAATCTGTTTCTCTAAGAGAACCCTGACTAATACAGATGCTTATCTCAGGCATGTTGTTCCAGCAATGGAAAGAGATTAATCTCTTAGGCTTTGTTGTGGGGTATCTACCAGAGATGACAACTCAGACATAGGTTCAAGCCAATAGAAAGTCTATGATCTAGCCAGAAACTGCACTGGGTGTTCAGAATCCCCGTTTAGCCCAAGCCTTTCTCAGGGTAAGCTTGTAAACACAAAACTCTACCCTGGGTTGACACATCTCAGTTAGCAAGAACAGTTAGCCAGAAACAGAATTACAGAAGCCAGAGAGCAAGGTCAGTACATTTAGCGACTTTCTCGGAACTCTGGACTTTGTTGGATTAGGTCTTTGTTTTCCTGTTGGCAGGTGGTGCTGTCTGCATGCTGGGTTCATGGCCTGTGTGTCATTGTACTAAAATCTAGGAGGCCACTAAGGTCTGGGACCTGTCATATTCCTCACTGGTTCTATGGGCATGAATCAGATTGTGGACTCATCTAGAGGCAGGGGATTATATTGTCTTCTTAGCATTAGTAGTTTCACACAACTTATTCTCTGTTTTACAGAGCTAAGGAGGCAGCTGAGTAATCAGGGCTCAATCCTACAATGAGGGCTAGGAGTCAAAGGAGTAATGTCCCAGCCATGTCCATAAGTAGAATCGTTAACCAGGAGGACCAGGAAAAGACAAAGATTGGTAGCGGTTATTAAGTCTCACATGTCTCTTTTTTTCTTTCCTGAAGGTTGTTTCTGATCCTGGCTAAACTTTCTCTAGTTACCCTTAATTCGTTGGCATAGAGGCAGCAAGTTTATCCTAGTGCTACAGACTTCCTTGTGCTGTACAGTTGTTGAAGAACAACCTCAGCTAAGGAATCCAACTAGGGCCCCTAGTGAAGGAGCTGGAGAGCGCACCCAAGGAGCTGAAGGGGTCTGCAACCCTAGAGGTGGATCAACATTATGAACTAACCAGTACCTCCCAGAGGTGTGTCTCTAGCTGCATATGTAGCAGAAGATGGCCTAGTCGGCCATCAATGGGAGGTGAGGCCCTTGGTATTGTGAAGGTCATATGCCCCGGTACAGGGAAATGCAAGGGCCAGGAATCGGGAGTGGGTGGGTTGGGGAGCAGGGCAGGGGGAGGGTATAGGTGGCTTTGGAGATAGCATTTGAAATGTAAATGAAGAAAATATCTAAAAAAAAAAGGAAAGAAAAAAATGGGGGGGGGAAAAAAGGAATCCAACTAGGCTTCCAGATAGGAAGCAGAATTTTCTTGATGGTCCAGCTCTCTATCTACTTGAGCACTAAGTTCCTTAAAGTTTTTAATCACTTATAACTAGGGCTAAAGTTTCAACTATAGCAAAGCCCACATACCTACCATCACCAACAGAGGAATGCAAATGGGGATGGATTGTCCTGCAGGAGCATTAGCATTCCAACACACACACACACACACACACACACACACACAGAGAGAGAGAGAGAGAGAGAGAGAGAGAGAGAGAGAGAGAATAAGTTATGAAAAAATCAAAGCAAGACAAATTACATCCTGTCATAAATAATAAAACACTCACTGTGTTGACAGTCACCTATAACACAGATTAATTAAAGCCTAGCACTACCATCCCAAGAACACTTCATTACTTACAACCTGTCTCATTTCAACAAGCACTTATACCTGATGGTAGGGAGGCTGAGCCTGAGCTGGGCAGTAGGGCTTGAGGGATCATGAGAATGACAAAGAAGAACATTCACCATGAGACAACAGCTATCGAACTCATTAAGAGGTACACAAAGGGGTTCCTGGAGTACAGAAAGCAGAGACAAATGAAGATACTGAGTTAGCCGGTAGAGTAAGGAAGAGGCAGTTTCTCCAAAGATTCCTCCCTAAAGGCCTGGAGTTCCAGGCAGCATGATTTGATGAAAAGGAAGCTGTCATAGCAGACTCTGTGGAGTGAAATCCCAAAGAGCCCTGGTAGTGGATGAATGGACTGGTTGAAGTCCCGGAAGGATGTTGAATGCTAAGGTGGTGCTCTGTTTAGAGCAGTGGTTCCCCAGCCTTCCTAATGCTACAACACTTTAATACAGTTCCTCATGTTGTGGTGACCACCAACCATAACATTATTTTCATTTGCTACTTCAGAATTGCAATTTTGCTACTGCTATGAATCAAAATGTAAATATCTGATATGCAGGATATCTAATAAGTAATCCATGTGAAAGGGTTGTCTGTGTTACACCCCATGGGTTGTGAACCACTGGTTTAGAAGGAATGTTCTTATTGTGGGGTGAGAGAGCAGCAGATCAAGTAGAGTTGGAGCAGTGCAAGAGAGGGCTAGATTTGAAACAGTAAAGGTCAGTCCAGACAAAGATGCTATTGACCTTGACAGTGCAGTCAGAATGGAGGTGAGGTGATGGATTTCCAAGAGAAAACCAACCTGTTGGTGCAATTTGTTTGAATGTAGAAGGCAAGGGAAGCAGATAACAGGAATGCCAATTTCTGCCTTAGGTAACCAGATGTTTGGCTATGCCATTTGCTGAGGAAAGGAAAGCGCGTCTCTGGGGAAAGTTAGCCAAGTTGGAAGGAGAATAGAAACATATTTGTGGAGACATCTGCTTGGAATAACATATTTTCCTATTGATTTTTGTAACAAGATTCCTCGCATAAGAAGGAATATTATCCTCAGGGCTCTAAGAGCTGCCAACAGAAAGTACAAGCCTTGCCCTGCAAAGAGACCCCTGGTCCAGGAAGAATGAACCCATTTCCCTCAGGGGGTTCCCAAAATACTGTCCACACCTCTGCAGTTGGGGCCTTCTTTACCCTGTCCTCAGTACTCAGTGTGAGTGTGCCCTGTTTCATGTCAGAAGCAAAGCTATCATAGGGCAGTATCGCAGCCCAGCATTAAGCCCCATCCTCAGCCACGAAACTCTGTCTGTCATGGGGATATCCATTCATTTTCAATTCTCATGATGGTGCTAAGCAAGGAGAGGCTTTAGATTCTAGAACTTGGGCATCCTTCATCTCTCCAGAAAAATTCAGCCTCTTTAGTCTAACACAGAGGCTGGGCTAGAAGGGATGAAAATGTGAAGGAGGTACCACAGAGAGTTAACCCTGCAGAGATGCCCCAGAACCCACAGTATAAACATCTCTCCTCAGAGGTTTATTTGTAATTGGTACTTGAGAATAGTCACATTGGGACAGAGGGGTAGATGATAGCCTTGACTCTACTGAGATGGACTTCCCTATCCCTTAACCATCCCCTTTCCTGCTTATGGGTCCACATCTCTCCTCCCTTTCAGTCATATGTAACTCTTCATTTTCATTAGCCCAAGAATTAAGTCCACTAGGATATCTTCCTTCATATCTCGAGATATTAACAAGATATTATGAAAGCCACTGAGCTCCCTGTGCTACAGAAGTAGGAAGGTACTTATTTTTAAGTGTGCATATCTACCTATCCAAATCTAGTCTGTTCCTTTAGTCACTTTTCTATTCACTCAGCAAACATGTGTCAAGTGCTGGGATGTAATAATTTTTCCTTTTCCTAAAGCAAGAGGGATAAAACATGTAGGGGATGCCCAGGTAGAGGCACCAGAGTGACAGTGTGCAGGAACAAGAGAGCTGAGGTGGGGCCTGCAGCCAGCCTGCCCCAGCTAAGCTCCCTTGGGCAAGCCATACTCTCAACTCAGAGTCACACATATTTTGCAAATGGGGGCCAGTAGCTCCACATGTTCCAGATGTTGGCTGCAAGTATGAAAGCCTTTGGTCATGGCAAGCATGAAACAAATGTCAGAGGGGACACAGAGCCTGTAAGCTTGCTCCCTAGTACCAGTCTAGTCTTTCATAAAAATCTGTGTCCTGTCCTTCCCTGGCCCTCTTTGGCAGTATGGAGCTGTACTCACTTGGAGTTGCTGAGCTGTGGGGAACTGTCAAGAAGACCTCTGGCATCTCCAATTTACCATTTGAATATGTGAAACTTTTGTGACAATAAGTTACTTCCAAGCAGCATATAGGAAATCAAGTTTGTAATGATCATTGCAGTTCCCCTCCCCCTCCTCCCTGGGGACATTTTAAGGACCAAACTCTCTCACTGATTGAGCAGGTTGAGACAGAACAAGGGCAATGACATGCTGCCCATGGTGTCATGCAGCCTATGGTGACATGCTGCTCATGGTGACATGCTGCCCCTGCCTGTCCATCTCTCACAAAGGACATCTAACGCTGGAGTGAGCATCAAGGGTTCACCTCTTTTGTGGAACTTTAAATGATTTATTCAATCGTGCCTTTGATTCCTGCATCAGATGGTGGGATGTCTCCTTAACCTCTTCCTCATCCCACCGAGATGAAACGAGACTGGCTGAGCGCAGCCCACAGAAGTCCGCTTTCCAAGTCTGTTCTTCCTTTGACTCGCCTGTATATGGCCTGCCTTTTGAATTCTCCCCTGGTCATCTTTTTTTTTTTTTTTTTACTTTTTTGTTCATAAAATTTTCCAGTTATTAATTCATTACCTTGTTTCTGATGTTGGAGCTGAAGCTAGCTGTGTCTCCTTTCTCTTCTGACAAGACATAGATGGGAGCATGGGAATTCTGGGTTACTTGTGGGGAACCTTCTCTGAGTCCACATTTCTGAGTGATAAACGCACATAAGAAGGACAGGATTGGGGCACTAAGTATCATGGCCCAGGATCAGGGTAGAGGAGGGGCGGCTGTGATAGAACTTGAGAAATGGCATAATGTCTATCATTCTGATGTCTTCCCCTAGTCCTCATCAACCTGTGCTTAAATGATGAGCTGAAGATGTTAGAATAAACAAGTATAAGTGAAAACAGTGTGTCACTAGAAAATCCCCAGACTGCAGAAGATATCAGCCCCAGAAGCCAGACCAGAATTGACATCCTTGCAGCTTTGGCATAGGGCAGTGGTGGACACAAGCATGGGATCACACTTTCATAGGGATGCTTTGGTTGTCAGTAGCAACGCCAACACCTGCTCTGGAAGAAGCAGGTGGGGAAGAAGCTACAGACACCACACTCAGAAGCCATAGCAGCAGCCAGCAGTGTGAAGTCTGGTGTTCGCTCCTTTGTTGATCTCTCTGGAGAGCCCTGGGTTTCAGGGATGAAGTTTCTGTTCAAAGCTGTGTGGTTGGAGCTGCCAGCCAGTCTTCTGGTAAATCCAGAGAACGCTGGTTTGTGTTTTTCACAAAGATCTTGTCTCATGCAGGCAGCTGTTTTGGGGACACAACCTTTACTTAGGCCTCTGAATCTAATATAATTTCAAAAGGAATTTACAAAAGCTTTGTATAAAAGCCTCTACTAGAATAGAGCCACATTTTTAAAAGGAGAGAGAGAGAGAAGAGAAAGAGGGAGATGAAGTAAATGAACCACAAACAAGGTCTAAAGCCTTGAGAACAGATAAAATGAGCTATGCTAGAAAACACAGTCAAGCAACTGTGCATACTCGGTCAGAAACCCCATCTCTTTAGACCCTTAGAGTACAAGCTGCTTGCTCAAGAGCTGAATAAAGTCCAGCTATTAAATGATATTTCCCAGTGTATTACTGCATTACAAGAACGGTACATAGGTTATAGGTTAGAAGGTTACAAAATGTCACCAACCTTAACCTAAATGTTCTGTTGGAATATTCTGCTTGTTGGTTCTTTGTCCTAATCGCCATGGGCAACTCTGAAAGGCAGCAGGCTAGGTGCCAGGCTGAGGATCAGGCACACAGCTGAGGGAGACAGGAATGGCCTCTGTTAAAGAGCAATTCTCATTTCAATCTCACACCAGCGTGCAGATATGGGCATTCAGGTGAGGACTCTGAGTCAGGGAGTGACTGTAATCCACACGAATGTAAGCAGCGGGTATGGGGAATGGAGGTCCTTTGTCCTAACTCCATTCTCTCTGCACAGAAGGTAAGGACTTCACCCAGGTTTCCACACGGCTTGGTGTGACATTTAAATGGGTTGGTCCTCTCATGCTACACAAACCCAATACATACTGATCATCTGGTAGCTAAATGAGAATGAAAAGTCCTCTGAATGAAAAGCGTACAGCTCGACAGTGAACCTATGAAAATATCAAAAAATGGCTTTCTTTTAAAATCCCCTCTTGTTTTCATAAGCCCAAACTAAGCAGCCAAGAGACAGACTGGAACTAGATAGATTTCACTGACAGGTGCTGCCAGAGTTAGACTGCCTGAAGACTGGGGTCCAGGCTAGTCTGGGAGAGCAAGATGCCTCCCATATCCTCATACAATGCCCTAACCATTTCCTGTGTGGGCAGTCCTCCTGGGCCCTTTACAAGTTCAACTGCTGTAATTAAACATCTCCACAAATTACCAAAGTACTCTAGAGGGTTGGAACCAGAATTGTTGTGAGGGGAAACAGAGCCACCTAGGAAAGCAAGATGTAACAGGGTGTTTAGGTAAAACAGTAACAAAGGTTTGGAGGGAGGGTCAGAGGTCAGAATATACCTTTGTGAGACTTGAAGGAGAAATAGGCTGCAGGAAAGAGAAGAGCATGAAGTACCTCAGTGTACTGAGCTGATGGGTGCTTTCACACACAGTGGTGCTCCACATGGGAGGATTAATCCCAGGACCCCTGCAGATAACAAAACCTTGAGACGCTCACATCCCCCATAGCAAAGATCCAAAGACCATGTACCTCCCACAGCCTTTAAATCATCTCAGATTCTTTTTCATGTTTCCCTTATACAATGTAAATGCTGTGAAAACAGTTGTAATCTATATTGTTTAGAAATAATGGCAGGAAAATCTTAAAAGGCCATCCTCAGTCAGGGCAGTCTTCAATTAAAACAACAACAAAAACAAAAACAACCACCAAAACACTTTTTGATCGTTGGTAGGTTGGAACAGTAATGCAGAATCAGTAGACACAGGGCCAAACTGAATTATGTATTTCATCCTATAAAAACATCCTAGAGACATATCTTAATTCTGTTTTACAGGGAAAGAAACTGAGGCTAATGTGGAAAGAAACTTGGCTAATTTACCCAAGGTGACTTGGACAGTAAGAACAGGGTTGAAACATAAACCCTGGAAAGTAGCAACATCCATGACCATCCTGTTCCATACATGTGCATGAGTACCTGCAGGCATTTTAAGATTTTACTTTATTTTTAATTTATGCATGTGTGTGTGTGTGTGTGTGTGTGTGTGTGTGTGTGTGTGTGTGTGCGCGCGCGCGCGCGCATACACATACAATGAGTACAGTGCCAACTGAGGCCAGAAGAGCAGATTCTCTGGAGCTTGAGTTCCAGTTGTGAGCCACCTGACACAGGTGCTGGGAATCAAATTCTACAAGAGCGGCAGGTGCTCTTAACCCCTGTGCCACCTCAAAGATCCAGCTCCAGCCCCTTTGTTAAGATTTCTTAACAAAGGCATCTAGAAATTTCTAGGTTCCATTCTCAGAATTTTGCAGATATTAACTCATTTAGTATTCATATCAACCCTGGAATAGTGGCAGTATTATTGGTATTACAAGATGAAAAACTGGACAGACAGATACTGCCCAAGGTCACACATCTGGTAGCAGAGCCGGCTACTTAAGTAAGAGCCAACTCTTCCCATCATCCCTCTATTAACAGGTCAATTACTAAATACTAATTCCATGCCAGAAACTGCTGGTACTTTTTAGAGTGCTTTGAGTTTACTCATTCAGCTCATGAAGTATGGGGAAGGGGAGGAGGTGGACATGCCAGTAATGTAATAAGGTGGCTGACACCCAAGTGTGGGCTCTAAGCCAAGCCCTAGTTTACCAGTTGCTTGACCTTGGGTAAGTCATCGAGCCTAGAATCGTGACCATTTTCTCATCTGTAGAAAGAAAGCTATAATTGCTCTGCTGGGTCGGGGGAGCTTGTGATAAAGGCTCCTCTGCCTGTCTGATACATGAAATGCCTTGTTGGCAAGTGATATATTTTTATGGTATATGTTGGGATGGGCTTCACTTTCAGAGCAAGGAATATGGGTATGGCCTAGTGGCATTCTGGAGCAGGCTCCCTGCATATCTTATAGTGGGCTTTAATTTCTCAGGACCTCTAGTGGCTCCGGTTCTGGCTGCGTGTAGAGAGCAGCCACTTGGCCAGTTGGGCCTCCTAAAGGTGCTGTCTGGTCATTGCCCCTTTAAGGTGTTGAGATGGTTAGCCCTCACTGAAGATATGAAGGAAGAAATAACTAGACTGTAAGATGCCAGAAGAAAACACTGTCCACGTGTGCTCAGAAGGCTCATTTTTTCATCAGAACCTCACCATCTGTAAATCAGAGCCTCAACTGCTTGGCAACTCATCTACAGTTCAAGGCTACTGGACATGGCAAGAAATAATAAATGGCTCCATAGTATCAGCATGACTGCAAAGCCACAAGGCCAAGAGTTGTGCCTGAGAGGTTCTCTCGGGTTATTTGGAGGGAGAAGACCAATGAGGAGGAAGCTGGTAAACTGTGGGCTGGTGCACCAAGGTCATGACCTAAGTCTTATGCTTGCTCTCCACACTCCCTCTGTGGTGGTTTGACATTATTGGGAGGTGTGGCCTTGTTTGAGTAGGTGTGGCCTTGATGGAGCAAGAGTGTCACTGGGTTGGACTCGGAGGTTTCAGAAACTCAAGTCAGGCCCATTGTTCTTCTTTCTTTCTACTGCCTGAGGATCCAGATGTAGAACTCTTTGCTCCTTCTCCAGCACCATCTTGGCCTGTATACCGCCAGGCTTCCCCACCAGGATGATAATAGACTAAACTGTAAGCCAGTCCCAATTAAATGCTTTATAAGAGTCGCCATGGTCTTGGTGTCTCTTCACAGTAATACTACCCTCCCTAAGCCATCCTCCTCAGGAACAAGCAGCTGGCAGCTTGAGTTGCTGCCGCTGTTGCCTACTGGGAGACACTGAGCCCTGGCCCAGGACTGGGCCTTCTCTTAGGCTTGTCAAGGAAGACAAAACTATTGCTAAGAATTTTCCAGATGTGGTTAGAAATAGATCTCGGGGGTTAAAACCATGTGAACAAGAGCGGTGTGATCAGCATCATATGCCTGGATGAATGGCTGCTACAGCAAAGAATGGCAGGAAGCTGAAGACAAGGTTGAGGAATGCCATGACAGTCTCTGTGATGGTTTGTATATGCTCGGCCCAGGAAGTGGCACTGTTAGAAGGTGTGGCCCCATTAAAGTAGCTGTGTCACTGTGGGGGTGAGCTATAAAACCCTCATCCTAGCTGCCTGGAAGTCGGTATTCTGCTAGCAGCCTTTAGATAAAGATGTAGAACTCTCAGCTCCTCCTGCACCATGCCTGCCTGGATGCTGCCATGTTCCTGCCTTGATGATAATGGACTGAACCTCTGAACCTGTAAGCCAGCCCCAATTAAATGTCCTTATAAGAAGTTGCCTTAGTCATGGTGTTAGCAGTAAAACCCTAACAAAGACAGCTTCCAACCTCTCTTCCTTAGCTCCCACATTCTCTCATACCCATGCAGGCCTTTGTATACATTATCTCCTCTGTTCTTAAATGTCATTCTTCCTGTCAGAGTACGCAAGCAAACAAACAAACTATGACTCAAGGATGTCAACAGAGTCACTCAGGTTGATGTAGCAAGGAAATCACTGGGAAAAGGTGGCTGAAAAGGCATGCTAGAAGTCTTGGGGAGGCATGTTTTGTCTGTATCAATGAATAAGGGGAGCTGAAGGGCTTAGGCACGTCCAGCTTGCCCTGGGAGGGTTTATTCTGGATCCTGACTGGAGAATGGAATGAAGGGAGGATTTGAATCCAATGGTATGGACCTGGTGAGAGGAGAAGGAGGTCATAGACTGAGAGAAGTGGAGGCCAAAAATATTTTTAAAGGAGAAGTCTGATCTATGTAAAGGGGCTCTGACAAACAGTGCATCTTCTTTTCATCAAGTTTTCCAGGGCTAAGAGACAGGGAAAGGGCACAGTCTTACAATGATAAAAGGGTAAACTGTGCCAGTCTTGGGATTCTCAGGAAAGGCTTGGTATTTTATTTGAAAATTTTCAAAAGTTCAGTCAAGTTGCATCAAGCAACTAAGACAACTGAGCCAACTGAAACCCTTGCAAAGGAACAAGTGCAGAAGCTCCAGGAACCTCAACAACTTCCAGATCTGTCCCGTGTCCAGAATTCTTATAGCAGAGCATCAGGGGCCTTGAACACAGAAACTATAAATCCATGGACGGCAATGCCCATTCCTTCCCCAGTCTGTAAGGTCTAGTCTCTGAACCCCTAGGGTTGCCAGCATTTAACCATGTAGGTCAAAGTTAACTGAGCTGACAGTAATCATGGATTTCTGAGGAAAGAGTGAGAACATTAAATGGAGAGCATGGCTGAGGGTCCAGGGAGAGAGCAAACTGGCAGTCAGCCAGCGCCAGGCGTGGACGCACATACACCAAGTCCTTCTTGGAAGGCAGGGAGGAAAATGTGTAGCAACTGAGCCAAAGAGAGGGAGAGATGTCGTCTCCCCCCTCCCCCCCACCAGGAGCCAGATTAACCAGATGGATGCCCACAGGCATGTTTAGTACAAGGCCCGGGAAGCTGCAAGGTGAATTCACTTAATCTCAGCTGAATGCTTGATCGCATCCAATGCATCCTGCCCCAGGAACACTGTTTTCTCTTCTTTCACCAGGAAGGCTGGACTCCTAGTCAGATTTCAGGAACTTTGCAATAGATCACCTGACTTCGTTTTCCATAAAGCATTTGTCACTCTCAAAAACAGTACTTGGATGCTCAGCTTATTTGTTATGGATCTCGTGTCCTGAGAGCAGCTGTTTTTATGTGTGTGAAGCAATATCCCACAGCCTGTCACAGTGCCACCCTGGCAGACACTCAGTTTCTCTGAATGAACCTCAGAAGTCAGTAAATAAATTAGGAGACAGAAATATTGGAAATGTGATACTCAAGTCAGAAGTTAGAAGATTGAACATTTGGGCACAGGTCATTCAGTGTTCATGGTTTGAACCAATAGATCATTCAACTTGTCTTGTTGTTAATGTCAATTACCTTAGAATTCCAGGGACTAAAGCACATGAGTGTTTATACACCAAATATAAGAAACAATGTGTTAGCGCTGATGAAGTAATGTGTGCACTTAGGGTCACTGACAACACTAGTTATCACAGAACACTTTCTCAGTGATATCGCAAATAATATTTCTAAAATAAAAATCTAACCAAAAGTGTGACACAACAAATGATTAGTTGCTACTTCGTTTTTAGGAACAGAAACTTCTGTTCCTTCTGGCCTTCCTAACTTCCCAAACAACTGGAAATCTGTGGCAATCTGAATGATTTATAAAGACGTTAGTTGTTTGGGGGTTTTGGTTGCTGTTTGCTTTAGTTTAGGTTGCACAAGCGCCATGAGGTGTCAGGTATGGCTGAGATTCAGATCCAAAGAAAGCCAGGACGGAAGCATTCCGATCAAGTTACACCCAGAGAGTGAGCCGAGTAGCTAAACTTATGAAAAAGAGTTTAAGTTTCAGAATGCCTTGGTTCCTTCCCTCCACCGTGTTCATGGGTTTTGTGTTGCACTACATACATAGCAATGCTGGAGACCAAAATTGCCTTGTGATTAGGATCAATGTGAGTTGGACCTCATCTAAATTGTCCCCAGCCAAGGTCCAAATGTATGCAGTGTTCATTCAATGCTGTCAGACAGAGATGCTAGGGGGGATAAATGGTGCTTTGTGTTGGTCAACCTATAATCCAATCAAGAATGACCTACCAGGAGGAGCCTGGCAAAGTGATGGCTCAGCAAAACTCATCCCCCAGTCCCTTCAACTTCTCTGAAGTGTTTGTCAAGGAACACATCTGCTAAAGTGTGTTTGCATTTAAGTGTGCTAATCTGTGTTTCCTAAATTCCTCATAAGCAGTTTGCTTTTAGCCTGAGGCAAATCCAGATATAACTAGAAATTCAAAGGGGCAGACACTCATGGCCACCATGGTCTTGAAGTACTGTTCCCTTCCAGTCAGAGTCCAGAAATTGCCTCACAAACCACAAGAACACCAATCTCAGACAGACAGAGAGAGTTTGTTGAGCATATGCCCAGGACTGATCAATCAGGGCCATAGTCCAGATTCGGGAACTGAATCATGACCCCAAGTTAAGGTCCTGCAGAGCATGTGTAAGGTCCTATACAAACATCTGTGTCAAGTTATTTCACCAATCAGGATTTAGAAATAGGGGAGTTTCCTTAGGAACATGTTTTTGTTATGTTTATCCCACTTCCATTGGCTGGGGTATTCAACTGTGGCAAGGAAAGTTCCTTTATCTAATATTCATGTGTTAACTTGTCTTCCAGAATGGGACTTGTCTTGTCTAACATTCAAGTCTTAACTTGCCAACCAGGATGTCAGTTACCAGGGAGGTCTTGGGAACTTGAACTTTACTAGACCACTACTCAAAATGGAAGTCTTATTCCAAATAGTTCCTTATATTGATGCAGGTGTCTCTCTTATGTTGGGGTCCATCCCAGGGGCAAATACCATAAAAGGCAAATACCTTAAAAGCTTATGCACAGGTGCAGGAAGTGATGCTGGGTGGTTGGTTCAGGTTCTACTGACGTCTATTGTGATTGGTTTCCAAGGGAACAGATTATAACAAAATATGTAACCACCTTGGGCATGAGAAAGTTTCCTGGTAACAGCAGAAATAACATATGAGAAAGTTTCCTTATAATAATAATAATAATAAGAAGAAGAAGAAGAAGAAGAAGAAGAAGAAGAAGAAGAAGAAGAAGAAGAAGAGGAGGAGGAGGAGCACAAAATGGCAGGCTAGCCAGGTGACAGTACTGAAGCCTTAACACTTCCTTTGCCTCTGCACCGGGACTAGAAATGGACAAAAGAGAGCTGAGTTTGTTTTTCTGTTCTTGTAGGGCAAAGCAGTTTCTTCAAACTGTCAAAGGGTCTTCAGATGACCCTTTCTTGCCCCATTCTTGGTCTTTGTGTTGTGTTGGAGCAAATATAACCTAGTGGGCCAGCCCACCCTTGGGTACTTATTCTCATTCATATCATGAGATGTGGCTCCAAAGTAGAGTAGAAGTAATCAGAGCTAAGCAAACCTCAGTTAACTTCACTAACCTAACCTACAGAAGACCACGTCCACTCCTGAATAACATCCATCCATTCTACTCATCACAGAATGTCCTACAAGATTAACTCGGATGTAGTCTCCAAGAAACTGCTGACAGATTTTGACACAAAGTGAATTAAACCACAGATAATAAGCAAGATACTTGCAGAAGCCTCAAGTATTTAAAAATGAATCAACATTCTCATAAATGTCCTGAAGATTAAAAACAAGTAAGCTTTCAAGAAAAGTTAGGAAAACCTTTTTAAATAAATCACACAGTATACCAAACAATATGATAGATAACTAAAGGTATGGCCTGAGGGAAATTCATAGTTCTAAATACTCTTATTAGATAAGAGTATAGGTATATAGAAATAACCTAAGCTTCCACCGCGAGAAGGCTAAATTAAGTTCAAAGTAAAAGAAATTAAAAATAATAAAACAGAAAAGGCTTTGGGGATATTTAATTACAAGCTCTGTGTGTGTATGCGCACATGCATGTGCACGTGTGTGCAGATGTCTGTGCCTGTGCATGCACATGGGGAGGCCTGAGCTAATGCCCCATTCTTCCTCAATTGCTTTCCACCTTGTTTTTCAAGACAGGGTCTCTCACTTGAACCTGAAGCTCAACAATTATCTAGATTGTGTGTCCAGAGCCTGATGTCTGTGTCCCTGTGCTGGGTTCACAGGCACTTGCCACCTTCCTTGCTGGGCATCTTCATGTCTGCACAGGGGATGCTTTACCCTTTACCCATTGAGCCACCTTGACAGCTTCCAAACCCAAAGCACACTCACTTCCTAGTCCTTCCAGGTCTGCCATACTCACCTCCACCATGATATTGGAGCCTCCCTGCCCTTCCTGCCCCCTCCAAAAAAAAAAAAATCAAGTGAAATTTCTGTTGCTCATAAACTCACTGGAGCACGGTCAAACTCTTGGCAGCCACCGATAAACACAATTAAGTCCTTCCCAACCATACTCCCACCGGAAGCCATCAGTTGTGGGGAGCTACACTTCAGCATCCCTATCACAATTTTTAACAGTTCTCTTTGGTGTTTTTCTGTTTAGGATATTACTTTGGGGCGGGGCAGAGGGTGTAGGTGTCACAGAAGCCTTCTGTGTCCTTCTTTCTCAACGGTGAGCTGCAGTCATCAATATCACTGCAAACGTAGCTGTCTTGCCCTTTACAGACAGAAGGAGCATGGATCGTGGCTTTTGGCAAGACCACATGCATCTGTATGGTCCCTGGCATCAGCATGCATCACTGACCTCAGCATGGTCTCCTATGGCCATACAGACCACAGACATCAGCATGGCTCTCTGCCACTGCACGGCTCAGACACCATCACAAGTCTCAGTGGCAGCATGGCCCACAGACACCAACGTGGCTTCAGGCTGCACCACAGACTATGGACATCCACACAGCCCTTGGTGGTAACACAGGCCACCACAGACTCCAGCTGTAGGAGGACCATAAACCCAGACACGGCCCCTGGAGGAAGCATGGCCCACAAATATCAGGATGGCCTCAGGTGGCAACCAAGAATATCCATATGGCCTTTGATGGTAACTTAGGCCAGAGACATCAACATGGTCCTGGCTGCTGTAGGAGCATGAGCTCTAACCTCCAGCTTTAACACAGCCTGGGACAGAGGACCATGGGTACCAAAGCAGACTCCAGGCACTGGCCATAGTAGTCTTTCTAAGAGGTCCAATCCATAAAAATGAACAGTTGCTCACCTTGGACATACTGTAGTTGCTCAGAACCTGGCGAAATGTGGGGCTGGGTAGCATTTTCTGGGTCTGATGTGAGCACAAGTTCCAGACTGCCGCACACCACCCTGTCTATCACAGGCTTCTTTCTGCCTCACCTCTCACCACTGCGGAGTCTCTAGTCTCTACTTCTACATCCCTCCATTGCTCACTAAGGTCTCCATTCCTCTATCTTTCCCATCTCACCATTGACTATATATCTGTTATAATGGCATTGGGAAGTATAATTTATCAGATATTCTCCCCCCCCCATTCAGCTTTGCATGCAAATAATCAGTGTAATGAGTCATGGGTCTCTCGTTCAAGGTTTCTGGTTTCTGACACACCATAATTACTGAACCATCACTGAAACTCATCTCAGATTTCCTGCCCAGGGTTAGTGAGATGGTACAGCTAGGCGTGCTTTTGGAGGCAGGTTCTGTGAGAGCTCCTGGCTGCTGCCCACCTCCCTGCCTTCCACCCCAAGGCTTACTAGTCTCAGACCTTTGTGCTTATAGCCTGCAAGCACTGTACTCCCAGTCCAGCAAAGCAAGCAGTGTGGGCCACAGCTGCAGCACCTCTATGTCAGTGCTGGCTATTGTTGTTAGAGGTGGAATTATGTTTGCGTGGTTATCTTCTTTTCGGTTTGTTGAAAGATTATTTTCTTGCTATTTCTAGGGCATAATTTCCTTCCTTGTGTTAGAGTTTTCCATTTATTATCCTTTGAAGGACTGGATTTGTGGAAAGATATTGTGTAAGTTTGTTTTTGTCATGGAATACCTTGGTTTCTCCATCTATGATAATTGAGAGTTTTGCCGGGTATAGTAGCCTGGGCTGGCATTTATGTTCTCTTATGGTCTGTATGAGATCTGCCTAAGATCTAGCTTTCAAACTTTCTGGTGAGAAGTCTGGTGTAATTCTGATAGGTCTGCCTTTATATGTTACTTGACCTTTTAACTTTTGGTTTTCTTTCTTTGTTTTGTGCATTTGGTATTTTGTGCATTTGGTATTATGTGATTGGGAGGAATTTCTTTTCTGGTCCAATCTATTTGGAATTCCATAGGCTTCTTGTATGTTTATGGGCATCACTTTCTTTAGGTTAGGGAAGTTTTCTTCTATAATTTTTGGAAGATATTTACTGGCCCTTCAAGTTGGGACTTGTCACTCTCTTCTATACCTATTATCCTTAGGTTTGGTCTTCTCATTGTGTCCTGGATTTCCTGGATGTGTTCACACATGTATGCACCTGTATGTGTGAAGGCCAGAGGTCAATGTCTGGTGTCTCCCATCAATATATACCTTATTTTTCTCTTGGAACTGGGGTCTCTCACTGAGTCTGGAGCATATCAATTGTCTACACTGGCTCAATAGTAAATCTCCCTGGCTCTTGGATTGCTGATATGCACTGCAGTGCCTGGTCGTGTGTGAATGCTAAGGATGTGAACTCAGGTCCTAACACTTGTAAGGCAAGCACTTTACTCACTAAGCAATCTTCCCAGTCCCCAATAATAGAAAACTTAAAAAAAAAAAAAACACCAATGGCACATACTTAAACAATAAGAGACATGCATGTTTAAGCTTAAACATGTGTTACAGAACTTTTCTGGAAGCTATGTGAGTGTGTTTATCACATGTCCTTTCTTCAGATAGAGTAACACAAATTCAGAAGCTCTCATGAGTGGATAGTGACTCATACAGTGTCTACCCACATCTCAGACATGAACTACATAGGGAATGAGAGGGCAGCCCAGTCTCTGCTGCATCTCCTATGGCTGTAGTGGGATAGGTACGTGAGAGGTAACATGACTGTGCTTCATTGTCAATCTATAAAATACGGATTGTTTGGATAAGATCATGTGCCATCGTTTTGATGATGTGGGGACCTAGAGTAACTAATAGGAGATGCAGAACTGTGAACTATACAGTATTGAGAGAAAGCTCAGATTATTGCTCTAATACCAGCTTACAAACTAGTGCATAGATTTCTTCTTCTAGCTTATAGTGCTCACCTCCTGCTGAATCCATTAAAGGCCACATTCTTGCTAATGTTCCTAGATATATATTGGTGAGGCAGAACCTTTGTGAAGTTATATCACAGTAGTTATCACACCTTGTCTTAGGGTAGAGCAACACAAATTTAGAAGCCTTCTTAAATGGCTAGTGACTCGCACAGTGACCATTCACATCTCACACATGCAATACATGTGGAATGGAATGGCTGATACAATCAGTAGCTACTGCCAGCTATGATCCTTTGCTATATGACTTTCAGTTTCGCATGGGCACATTCTGCTCTGATCATCTAGCAAGGAAGGAAACAGGGAAGCTCTCTAGAGCTGGTGCACACTGTGACACACACCCCTTCCATAACACATGTCCATTCTGAGAAACATGTCCCTTCTGTGACACACACCCTTTCTGTGACACACATCCTTTTTGTGGCACAAGTCTTTTCTGTGACACACATTTAATCTGAGACACAAGTACCTTCTGTCCAAACTGTATCGGCCAAACTTGATTGACTAAGTAAGCCAAACCTTAATGTAAGAGAATGTGGGAGATGTGGTGGATGTTCCCAGAAGGAAGAGAACGGCCTTGGCTAGGACCACATACACATTTAACTCTGCAATCTAAGAATGTGTTTTAATGAGATGTTCCGTTCAGAGTTATGCCAAGTAGCCCTTCCAAATTGTTCTTCCTTTCTTCCTTAATGACAGAAGCATACAGTTTTGCTGGTGTGTGGCCATTCAGAACAAAGATTTTCTGAGAACTTCTTATAAACAAGAGTATCATATGACCAATTTATGACTAATAAAATGTATAGGATTGTCTCCAGGAAATTTTTCCTAAACAATATCTTATGCACACGTTTATTTCTCCAATCTTCTTTCTTCCTTCTTCCTGAAGTGTGAGGTAAAGCTGGCGCTTTGGCTGTCATTTTCATCCACAGCCTAGAGACAGGAAAGTGCAGAGCTCTGTGAAGCCAGGTGTCTCTGTAGCATTTGAAGGGCAGAGGATGCAGCTCAGCTCTGGAATGCCCACTTAAAAACTTGTGAGCAAGAGAAAATAGGCTTTCTTTGGGTTTCAGGCTGGTCTATCATCCACAGACAATCGAATCCCAATTTAGGCAGGGCTACGCCTTTCTTCCAAAGTTCTAATCTTTTGCTTTTCTTCTTTTTATTTATAGTGTGATTCTGATTTTGTTGAGGATGTATTCACAAGAACTCATGGGAAGATAATATTTTGGAGCAAAATGGAGGATGAAAATGGGAAGTGTATTCTAAGAAATGATATATGCTCTGTCTTAAAGGCGAAGCCTTCCACCTCCAGTTCAGCTTTGTGGAAGACCACAATTTGTTAGTTTTGTGTGTTTTAAATGTCATGTAAATAAAGAAACTATCTAATAAAATAAAAAAATAAATAAAGACTTTACAGAACAAGAGAGACTTTCTAAGACGTAAAAATATTTTACCTTCTTCATAGATGTTGCTTATATTTGTTAAGCAGTATCTACTGTAGCACTTGAAATACCTACTAATTATTGTCTATAAACTATACAACCATCATCTATTAAAAACTTACAATAAACATAAAAAAGGTCCCATTCTTATTTATAATTTGTTTGTTTATTCATTTATCATGGGGGAAGCACACACATGCCACAGTGTGTATGTGGAGGTCAGAGGATAACTTGTGAGAGTGCTTCTCTTCTTCCACCATGCACATCACAAGGATTGAATTCAGGTCACAAGGTCTGGCAGCAGGGACCTCTGAGCCACCTCACTTATCTACTACTTATGCTTTGTTTTTGTTGTTTGGCTTTAAATAAAATAGTATTTTCCAGACCATTACATCAGAGGACACTGGCCATTGATTTCTGCCCAAGGAAGGATCTGGACAGGGAATTAGATGTGTAAATTTCCATAGCAAGAAAGAAGATCCAGGCATCAGTAGGCTTACTGCTAACCCATTAAGACACAGGGGTTTTCCAACCACACATGTGGCTCCACTCTATACCTGTACAACCCCTGACTCCTTTCCCTATGAGTTGTCTAACAAAGCCCACACCCTGGCAATCCTTCCAACCTGCCCATCTTCATTCTTTGTGCCACACCCTACAACCCTTTCTGTGATCTGATTTTGACAGGGTCTCCCCTGGCCCGGGCACTTACTATGTAGCCTATGCTGACTTTGAACTCACAAGAATCCTTTTGCATAATCCTGCCAAATGTTGGGATTGCTAAAGTGGAAACTTAAGGGTTCCTTGAAAAGTCAGTCGTGTTGGATGGTGTTTTGCTAAAGCAAACATATAAAGGAGTGTTTTCATGAAGGGGATACAGATGAAAGGCTAAGGCAGACTCATGAAGGACCATTTAGCTGAAGCAGACATAGGTGAATGGAAGTTCTACTAAAGTGAACATGTGAAAGGACGTGATGAAGGATTCTTTGCTAACAATGCGCACATATCAGTTCGCCTTACGTTGTGTGGTTCAGTTGCATTTGTTGGAACTTCATAGAGAAAAATGCACCAAAAAACTTCTGGTGGTATGCTACAGCTTCTTGCTGCTTCTGTGGATTCAGGCTGGTTATCAGAGTGATGTCAGCTGAGACAGATACACATGCTGAGGCAAGACCTGTGGAAGACACATGATGTTTGGAAAGAATAAAAAAGGACTTGATGGACAGTGACAGAGGCTGATCGTGGCTTGTTTATAGAGCTAGCTGTGCAATGCTTGTGTGTCTTGTGTCTTCGCTGATCTTCACTTCCCTGAGAGAGGCACAGCCAAGAACTCCTGGCATTTCTCTGGGTCCCTCCTGCTGACTCGTGCCAAGGCTGATGCCTGACTGTTTCTGCTAGGTAATGCCACTGCTAGTGATTCGTGTTTGCTATCCTGACTCTACCAAACTGGACTGCTGGTGCATCCATGATGTGTTTGTGAGTGGATGGAGCTGCTGCTGCTAGCCTGTGAACTGAACTGCTGATTTCCAGACAATATAGATGGGAGTTGCTCCAAAGAACCTTCCTAAACAGACCCACTTCCTCAGAATCCTTTTTTCCCCACTACCTCTGGTGGGTGGTGGGCTAAACGGGAGGTTAAAGCATTTAAGAACTATCATTAAAAACAGGTTTTGAAAAAATTAAAGTTATAGATTGTAGATACGAGCCACCACAGCCTACTTCCCACAGTAATTTTGTTTTCTATGATACTATGGTTCAAGTGGCCCTGGAACTCACTTTGTAGTTCCACATGACCCCAATCTCATGACAGTTCTCCTGCTTCAGCCTCCTGGGTACTGGGATTATAGGCATGAGCCTCCATGCCTAGCCCTACAAGACTTTATAATGTTTCCATTTTGGGCCACCATGATCTCATTTACAAACATAAGCAACAACGTCCTACCAGACTTCTGCCCACCCTCACAACAATCCAGCTAAGACCTGTTCTGTTCATTCCATCCAGGGCACCAGCTTGTACTTTAAAAGTCAGAAATAGTACAAGAGAAAATTCTTGAGAGACGGGGAATCAGATTGTCTATCACAGAGCCAAGGTAAGAGGAAAACCTTGGTGGCACCTGTTTGAATTCTTAAATTGATAGGGCTCTGCCGTGTTTCCTAATCACCCTTATATTGAGTTACAATTAATGTCCTACTCACAAGCAAGGCAAATCGATATTGCAGAAATGGTTCCAAGCTTTAAATCTCAGTCTCCTTGTGTTTTGTGCCAGCCCTGTAGAGGTTACTGCTTTCTCTCGTTTCCGCTTAATCTTTTTATTCCTACTGAAGCACGGGACTCACACAAGCCCCCCCCCCCAAAAAAATCCTCAAATTATAAGGAACGCAGCTCAGAGACTGTTGTCAGCTTATCTATAGGATCGATTGCTGTTCCCACCGGCCAGTCTCTATAATAAAACTGTCATTGCAGCTATGTTCATCACGTCAGCTTCCAGGAGGTTTCTATCTGTGTGAAATTCTGCATATCCATTTTCCCTAGAATCCATGAGGAAAATGAAGCCCGCTGAACTTCTCTTGTGGTATAAGACCATCTTAAAAGTAAAATAAAAGACCCCAAAAGCACCAAACCCTGACAGTATTTACAGGTGTTATGTTGTGCTTGCAGACAGGAGCCTAGCATGGCTATCCTCTGAGAGACTCTGCCAATGGCTGAGACAGATGCAGATACTCACAGCCAACCATTGGACTGAGGTAAGGACTCCTATGGAAGAGTTAGGGGAAGGATTGAAGGAGCAGAAGAGTATGACAACCCCCTAGGAAGAACAACAGTATCAACTAACCAGACCCCTCAGAGCTCCCAGAGACTAAACCAACAACCAAAGAACCTGGAGTCCCAGATCCCCAGCCTGTATAGAGCAGAGAACTACCTTCTCTGGCCTCAGTGGGAGAGGGTGTGCCTAATCCTGTAGAGACTTGATGCCTCAGGGAAGAGGGAAGGGGGCAGGGAAGCACGCCCTCAGAGGCTACGGGGAGGGGGAATAGGGTAAAGCACTCTGGGAGGGGGGACCGTGAGGGGCCAACATTTGGGATGTAAATAAATAAAATAATTCTTAAAAAAAAAAAAAAAAAAAAGACCTGGAAAGCCGTTGCCTGCTTCCTGCTCTGCGGGTCATTTCCTTCAGCCCACCAGGCTGTCATCTCCTGTCTAACTTCTCAGGCCTCAGGCATGAAGCAGGTTTACTCCACTTGCCTCTCCAACTGCAGTCTTACAGCTCTGCATCTGCCTTTGGACACACAGTGAATCCGCTCCTGCCTCTAGGCCTGTGGTGCAGTCTGCTGCTGGAAGCAGCACAGGCCAGAGAAGGCTGCTTCCTCCTTTACCTGTTCCCTTCTGGTTGGCTGTCATCTGGAATTTGGTTATATTTCAGGGTTTTGGTTGGCTTTTTTGTTTTGTTTTGGTTTGGCTTGGTTTTTTGGGTTTTTTGGTGGGGGTAGGGTGGGCTCTAAAACTCTTTAGAGCCATTACTTACAAGAAGTTGGGTGAGTGTGGCTATTGGCTATTATTTTGGTTGCTGACTTCTAATTTCTTGGAGAAACTCTCAATGTTTCTTGGAGGGCTGGAGAGTTCATTGGTGGAGGGAGCACTTGCTGACCATCTGCCAGATTGACTCCTGCTCCACCACGTAAGTATGGAAACACTGGCTCCCTTAACCACCTCACATCTTGTCCAAGGACTCTCCTGCCTTGGCTGGGTCCTCATTTTCTTTCACATCTGTGTCCCTCTGCCCTGTCCCCATGATTACCTTAAGGATACCCGGTTTTCTGCTCCTTGAACATGATGCAGCTCTGTCCAGGACTTCCTCTATTGCCTTTGCAGCAACTTGTAGTTCTCAAATTATTATCTTCATTCTTAAAATTTGATACTTTCGATACTTGTTTGATCCTTCTGATGGTTGGTTTTTGTCTACTTGACACAAACCAGAGTCACCTGGAGGAGGAATCTCAATTGAAGAAATGCTTCCATCAGTTTGGCCTGTGGGTAAGTCTCTGGGGCATTTACTTGATTCTGGATTGGTGGGCAAAGGCCCAGCCCACTGAGGGCAGTGCCCACCTCCCGAAAGTGGGCCTGGAAGTATAAGAAAGAAAGGAAGCTGAACGTGAACCTGGAAGCAAACCAGTAAACACTCCCTCGTGGCTTCTGCTCCAGTTCCTGCTTCCAGGTTCCTGCCTCCAGTTCCTGCCCAGGTTTCCTCAAAGATGGACTATAAACTGCAAACCAAAAACCAACTGCTGTTTATCAATGTTTTCTCACAGCCACAAAAAGTAAGCTGGTTCAATACTATGGTAAGTGGAATTTTGAAATTTCATTTTCTCATTGGTCATTGCTAGAATGAAGAAATATATATCTTGTGTCCTAAATGATTTTGTTAAGCTTAATGGTTAATTATTAGAACTTGGTAGATTCCTTAGAATTTTCACTCTATATTTTCATATCATCTGCAAACACAGTATTTCTTTTTAATATGTGTGTTTTATTTCTTGTTTTTTGTTTTTGTTTTTGTTTTGTTTTTCGAGACAGGGTTTTTCTGTGTAGCCCTGGCTGTCCTGGAACTCACTCTGTAGACCAGGTTGGCCTTGAACTCAGAAATCTGCCTGCCTCTGCCTCTGCCTCCCGAGTGCTGGGATTAAAGGTATGTGCCACAACGCCCAGCTGTGTGTTTTATTTCTTTTCTGGCACTGTTGCATTGACTGAGACCTCCAGTTTTATGTTGAATGCAAATGCAACACTGGATTTAGCGTCTTCTCGATGGCTTTAAGCAGAAAACAGTAAGATGTTCAATGCTGGATATGAATTTAACTGCGACTTCAAGGCTTTACTCTTGGGTTTTGGTCTTCATAGTTATTCCTAATCAGGTTGAGAAATTTCATTCCAGAATAAATAAGAAGGGTTTTTAAATAAATAAATAGTAAATATTAAGACCCATTTATTAGTAGTCCATCCTGTGGCCTATTTGGTTAGGCTTCTGCGTGGACTTGAATATCCTTATTTTCCCACTGTGTATAAACTTCTCAGTAAATACCATTTAACTCAGGAGAGTTGGTAGTGTGTTCAGGCCTCTGCTATGAAAGCCCACATGGCTGTGAAATTCATCTTTCCTCCTTTCAGTCTGTCAACTTGTGTTTCCTATATTTGGAAGCTCTTATTGTGTGTATTCGCAGTTGCAATTATTTTTTGCCCCTGAAGAACTGGAAATTTCATCATTCTAAATTACCTCTCATTATATCTGGTAACTATTGTAACACAAAAATCTCTTTTATCTGATAACAGTGTAACTACTATTTCCTTATCTTCAGCCAACTTGGGGCTTTATGTTTATAGCGTACATTTTACAGACAGAATATAGTTGGTTCATAGATTTTTTTTAACTCATTCTGACAATTTCTAGCTCATGGTTGGATTGTTTAGTCCTTTATCATTTTACACAATTATTAATTGAGTTAAATTTGAGTCTATTGTTTAGAGTTGTTCTATTTTACCTCTAGTCCCTCTCCTCTTCCTCCTTGCTGCCTTTTTTCCAGTACGGCACATTAGTTTTAATTTTTATACTGACATTTTACCACACCTCTCTGCATTACTTCTTGTTTCCAATATGAGGGATTGAGCCAAGGGCCCTGTGCATCTCGGTGCCACTGAGATACATCTACTGTCCTTAGTCTTCTGGCTCCCTATGTTTTTAGGGTCTCTCTGTGTAGCACAGGCTAATGTCAAGCCTTCCTTCCTCAACTTCCCAAGTGTTGGAATGATGTGTGTTATCACACCTGGCTATATATCATATTTTAATGACTTTTCTAGATATTGTAATACTTAATTTCTTCACCATTCATAGATTATGAAAATACTATACCACTCAGTGTGATGCATAGACAAATTGTGAAATCCTGCAGCCCCCGCCCCTGCTGTTTCTTCTATGACACAATGTTTTATATTACATCTGCATGCTTGAAACTCTACAACACTTTTTCTCTTTTAGTATCATGTATAATAAAAAACAACTTTAGAAGAAGTTAAAACAAGCTAGACCTTTGCCTTTCTCACACAGCTGGACTGCTGTTTCCCAGGTCTCCATTTCTTCTGTAGGATCTGAGATTTTATCTGACATCAGCCCTGGAGCCCAAAGTTCTTCCTTTGGCATTTCCGGGAAATATACTTGCTTACAAACTTTTTCTCATTTGGGCTTTTATTTGAAAATCCTTTGCCTGCTATTTGAAAGGATGTTTTTAAGAAATGTAGAATTCTGTGTTTATAGGGAAGAGAGAGACAGAGAGAGACAATGAGGGTGCTTTACTCTCTTTTCCTTCCATCCTCCCAAGATGTTCCATGCCCTGGTCTCCATCATGTCTCATGTGTACCAGTCTGAAAACATTCACAGGTGTCTACTTTCTTCTGTACAAATCTAACGTCTATCACTCTCATTTTTATGGAAAAACTCTTTGGCTTCGTCAGGCATCTTTTACCAAATTTAGCAGAGATATGAAGAAAGGCTGTAGTTCTTTTCATATTCCTCTGAAAAATGAAGGACTTAGAACAAGGGCAAAGATTACTATTAAACCCCAAGTTTCCATCTTGACCTTGGATTGAGAATTGATACCTCTAGGGGTATGGAAGAACATCAGTCTCTGACCCAAGATGGATGTCCTCTGAGTGACTCTTTGGGTCTGAGGTAAGTGGGAAATGTTATCTCTGATGGAAAGGGTTTTTTAATCCTGAGTATACTGAAAAGCCAGGGTTATGTCCAGTCAAACCAGTGCTGGAATTAAGCCTTTAATTATCTAGAATCAAACTTCAAGGAGCTAAGAGCTACCTCCGGAAGCATTCTGTTCTACCCGGATGAATAGAGAGAGAGGGGGGACAGCACACCCAAGATCTAAGTGGTCTGGGTAAACAGGAGGAGGAGACAAATGAACTTCAGAGAAAACAAAGCACAGGGAAGGAAGCAAAGCAAACTGTGGCTCTGCCCTTTGAAAGGAATCTCTCCAGGTGCCTGCCCTGCAGATGCAGTGCCTGGGATCACCTGCATTTGTCCCTGATCTTCTCTAACAGGCCTTTGAAGTGAACTTTCCTGTTCCAGCATGCAGATGTGCTTTGGGGAATTAGGTGTCTACAAAAGCAAATGTTCCTTTCCCAAGGAGCTGGCTTGTAGGGTCTTGGAGGAAGGTGGAGGCCTCAGAATCTGGGCCCAGATGAGCTTGATCTCCCTAACAGCGATGTCCCTAACAGCTGTGTGAGACCTTGACCCGCATGCCTTACATGCTCTGCCTTGGGCCTTTTTAAAAGGAAGTAGACAACCAATAATAAATATTTACCCTTTTGCCAGCCTGCCAGTATTCAGCTTTCCTCTCCTTTTAGACACATGACTATGATTGTTTCCAACCCACCTTTGAATCTGAATGGGTGGATGAGTACCTGGAGACAAGTTCTACCCAGGATGATACAGTTACACATGATACGTCATCATACGCATGCTGAATAAATCCCCTTGTTCAGTAGCTTCTCCATTCCCAGCCTAAAGATGGTACCAGAACAGCCATCCAACCTAATGCATCCATGCTGGACTTCTGTCTGGACAATAAATCTGTGCTAGATTCCATGGTTTGGGGTTGCTTTGAACCCCCTCTTCTAAGAAGTCAGAGGCAGCAGCACCTCTTGGTTGAATTAGAGAAAACATTAAATGAAATGAAGTAGGTGAATCTCCTGTGGATTTGGCTCCCACATCATTCTGTTCTTTCAGGCAGAAAGAACATCTCCTTCCCTTTCTCGAAAGGAAAAACACAAAGCTACATGATAGTTTTCTAAGTTGCTAAGCAAATTAAATTGTCTACTCTTCTTCAGGACCGATCCTTCCAGGAGGCAGCTTTGTAACCTGAATACTTCTAATCCAGACATCCATTCCATCACCTCTTCCCAAGTCTTTTGACTTCCTGTTTACCACCTTCATTTCAGTCCTTTGGTTGTTAAAAAGCTTCACATTGGTAAATGCAGCACAAACATTCGAGCCAAGGAGATTCAAGCCCTGTTCATACCCCTGGGTATCTATGTCTGTAGGTTGAGAGCCAGCAAGCCAATTCTATCTTGGGAGTAGGTGAAAACAGCAGCTGGCTGCATCCTTTGGACATTTTTCTAAGTCCCAGGCATCCTTCAGGGTTACTTACTACTATGTCTGAAAAAAAGAAGATCCCAGAGCTACATTTCCTTTGATCCCTAAGGCTGTGACCAGCATAAAGCTCTCTAATTTTAGGATATATCCAGAGAAAGAAAAACGTGCCTATCTTTCCCTAAAGACTGTGAAACAGGAAGGGTTCTAGCAAGTAGGTTGCAAAATTGGAAAACATAAACCATCTCTCATGATGGACAACCCCAGATATTAACATAAGGTAGAGACTTTGTTTGAGGAAATTATTTTCTCTCTTTTAAGTATTTGACAACCCAAATTTCTTTGATCCTATGAATTGAGTATTGTGTGTGGTTATCAAAAAAGTAGATAGCTACCTTCCTTGTTTACATTGCAGTGTGGTGGAAGTATTGTAGAAGCCATCAGTTGACACCAGGTAGAGAGTTTTAGATAGTAAAAGGTTGTAGGTTGGGCTAGAGAGATGGCTCAGCAGTTAAGAGCACTGACTGCTCTTTTAAAGGTCCTGAGTTCAAATCCCAGCAACCATATGGTGGCTCACAACCATCTGTAATGGGATCTGATGCCCTCTTCTGGTGTGTCTGAAGAGAGCAATGCTGTACTCAAATACATTAAATAAATAAATAAATAAATAAATAAATAAATAAATAAAATTTGTTAAGGCTGTAGGCCAAGAAAATACACAGAGGAAAATTCTCTGTGATGCCAAGTGGAAACCACTTGTCAAAGCAGAACACAGAAGTCAAGTATAGCATCCTATAGGGTGACAGAACATATAGAAATCCTCTCCACCCCCATCTTCTAGCCCAGGTGAGAATGGAGGTTGATGGTACACGCTTACAGATGTCACCGTTAAACCCACATGACTGGACACAAGTTTCAGGCGAGCACTTCTAGCACAGTGGAGTACTGAGCTGACAAGAACCTCTGCTGGAAAGCCCTCCTGCTGTCGATGGCGGGATCCCGTCCCCGGGGAGCTACATGAATCCTTCAGAGAGAAATCCATTGTCGGCCACGTACTCTACCCGCTTTGGCTTTGTAGTCAAGCCTAGGAAGATGATGTAATCAGGGGATAGGGATCCAAGCACAACTTGGAAAGCCTTTACCTCTGCCACTGTTTTCCCTCTGGCCTGGGACTAACTTGCCAGCTACCCAGAGGCGTTCAGAGGGTTGACTTCTGACTGTACGATTCCAAGTCTGAAGTAGAACTGCTACTGAGGGGACATTGTGTCCCTTTGCTGCCCTCAAGTACTGGGAAATTCTTTTTATTTCATTTTCCACTTTTAACTTCCTCTCAGTCCCCGACTTTTTTCTGTTCTGGCTAGTTTTATGTCAGCTTGATGCAAGCTAGAGAAAAAGGAACTTCGATTGCTACAATGCCTCCATAAGAGAGGGCTATAGGCAAGTCTGTAGAATATCTCCTTAGTTGGTGATTATGGGGGGGAGGCTGGGGCCTTCCATTGTGCATGGTGCTATCCCTGGGGTGGTGATCCTGTTTGTTATAAGAAAGCAAGCTGAGCAAGCCCCGAGGGGGAAGCCAGTAAGCTCCCCATGGCCTCTACATCAGCTCCTGCCTCCATATTCCTCTACTGCTTGAATTCCCACCTTGGCTTCTTTCAATAAACTGTGATTAAGATATGTAAGCGGAATAAACCCTTTTCTCTCTACTGCTCTAGTTGGCAGCATGAACCTGAGAGAGCAGGCCTTAAAAGTTAGGTGGGCTAGGGGGCGCCAGCAGGGGCGGGGACACCGGCGGTGGTGGCAGCGGTTTAGGGGGCCCAGGCTGCAGGGTGGCAGCCCGCGTTGGGCTCCAGGTAACTGAGGCACCACTCAGTGCCCAGCCCGCTGCCTGCCACCGAGCCATCGAAATCAGCACCGAGATCAGCCGCAAGATCCGGAGTGCCATTAAGGGGAAATTACAAGAATTAGGAACTTACGTGGGCTCCATGGTGTAGTAGATAAACTGCGCTCTGTCACAAATGAGCTCTCTAGTCTAAAGTCTCCTGATACAAGCATCTTTGATAGTAACACGCCTTCAAACAAGAGCAGTTTCAGTCGGGGAGATGAGAGAAGGCACGAAGCTGCCGTCCCTCCCCTTGCTGTTTCTAGTTCTAGACCTGAAAAGAGGAATTCCAGAGTTTCTACAAGTTCACAGGAGCAGAAATCCAGTAACGTCAGACATTCATATGATAATGGAGCTTCCACACAGCTAATGTCAACAGTGAAACCTCTGAGGGAACCAGCACCCTCTGAAGATGTGATTGATATCAAGCCAGAACCAGATGATCTCATTGATGAAGACCTCAATTTTGTGCAGGAGAATCCCTTATCTCAGAAAAAACCTACAGTGACACTTACATACCGTTCTTCTCGCCCTTCTATTGAAATTTATCGACCACCTGCAAGTAGAAACGCAGACACTGGTACTCACTTAAACAGGCTGCAACTTAGTCCGCAGCAAAGCAGTGCTCGCGCTGCCAAGCAGCTGGATGTACAGAGCAGCCAGGTATCCGAAGCAGGATGGCTGTGTGAGCCACCAGTGCTTAGCAGTGTGGAAGACACTTATAGCCCCTTCTTCAGAAACAACTTGGATAAAATGAGTATTGAGGACGAAAACTTTTGAAAGAGAAAATTGCCTGTGGTAAGTTCAGTTGTTAAAGTAAAAAGATTTAGCCATAATGGAGACGAGGAGGAAGACGATGAGGATTATGGGACCCAGATAGAAAGCTTGTCCAGCAGCGTGTCAGTACCAGCAAAGCCTGAGAGGAGACCTTCTCTTCCACCTTCTAAACAAGCTAACAAGAATCTAATTTTGAAGGCTGTCTTAGTCAGGGTTTCTATTCCTGCACAAACATAATGACCAAGAAGCAAGTTGGGGAGGAAAGGGTTTATTCAGCTTACACTTCCACACTGGTGTTCATCACCAAAGGAAGTCAGGACTGGAACTCAAACAGGTCAGGAAGCAGGAGCTGATGCAGAGGCCATGGAGGGATGTTCTTTACTGGCTTGCCTCACCTGGCTTGCTCAGCCTCCTCTCTTATAGAACCCAAAGACTACCAGACCAGGAATGGCACCACCCACAAGGGGCCTTTCCCCCTTCATCACTAATTGAGAAAATGCCTTACAACTGGATCTCATGGAGGCATTTCCTCAACTGAAGCTCCTTTCTCTGTGATAACTCCAGCAGTTGCTCCCAGAACTCGAACTTCTCAAGAAGAATTGCTAGCAGAAATGGTCCAGGGGCAAAACAGGGCCCCCAGAATAAATCCCCCTGTTAAAGAAGAGTAAGCAAAAGGAGATAATACAGAAAAAAGTCAAGGAACTCAACAGAGGCAATTGTTACCCCGACTGCAAATTGATCCAGTAATGGTAGAAACAATGGAGATGAGTCAAGATTACTATAACAGGGAATCCATGGTCCATGCAGACACAAGGTCTTTTATTCTGAAGAAGCCAAAGCTGTCTGAGGAAATAGTAGTGACACCAAACCAGGATTCAGGGATGAAGACTGCAGCTGCCCTTCGGGTCCTTTCAGGACACCTTATGCAGACACGAGATCTTGTACAACCAGATAAACCTGCAAGTCCCAAGTTTATTGTGACTCTGGATGGTGTCCCCAGCCCCCCCCCCCCCAGGATACATATCAGATCAAGAGAAAAAGATGTGCTTTGAAGGAATGAAACCCGTAAACCAAACTTCAGCCTCAAGCAAGGAACTCAGAGGTCTCCTCCACCCACATCAGCTGCATTTGCTGAGCAGACAGCTTGAGGACCCAGATGGCAGCTTTTCCAACACCGAGATGACTGACCTGAGTGTGGCACAGAAACCAGAAAGACTTCTGGAGCGCTGCAAGTCCTGGCCTGCTTGTAAAAATGGGGATGACCGTGTATACCATCATCCCATTTCACCTTGCAAAGCCTTTCCCAACTGTAAATTTGCTGAGAAATGTTTGTTTGTGCATCCAAATTGTAAATATGACACAAACTGTACTAAAGCAGATTGTCCCTTCACTCACATGAATAGAAGAGCCCCGGTACTGACTCCAAAACCAGTGTCGTCACCAGCACCATCTTCTAATGGCCAGGGCTGCCGTTACTTCCCTGCTTGTAAGAAAATGGAATTTCTCTTCTACCACCCAAAACACTGTAGGTTTATTACTCAGTGTACAAGACATGACTGCACATTTTATCATCCCACCATTACTGTGCCACCAAGACATGCCCTGAAATGGATTTGACCTCAAACCAGTGAAGGATGCCCTAGTCCTACCTGGCAGAAGATGATGCAGTTTGAAAGCTTCCATCTTCTGATGGATGAGAGATGTTCTACAGAGCTTGTCATGTCTTTGAAATTTAGAATATATTGCTTTCATAATATGAATTTTACTGCCCCACTGAAGTGTCTAATTTTTCAAGTTTGTAAGTTTATTAAGTGGTTTCAACATTTTTTGTTTGTTCGTTTTGACTATGAAAAAGACAATTTAAAGAAAAGCTAAATTCTATTAAAACATTTGCAGCATGTTTGTATATTGCTGTTTAATATCATTTTTGGTAATGGTACTTTCAGCTTAGGGCTGTAGTGCTGTGGGAAGGCCAGTGTCCTCAGAGCTGAAGCACTTTTCAGCTTTTCCCAAAGGTAATGCAGTGTCTGTAACCCAGCGTGGTAACAGTGGCCAGGCTTTGAAACTGAGGCAGCTTTGGAACAACTAGTTTAAATTTCTTTGTTTAATGTCTAAATGACTTTCCTCTGAGAAGCATAATGCAGACTTTATTTTGAGTGCTACTTTGGTGGAGTGCACTGAGGTCCTGTGCCTTTCTGAAAGTGAGCAGAGACATGGTCATAAAGGGTAAGCAGAGTTGGAATGACGATGTAAAAATATATGGACAGTTCTTTGAAATGCTCCCATTTACTATTAGCTTATCATTTTAAAGTTATTTTGGAGGGACTACATTATCACAAAATTATACAAAAATTTTTACAGGCATATGTACAGAAAGTATCAGAAAACAGACTTTGAACTCACAAGAATATAAATATACGTATATATTGCTATATTCTGAAAAATATCAGAAATAACTCCACAGAAAATATACTTATGTTATTACTAAAGATCGTTCTTGAAATGTAGAAGTTGAGATTTAAGTGGTATATTTTAAATGACAGAACTATATTGCAGAGATAGGAAGGGTAAACTTGACAATAGGATGAAACTTGGCCTACTGTACTATGGAGTTTTATGTGTGGTTTTTGAAACTGTTAAGGCAAGATGTGTCATATGTTTTAGAATTAAATAACAGACAACTGATTTCAAAAACTTGTTGTTTTAAAAATTAATGTGTAAAAGGTGGTTAGCAAAGGGGATAATAAAAGCTCAAACATTTTGAGGACCAAATTTAACTGTTAAGATACAATAAAGTCACATCTATAAAGAAAAAAATTAGGTGGGCTAAAGTCTCATGGAATAGCCAACTTTATTCAGAGCATCAGACAATTTGTATGCTGGGGATGGTTAAAAAGAGTCGCCTGAGTATAGTTCTCATGAATTCAAGCTGCAGACACTCACAAGGACAAGCTATATGTGGTAAAACATATTTTTCCATAGAGGCATATGAATGGCAACAGCTGAAGTAAACCCCTATTTGCAACACCTGGGAGGAGCATGCAACCACACTCCAAGAACAGTTCTGTGTTCTGAAAGAACACGTCACAAGACTCTTCTTTTCTTGGACTTTTCTCACAAGCACTCAGAAGTCTTCTCACACAAAGCCCATTCTTTCTGAAATGAAACCTCCCCAAGTTTCTTTGGGTCTTGGTATTTTAATCACAGCAATAGTGATCCCAACTAAACAACAAACACACCCCTTTTTCCTTGTAATTGTCAAGCCAGGGAGGAGGCCTTTGATGGGTGAGCCTCTAGCTATTATGATTTAGCTGCTAAAAGATTCCTTAAGAATTAATAGGCAACTATTTAAAAATGAAAACAAGGGAAACGAGAGCTAGCTGAGCCAGTAAAGTGCTTGCTGTGTGAGCCCGAGGACCTGCGCCCAGATCCCCAGCAACCACTTGAGCTGGGTCAGCAGCATGCAGGAGTGTCTTAGTAAAGGTATCTATTGCTATGAAGAGACCATGACCACAGTAACACTTATAAAGGAAAATACTTAATTGGGGTGGCTTATAGTTTCAGACAGTCTGGTCCATTATCATCTTGGCAGGAAACACGCTGGCCTGCAGCATGCTAGAGAAGGGGGTGAGAGTTCTACCTCTTGATCCACAGGCAGCAGAATAGGAGAAATACTTCTTCCAAGAAGGCAACACCTACTCTAAAATGGCTACACCTTCTAATAGTGCCACTCCCTATGGGCCTACGGGTATGGTTTTATTTAAACTACCACAGGGACAGAGGTGAGTTTCAGGTGCCAGCTAGCCCTATCTAATCAAGGAGATTCGAGTTTGGTGAGAGACCCTTTTTTTTTCCTCAAGGAATTAGGTAGGAGTAATTGAGGGACACACTTGACATCAATCTCTGGCCTCTATGGGCATGTGCATGCATGTGCAATGCACACTCAACCACCGGAGCGTGTCCATAGACCACTTAATTAATTAAAAAATAGAAGCAAAGAAGTGGTTCACTTCTAATCGTGAACTGATGGACAGACAAAGAAACAGACAGATGAATTTAGCAGTACTGAAGATTCCAGCCAGGCTCCCTCCCATACCATGCTCATCCCCACAGAGTAACATCCTCAACTCCATAAGTTTATTCTCCTTCTTTCTTAAGTTGACAGGGTGGGGTGGCTTCTCTGGTTCAACCCTACCAGGCTTTATCTTACATTAAACTCTGTTTCTCAACCTAAGGCACTTCGAGCTTGGTGTAGGTACCATTTGCTTTCTGGCATCAGCTTCAAAGATTCTGTCTCTGGTCTTGGACTTTTAGATCCTAGTTGGCCCTGGCCTGTCTTATCTCAAAGGACAGGCAGTAGCTCTCCTCTCCCCCCACCCCTGCCCCTTCCTCAGTCCCCTTCTGAGAGCTCAGACTGCTGTCCTAAATTATGTAGCCAACCTTTGCAACAAAATTTTAGTTCATTCCCAGTCTCATTGCTAAGGTTTAAAGTTAAATTTATTAATGATTTATTTGGAATTATGTTGTTTTGTTTTCTATAGTAACTGCACATAATACAAAATTCACTTACAGAAGGACTTGTAATAAAAGTCCTTCCTAGTCCTCCCTCTAGAAATGGAATTTTTCTCTCCAGAGGAGGGAAAAAAAAAATAAACAACTCTTAACTTTAAGTGTGTGTGTGTGTGTGTGTGTGTGTGTGTGTGTGTGTGTGTGTGGTATGTTTGCTCCCACACACATGCATACGTTATTTAAATTGGTTTTTTTTTTCTTATCTATGCAATATATAAACATTATTTTCTTTTACCATTGAAGCCAACAAGGTATGCTTGGTCTCATTTGACCTCCTCTCCAATCTGGTCTGTTTCCAAGAGCAACCAGACAGCAAACTAATAGTGACTTAGAACGAACCCTTCTAGAATGTTTTTTTTTTTTTTACACCTACTGCAGATATAAACAGAAAGTATGAAAAGCTGATTTCCTAGGAAAGATACACTATGAGAATCTTTCTGCAGCTGCCACCCTGCCATTAGGTCAAATCAGTGTCTCCAACTCTGATGGTAGCTCTTCGTTCTCTATCGGAGCTGGCTCAAGCTTAGCGGAGAGCCTTGGTTTTCTCCAGATCTCAGGCTCTTGCTTCCCTGCCGTGGTTCCACTCACACGTTTCTTTCTTTTCTTTCTTTCCTTTTTTTTTTCTCTGATAAACTGTCGTGGGAGCTGAGCTGACGAACAGAGAGACAGTGTCGGGGATTTCATTCTGGGATAAAACTGACATGGCCACAGGCAAGAAGATTGTCCTCTCATCTGGCCATGAGCTGGGGAGTGCAAACACATGGCAGAGTTCATTGTTGTACACAGATACCTAAGAGCTCCAAGGAGCAGGGACACTCTACATTCAACACCACCTACTGCATCACCAGGCAGCTGGACCATTCTCTTATGTGTTTTTATTGAAACATTGACTCCTACTCTTGGAGAGGGAGGGAGATGAGGGAGATGTTTTTCCTATGAGCCGTAAGGGCAGGAGCTCCAGTCAGCCACAGGGATAGGGATAGGCAAGTGCTAGCACATCTAAGTGGCCAGATTCCATGAAAAGTCACTGTGACAGGACCAGCTGTGGTGTTTAGACCTTGTAGTGGTTGTGCCTCACATTGATGGTCAGTGACTGGGAGGGAAGATGCTACTTCTGAGGGGAAGAAATCCTTGCTAAGGAATCACATGACCCTAGACGAGCACTGCACACAGACACCCAAAAGCTTCAGAGTCACATCACTCTGCATTCAAAGCCACCCACTGCATTGTCACTGTTTGTCCTGTTTGTTTTGTTTGGTTGGGTTTTTGGGGTTTTTTTGTTTGTTTGTTTGTTTGTTTTTTGAAACATTGGGTTCTACTCTGACCTTTGGAACAACATGAAATATGGTTATCCGCTTATGTAGTAAGAACCGATTGCATACACAAAAAAGTCAGTTATATCTGAGGGAGCTAGGACCTGTCTTAGGACATGACCAGACTGCCAAGGCACTTTAATTTTATCTAAGTCCTGTCTCTCTGGATCTTAAGATGTCAGTGTTTCTTCCTCATTAGTAAAGTTCTTAAAAATGCTGCTGCTACTGTTTATTATGCTAGCCTCTGAGATACCACTTTTAAGATTAAATCACCTTTCCCTTTGTATTTCTATGGTGAAGGGGGATCAAGGCACTTCTTTGGTCATATTTGCCAAAGCCGACTTCCAAGAAATGGCCAGTGGTGACCCAGCTCTTGCTTTCCTACCACATTCAAGGTCACCATTACTTATGATTTTAATTATGGGCCTCTCATTGGCTGTGCTGTTGGTTTGTTATGAAATATGAGCCTACGTTCTCTCAACAGGGCAGCTATCTCTATAGTCAAAGGATTGTATACCCCATGGCCACACCTCACCTATGGAATGCTTATCTGTTCCATGCCTATAATAGGCTTGCTATACTCTGTACTTAGCATATAAACTGAAGAACATATTTTCCTAAGCAAGCCAAACACCCTTTGAATGCAATGCTCATTTCTCCTTAAGAGGCAGAAATTTTCAAACGGAAATTTGAATAAATGTCATGTTTTATTAAAGATGTCATCTGGCTGACTTCGGGGTGCTGAGAGACTCATTTAAGATGATGTGTTGGCTTTTTTTGCCATGTGACTTTCACACAATTGTGGAAATCAGGAGAATCATCTGATTTACTGGCTCACTCCAGGCTGCCTCTGCCAGGGTTTTATTTCTCTTAGCAACAAACAGTTCTGGCAGCCTGCTCTGCTTCAGCCGTGCTGACTGGCTAAGTCAAGGTGGGCCTGCTGCCAGCTTGGGGTAGCGCTTGTTGAAATGCAGCCTAGGAAGGGCAGGACAAGAACTATTTCCTTCCACCTTCTGTGTCCTCCCTCTGCTCCTTTGCAGCCCCTCCCTTCCTCCCCCACAACAGTTGATGTTATCAATTGCCTGTTCTATTTTCTGTGACTTCAATTCTGTCAGATTGTGGTCAGTGAAATGGAGTTTTTATCCATTTTGTTCTTTCTGAAGGAAAGACCAAGAGAGAAGAATATGGGTGTTGACTTAGTTTGTGCCTTTCCTTCAAGGCTATCTAAAAGTTTGGGTCTGGGCTCCTATTTCTTCCTCTTATATGTGCTGACAATTTGGAAGAGTGTTTAGGAAGGTCCTCTGCAAAACACAAGGCCTGGGAGGGAAGCCTTCTCCCTACTCTTACCTATAATGTCTTATAGTCTCCCTTCAAGCAACACAGTAGTGCAGAGCCCTCTTTGAGAGCCTTATTGCAATTCTTTTGTATAAATACTCAGGATATTAAGAAAACTACATAACAAGATACTTAAATTAGATTCTTAAACCATACATTACACTCAAAACGGACTGAAGGCTTAAATGTACAATGCCTGGAGAGACATAGAAGAAAAAAAAACCTGCATGAATTATCTATAATAATGATTTCATGGCTATGACACCAAAAGACTCAAGCCACAGATGAGGGAAAGCCTGGATCAGGCGCCCAGCTGTTTTTGGTTCAAGCCTCAACCAGCTTGAAACTTTGGAAGGTTCCCTCATCTTCAAAGTCCTACCGGGTCCCGTCCTCCCAGCTTGTCTGCCTTTACTTCCCTGGATCTCTTCTTCATGATGAATCCCTTGTGTGACAAGTAGAACCATTTGTCCACTCCATCCTCCCTGCCCTGACACTGAGAGGTTAGGCCCCACTCTCAAACCTCCCTAGCTTTGCCTGTGTGCACTGTCAGTGTTGAAGACAGAGAGACTTCCCAGTGCCCGTGACTGGAGCATGGCCATGGTGTGCTGAGTTCAGGGACTTCTTCAGGGTTCACCTGTGGGTCACGCTATGGGAGTCACCACCCCTGCCTACTTGGAACGTTCTTCTCCTCGAAAAAAAAAAAATCAGATCACCTAGGTCTCCTAGCTGTGGATGACTATCCCAGACCTTTGAAGGAGGATCTGAGGATTAAAGTTGTGGATGGGCAGACAAAGCTGTTTTCCCCAAGCTGATTTCCTGGCTCTTCCAACTGAGGGACTTAGCTAGCATTGCTCTCTTAAAGCTCCGCTGTGCATCAGCCCGCTGTGCAGCTACCCCTTCAACCTATTATGTAATTCTTTTCCAATTTAGTATAAAGTGACATATTGATTAAAACATTTATGATTGTTGATGTATCTACATTTTAAAGTTCAGAAGGGTCACGACTACCTCTTTCTCTCTCTCACTCTCTCACTCTCTCTCTCTCTTTATGGTAATAGTACCATGGACAACCTTTTGTTCTGGGAATGCCTTTACCACCACCACCACCACCACCCAGAGGACATTTGTGTTTAGGATTGGTTTGGGAACAGTGGCTCTGGCAAAGCTGCAGAAATTGGGGGAGGCATGTTCACTTCTCAGCATTTGCATTTTAATGGCCCAGGAAATAAACCCACATTTTTAAAGGAAAAAAACTATTTACCATCTGTGGTGCATGCGTGTCTGCAGCAGGGAAGTCTGCGTTTGTACACATTTGAGATGAGGTTGGCAGGTCCTGGAAGACCTTGCTAGCAGTGAGAGAAAAACAACCTGCATTTGAAAGCTGCTTGCTACAGCGCAGTAAACCTGCTACACGGTGTCTGTTTGCAGCAGAACTTTTGAATATCATTATTTTTGTACCAAAAAAAATGTAAATGTAGCAAAATGTGATTGAGCCTCTACTTATAAAAAAATATTAAATTTCTTAACAACAGTATCTCCTTAAGATTGCCTGGTGGGAGTCTTGGCCCCGCTGCTGGAAGAGCTGTCACAGTCCTAGGTAGAAGAGCAAGTAATGTGCCAGGCATGGTGGGAAGGCAGAGGCATGCAGGTCTCTCTGAGTTCCAGGCCAGTCTTGGCTACATAACAAGCTCCAAGCTAGCCAGGGCTGTATCGGAAGTCCTTGTTTTGAAAAAAGAGAAACTAACAAATATATTCATCAGATGTCCAGGTGATTCAAGTAGGACCAAGCCATAGTCCACAGAACCCCATGTGTCAGGGATGGTACAATGTGTGCAGAGAACAAGACAGAGAAAGAATATGATCTAGAAACAACCGCTCATAAAATAGGGACAATCAAACCCAGGGGTGGAATCAACCAAGTGGAAACAAGAAGAACTATTCAAAGAATTAACCAAACGAGGAGTTGGTTCTTTGAGAAAATCAACAAGATAGATAAACCTTTAGCTAGACTCACTAAAGGGCACAGGGACAAAATCCTAATTAACAAAATCAGAAATGAAAAGGGAGACATAACAACAGATCCTGAAGAAATCCAAAACACCATCAGATCCTTCTACAAAAGGTTATACTCAACAAAACTGGAAAACCTGGAGGAAATGGACAAATTTCTGGACAGATACCAGGTACCAAAGTTGAATCAGGATCAAGTTGACCATCTAAACAGTCCCATATCACCTAAAGAAATAGAAGCAGTTATTAATAGTCTCCCAGCCAAAAAAAGCCCAGGACCAGACGGGTTTAGTGCAGAGTTCTATCAGACCTTCAAAGAAGATCTAATTCCAGTTCTGCACAAACTATTTCACAAAATAGAAGTAGAAGGTACTCTACCCAACTCATTTTATGAAGCCACTATTACTCTGATACCTAAACCACAGAAAGACCCAACAAAAATAGAGAACTTCAGACCAATTTCTCTTATGAATATCGATGCAAAAATCCTCAATAAAATTCTTGCTAACCGAATCCAAGAACACATTAAAGCAATCATCCATCCTGACCAAGTAGGTTTTATTCCAGGAATGCAGGGATGGTTTAATATACGAAAATCCATCAATGTAATCCATTATATAAACAAACTCAAAGACAAAAACCACATGATCATCTCGTTAGATGCAGAAGAAGCATTTGACAAGATTCAACACCCATTCATGATAAAAGTTTTGGAAAGATCAGGAATTCAAGGCCCATACCTAAACATGATAAAAAGCAATCTACAGCAAACCAGTAGCCAACATCAAAGTAAATGGAGAGAAGCTGGAAGCAATCCCACTAAAATCAGGGACTAGACAAGGCTGCCCACTTTCTCCCTACCTTTTCAACATAGTACTTGAAGTATTAGCCAGAGCAATTCGACAACAAAAGGAGATCAAGGGGATACAAATTGGAAAAGAGGAAGTCAAAACATCACTTTTTGCAGATGATATGATAGTATATATAAGTGCCCCTAAAAATTCTACCAGAGAACTCCTAAACCTGATAAACAGCTTCGGTGAAGTAGCTGGATATAAAATAAACTCAAACAAGTCAATGGCCTTTCTCTATACAAAGAATAAACAGGCTGAGAAAGAAACTAGGGAAACAACACCCTTCTCAATAGTCACAAATAATATAAAATATCTTGGAGTGACTCTAACTAAGGAGGTGAAAGATCTGTATGATAAAAACTTCAAATCTCTGAAGAAAGAAATTAAAGAAGATCTCAGAAGATGGAAAGATCTCCCATGCTCATGGATTGGCAGGATCAACATTGTAAAAATGGCTATCTTGCCAAAAGCAATCTACAGATTCAATGCAATCCCCATCAAAATTCCAACTCAATTCTTCAACGAATTAGAAGGAGCAATTTGCAAATTCATCTGGAATAACAAAAAACCTAGGATAGCAAAAAGTCTTCTCAAGGATAAAAGAACCTCTGGTGGAATCACCATGCCTGACCTAAAGCTTTACTACAGAGCAATTGTGATAAAAACTGCATGGTACTGGTATAGAGACAGACAAGTAGACCAATGGAATAGAATTGAAGACCCAGAAATGAACCCACACACCTATGGTCACTTGATCTTTGACAAGGGAGCTAAAACCATCCAGTGGAAGAAAGACAGCATTTTCAACAATTGGTGCTGGCACAACTGGTTGTTATCATGTAGAAGAATGCGAATCGATCCATACTTATCTCCTTGTACTAAAGTCAAATCTAAGTGGATCAAGGAACTTCACATAAAACCAGAGACACTGAAACTTATAGAGGAAAAAGTGGGGAAAACCCTTGAAGATATGGGCACAGGGGAAAAATTCCTGAACAGAACAGCAATGGCTTGTGCTGTAAGATCGAGAATTGACAAATGGGACCTAATGAAACTCCAAAGTTTCTGCAAGGCAAAAGACACCGTCAATAAGACAAAAAGACCACCAACAGATTGGGAAAGGATCTTTACCTATCCTAAATCAGATAGGGGACTAATATCCAACATATATAAAGAACTCAAGAAGGTGGACTTCAGAAAATCGAATAACCCCATTAAAAAATGGGGCTCAGAACTGAACAAAGAATTCTCACCTAAGGAATACCGAATGGCAAAGAAGCACCTGAAAAGATGTTCAACATCCTTAATCATCAGGGAAATGCAAATCAAAACAACCCTGAGATTCCACCTCACACCAGTCAGAATGGCTAAGATCAAAAATTCAGGTGACAGCAGATGCTGGCGTGGATGTGGAGAAAGAGGAACACTCCTCCATTGTTGGTGGGATTGCAACCCCACCAACGCTTGTACAACCACTCTGGAAATCAGTCTGGCGGTTCCTCAGAAAATTGGACATAGTACTACCGGAGGATCCAGCAATACCTCTCCTGGGCATATATCCAGAAGATGCCCCAACTGGTAAGAAGGACACATGCTCCACTATGTTCATAGCAGCCTTATTTATAATAGCCAGAAGCTGGAAAGAACCCAGATGCCCCTCAACAGAGGAATGGATACAGAAAATGTGGTACATCTACACAATGGAGTACTACTCAGCTATTAAAAAATGAATTTATGAAATTCCTAGCCAAATGGATGGACCTGGAGGACATCATCCTGAGTGAGGTAACACATTCACAAAGGAACTCACTCAATATGTACTCACTGATAAGTGGATATTAGCCCCAAACCTAGGATACCCAAGATATAAGATACAATTTGCACATGAAACTCAAGAAGAATGAAGACTAAAGTGTGGACACTATGCCCCTCCTTAGAATTGGGAACAAAACACCCATGGAAGGAGTTACAGAGACAAAGTTTGGAGCTGAGATGAAAGGATGGACCATGTAGAGACTGCCATATCCAGGGATCCACCCCATAATCAGCATCCAAACGCTGACACCATTGCATACACTAGCAAGAATTTATCGAAAGGACCCAGATGTAGCTGTCTCTTGTGAGACTATGCCGGGGCCTAGCAAACACAGAAGTGGATGCTCACAGTCAGCTAATGGATGGATCACAGGGCTCCCAATGGAGGAGCTAGAGAAAAAACCCAAGGAGCTAAAGGGATCTGCAACCCTGTAGGTGGAACAACATTATGAACTAACCAGTACCCCGGAGCTCTTGACTCTAGCTGCATATGTATCAAAAGATGGCCTAGTCGGCCATCACTGGAAAAAGAGGCCCATTGGACATGCAAACTTTATATGCCCCAGTACAGGGGAACGCCAGTGCCAAAAAGGGGGAGTGGGTGGGTAGGGGAGTTGGGGTGGGTGGGTATGGGGGACTTTTGGTATAGCATTGGAAATGTAAATGAGCTAAATACCTAATAAAAAATGGAAAAAAATAAAATAGGGACAGTCTGGAGACAGACACAAAGAGAGAAATAAGAAATGTCTGCACTACCATGAGTTAGAAAGCCTCCTGGTAGGCCAGAATATAAGATAGTGTCTTCTAGATTTTATGAGTCAGAGGACCAGGGTGTCTGCTGTAAGATAATGTCTTCTGTATGTGACAAGGAATTATACCCATGAAATCTTGACAATAAGGTTGCCTAAAAGGGACCTGCACAATACCAGTCAGCACCCAACCTGTGGAGTTGGCTGTGGGGAAATCTCACAAGATCCCAGCCCCATCCTTGGATGAAGAGCTACAGGCAATTAATGGCATTAATGGCTACTAGAGAGAGGAAGAATTGGGCTTCTGCAGAGACGAGCCCCTAATGGGTCATGCAACCCCAAGTACTGCTAACTACATGTACATACTAAGTGGAGTCAGCAGTGTGTGTGTGTTTGTGTGTGTGTGTGTGTGTTTGTGTGTGTGTGTGTGTGAGAGAGAGAGAGAGAGAGAGAGAGAGAGAGAGAGAGAGAGAGAAAGAGAGAGGAGGCAGAGGGAGAGAGGGAGCAGAGGGAGAGAGGGGGCAGAGGGGGAGAGGGAGAGGGGGGAGGGGAGAGAAGAGGGGGAGAGGGGGAGGAGGAGGAGGAGGAGAAGGAGAAGGAGGAGGAGGAGGAGGAGAAGAAGAAGAAGAAGAAGAAGAAGAAGAAGAAGAAGAAGAAGAAGAAGAAGAAGAAGAAGAAGAAGAAGAAGAAGAAGAAGAAGAAGAAGAAGAAAAGAAGAATTAAGATGAGACCATAAGGATGAGGTGGAGTTGGGAGTAGAGATGGGCAGGGAGTCACTGCAGTGGGAGAAGGTGGAGGAAAAATGATATCAATATGGTATGCATGTAAGAAATTCTTTTAAAAAACAATAGTAGACTTCGCTAAAATCCTCTCGAGGATGGGAATGGGATAAGAAAAAGAAGTGCAAATGATTGCTGCACCAGCCTTCCAGTGCCATAAATATTGACATTAATTTTCAGGTTTCGGAGTTTGATGGATGTTTCTTTAAACAAACACACACACACATGCATAGTAAGCAGCAGTAGGATTGGGTGATGATCTCATCTATTGCATTATACGCAAGGGTGATGGCTGTGTCGTGAATATTCATTATGCCTGGGCACTGGGCCAGTAGAGCGGATATGACACAACCAATCAGAATAACTATCAGCTATGAAAGCACTTGTACCACTGTGCTAGATGATATTTGTCTCCTGGACACGAACTTCTGTCATGAGAAAAGGAACCTCGACTGAAGAGAGGTTGCCACCCACCATGGCCTGGGGTATGTCTGTAGGACATTCTCTCTCTCTCTCTCTCTCTCTCTCTCTCTCTCTCTCTCTCTCTGTGTGTGTGTGTGTGTGTGTGTGTGTGTGTGTGTGTGTGTGTGTGTTGAGACAGAGTCTCACTGTGTAATCTTAGTAGGGTGGCCTGAAACTCACTACATAGATCTGCCTTCCAAGTGCTGGGATTAAAGGCATACCGTAACTGTATTTTCTCAGTTACTACTACAGTAAGAGGGCACAGCCCACTATGGGTAGTGCCACCCTTGGGCAAATGGCCCTGGGTTATATATGTAAAAGCAAGCTGAGAAAGCAGTAAGCAGCAGTGCCCCATGGTCTTTCCTTCAGTTCCTACCTCTAAATTCCTGGGTGTACCTGTCCTGCCTTCCCTTGTTGATAGGCTATACTGTGGAGATGTTGGTGCGTCAAAAAAAAAAAAAAAAAAAAAACAACCTTTCCTCCCCTAAGCTGCTTTTTTTCATGGTTATTTTATGACAGCAATAGAGAGGTAAATGAAGGCAGCCACTGATGTGTGTGTCTCTGTGTCACATCGGGCTATCAGTGCTTACTGCTTACCAGAGCAAGCTGAAGGTAATCGTTGTGATTTGTAAGCATGGCAGAGCTGTGTGAAGGCAAGTATCCTCCCGTAATACTTCTACTGAATGCTCATGAGCAACTGTGGGCTAGAGGGGAGAGCAGAACCCAGGGAAGAAGCCTTGGGTAGTCAGTAGCTACAAGTGCATTATTACATAGTATTATGGTATTACTTCATAGTATTAGTACCTGAATAGTACCTGCTAGCCACCAAATATGAGGACAAGAGTAAGGAATCTTGCTCCCAGAATGGTAGTGTAATATAATAACAAAACAGGCTCTAAGTGAGAGTTCTTGAGGTCGGAGACATGGACCACTGGTTAAGAGTGCTAGGTGCACAACCACGAGGACTTGAGTTCAGATCCCAGTACACACATAGCAGGCAGGTATAGCCCTGCACACATCTATCACTACCACTGCAGCAGGCAGAGGCAGGAGCATCACTACTGTTGGCTTCTAGCCTAGCCAAAAGAAACTGTGAGATTCCGTTTTTGACAAGAGACCCTGCTTCTAAGGAACAAGGCAAACAATGATAGAGAAGGACACCTGATATTCTCCCCTGGCCTTTGCGTGCACGTACACACACACACACATACACACACACACACACACACACATGCGCACACACACATGCACACACACACACATGCACACACACATGTGTATGTGCACATTCATGTGCTCATATTCAATACATGTCACATGTCATGAGAGAGAAACCTTCTGTTCTAAGTCTCTAAAGTTTCCATAGCAATGGAGACTTTATCCTGACCAGAAGTTTGTTCTCTATGGATACTGTGTGACAAAAGCTGGAGGCATTTCCATAGCACTGTCTTCATTGGAAATCAGTGAAGATGGATATCAGAGACTAATATATTGTGGCTCCATGTGTTATAGTAACAAGACTGTTTCTAACTATTTCTTGGAAGACGGAGTCTCATTGCAGCTTGTCAGCAGTTCTGGAGGAAGTTGTTGGAAAACAGGAAAATACGAGCTGGGTGTTCCGAGTCTAGATGTCCCTAATCTAAAATGCTTCCAACTGAGAGTGCCAGCACAGTGACACAAGGGAGACAGTCCATACCTGACTCCAAGAGATGAGTTGCATCTATAAAACACATGAATACTAAAAATGCTCTGTAAGATTCCTTTTAGGGGGCTAGGGATATGGCTTTCAGTGGATAAAGCACTTGCCTCTCAAGTGTAAAGAGCAGAACTCACATCCCCAGAACTGCAATAGAAGACTGGACAGGCATGCAGCCCACTTATAATCCCAGTATTAACAGGCAGAGACAGGAGGTGCCTGGGGCAAGGTGGCTAACCAGCCAAATAAGTGGGTTCTTGGCCCTATGACAGATAATAAATGGAGAGGGGTAGAGGAAGACAACCAATGTCAACTTCAGCACCTTACCACACATACCGACACACATGCAAACAGGCTTACACACACACACACACACACACACACACACTTGCATTCAGCTCAGTGCATAAGGTATATATGAAACAACAACGAATTTCATATTTAGACTTAGTCCTCAGGTATAATGGTTAATCTTCATTGTTAGCATAACTGGATTCGGCTTCTGCATTCATCTGTGAAGTCATCTCCAGAGAGATTTAACTGAGGAAGAAGATCTCCCCTGTGCATGGCTAGCACTATCCCAGGACCTGTGTTCCCAGACTGAAGGAGATAAGAAGGAACCTGCAATGAGAGCACCAATATTCTCCCTCTCTGCTTCCTGGATGCCAAAGCCACGTGACTAGCCTTACACTCCAGTCACCATGCCTTTTGTAACACAGTGGATTTTTTCCCTCCCCAAACTATGACCCAGGAAAGAAGAAAAAAAAAATAAAGCTTGTTAAGTATTTTATTACAGCTGTGACAAAGGTAACAAGGTCACCAAGATGGTTAGTTCTGGACATGGAAATATTCCAAAGTATATGGAGCTTTTGAATCTGAAACACTCTGGTCTCCAAGCATTTTAAACAAGCTATAGTTATTATATAACCCAGAGCTTGAATCAGCTGCCCTAAGTTACATGAAAGAGAGGAACTCGGAAACTGCAGGCAAGGATGAAGAGGGATGGGGGGTCTTAGCATCCACAGGATCCTCTGAACAGGCTAAAAAGATGCTGTGCCTGCTTCTGATCAGAATGGGAGAACTGAAGTCTCTATAGGGTGCCTTTGCTGTCACATTGAGGAAAAATAGCTTTCTTTTGTTTATAAAATCAGTTATTTAATTTACTAGACCATAAATATTATTCATTTATATATGTGCCTCAGTGTATGTATGTGTGCCATGTATGGGTCAGTGACTGCAGAGGCCAGAAGAGGGAGCCTGATGCCCTGGAATTGGAATTACAGAAGTTATGAGCTGCCCAAAGTGGGAACCAAACCCAGATACAATGCAAAAGCAGAAAGTACCACTTAACTACTGATGTTCCAGCCACTAAATCATATTTTCTTGTTGAACCCATAAAAAAACCGGGCCTGTGAGACAATCAAGTCAACTGGATTTCAAAGCATGCCTTTCTCCTAGGAGAGATGGGACGGAACACTTGGGTTGTTTCACCAAATGGGATGTGCTAGAAGTTGGATAAATGTTTAAAGGCACAGTACAGGTTAGCATAACAGTTATTAAAGACACCCCGGGATCCTCAGCTGCTGGTGGAATTTGTACAGTGTCAAGAGTTTTGCCATGGGGTTTGACCAAAAAACCAAGCTTTCCTGACAGCAAAGCACGCAGAAAGATCCCAGGTTTACAAAAGCCCCACCCATGTGCACAAGGAGAGGAAAACAAACTAAAATCGCCACCTGCTCTCCTCACCTTTAAAGTCCTGTTACAAATACTCAGCAGGAAGCATTGTCCAGACTTACTCATTCTCTAGTGTCTTTAGATTGAGTCTTTCTTGGGTTCCTTTCTATGAGCACTTTACCGGTAGCAAATATCTGTATGTGTCCAATCATGCAGAAACAGAAACATGCTCACTTTCGTGTCGGCTCTAAAGATTTGTGTATACATTTTAAAGTTTCAAGCTTGAAGAGATCTACTTCCTGGCTCAGAACTTGAGCTGTTTGGGTGAGTCTAAGCTCTGCATCACGTGTAAGGATTGTACCGAAGCTTCTTAAGTTTGGTATACAACGAGGGATCCTTCCATTGTTGAAGGAACAATACAGAGTCATGGGATTGTTTCTCTGTTGAAGGAGTAATGTAGCAATGCTGCCCCCAGGCCTTTTGTTCTCTAAGCCTCCGCTTGGCTCGGTTGAATTCAAGAAGCCTGAGAAGCAGTGGAGGCACGGGGATGACCGCACTGCCTCCCACGAGCCAGATGCCGAGTAGACAGTATTTTAGTCCAGTTACTTGGTCGCTTTACTAAAACTACAATCTCATTATAGTGATTTTAGACTGAAAGGAAGCCATTATCTCATCACCTGGTTGCATAACCACTAGAAAAGCTGGGTTATATATTGTTCTACACTTTTCTTGCGTGTGCATTAATATATATCCTAAGCTGGTATTGTGGATTACATGTATTTTGAGACTTTTTCAAATTTCTCAACCTTGGCTCACTGCCGTCTCTCATAATACTGCCGTTGTGTTTTCTGTAATGAGGATGGCCAAAATGCATAATGGAATTCTATGCACCAGCACTTTCTAAAACATACCCAATCTAGGAAAAACCAGGTAGAGGCAACTATCACATAGCTAGGTTGTGAATTTTATGCTGTAAACCTCTTAAAAAATCCAAGCAGGAAACAGCTTTCTAAGCATTTTCTTTCACTATCTTTAAACATTTAGTCATAGACTACAGAGTACAACTTCAAGATATAAACTAGGATATAAACACACAGTCAGAAACCTATATCTTTAGAACCTTTTAAAAAGTAGGTCACTATAAACTATGGACTATTTCAAGCACAATGGTCTCAAAGGCTCCTCTGAAAAAACATTTCAGAAAGTATAAACAGCTCAACTGGAAGAAAATTGATGCTTGAAGACTTGAAAAATCAATAGAGTATTTTTTTAAATGTGTTTAGATTTTCAAACCCTGGGAGACAGTCAAGTCTTTGGAATGAGAGTAGGGTCCACTTTCCCTGGGAATAGTAAGTTGGCATCCACTAGATTCTCTTCGACATAAAATCACTCTGCATGAATCACAATGACAACACTCCTAGCCCACAGACAGACCCATGACTGTCTGTGGGTGGGCAGTCATTTAACATCTCTGGGCAGCAGCCTGACAATCCAGTAGTACTGACTAACCTCGATCCTGAAGGGCATAGCCACTTTGCTTATTTTAAAAACAAAATCCATTATGAGAGAGAAAGCACTTTTCAAAGGAACACCCATAGCATTCTTAACAAGAGAGGGAGATGTTTCCCCCATAAATTACAAGCAACCAAGCCCCCTTGTGTTTATACACTTGTGTTTCTGAAAATGTCTTTGAAGGTCAAGTACCTGGAAGTCAAGCTGTAGGCTTGTACTTCCCATGAGCTCAAAACCACTATAGCATCCACAAACATTACTAAGGAATGATTTGTTGCTTAAACATATGATATAGATAGATGGATAGAGATAGATATAGCTATCATATCATATATAATCATATATAGATATAAATATCATATACAATCATATATGATATTTAATTTATTAAAAACAATGAACATCAAAAACAAATAATAAAAATGTGCATATTGAAATAAGTTTGTATTTCCATTGCCAATCATCCAACTGGACAAGGAACTCTCCTGTAAAGGTGGGGAAGGACTGGCTCATAGCAATTGTATTGGATGGTGTATTTGATGTTAATTTTTCTTGAAATTACTCTCAAGAGAAAATTGCACGCCACCATCTTCTCCTCAAAGGGATCTGTGAGATGTGGAACTTCACAGTCTTATCCATAACTCCTTGTATTTGGATCACTGCCAATCCCCAATTTCTACTTCTGCGAGATTCTGCTCCCTCTGTTAACTCACTTGCTGCCGGTAGTATTTCCACATGTTCCTCAGAGTCTCTGCCTGGGTCTTTTGTTTCCTGCAACTCAAGGGCAAGAGTGTGGTGTCTTTGGAGCATACAGCCAGAGGTAACTTAGGTGTACCCGACCAATTTATCTGCAGAATTTGTATTTCTGTTTTTCTGTTTTCTATTCTTTTTTTTTTAACCAAACAAGAATGAGGCATCATAGAAATTGGATAGCAACATATGAATGATTATTGCCAAAAGTAGAACCTTGGGAGGCAGGCAGAGAAACATGAAGTGCTTGTTTGTTGGCAAGAGACCATATATTCTGGTCAGTAGAGTTCAGGAGATTGATTATATAGTAATGGTGGGACCATGTAAGGTCATGGCATATCCAGATCTCTAAGATTAACTACTTCTGTCTTTAAACATTGTTGGATTAGCTCTGGGGAACAATGCTTAAATAAAGTAAGTTAGTTTTTCAAAGAACTTGCCAAGCATACTTTCCTTCCTAATAATTGTAGAGTTGCAATCAGCCTAGGTTGCAGGAGTATAGATGTAATAAAAGGAAGGGGAAAGAAGAACTATCTAAAAATAGACAGTTGACTATGCTGGAGAACCCTAACTTCTAGATGCAGATGGTCCTCTTAGCAGAGCTGTTTTTCATTGATAGAATGGCCAGAAAGAGTCCTGAGTGGGGTAGTGGAGGGATACATAAAATTGGATGGAATGGGTAAAGTAGGACTTGGATTCACCCTATCTCCTTCTCCATGGCTTCTTGCAATAAAAGCACTCAAATACTTTCTCTATGTGCTGGTGACCCATGGTCTTAGTACAAGACCTGAATTCTAACCTATGGAAATAAGAGAAGTATTATTTTAGGAAAATAATTGGCTGCCAGTAAGAAGAGAATCAGAATTGGATCTGTCAGATTTAGCAGCACTTGTCTTTGTTGCTGTAAATGCCTCTGCCATACTGATAAGAATCCTGGAAGTCAGAGAGTATTCATAACCTGTGAATTAAAGTCTAATTTGCTAATAAGATTCCTGCAAAGGACCAAGGTGAACATTAAAGGTTTTCACTGGGTTCTGAATTATGATACCAGAACTTACCACCTGGGGTAGAGCAGAACAAGGAGGGAAAGGAAGGACATGTGTAAACCCAAGCCCCTCTCACCACCCACACTCACAACTTCCACCAGCAGAGGGTTCTGAGCCCCAGTTGCAAGCCAAGTTCCAGAATTTCTAAACCCATCCCTCTAAATTCTCTCCCAGTTGGTGTTCACATGGCCCGAGTCTCTCTGTATCCTAAATCTTTATGTCTGTGATGGTATGTGGAATCCATTGCTTCCTGGTCCATCCCATTAGGGCAGATGAGTGATCTGGCCTTATCCACTGAGCAGACAGAATTCCCTTTGAGGCCCATATTTCAGATAAGAAGAGTTAAGGTATCCCTTAACTTGTGTAAGAGAAAAGTCAAGCTCGGAATATTAGCTGTCTTAGTTAGGGTTTTACTGCTGTGAACAGACACCATGGCCAAGGCAACTCTTATAAAGACAACATTTAACTGGGGATGGCTTACAAGTTCAAAGATTCAGTCCATTATCATCAAGGTGGGAACATGGTGTAGGCAGATCTGAGAGTTCTACATCTTCATCTGAAGGCTACTAGGAGAAGACTGGCTTCCAGGTATCTAGAAGGCAAGTTTCTCAAAGCCCACCCCCACAGTGACACACCTACTCCAACAAGGCTACACCTATTCCAACAGGGCCAACCTCCTAATAGTGCCACTGCCTGGGCCAAGCATGTTCAAACCACCACGCTAGCCTACTGGCAATTTGGTACTTGAACTGTTCATGTGGTTCCACTGGTCAAATCTAACCCATTTGTCTTTAAGTAGGCTCATTTGCCTACAGTACTTTTTCAAGTACAAGTACCTGAGGAATCTCAGAGGTGTGTAAGCCCTTTCTGTCACTAGCACCTAAGGCCACCCACAACCTCTGAAGGATTCACCCCCATTATCTGGCAACACAGCTCTAGGTTGAACATACTTACATTCCCAAGAGCTTTTTAAACCATTACTTAGCATAGTAACAAGCCCACCTCAATGAAGGCCTCCCTGGCCTCCAGTTTATAACATGGCCTCATAATGGGTGTGATGGTTTGTATATTCTTGGACCAGGGAGTGGCACCATCTGGAGGTGTGGCCTTGATGGAATAGGTGTGACCTGGTTGGAATAGGTGTGTCACGATAGGTGTGGGCTTAAGACTCTCACCCCAGTTGCCTGGAAATCAGTCTTCCACTAGCAGCCTTTGGATGAAGACATAGAACTCTCAGCTCTGCCTGCGCCATGACAGCCTGGATGCTGCCATGCTCCCACCTTGATCATAATGGACTGAACCTCTGAACCTGTAAGCCAGCCCCAATTAAATGTTGTTTTTTATAAGACTTGCCTTGGTCATGGTTTCTGTTCACAGCAGTAAAACACTAAGACAGAAGTTGGTACCAGGGACTGGGGTATTGCTGTGATAGGCCTCGCCATGCTTTTATTTGAAAGAACGTGGATTTTAGGACTTTGGATTTGGAACTCAGTAGAATGCTTTAAATGGGGGCTTAATGGGTCATCCTAGTAGGAATATGGAAGACTTAGTTGCTGGGAGTAATTTGAACTGTTGTTGACCTGGCCCAAGAGATTTCAAAGGAGAAAAATTTCAGTATGTGGCATAAAGACTGTTTTTGTGGTATTTTGGTGAAGAATATGGCTACTTTTTGTCCTTGGCTGAAAAGTCTGCCTGAGGCTAAGGTGAAGAGACTTGGATTAATTGCATTAATTGCATTGACAAAGGAAGTTTCAAAAAAGCCCAGCAGAGACATTGTTCTCTGGTTAAGTCTCACAAAGAGAAGTTTGAACAAACATAGCAAGCTTAGAAAGGCAAAATATAAAATATATGGTTCGAGTATTAAAGGCATACCAGGAAGTGAAATGGAGCAAAATCCTGTGTTCTAGGAAATAATAGATTAAGGGAGTGGGACCTTGGGGCAAGATCCTACCCAGCTTAATTTAGATCCAGGCATGGTGGTACACACCATTAATCCCATGAGACAGGCATGCTGATCTCTGCATTCAAGGCCAATCTACAGAGCAAGAACCAGGATAGCCAAGCTTAGGCAGTGAAGGATTTAGAAAACATAAAGCCAGTGATAATGTAATAGTACAAGGGGATTATGTTCTAGTTCCTGTAAGCAGCAGAACTCGGCAGCTTCAGCCATGTGGCTCTGGTTCTACAGTTAAGAATGGAAGGAACTACTGGGACAATTGATGCTGGTTAGCTGGAGCTAATACATTAGCAATGATTATGAAGAGACCAGCATCACTGAGGTGAAATCTTCTGGGAAGTGTTTTCTGGGAGCACAAAGAAGCTGTGTTCCAGAGATAGTCAAGTTGTACCTCGTGCTGCAGCTGGGCTTGGTAATGTGTAATCACCCAGGTGGTACTGGTTTTGAATTCATGAAGGTGTCATGGAAAACAGCTGAGGCTTGGCACTGTGAGAAGTCACGGAAGGCCATTGGAGAAGGTATAGCCTCAGCTGTAGTTGATGGCCCAGGACTGAAGGGGTCATGCAAAGGATTTGAGGCTTGGCACCATGAAGAGAGCCTATGAGAGGCTATTGGTGAAGCCTAGTTGGAGTGGAACACCCCAGTGTATTCGAGATGTCAGTACCATGGAATGATCACCAAGAACAGCAGCCGTAGGGGAGTGGATCAACCTGAGCTTAGAGTGCTACAGAGGGCAGAGCTGGAGAAGCAATGCCAGTCCTTAGGAGAAGCCCAAAAGATCAAGTGGGATCCCAGACACTGAAGTAAGAAGCTGTAACATTGAAATTGCCTTGGAGACTCAGAGCCATGGGATACATGCTGAGGAAAGCTGCTAACAGAGAGTGGAACCAGCCCAGGAGAAAGCAGTTTGTTGTAGTCAACAAAGATGAAAAAGGAGTGGAGATCTGAAGACTGCTTTGACATCAGCCATGGAGATTGAGAGTTTGGAGTTTGCCCAGCTGTTTTCCTGCCTTGCTTTGGCGATTACAGTTAATTAGTTGGATGAATTTCAAAAGAGACCTTGAACTTTGGACTTTAAAATTGTTGAGACTGCTATAGATTATAAGGACTTTGAAAGTTGGACTAAATGCATTTGCATTATGCTATGTTTAAGTATGGTCCCCATAGACTCATGTTTTTTTAACACATCTATTAGGGCCAGGGAGTGGAATGTGATGATTTGTATATTCTTGGACCAGGGAGTGGCACCATCTGGAGGTGTGGCCTTGATGGAATAGGTGTGACCTGGTTGGAATAGGTGTGTCACGATGGGTGTGGGCTTAAGACTCTCACCCCAGTTGCCTGGAAATCAGTCTTCCACTAGCAGCCTTTGGATGAAGACATAGAACTCTCAACTCTGCCTGCGCCATGACAGCCTGGATGCTGCCATGCTCCCACCTTGATCATAATGGACTGAACCTCTGAACTTAAACGCCAGCCCCAATTAAATGTTGTTTTTTTATAAGACTTGCCTTGGTCATGGTTTCTGTTCACAGCAGTAAAACACTAACTAAGACAATGGGCCAGTCTCTCTGAAAT